>NC_139219.1:184123751-184796251 GCF_055691185.1 Crinia signifera
AATAATGATGGAAACATAAAGTAGACATATGGTCTATGTTAGTTATTAACTATTTTGAGTGGTATGATTATTTGTCTCACAAGCAGAAAATTTAACATTTTGCAAATTGCTAAATTTTCCAATTTTTTACGACATTTTGGTATTTTTCACAAAAAAACACAGACTGTATCGACCCAAATTTACCACTAATTTGAAGTACAATGTGTCACGAGAAAACAATCTCAAAATCACTGGGATAAGTAAAAGCAAAAAAAAGTTATACCCACTTAAGTGATACATGTCAGATTTGAAAAAAATGGCTCTGTCAGGAACGCAAAAACTGGCTGTGTCAGGAAGGGGTTAAAAAGTACAGCACCATAATAAAACAAATCTATAAACGAAACATGATTGGTGTTAAATGTCCCTAATCTATCATCTCAAGATGTAACTTTGTGGTGTAGACACTTTTTATCTGTATACAGTAGTTGCTTTGAGGGAAAATAATTTTCTCTTTTATATTTTTTTAATACTTATAAAAATTAGCAGAACACTAGTAAAGGGACAGTAGTCACCACTGTTCGCCCCTTTTCTGCTCTGTGTCCGTTGCTCCACTCCATCCCACCACCTGCTGCCATTACTTAAGGAGGCAGATTGGTACTTGTGTATTATCACGGTGCCCACTAAGCTATTTGGTTAGTGGGCTATTCTGCATAGTGATTTTCCTTAGTTCATTTTTAGTGCACCCCTGCCCGCGGATCGATCGCATCGCATGCCATTTGCGATGCGATGTTCCATTGTATAAGCACCCATGACATGTGATGGTACTTCATTTTAAAAGCACCCATGCACCCCCCCCCCCCCCCCCCACACACACACACTATCCACGTCACCCTGAAGCGTGGTGAGGGGACGCGGTTACGTGTCCTCCCGACCTTTTTCATACCCCCACTATGCACGTTGGCGTGGAGTTGATTTTATAAAGTGTGGTGAGCGCATGGTGCTTATACAATGAAAAATTGCATCGCGCATGGCATGCAATGCGATCCGCGGGCAGGGGTGCACTAAAAATTAAAGGAACTAAGGAAAACTAAGGAAATTTGCATAGCATAGCACCGCAAAATTGCATGCGATGGGATTTTCCTACAGTGCCATACGTATGTAAATTGGGCGCTGTGCTAATACACAAGTACCGGCAGATCTTAAAGAATTCTTAAATACATTACAGGTATTCCTATATAATATGTGTGCCATGTTTTGCGTTATCACTTTTCCATAGGTGTATTCTTGTCTGGAGATGTGTGTGGAGGGTTATAGCAGTATAAAAAAAAACATGATCAGATTACTGTACACTTTATTTTTTTGTACCTTTCAGTTGTGTGCATATTAAAAATGACAAATGTATGTTTTATTTGTCACTACCTTTTCTACAATCCCTGTGTATCTCTAATGCCGTGTTCTCACTGTGAGTGAGAAATACACGGCTTTTTCCACGCTGGACCGCCGTTCTCAATGCAAGGCAAATTCCCGGGTGAAGAAGTTCTACCCGGGAATTTGCCTGGTTTTTCTGCAGTGTGAACGGGTCAACCCATGTCTGCATACCCGGATAAAAAGAAGGGTTTTACCCGTGTATGAGATCCGGGTATGTGACCCGTTCACACTGCCAAAAATCCTGTGTTAAAAGGCAAATTCCCCGGTCGACATGCTAGACCCGGGAATTTGCCTGCAGTGAGAACGGGGTATCACTTGAAGTAATTTTGGCTATTAAGTACAGTAAGTACATGTGAAGATTATGTATATAATTTTTATAAAAGTATGAATTTAATGTTCTCTATTCGCCCAGAGATTGAAGTTTCCAGTCAAGAGGTGACACAAAAAAATGTAAGCTGAAGACCACGCCAGTCCGGGTGTTCCCTGGCACATCTGATACAACCAGTCAGCCTGCTGTGCGACTGCTGGAGGAGAATCCTTGGAAGTCTGTGGATCAGATCTTAGCCCTGTATAGCACTTAAGGGACTTCCACACAGGGTGATTTTCAAAACTATCTGTCTAGATCACTTGGAGATTAAGCCCAAATCGCTGCGTGTGTATAGCCCATGGCGATGCACAGTTTTTCGTGTGGTCGTCATCACGGGCTCTGATCTTTAACACACACATAGAGTTTGCCTAACAGGTGCTTACAAAACATTGGTTAGCACAGATTGCTTAGAACTCATCGCTATGTGTGTATGGGCGATATAGATAACGTGAAATTAATCGAAATAGCCTAGGCTATATTGCTTAACACATCGCTAAGCCCACATCTCAACATGTGCATATATGCTCCTTTACAATTGGACATAGGCAAAGTATAATATGTAATGTAATATAAGCAGCATGGCCAGACGCACAGGTAACTGAGCTACAGAGATCAAGCCTCTCGGGAGCTTGCTGAGCTAATAGATTGCACTATGTATCTGGCTGCTCTGCCCTCCACTAAACTGATGACCGATGATGTTACAATCGTGTCTTTGGAGTATAGGAGCATAACTGGGTGAACAATTCTTGCTGCGAGTGACTATAACTTATTTTTACAGCAGCATAGAAAGGCAATTTTCTATCAAGAACACCAAGATTTTAATTGCATCATACTACGCTCAGTTAGAAAGCACAGTGCAACGATGCACAAATTGAGAATGATCACTTACAAGCATGTTGATCCTATGCACACCAGCAGTGGACTAATTGACATGTTATACATTTGGTTCCTGCCTGTCACATTCTTTCTCTCCTTTACTCAAGGCAGACTCATTTGCTCAGGGACGTAGACATAGCAGGGACTGCAGCATCACAGACATAACACAAAAAGCAGCAGTAACAGTCAGTGTAACAGTCAGTGTAGTGTGTGTGGTATTCATGCAATCCAATGGCACTACTGAACGAATCTCCATCAGCCCGGATTGCCCATACAGGCTGGAGCGATGTTAATGAAGGATGGAACAATCACTGTTCCATCCTTTTATTGGCATGCTTTATTGTTTACAAACAATCATGACTTCTTTGGCAGATGTGCAGTGTGCATTCATTTATACAAAACTATGCAATGGACCTTATTCTGGTCCACATGCAATCCTGCGAATATCGCAGCGCTGCATGTGGATGTAACGCTGCCTGCAGGGTTGCGCGCCCCCCCCCCCCTCCCCCACACGCTGCGATCCCCTGTGCGGCTACAAATGGATGTTTAGCATAAACATCCATTAGCAGCCTTAGGTGCGGGGGAGAGATCATTCGATGTGAGCACCCTGTGCCGGAAGTGGGTGGGCAGATGACGTCAGCTTCCCCCACCCATGTCATAGGGCTATTTGCATGGGAACTCCCATGAAACGCTGAGCATTCCCATGGGCTCTGCCACCCCACGCCCCCCACCCTCACTGTTAGGTGTGAGCAGGACGGCAAACAGGCAGTTTGCCGCGCCCACGCGACCCAATATCTGCACATGCGCAGGCATGCGTATGCTGAACATCGTTTTCCTGTGCGTGTACTCAAAGGGGCCACGTTTAAAACAGAATAGGGGCCAATATGTAGAGCAGGCTGATGTTTTTTGGCTGTGCTGCAAAATGGTCTCTGGCTTAGCAAATATGGTCGATACTGATATATTTCATCTTTTTGTCCTAGATCTCCATTATATGCACAGCTACAAACATTGTATTGGGGTTTGTTAAAATAACCCAGTCCCCACACATTTGCCATGTTATACTGTGTGTTTGCGCGGCTGACAGTTTGACATGTCCATGACGTGCTATATAATACAGTACCAATCTATGTACATTACATTTCAAATTATCAAGATAAATCACGATAATTTGAGTCAAATGTGTTGTATTTGGTCTCTGTAATGTTGTAGGTACAGTACTTCCTTTCTCTGCAAAAGATACAACCAGTGTAAAATATATGAAATACAGTGTTCCCTCCCCCATGTATTGCACGTATACAAATGTAGAATGATGTGAACGTGCCATGAATACTGATGAAGCTAATGAGATCTTTTTCTGTAGGCAGAATTTCAATCCTTCTCTTTTGTTAGTTAGCATTCAAACATCAAATTCAGTGTGCACTGGTAGCAGTTGCAGGCTATATTATCCAATGACACGTCTACATAAGTATTTGCTTTAGTAACAGATCTCATTAAAAAAAAAATAGTTTTCTAGGACACAAACACTGAAGATTTGATTTACAAATAGGGGAGGGGGTAAATTTGCCTCAGCAACTTTGTCACATTGGTTTTATTGCCAAAAAGTGTTGCTAATAAAAAAAACAACAACTCTTCTCTCAAGAGAGGAGGAGGCCCTTGTGCTATCTCAGTCAGGGGCCCTCTCCTTGCTAGCCGTCAAAGCAATGCACTGGGCACTAGGGGACCCTAGCGCTGTCCGCCACACCAAGCTCACTGTGAGGCGGGTCCGATGTAAGGCAATAAAATGGAGCTTTACCTTTTAGGGATTTAAAAGTCCATACCCACTGGCTTATCAATAGTCATATAAAGGGGCTCTTGACGCGTTTCTCCATCATATAATTTGGCGGTTTCTTCAGAAGGGGGTGTTTTAAGCACCCCTTGATACTTGGGGTCATCTTCTGAAGAAATCGCCAAATTATTTGACGGAGAAAAGCATAAAGAGCCCCTTTATATGACTATTGATAAGCCAGTGGGCATGGACTTTTAAATCCCTAAAAGGTAAAGCTCCATTTTATTGCCTCACATCGGACCCGCCTCACAGTGAGCTTGGTGTGGCAGAGGCAATAATTGGAGTACTTTGCCTCATGAACCATTTGACTGTTGGATATATAAAAGTTTATCAATAACCAAAGTTCTTATAAATAAGGCCATATTCTCAGATTACAAACCCATTAATGGATACAAAAGGGCCGTTACCGTATCCCATGGTTTTCATTGTCCTTTTATGTGATTTTTTTTTAGGAATGTTATGACTGTATATTAATTGTTATATTAATTAATACATTATTAATACTGTTTAAAACTTTATTATTGTCGCATGTGCGCTCTCTTAAACACTGCATGGTTTAAATTTATAAATTTTTTACTTCTTGTGAGAGACACAGAGGTCCTCATTTAAGAGCTGCAGGTGACACATTAAATATTAGACACCTGTTCTTAATTACATTGTGCGACTGATTTATTGGCTCCTCTTTCCCGTCTCTCTCTGTGGGTCGAGAGACTGTGTGCTTAAATATATCACACATTTCTTGTGGCTCACAGTGATAGGAGAATTGGGAACATTATTTTTGTCTATTTATAAATATGAGCCTTTCCTGAAAACATTTGATTCCTGTTTGGTCTTGTTCTGAGCCAGCAAGTCAGAAGTGTAGCTGTAAATAAGGCACACACACACCCTGCCACAAGAAGTTTGGATCACCTCTCCGTACCTGCTCATTGTAGGGGATCCCCCCCCCCCCATATGGTTTCCGGCAGTGGTGTAGCTAGGTGCCACGGTGCCTGGAGCAAGGGCATGTTTTGCGCCCCCCCACCCCCCGATTTGTAGTAGGCGGGGCTCTTGGGGGACGCAGCCTAACATTATACCACACACCGTAATGCCCATTGCACATTTTAGCAAACTTTATAATACCCATTACACATAAAGCCACAGATGGGGGGGGGGGGGTTTGGTGAGTGAGGTTTGAGAGAAAGAGAGGTGGCAAGTCGGAGAGAGTAAGGAGAGAGGAGACAGCGGTGGGGGGGGGGGGGACAGCAGGGGAGAGAGAGGGAGACTGAGTGGGTGGGAGAACAGGAGAGAGAAAAGGGGATGCGAAGAGAGATAAAAAGAGGAAAGATGGTGTGGGGAAGAGGTTAGAGAGGGGTGAGGTGACGGCACAAGAGGTGGGTGTGATACAGAGTGAAGTGCCAGGGGGCGAATAAGTAAGGTAATGGAAGAAGAGGTGAAAGGGGGTTAGGTGAGAGGGGGTGAGGCGACAGGGGAGTGATAGGGAGGGTAAGGTGCTTGGTTGGCCAAAGGGGTGAGGTGATTGGGGGGGGGGCGGGGTGAGGTGACCAGGGGTTACTTGAGAGGGGGGTGAGAAAACAGGGGCAATAGAGAGGGTGAGGTGGTGGAGGGGCTGTGATAAGGGGCAAGAGGGAGTTACATAATTGGGATGAAATGACAGGGGAACAGAGTATGGGAGGCAAGTCTTCTCACCAGCATCTGTGGGTCTCCTGGTTCTCAGCACCAGCCACTGCTCAGCTACTGGTCCGTCCACTGGCCGCTGCTTGCCTCATTATCCCCTGCTCCCCAGTGCCAGCCCGCCGCTTGACTGGGGGGGGGGGGGGATCCGCTGCTCTGTTTAGGAGGGGGGGTCAGGCAGCGCTGCCCGCACTGTGGATGTTCTGCGTCTGCACTCTTAGCAGAGCTGCACACGCTGTGGCTTCACTGAGTGGGGTCGGGCAGCGCTGCCGCTGCACTCCTGGGAGCAGGGGCCAATGCAGGGTTTTCATGGGTGGGTTTCTGTACATGCACATATCTATAGATACACAAATACCCACACACATCATGTACACACATCATGTACACACACACACACACATAGCATACACACATTATGTACACATACCTACATACATAATACATACATACCATTCATACACACACACACACACACCATGTACATACACATACAGTACATAACCTACATACACACACATATACGATACATACTATACCTGCACACATCATGTACACATACCATCCATTATTTACACACACAAACACACATATAGCATACATACATCATGTACACACATACCTTACATACACATCATGTACACACATTATGTACACACATAGCATACATACACACATGTACACAACATACACATGCAAGCATACAGTACATACATCAGGAAAACACACACATACCATACACACACACACACACATCATGTACACATACATCATGTACACACACATACCATACATACACATGCACAATATGTAAACATAGCATACACCCTCCACCCTCAAACATCAGGACAACCCCTGAGCCCCCCCAGCATAAACCATCCTCACGTCAGCTGCTTCTCCCCTCTCCTCCTGGCTTTCTTGCTCTCTCACAGAGCACAGCCACGGAGCACTGCCAGTGCCTTGGAGGAACTATAGGCTGCCTCTTTAAACAGCGCCCCCTACCTTCAGCCAGCCCAGCAGCACCCTGTCACTCAATCTAACAAGACGCAGCTCCCGGCAGCCAAACAGACTGCACGGGGCTGTGAATGGCGTCAGGCAGCGCTGCCGCTCCTCTCATAGGTGAGGGGGGAGGAGTGGGGTCGGGCAGTGCAGGCAGGGAGCGGGGGAGCAGGCTGCACGGTTCCGGCGCCATTTGATGTCTCTGCGCCCGGAGCTGGTGCTCCGCCGGCTCCACCCTCCCTACGCCTCTGGTTTCCGGGGTCTGTCAGAGGATTCCCCACTCCGTTCCGCCTCCGTCCACCACTGCTACTGGGGTCTCGTTGTGCCTGCTGGCAATTAATTTGCCCCTCTCAAAATGGCCACTGCCTCATAGAAGACCTTTATTATATGACACCGCTTTTTGAGAGGGACATTTTCAGCGCCGGTAGACATAATGGTATCCTATGGGTGGACTGTGCAGAACGGAGGGATATTTTGAATGGTCCAAAGCCTCTGTACTGCTTTTATCATGTGTTGTGGCTGGCTGTAGATACCATGGTAATTCAATGATGCCTTTATAAACTATAAATTATTAATGTCCGCTTTGGACATTTTCACTGCTGGAATGTTCTAATGACATCCTGAATGGCTGGCTATTATTAAAATAAAATGAGATGGTAAACAGAAAATGTTTCGTTATACTAGAAACGTTATAGTATGTTCATTCTACAACAATCCTTAACTGTATTTTGTGTGTGCTTAATTCTGAAATAGTTAAAATTTAATAAATGAGTTATTATATCTGTCTATTTGATAGATCTTCTGGATTCAGATATATTTGACTTAACTGGTTGTATCATTCAGTTACTTTGAATCCGTGAGTGGCACCAATCAATATTGCTATATATATATTCATATTTTTATATATAATATACACACGCACATACATTTTCTCCTCACAGCTATCTGATCACCGCCGTTTAGACACTAAATTCCTTAATTCCCTATAAAGAGCTTCAGATAACGGCTTGTCCTCACCTCATTAAATTACACTGTCTATTCTACAACTGCCCATCCAATAAATCAGAAGTGTGACAGTCGGTGTTTGCAGGCTAATTTTCTGTCATTGTGACACTTATCAGTTGCAGCATGTTTTATGTCTAGCATTTACTGCCAGATCCAGTTTTTACAGCAGTACTGTAATTACTGTTGTAATTAAATGTCCATTACCAATAATAATGTTACTCACCCAATGATTTCTTACTTTTGGGGTTATTTTTTCAGTGAGACTATGGCTTTTGTGTATCTTATTAGCCCTGATGCCATTTTGGCTGATAAAAATGGCGGGATATTGTGATTAATGATGATTGCTATCTGGATGGAGAGAATGGTAAAACACATGATATGATAACTTTTACATTAGAACAATTTTAGTGTTAAATAAAATAGTGAGAACGGTTCATTATTTATCTTATGTGAATGAACTATTAATATACCGTTTTTACAAAAACACACAGTAAGTACATTTTTTAAGAACACAGTATTGCCTTTTATGCTGGTATAAAACCATTAGAGTATCAATAATACTGGATAAATATCAGGAATAACACTGCACCCTAATGCCCCTTTCCCACTGCAGCTAAAAAACGGTAAATTGCCGATTTTCAGCGCAATTTACCGTTTTAAGGCTGCAGTGGGAAAGTGCCAGAGTTGAAATACCGTTTAAAGCTAAATGGTATTGCAACCCGTTTTTACAGCAGAGTCCTACACGTTAAAATAACCTTTAAGAGGCAGTGGGAATGCCTCTTAAACGTTATTTAGCCTCCAGGCAGTCCCAGTGCCTGATAAGACCTAGTAGTTCTCACTTTCTGCATGTGTAATGAGTGCACGTGCATAATAAAGAGCCGCTCATTACAAATGCACATATGTAATGAGCGGCTCATTATTATGCATGTGCACTCATTACATATGCGCAAAGTGAGAACTACTAGTTCTCATCAGGCACTGGGACTGCCTGTACCCTGCATGGACCCCCGCTGCCTCCCCACTGCCCTGCATCCCAGTGCAGGTAAGTACAAGGGGAGGGGAGGTGGGGGCACAGGGCAGGTACGGGGGGTTAGGCACTCTTTACACTTGGGGGGGGAGGGATTAGGCACTCTTTACACTGGGGGGGGTTAGGCACTCTACATTTTACACGGTTCACTGCAATGGGAATGGTACTTAAATGGTATTTAAAACGGTAATCTGCTGCAGTGGGAATGCTAATACCGTTTTAAATACCATTTAAGATTACCAGTACTTTAAACTGGTCTGCAGTGGGAAAGCAGCATAAGCTTTATATTATTTCATAGATGTTTTCCTTAGAAAATATGTTCTCAAGTAGAAAACTGTTTATGTCTGTAATACTGTATATCCGCCTGCAACACATTGATGTGTTCCTGTCAATTGGCACTCTGTACCTACTCATGAGTTTATATGTCTTTACTGCAGAAGATATTCTAGTGCTTCTTTGTCTCATTTATTGACTTACGTCTGACATATCTGCTTTTTTCATATGTTAAATCTTATTTAACAACGCTGGTGTCATTCATTATATCAGATTTACCGAATCAGCTTAACCTTATTATCTCCCTTATCCATCTCACCACCTCAGACCAAATACTGGTTCTCTGCTGTTTTAAAAAAAAATACTTTCACTGTCAAATTAATCCAATGATGGTGGAGTGAATGTTTATCAAACATGGAATGCTTTACCCCTTCTGTGTAACAATGTACATATACCTTTACACAGCCATGGGCTATAGTTATTCATTTTGTTTGTTTCTAGTCCTGTAAGCAGTACAATGTGTGACATGATAGCGACGAGGTGAATTTTGTTTCTTTCAATCAGTACAAATCACTTTTGAAAATAGTTTTACAAGTAGAAGTAATTAATTGGCTTTCTATTATATCTCCTCCACAAGCTCTGTTGCCTGTATTATTCTTACTGAGGTGGAAAGAAAGGGGGATGATGGTGTTACTATGACAGCATGTCATCCCTTGCCTGCAGCTGAGTTTATTCTGCACTCTGAAGACCTATGTAACCAGAATAGGGGTTGCCCTGGTTTAGCACTTCTGAACCTATGGCAGCCGATTGCCTTGTAAATCATGCATAAATACTTCTTAATTATATGCTTACATGTTATGTATGTAATGCTGCTTTCCCATTGCCTACACGGGTAAAGACCCGGTTTTTTTAAACGGGTCTTTAAACGTGTAAGAGCCATAAAAGTTATAAACAGCTCATAAGAAAGTTAATAGATCAGTAGGTGATATTACATTGCTAAATAACAGCTTACAAATGTAACATTTGTGTGAACTATGAGGTTTAATTATTGAATTTTTTTTTATTACAGATAGTTTTTGACCTCAAAAGCTAGGTACACACTTACAAATGTATCTGTCCAATCTGGTAGGAACAAAAAACAGGAAATGTACAGTATGGGAGCAAATGAGAATCAAAAATTTGCTTCCAGACGATGGTCAGACATATTGGTTAAATCGATTTGATTTATCAAATTTATCAGAACAATCCTTGTCTATTTACCAGCATTTGTGAGAGAATGGTTGATTGTCATTTGATCCCATACCAGATTTTTGTCCCACCAGACATACAGTATTACACAGATAAATCTTTAGGTGTGTACCCAGCTAAAGACATTCTTCTGCCTAACACAGCTTCTGATTCCTGAGCTGAGCTGATTCCACTTTATTACTGCAAATACTGTCAACCTATTGCATATCGACCTATTGATTGTCTATCTTGAAACTGTCTATCTAATAATCCACACCCAGAACAAGGTCCCAGGAAAGTAAAATAAACCCTTTGGGCCTTCAGTAATAACCAGGCTCCCATGAGTTGCAACTTCACCCACCATGGCAATTATGGCACTTGTCTTCCATCAATGCTTAGTGTTGCTGCCATATATGTGTACATCATATTACTGAGTATAGTATCCTATATTACTCTCTAATGACCTACCTGTCATGGATTATTTCACTCGACATGTTATAATGCTATGGTGCTAACTTCATTATTTAATGAACTCTGAGCTCCAACAATGATCTTGTGCCTCCAAGGCATCTGACATGCTGCACCTCATTATTATCCTACCTCCTTTCATCTCCCAACATCCTTCATAAGTTTTGAGACTCTGACAGACCTATATATTTCTACAATCTCCTATCTAAGCCAATTATATGCTACCTTTTAGGAACAAATTTTGGTAATGGTAGCACATATGGTAATGGGGCTGCCCACCACCCCACGCCCCTCTCTGCCCCCGCCCACAGTCCTGGGTGCATGCACCCAGCGATCCCACTACGGCTTATCAGGTACTGCAGTGATCTCCCTGTATGGATCCAAAACCCTTGGGCCAATTGGCAGGCAGGATTCATGGTATAGGGATGGTAAAGCTACGTGCGCTTCTCAGGCAACAAAACCTGGACTCACCGCTGGGCAGGGTGCACCGTCACAGCTGGTAATCTGCATGTACTGCTCCCGGTAATGTTGCAGACCAATTGTTGGGTGATAGTGCACGGTCCCAAGAGTGTTTGGACGTCATGCCTTTTTCCCAATAACACTGCAAACGCGTTAATCGGGTCTTTTACTGTCTACTTTGTTCTCGAAATTTACTGAGTCTCTGCTCCCTCAGAGCAAGCAATGGACTCCAGCTGCTACCAATGCATTTCACCCAAATGGGTTAAAATGGGTACAGAGTTGAGCTATCATTTGGAGGCTCAGCAGCAGCAAGATTATTTTTGAGCGCTTGAGATAATTTGTTCACAAAGAAAAGTCTTTTAGATCACTGTACCAATGCTTGTCTATACAGAATACAAGTGAACAAGTGCCTTGTGGGCAGATCTGTGTTAAATATATTTGTCCATCTACAGCGTTTTTCCTCCCATGAAGTGAATTAAGATGTTGGCAAAGTCCTGAAATGCTGACCTTGAATGGAATTAGGGGGTTATTCTGGTTGAATTTGCAGCCTTGCGAGTCCACCAAACCCCGTGAATGCTGTGCTGCCCACCCACCCCCCTAATCACAGCATGTGTTCCCATGCACAGGCTGCGTATGGATGTTTAACATAAACATTTAACATAAACATCCACTCGCATGCTGCGGTGGAACGAATGATGTGGAATGGCACACATATGTAAGGTTGCTCTGAGGCAACCTTTGGAGGAAATGGGCGGGCAGCTGACCCTCATGAGGAAATGGGCGGGCAGCTGACATCCGGTGATATCATCCCAGAACGCAACGCTGGGTATTTTCATATGTTAATGGAGCTGCCTGCCACCCCACAACCCTCTCCACCCCCCCCCCCCACCCCCCGGGTGAGTGCACCCAGCGATCCCACTATTTGCAGTGAGTGCATTTGCAGTAGGCGCATGTCCATTGGTTGGGCTGCGAACGTATTCTAGTTGCAAAGCAACCAGCATTACCCCCCTTAGACCAATGTTGGTGTATTTTCTGGATTGGGACAAGGTACTTTGTCCCAAATTTGCCTTTCTAAATGTAGAGGGCCACTGTATGTTGGGGTATCTTCTCTTAAAATGGCCCATCTCAATGGCAGCATTCGTTCTACTAAAAATATTTTGGAACAGGTTAGACTGAGCCATGCTTTTATAAGGTTGTGTTCTTTCCTAGTTCCTTTAGCATGAGGGTCCTGACGAAGCTCCTTGGCGAAGCGTACGCCGACCGTACACTTCGTGGCTTCACCCCCTGATCCCCTTCCCCACATACTATGCATTTTGATCTGTAATTAATCAAAAAAATTTTCACAGCGACCGAGTGACTGGCTCCCCGCACTAGCGGGTTTATACGGCATAGACGCGCGGTACATGCCGGCTGTACCAAGCACTTCTATTCCCTATCTGAGCTGATTCATTACACGGCACTCTGCTGCCCTAATAGTGTGCTGCCCGCAAGCTGTAAAGCAAAAAATATAGTAAGCGGCTTTGCCCCTCTACACACGAGGCGATCTGCAAACTATACGAGACTTTTTTCTGATATATTTACTGCATAGACCTAGAAAACCACTCATTATATGTGGTGAATGCGGTAACTCTTTCTAGTGCCGTTTATCTCGACAAATATCTTTAGTAGATTTATCCTGCTCTCAGATTGGTCTCTATTTAAGAATAGATGCACACTAATTCTAGGTGCACTGGCCTAATACATATATGTGCTAATTAATGAATTATCTGCGCATTGATAATGTTGTGTCAACTATCAGACTACTCCACTATATAGAGAGCAACTTGTGATTTTACACATAATGCCCAGGAGAGCCTGATTGACCTACTGAGAAATCACTAACCAGTGTATACATATCTACTAAGGCACAAAATTTGAAAGCCGCCAATCTAGGTCTCATATGCATGTTTAATTATAGGTGCACACTTCAGAGAAATATGCGTGCTAAGTATCTATAAATGCACGAAGTCATGTCTTTCTGAGCACCGCGGAAGACAGCACAACCACACTATTAAACCAATTTAATCCCTTTTTCACTAATTAAGGGACACTCACTTCCAGGTCGCATTAATAAAGTGTTATTACTGTCAAAGCACACTGATCTAAGCAATACTAAATTTATGTGTAACAAATCTTGGACAGGGGGTCCCACGTTGTGAGGATTTCATTATCCTTTTTATATTCATTTATGTTTGTCTGTATATGTACTTTGTTTGTTTTTATTTCGCCTAATTTTATCTAGAAATAAATAAAAGCTATATTTTATGTATCTTTAATCTGGTGCACCACAAAGAGGCATACTTTCCTTTTTTTTCTATCTTAGAAAAATTTCCTGTTTGCTCTAAACCCATGCCCAGTGGTGGCACACCCTTATTCATTATATTCAACTATTTGAGACTAATTATTTAAGGGGTCTAATTGAATTTAAAACCTGTATTTCTGTGCGATCAACACTTCCTCCTTTTGTGTTAATTCCTTTAGCATGAGAGCCTACCCTGCAGGAACATGCAATGCATGTCAAGGAAACATTTGACATTCAATATGATCGTGGGGAGAACCTCTCTTGTTACTAGGTTACTGCACTGCAACTAAAGGTTTGGCAATCACATCTTGGACACTTGTTGAATGCATTTCATAACAATTTCCTCTGGAAACCGATTTCAGTGTTGTATGAACAGTAAATTTTGTGAGCCTCAAACAGTTAGGTAATAGTCGGCTATCAGTCTAGACATCGTACGTAAAACTGTATGTGATTAGATTTATCACAGCTTGGAGGGAGATTTAACCAATCACCTCTATTTTTTCAAACACAGCCAGTAAAATGACAGAAGCTGATGGGGTAGTGCTTTATATCTCTCCAGTTTATAGCTCTCCTCCCTTAGCTGCAGATCCCTACGGATTGGGCCAAGCAATCGGCCCAAATCAGATGTGTTTGACATCCACCCTCAGGTCTGATGTGCGGTCCTGTATTCATAGGACCTGAGCCCAGAGGTCAGACCTGCTTCCCGTCCTACCTTCCGACTGCCCCCCCCCCCCCCCAACACACACACACCTCCCGGCAACAGCGAACGGGGTCGCATGTGATGTATCGTATGTGATTCTGCCACCCGGGAAGGTCCCAGGCTGCTCAGAGGGGGTGGGATGGCCATACACTGCTGCGATTCATTCTTTAAACTTTGGTCAGGGATCTGTAAATACCTCCACTATTAAAAGGACTTTCCCTGCGACCCCTCTCATAGATTTTTTTCGATATTTTAGCATCAATAGTTTGTTATGTATTCCATGGTAGTATGTTCTGTATTCCAAAATACATGGTAGGCTTCTCAGCTTGTAAATGAACCTCTGTTGAAGTTTTCGTTACAGTCAAAATTAACGTGGTTTAGGGGATACCAAATATTTGTTCTGAAAGGTCAGCTGTGAGCTACACATTGGGCCTTATTCTGCTTGGTATGGTGGGGACCGTATACGGGTGGATCTGTTTTTTTTCTCATGCGCATGTGCGGCGACCTCACCGCTCACGGATGGGTCTCTCCGTGCGAAAAAACCTGTCTGCAAGAGTACGGTCATGTGGGCGGCATGAGGGCGTTTTTATGGAAGCGGCCGGAATGAGGAAAACTGGGCGTAAACATGGGCGTACACGGGGGTGTGCACCAAAAATGTACGGTGCTACAACCGCTCGATCGGCGAACGCATCGTGCATTTTGATGAGAGCGGACGCCTGGGTCTGATAATTAACGCTGATTACTACGCCTGAATGTAATAAGCAATGCTGCAGCCTATTAAGTGAAAACCATGATTTCACTACCTGCAAGCCACACACAGCCCTCACATCTTTCTACACTTCTCTACATGTAAAGGTTGTTTTAATTTTAGGTAAGATTCATTATAAGACCTGCTTATATATGTCAAGGTAGTTATTTTATAACCATCTACACCCATTCAGAAAGTGTTTTTGTATACTTTAAAAAGCAGGACATTCAATTCACAGAAGTAGACATGTGTCAACTTTTTCACTGTAACACCAACATAACTTTATTTTAACGTAAAACCAATATGGGGACAAATGTCTTAATTATAGTTGAAAGGGAAGATTTTCAGTGCCATATATGTGAAGGGTATACCACCATGCACGGACGTACTCTCACGATCGGTGACACACACTGAGTTTTCCATTGAAAAAAGGCGAGACCCGTCCGTATACGATGGCGTACGCTCTGTTGTACGCCAGTTAACGGTGTCTAAGAGGAGACCCGTCCGTACACGGGGGCGTACGCTCTGTTGTACGCCACTCCCCATTATCGGTATTGTGACCGTCCATATGCGGATGTTTTGTGGGCGGACTTACGCTCACCGTCCGCGTAAGGGAAACGTACGGTGAAACGGACCGTACGTACGTTGCACCGACCGAACCAGAATAAGGCCCATTATGTTTTAAATATGGCCATTTGTTTCGGAACATCTCTGAATCTAGATAATTGGAGGTTTTCTTTGTGTTTTGTTGTTTCAGTTTAGTTTGTAACTCCCTGATTAACTACTGTACTTGGACAGGTTGTCACTGAACATCCCATATTTAGTTAATATTTATAAATGTTATATCATTGTTAGAAACATGTCATTGAATAAAAGAATATCCAGTGTCTGTGTCAAGACCAGAGATACACAAACTCTGTCCACAGGACCCCACACAGTTCTCGATTTGCAGGTCACCCGGCAAGTGCACAGGTGCATTCATTCCTCATTGACACATTTTAAAAGATCCCCGGGTGGAGCTAATTATTTCATTGTGATTCTGTGAGGAAACCTGCAAAACATGCTCTGTGTGGGGTCCTGAGGACCGACTTTGAGAACCTTTGGTCTAGACCAGTGGTTCTCAACCTCGGTCCTCAAGGACCCCCATCAGTGCACGTTTTCCAGGTGACCTAGCAGGTTAGCACAGGTGCGCTCATTATTCACTGACAGATTTGAAAAGATCACAAGTGGAGCTAATTATTTCACCTTTGATTCTTTGTGGAGACCTGGAAAATGTGCACTGTTGGGGGTCTTTGAGGACTGAGGTTGAGAACCACTGGTCTAGACCAATACAGGGTTCTTGTGAGCTTCATCTGCATGCCTGTGATAAGTCATTAATTGGACCTGTCCATGTGTGTCACATTACTAACAACTTCAAGTGTTCCTGAGTGGACAGCATGCATGAAAGCTGATACAAAATAAACATTGCAGCTTATTATGTTGTCATAACTATTGTTTTTATCGCATTGAAGTGCAGTTTGTAATTACATTTTTTCTTACCATCTCTACCACTTAAATTCAGATTTATACGTACAGTAACCCTATGGAAACAGCTTAATTTCCGCTCACCACATGAGTTTTACTTTCACCATTGCAGAGATTCATATGAGAACACAGTCATCCTGTGCCTGCTCTGAAGGCGGTATAATTCACCCATGTATTAGACATTGCTAAAGCATGCATGGACTGGGTACATGAGCACTTTGATAAGAGTCAAAAAGAGCTTCTTCGCTGCTGCTTAATTCTTATTTAGGATGAATGTCTTCCATTGATATACAGGTAGGAAAAATGAAAAGCTTTTCCTGTGTTCTATGCAGAACAGAACTTAAATAATGTTCCATTCATGTGTGTAATTCTTTTACCAAGTGTTACATCCTGGATTGATAGAGATGTACTGATCTGTAAGAAAAGAGACATATATTTGTATAGACAAGTATTTATTTCTTAAATTATTATCTCTTATACTTATATAGCTTGTGTGGTCTGTTTCATTCAAGGTGGTTTGAAGTAATTCATCTAGAGGAGTCCATTTCAGGTTGCTAAACTGTGGTTCACTAGTTGAGGGAAAATACTGATTCATTTTACTTCTGTAACTCAATGTTTAAAACCAGTTTGAACTGTTTTGGTACACTTGGAACTTGAAACTTTTAAGTCATAATTTGGAATAACTGAGATACTAGTTTTGTGTGGGTCTTGCATTTAACTATATTGTTTTGATACATGTTTGCTTAGTATTCCTTGTTGTTGTGGTGGTTTTTTAGCAGTTGTGCTAATACGTAGTTTCTCCATCTTTTGAAAAGACATACTAGCAACTGAAATAAATTGATTACCTTTCTCACTTAAATATCTATAATATTTTTAATGAAAACTGTGTCGTTTTGTTAACCTTTTTATACTATTTTGTGTTTTTACTTTTTATTGAAAACAAGTATGGAACAATATGATACCGGTACTAAGTGGAGTGCCCCAGGGTTCGGTTTTGGGGCCCATTTTGTTTAACATTTTTATTAACGATATTGGGATAGGGTTACTCAGCAATGTATCCTTCTTTGCGGACGATACAAAACTTAGCAAAGTCATCAATTCATCGGAAGATGTCACCATGCTTCAAAATGATCTTGCAATTCCAGATGAGTGGGCAAAAAAATGGAAGATGAGGTTCAATGTAGATAAATGTAAGGTTATGCACCTTGGGAGACACAACCAGTGTGCAAGTTACAACCTTAGCGGAGAGGAACTGGGTAATTCAATACTTGAAAAGGATCTAGGAGTCCAAATAGACAGCAAACTGGGATGTAGTGCCCATTGTAATGTAGCTACAAAAAAGGCCAACAAAATTCTGCCATGTATTAAGAGGGGAATGGAAACTAGGGACTCAAGGGTAATTATGCCACTGTATAAAGCATTGGTGAGACCTCACCTTGAGTACGGAGTGCAGTTCTGGGCCCCACACTATAAAAAGGACATCATAGAATTAGAAAAAGTCCAAAGGCGAGCAACAAAGCTTATTAGGGGAATGGAGAATTTAAGCTACGGGGAGAGATTAACCAATTTGGGACTATTTACATTAGAAAAGAGACATTTAAGGGGGGGACATGCTCAACATGTACAAGTATATCAAGGGCCAATATAAGGAACTGTCACACACCCTCTTTTCTATTAGAAAGGAATCTAGGACACGAGGGCATGAGTATAGATTAGAAGAAAAAAGATTTCATTCAGCTAGTAGAAAGAATTTCTTTACGGTCAGAACAGTCAAACTCTGGAACTCTCTTCCCAGAGAGGTGGTAACGGCTGGCTCATTAAATGCGTTCAAGGCAAAGTTGGACAAACATTTACTGGAGAAAAACATCCATGGGTACAAATAAGAAATATAATTTGTCTGTAAAATATCAGAACCTACCAAATCAGCAATGGATATCTATACCAGGTTGAACTAGATGGACGCAAGTCTTTTTTCAGCCTTACCTACTATGTCACTATAAACCACATCACCACAAATTACTCCCATGCATCTGAGATGTATTGAGGTAGTGCATTGGGAGATTGGCAATATTAAACATGTTTAAAAATAATTTGTTAATGTTTAATTTCCCCGACTTTCTGAAGTATTGCCAATCATCGTTGGTCATAGTTGGCAGTGTCGGAAAGTCAGAGTATCGATGGCGGTGATGTGTAGGTGGGGACAATAGACCTCCGATATCTGAAACATCAAATGTTTATTGTAGGGCAATCATGAACACTTACACAGTAACTATGCAATGCTGCTATTAGATATTCATAAAGAGGTAGCCAGAAAGCACCTAACGACCAAACAACCCTATTACCACTTTTAATATTACAATGATTCGATTAATGAGAAAGCGTTAAAGTGGTGGACGTACAATGACATACAGCTAGTTAGTTTTACCATTCACTATATTTAGTAGTGTATGCAATTATTAGTTTCCTAGTGCCCAATGCCAGCCCTAAATGGTACCCATGGAAGGAGGAGTTCTTTGTGTCTCACGTAAGGAATTCTTTTGTTTTCACCACTTTTTTCAACTATTCAGCTTTGGATTTTTTTCTTTGGTTCCAATCTCAATATGGTTAAATTAAGATAAAGTAAGTGAACATACTGTATTGTAAGAGCGGACAATAAGAAAATAATTTGATAATGAATACAGTGCATTTACCTATCAAGAGATCCAATATTCCCAGGGGGTATGACTGTTCCTCAATTCAGCAATGTCAGCAGATATTGATTTTCGAGGAACTGTGCTGGAAATGCTGGGCACCATCCTGGATTTCATCGACTAATGAAGAGGGCATGACAAGGACTTGACACAATATACTATGAATCATTACATTTTTGTCCCTTCTTTGTCCAGTACTAGTGGGGGTGTGCCCATTATTAGACATTGCATTACCATGTCCTCTAGACTTGCAGCTTGTTTCTGGGTTCTCCTGTTGGAGCATTATAAAAGTACTCTATGCTTAAATTGATCCATCTGCAGGGCAAGTTGTTATTTTGGTTTCATATTTATAATTAAATGCTGTAATTAATGAACCGGAACATGTTTATTTATAATGATGGGTTCAGGTGGATTTCGAGTTACTCAGGGGCCGATGTATTAAGCCTGGTGAGAAGATATAGTGGAGAGAAAGTGGAATGTGCTAACGCACCAGCCAATCAAATCCTAACTAATCTTTCCAACATAGTTAATTGGCTGGTGCGTTATCAACTTCTACTTATCTTCACTTTATCTCTTCACCACATCTGCCCCATAATCTGAAGAGCAAAACGGACATTTATAATTTGAATGTATCCAAGCTCTACTACTGTATTGTGCCAAGTGCTAGGTATAGTCAATTGTAACTGTTAATATTTGAGGATGTCAGGAAGTGACTTAAAGCAGTCTAAAAATTATCATAATAATGCAGTTCTCAGAACACATACTGGTATATGTCAATCTAATCTTTAAACTCTGTGAAAATACTAAATGCGGGAAAATAGATTTTATTTATTGAAATGTGCTTTCCACCCCACTCCCCTCTTTTTGCAATCATATCCTGTTTCTGTAACAATAAATTAAATTCTGGTTGGCAAAAATCCTGGGATACTAAAGAATGTGATTTTATTTTCTGTTGGTTTGGCTGTGTTTAACTACTATATATATATATATATATATATATATATATATATATATATATATATATATATATATATATATATAGTGACGTAGCTTTTAGCATAAGGGGGAGTGAAGCCTTACTAGTCCACCCATTACCTTGCAGCAGTTCTTGTCTTCAACTTCGCTTCTCTTCAATGCTGCTGTGTGCTGGGCTGCAGTATAGCCAGGGAGGCATCAAAAGTACTTTTTTTTTTTACGTTTTAATTGAAGGATTCTTGGCCATGCTTTCTGAGGTTAGGCCACGCCTCCAGGGAAATATCTGGGCCCAGGCAGGCTCCCTACTACCCTTCAAGTATCCACATCTAAATACATGATTTTGCATCTGAATGTGATCATACATTACAGCTGACATTACATTAATATCCTCTCACACATAAACACTATAAAAACAGTATAAACCAACACAGCCAGCACTTAGGGCCTTATTCTAGTTCACTCTTTCTGACAAAATCCTTCTTAGATGGACAAAACCATGTGCAGTGCAGGGGGGAAGATGTAAAATGTGCAGAGAGAATTAGATTTGGGTGAGTTATTTTGTTTCTGTGCAGGGTAAATACTGGCGTCTTTATTTTTACACTGCAATATAGATCTCACTTTGAAGTAAAACCCCACCCAAATCTAATTCTCTCTGCACAAGTAACCCCACCTGCAGTGCACATGGTTTTGTCCAACTAAAAAGGAATTTGTCAGAAAGAGTGAACCAAAATAACCCCATTAGTGACTGCTATCCGGCTTCCAACTTACAGTACAGCACACACAGCTTCTCAGTGACCCCCATACATTACATCACAGCAACACAGTGCCACCATAGAGGAAATAATAGTAAAATTCTTCATGGCCACTAAAACGTGAGGAGGAGTAATGTGCATCATCTTCTAGATGGACATCGAGATCTGACCTTTTCACATTTTCATAATCCCAGAGTAATGCTATTTTATTCATGTCATCTTGCTTTATATATTGCGGGATCAGATACTCCTGCTGTGATATTTCTTTCCCATCCTGGCTCTTCTTAGAGGCCTGCTGTAGACTGTCACTGTGCCCATATTGACTTTGCGAATCATCTATGTTATTTCCCTGATACTTTCTATGAAGTACTTTGGATATGGCAATCCCTTACCAACGGGATCAGCAATTTTCCATTCTTAAATCACTTTTTAGTAGCCAGCCTCAGTTTACCCACCTACTGTACCTTCCTACACATCGGCCTCTCCTAGGCTCCTCTGTTCTCAACATTTTAAAATGTCACATACAGTATCTCCCAAGACTGACAGTAATTTGGGAAGAAACGAGCCCCCCGGCCCTGATCAGCACAATGCACTGTTGTGCAAAAACAAACATTAATCTGCCCTACTGTGCGCGCTTTCTTGTATGAAGTGTGGTGTCATGATATCAGTAGAAACAACACCACCAATTGCCTATCACCACCAAAATGGAACATTTTAGGTGTATGTGAATGACGAGTTGTTTGTTTCTGCTTTACTGTGTCCTTAGTTAAACTCTGTAATAAAGTAAAGTAGTAGATCATGTGGAAGACTTATCCTGAATGTTTAGATTTTTTATTCTAGTTATACTTTTTATTCTTTTATTTATAAGGCACCACAAGTGTTTGCAGCGCTGTACAAAGGAACAGTACAGGGATAACAAAAACTTAACATTACAGTAAATAAATTACCAAAAATGGAGTACAGGTAAAAAGAGCACCACAATTCAATACACATTACAGCTTAAATGTAAGTAGTGAGGACTTGACCAATGTGCTACTAGGGACTGCGCATGCGCAGACACTCAACATCGGTCCTCCATGTGAACGCACGGAGGACTGAATGGATCTGAATAAGGTCCATTGTCTCCTGGAGTCACCAGGTAAACTCTTGAAAACCGGGTGCCACTCCCCCCACCCCTGGAAAGCAGGCAAGCGTCTTACTACCCCCCTCCTCGCCCACACCATTGCTCGGATAGAAGAAGAGGGTGGGGCAATAAACAGATTTGCACTGAATCACATCATTGTAGCCATGGCCCTGCTTTAGAATGCCTGGGTCATTGTAATGCAGGGGCAGAGCTGCAATGACATATTCACATTACAATGCCCCATCCTGAACATGGCTACTCCTTACCAAAGGGAGTAGCCTGCAAGTAGGAAGGTATGGCATTGTCCTGTAAGTCTTGTGTTCTGTGAAAATTCAAACTGTACAGCAATACTTTGTTGGATGAGGACATTTCTCCTAGTTTCTTTTCTACAAAAGATGTGTGGGTTTTGTTTTGTTTTACGTTTTTTTTTTTTTTTGTGGTCATGAACTTTTGTAATTACCATGTTAAGAAGTCTGATGAGCTCAGGTTGTACCTTTTTGAGTTCTTTGCATTTTTTCAAAGCAGTCTGATCTTTGGGTGAACTGGAGAAAATGACGCCCTCTGCTTCTCTATGTGAATATAAGATTTCTCACTGCAGAATGGTGGTTTCTGTTTGCTTAGAAATGGTATTCTGACCCTAACTAATGAGCCACAGCAATGACTTCTCTGAGAGCATTGCAGACATATTATCCCTTGAATATGTTTTCAAACACCTAAGTGCTTCAACCAAACTAATAGAGGTTCTGCTGCCATACAGAGATAGGAGTTCTTGCTGATGATCTAATAATAAAGCAGCACCTTGCTCACATTGCCGTCTTTATTAACATGAAAGCAGAACGTTGTGCCTTCTATTTCGCATGAGAATTCTTCATGTTTTATTATATTGAGTTGCATAAATAATGACAAAGGTTTATTTACCACAGTGCGAGTTTAAAGAAGTGGAAACGTTTCCCATTGCAACCAATCAGGTTCTTCTTATTTATCCCCTTAAAAGTGCTAACTTAGACGTAGAATCCTTTTTCTGAAAGAGTTTACTGGGCATGGTTTTAATACCTAAATTGTTTGATTTTAAAGCACAAATATTACATATCCTAAGTTATCAATGTGTGCCTATAATTTACACCTGTGGTTATGGTATAGGTTAGGTGCTAAGCGAAGTGCTATAATAATACTACCTACTGGCTCAACTGCTCTGTGTGGTGTCCTGAATTTTGCAGTAGAAAGGCAGAGGGTTGTGGTTTGGAGGGGACATTATGTGTGTACGGTCTTCACAATTTAAAGTGTTATAATTTGTTAAAACTGTAGTAAAGCAGGGTATACTGTATTATATTAAGTGCAAAATCTAATGTTAAGGAAACTCAAAGTTTGCTTTAATTGATAAGCTTGTAATCAGTCCCAGTGGTTAGTGGTATGCTCCTTGCTCCAGTTTGCCCCTTTGGGCAGTATTCAATGAGGCTTATTCGCCATGTTCTATCTTGAATGTGTGCTATTTTCGTGCTCGAAGATGAATCTTTTTACCAAAAAAGTGATTCACCTTATATTCAACGTGCAATATTCGCCGACGGTGAACAGTGAATGACGGTCAATTCACTGTCTGATAGTCATCGCAATTCACTGTGGTTTTTTAATGTGATTCGCCGTGAGTGTATTCAATGATCAGGTAGCGAATTGCTTTCTAAGTGATTTTTCAGTGTGTGTGACCCTGTAGCAATCGGCATCTTTTTATGGTGAACTGGAATGTGAACTTTTAAAATAAAGGTTTTATTTTCTTAAATTTGGTGTAAAAAAATCAGGATTTTTTTGCTATTTTTATTCATGTGCTTACAGCACATGAATGTATATTTAATTTACTTTTTTTTTTAACACATAACAGCCAGCAGGTGGCCGAGAGCCGCTCATTAGATGTTCATATATTCACTGCTACCGATCATAACATATGCACGATCGGGAGCAGTGCAAGCGGCTCCCTACCCGCGTCCCCTGCTAGCTCTCCCGGGTAGGGGGGGCAGGGAGGCTTCCATCTCCCTGGCTGCCGGCGTCCCCCGGCTCCCTGCGGCGTTTGCCGCAGGGGTTAAGAATCGCCGTCAGGGGCAGCGAACCCCTGCGGCATTGAATACGGTGACAGGGAGGGCTGGCAGCGATTGCTCCAGCCTTCCTGAACACGGGGACTGTGCAGCGAATCCTAAGCAGGATTTGCTGCACCTGCCGAGTATTCTCATTGAATACTGCCCTTGGTGTTCCTATTAAAGGGTTGGCTGATTCAGCTCCCATTTCTCCTCTGCCATAGGAAAACCGGACTTACAAATGGGAACTTTGGCATGAACACAGGTAATCTGTTAATGGCATAATCACAAATACAAGGCCCTATCTTCAGAATTACAGTAGGAGCAAGTTTCATCTTTGCTCCTTTGGTCATGACTAGCCATGGCTATTCTATTGTTCTCAGCTGCAATACAATACGTATTGCAGCTGAGAACAATAGAATAGCCATGGCCAAAGGAGCAAAGATGAAACTTGCTCCTACTGTAGGCAGAAAATTGGGTACTTGTGAGTTATCCGGGCGTCCGATTTTTAAATCGGGTCGGATCGGGACATCGCATCGCATGCGACCATCGGATGCGATGCGATGCGATGCGATGACCCGATTTTTCCATAGGAATCAATGTTAAAATGGACTGAGTCCATTTTAACATGGAATTCAATGGGAAAAAGGGTCCTTTTCATACCCCTACTATCCAAGTGGGCATGGAGTTGGATATAAACCTGTGGCGAGCGTAGCGAGCCACCGAGCCCGAAGCGTGGCGAGCGTAGCGAGCCCCGCGAGGGGACACGGAATACCGTCCCCTCGCGGGGCTCGCTTCGCTCGCCACGCTTCGGGCTCGGTGGCTCGCTACGCTCGCCACAGGTTTATATCCAACTCCATGCCCACTTGGATAGTAGGGGTATGAAAAGGACCCCTTTTTCCATAGGAATCATTTTAACATTGATTCCTATGGAAAAATCGGGTCATCGCATCCGATGGTCGCATGCGATGCGATGCGATGCGATATCGCATCGCATCGCATCTGATTGTATGCCTTAACTTAAGGCATACAATCAAAAAATCGGACGCCCGGATAACTCACAAGTACCGAAAATTGTATACTTATTGATTACAAATAGACTGATTGATAAATCATCCAGGAAGCTAAGAAAAGGGTTCTTGCCTTTGCTTAAACATAAGTATGGATTGTGTATATGGTGTGTAGGGACAGATTAGTTGAATGAAACAATGGATATTATACATAGTTCTAAAATAATTGTTCTCCCATGAGCCGCAGCTTTTATCCTCAGAGTTGTACTATATAGTGCAGGAGCTTGTAGACATTGTTGTTGAAGAACAGTGCTTACAGTATATTGCATACATGGAATTTTATATTTTGTCTTTGTTTACATGACTGGCAAAGCTTTTGTACAGCTCAATGTATTGTACACTTAGGGGGTTATTCTGGTTGATGCGAGTCCACCAGACGCCGCCCTATTAATGCCGATATGCACGCCCCCTTGCACGCCACATTCATACGCGCGGTCTGTAAATGAACATCCATTCTCAGGCTGTGGGGGAACATCCACATCATTCGATGGCTGCCGACCGTTGAATGATGTGGAAGGCCCACGCACATCTAAGGTTACTCTCAGGTAACCTTAGATCTGCATGGACATTCAGCAGGATGTGGTGGGGCAGCGATGTTAGCTGCCCGCCCACATCACCGGGTGTTTTCCATGGGAACGCCAATGACCGCTGGGTGTTCCCATGGGCGCGACAACCCCCCACCCTGAAGTCTTGCCTGCGTGCACCCGACAAACAGTCTGTTCGCCGTGGCTGCACGCACCCGACATATGTGCGAATGACTGTTCGTGCGATTCGACCAGAATAACCCCCTTAGTGAGCCCGCCTATAGATGTCCATTGTGTTTTACAGACCATTAACACCATTAAGGACTGGCAATGTCAACGTGTGATTAATAGGCTTTGTTTAATGTATGTTAAACTGTTTCAAATAATGCCTGTATGAGCTGCTATGTTTCAGCACTGCTTCTGCTGGAGAGTAGTGATTTCCTGTGTACGGATTGTGGGTATCTCTGTAAGAGAGCACATCAGCATGCACTGCACATTAACCACTCTGCTAATCAAAGTGCTGTTCATTTCTGTGTCAGCAGGTTTTTCCCAGATACGTACATCTGCTCTAGGGTCTGTTACATCTAGTGAAAATGTGCCTTTTTATTGGGCTGACCAATCTACTATGACTGCTATTTAATTGATAGTGTGTCAGCTTATAGCCAGGAGGCACGCTAAAGAGAACCAGTATCTGTGTTTTCAGAAAATTCATAACCTGACTCTCTGTGGTTCACTCCGTGTTAAACACGTTGAATGCTGAGGCAGTTCCAGAAAATGAGGCATTCATTGCTCTTTTACAGATATCCATTTTCTGTAAATTGTAAAAAGTATGAGTCAAGATGTGTGGCAGTCATCCAACTTCACCCTTTCCCTACGGTTGCCCACTGTTCATTGAGTTTGTCAGATCCACTAGTAGATGCTTTGTATTTGTGAATACAGTAGGTGCTTAGGCGATGGCTAAATGGGGAGAAATCAATCTTCTAGAATATCAGTAACGTGAAGAGCCATAGTTAGTAGACAAGAATCTCTTAACCAGATCCGATGTGCAGAATGGTTGTTACTCACCCATTAATTACTTTATTGGAACACATTTGTCTGCCCTTTGTTGTATTTATCTATTCTATGGCATGCCTAATTGCTACACACTGGGTGCCATCAGCGGGGGGGCGGACGGCTTTGCATAGAGCTGTGCTATGCCAAGCCATCCTCAAAGCCGCTCATCTGCTGGTAATACCAGCAGATGAGCGGCTTTCCTGGCGATGAGGCGGGAGCGCGCATCACCGCTCCTCGTCGTGCCATACACACTAGGCGGCTTTGAGCTGAAAGCTGCTCAAACTTGCTGTTTTGAGTGTCTTTCAGCTCAAAGTCACCCAGTGCGTATGGGCTTTAAGCCTGTATTTTCAGAGTTACAACTAGATTTACTATGTGGGGTTTTGGTCAAGCCACTGATTCTTGTGGTTTTGACCCTGATTTTTAAAACCGCCAATAATAAATCTGGGTATATTTTGCATTTAATACTCTCGCCATTTTCAGTTCTGGCGTAAAAATCAACATTACCTGCATTTTTTATTTATGTATCTGGCAAATCTAAACAAAATGCCCATAATATGGCTCATGTACAGTTAGATGCGATCACAGTTTTTCACATTTTCTTTTAGATTGAACATTTTTCAACAGTGAATGTGCACCAAAAATTCTTACTCTTCCTTAACCGTGTATTGGCCTACTGAGTTCTGCATAGGATTCTGCCATTCATTTTAACTCCATCCGTAATTCACGGTATGCCAGAGGGCATCACTCCTAGCTCAATTTATACAGTTTCAAAATATACTGTAGTACACAATGATGAAGCAAAAGTGTTGCGAGACAGCCTACTCTACCATTAAATTCGGTCTTCTTAAATTCCACCCTAACTTCACTAATTTAATTTATTCATGTGCTGCAATAAGCAGATATTTTTGCCAAAGCATTCATAGCAAATACATTGTTTTCTTTATGATAGTTACATTTTTGGGGTTATATCATACTCTAGTAAAAGTTCTATGAAATGCTTTACACACGGTAATTCATAAGCAAACTAATTTGGCAGTGAGCAAAATACTAACGTTCTAGTGTTTCGCTATGTTTATTTTTTAAATTGGCAGTTACTTACTGTAGTACTTCTATTGGTTTAAAGGCATATGTCATTTTGATGCTGCACTATGCTAGGTCAAAACCCAAGAGTGGCAGCTATTTAAGTTTATGGGATCTATATAAGAAAGGAAATATTCAATCCTGGATGATATATTTCCGATGATCGGAAATACCGGCCAGGATCTATTCAATCCTGGCAATTTCCACCTTGACTGTCACTGCAGACTCGGCTCTTTGAAAAGCCGGTACTTGTTTCCTAGAACGGCGCCCACGCTTTCCATCGTATGGGCTCCTAAAAATCTCATCTCATCGCATCCCCCTGGAATATTGCGGCATGCGATGCAATTCGATTTTTATTTGTACAAGCACACATGCCATGATATGTGATGGGTGCTTAAAATGAGATGTAACCTCCAGTATCCACATCATCCCGAAGCGTGGCGAGCGCAGCGATACACGTTCTCTGACCTTTTCATACCCCCACTATCCACGTCGGCGTGGAGTTGATTTTAGATAGTGTGGCGAGCCACCGAGCCCGAAGCGTGGCGAGCGCACACGGATTATTTTACATGTATTTCGCATCCCCTCGCGGGGCTCTCTGCACTCGCCACGCTTCGGGATCGTATTCCGCATCCCCTCGCGGGAATCGCTGCGCTCACCATGCTTCGGGCTCGGTGGCTCGCTGCGCTCGCCACACTATCTAGATTGTCGACGTGGATAGTGGGGGTATGAAAAGGTCGGGGGAGACGTCCCGCAGCCCCTCGCGGGGCTCGCTGCGTTTGCCACGCTTCGGGATGGCGTGGATACTGGGGGTTACATCTCATTGCATCACCCATCACATCTCATGGCATGGGTGCTTGTACAATTAAAAATAGCATCGCATCCCATTTGCTGGCATGCGATGCTATGCGATATTTAATTGTACAAGCATCGCACACCACTAAATAAGGTACACGATGCCATGAGATGGGCTAGGAAACAAGTACCGAAAAACCAAATCTGCATTGGTGGAAACCGCTGCTACTTTTCAAATTGGCTGCCATTTCCACCTAAAAAATGTGGATTCGCTGATCCACGTCTTTTCCTACTTTCAGACCATTTCTGAAAGTTGGAAAAAATAGAAAAACATTAAATAGTTTGAATGTGTATTTGATCTATTATAGCCGAAAACTGATGATATTCCTGTCTTTTAGAAATATCGCAGGGTTGCCTACTTTTAAATTCTCCTCTCCAGGAGAAGCCTGGAGAGGAGACCGTCAGCAGCACTTTAGGGGGCAAGGCCTGATGTAGATGTCATCAATCCCCGCCCCCAGTACTGCAAATCCTGCAATTTGCAGGTCTTTGAGGAGGGATGGGGATAAATTACTTTATTTGCCTCTTTAGCCCCACCCCCTCCCCAGGAAAAGCCGCCAGTCACAGGAAATTAACACTGCCGTGGGGGAGGCCGCTGGTATCCGGGAGGGTTGCCTACCTTTCCGAGGGTCGGGAGGCGGACCCAATTTTCAGGGAGCTTTCCAGCCATTCCGGGAGGGAAGGCAACCCGAAAATATTGTCAGGGATTGAATATCCCCCTAAGCCTTTCATGAGTGGGAAAGTGGAGAGAGATAAAGGGCTTGATTCAGACCCGCTCCCTAAGCAGCATTCTTTCACTGCCTAACGAGCGGGTAAGTGCCATTCGCCGCCCTGATTAATGACCGCCCCCACCGCCGCCAGCATCCCTGTGGTAACATGTGAGGGGGTGTGTCCGAGAACACATCCCCTCGCATTCGGCCGTAGTGGAGAGAAATCATGTCAACCATCGAATGATTTCTCTCCTCTTCGAAAATAAGTAATTGAAAACTGACTTTTATTTCCACCACTGTTCGCCGAAAAGGGAGCGGGCGCTGACTTTGTGACATCAGACACTTGCCCCGAGCAGGCATCGGCCCCGCTGTGTTCCCAGGGGAACGCCCAGCATTCTCATGTGGACGCCTTTAAAAACTGGGTGTTCCCTGCTACAGCCCAGTGCCTGCCCTGCCCGTCCCGTCTGGAGTGAACGGCTCGGCAAGTGTGAAGCCGGGGTCTGCACATGCGCAGACCCCACCACCACCAGTGGAACTGTCCAGTCAACTCTGAATCACCCCAAAGTACCAGCCATATCATCTCATTGTAAATGGCACTAAGGAGCTGATTGGTTGGTACTTTATCTTTTTTCACATAATCTTTCCAAGGTTTAGTACCTAGACCCATAGATCACTTAAGAATAAACCAAATTTACTTCACCAATTGTCACTGTAGTAAATGTGATCTAATGTTTTATTTTTCAGTCATGGGAGATTTTTTAACTCTTTGGGGGGTATTTAAATGTTGGTCTGTTCTTTTTTTCACGCCAATTCTCCCTTTTTTTCACAACTTTTATATGTCGTGATATTAGTTTGCTATTCAATTCTTCTCCATCTTTTAAAAGTTGACAGTTTTTTGAACATCTTTTATTTCACAGTCATTTTCAATGGGCTTCGTAATCAAATGTTTGGTGATAAGTTTCACACCTTTTAATAGTCATTTGAACTTGGTCAATTTCTCATCATTTTATTCACCTGGGTGTCGGGTGAGGATAAAAGTGTTATTTTTTTTAAAAAAATTGTTAAAAAACGAATGGATTATTTAATGAGATTTCCTTTTTTTTAATAAGGGGTTAAGGATAAACTTTAAACATAATAAAATGCTATTGAGTAGGGGTTCTCAAACTCGGTCCCCAGGACCCCACACAGCTCACATTTTCCAGGTCACCCGGCAGGTGCACTCATTACTCAGGGGCACATTTTAAAAGATCCACAGGTGGAGCTAATTATCTTACTTGTGATTCTGTGAGGAGACCTGCAAAACATGTACTGCTAGTGGTCCTGAGAACCAAGTTTGAGAACCTTTGCAATATAGTATAGGCACACATCCGCCCATAGAGTATAGGCACACATCCCCCTATAGAGCATAGGCACCCCCCCCCCCCCCATTGAGTATAGGCACACATCCCCCCCCCATATAGTATAGGCACACATCCCCCTATAGAGTATAGGCACACCCATCCCTACCCCCCATAGAGTATAGGCACACATCCCCCCACTGGGTCAAAAGCTTGACACATGCATTAGGTCAACAATGGGAAGGTTGACCTTTTGACTTTTTTGTCCCTAATGTTGACATACAGTAGTCGACATGCACACCGAAAAAGTGCCCTGCGTGTGCTCGTCATGCTTTGGACTCGGTGCCTTGCTGTGCTCAGCACACTATTATATTCTCTCTCCACCCTTGAGTGGATGGTAGGGCATGAAATACCAGCTGCCGGCACGTCGGCTCAGAAAACCTGCGAAAAACCCATGTCGACACTTTAACTATTGACCTTTCCAATGTCGACCTTAATAGTGTCGACCTAATGACTGTATACAGGCAAACACCCCCCCCAACTCCTTCACATACAAGTCTCCCAAGTGTGTGTGTGTGTGTATGTGTGTGTGTGTCAGAAGGATCACCCTGGTGGGTCAGCGGCTGCCGGCTCCCTGCACAGCGCAGCGGCTTGTCTTCTCTCCTGTGGGCGGCAGGCTCTGGCTCCGTGCACAGCACATCAGCTCATCTTCTCTCCTGTGGAGGCTGCAGCAAACATCCTCTGCTCTTCGTCTTCCCAGCAGCTCCCTGAATGTGGCATCTGCCTGCTCGCACATCTGCTTTTCAGAATCACAGTACAGGACACATCAAGGTGTAGTTGGGCGAGGGCAGTGCGAATTAAATGGCGTCTGCTTAACGGTGTGAGGGGGGCTCTTATAATGGAGACAAACTTGTATGACTGGGCAGAGGGCAGGGTAAAAACAGGTGGAACAAAATAGGGAATAAAAAAAGAATAAAATGGCACGCAAATAAAATATATGCAATCTGTGATATTTAAAAAAAGGGATAAAATGGGCGTGAGATTAAAAGAGGGGACTACATGGGAGTGTGAATTTGAAAGGTGTGATAAATATGACGCCCAAAAGTATTTGAATACCCCCCCTTTATGTATTGTACACAACCCTTTTTTTTCTCCATGGTCTATGGCACCGAGCATGCATCTACTGTTAATGTAATTACTATGTAAAGGGGAGGTAGTATACAGTGCAATTGCTTATTGCATGCTCAACAAGGATAATAAGGAGAGTAAAAGGACTTTGCATGTAACAGATGTAAAAAGTATTTATTGTGAAGATATATACAAATACTATACCATATTTCTGATTTATGTTTTTTAAATAATCTGATTGCTGGGTTACTGCTACAAAAGCAATTAATAAGAAATATATTTTCATTTGTGAACATTGGCAGCTATGGAGAAATAGGGAGAATGTACAGGTGCAGTATGTGTTGCCTTGGAAACATGGTCCATACTTCTCTTTGTTCTTCAGCTCTTATACTGGGGAAACCTTTTTCCTACTTTGCCTACCCTTTTTTGATTTTCATGTTGCTGCATTATATTATTTGATCCTGACTCAGCTTTAGTGAATAGTAATATCCATTTCATGTGTAAAGAGACTGAAACCTAGTAGCTAATCATGGTGTGATTGTTTACTAGCAAGAGTCCATGTGATGTCATCCCACTGGCTTGAAGATGCTGACAGCACATTCTATACCTGCACTGCAGGGATAATGGGAAGAAAAATAGTGTCTGCAGACTGATGTTTGACGCTTAGAGACCTGGAAAAGACACGCATAGCTTGCTTCAGTATATTAACATGTACCCAGAATGCACTGCCATAATGGATCTTAAAATTCCAACCATTGTGTGCACTGGTATGCTGGTCACAGTGTATACTCTGGTTAATAAGTAGGTATGATTGGGCAATGCCTAACACAATGGAATGTGAAGTAGCACATTCGGCAGCAATGAAGGAGAGCATATCTATCAGTGCCATGACTTGACAGCACAGGGAGTATAAATGATAGTGTCACTGAGTGCTGCATAAGGTAACAAGGGAATTCCACTTCAGTAAATTACATTACGAAGACAGACCCAAAGGCATCGTGTCTGAAAGAGCATAGGAAAGTAAAGGTTGTCAGTATAAAGCTGAAGATATTACAGAACAACTGGCTTCAGGCATAGATTTCTGTGTTTTCACTCTGGTTTTGGGAAAATTCAGATATATCCCAGCTTGTTGTTCTCACAGTGTTTTGCATGGGGACAATGGTGGCTGTTTTTTTATTCATTTTTACTGGTGGAGAACTCAAAAAGACAGCACAAGGTTTAAAGATGCAAGATGTCTAATCTGCCAGCAGCATCCATAAGTTCAACCCTGGTTATTAGAATAGCTTTGGCTAACCTGTAACATTTCACTCTGGCACAAGTTCATATAATGTGTGGCGCTCCAGCTGTTGTGGGACTGAAAAACCTACCATCCCCTGCTGTGCACAGCTATTGCTGGAACGTAAGCTATATGATGCTCAAGATCTGTAGACAAGATCATGTTAATAATTGTATTTTTACCCTGCACTATTCTTGTAGTAGTACTTATAGTAAATGGCCAATTGTATATTTGGTGGAGGTTTAATAGTTATTTTGTGAATGTGTTGAGGGGTTAACACATTCCACATACAGTACATAAAATCCATACGCTGTGTGACCCAACATTATTTAAAAAGGTTATGGTATAGTGGTTCGATAATGTCTCGGTCAGTGACTAGGTAGACACCTATAAATGGTCGACCTAACCGGCAGAAGGGCGACACAACCAAAAAGTCGACATTCACATTGTTGGCACTGAAAAGGTCCACATGAGTGTTTTTCACAGTTGTTGATGTCTATGTCGACATGGGCATCTTATAAGTGTACGGTTTAGGCACGATGCCTCGCTGCGCTCAGCACACGATTATGACCTAACTCAGTGATGGCTAACCTTGACATTCTAGCTGTTGTTGAACTACACATCTCAGCATGCCCTGCTACAGTTTTACTATTTGGCCATGCTATAACTGTAGCAGGGCATGCTGGGATGTGTACTTCAAAAACAGTTGGAGTGTCAAGGTTAGCCATCGCTGATCTAACTCTATGCCCACTTGGATGGTAAAGTATGAACAAAATCGGTGTAAACACACAAAAAAAGACAAGTTCGGGCCAGCCTGCTCAGTGTTGATGATGTCAACATTTTGCTTGTGTCAACCTTCTGTCAATGTTGACCATATATAGGTGTCAACATAGTCACTGTTGGCCATTATTGGTCAACCTAGTGACTGTCGACCTAGACATTGTCCACCCATGGATCGGACCCAAAACTATAGACATGAGAAATTTACAATATTTTCAAAACATTGTCTTATTAGGACTGCAGCTATGCAATAAATTATACACAAGTTGTGCTGATTATTATTTTTTTTTAAAGATCATTACTATACACTATGGGGAATATACAATCTGGGATTGCGGCTGTCGATCCCCGCCGACAGCCGTGATCCTGGCCTGTTCGCGGCCAGATCGACTGCATAACAACAGAGCATTCACTAGCGTTCAATGTCTCGCCTGCGGATGGGCGCAAAGGGAGCGTGGCCGCGAAATCGGCTGTGGATTGTCGATCTGCGGCCCGGATAACAACAATCCACGGCTGTTATCGGCAGAACGGGCCAGACAGCTTCTGAAGTCGGGCCCGTTCTGCCGTGATCCCGCATCAATGCTGTCATTAATGACAGCATAGAATAGGGAGCTGCCGGTATTTCTCATGTCGGAAATAGTGGCAGCACATTGCATACCCCCCCCCCCCCCTGCAATTCCTCTTAAGCCGCCGCCCGGGCTGCAGGATTACATGCGACCATTCTGCATGTAATGTATTGCATGCGATCTCTGTTCACTAGCGTTTGGAGGGGGTCTGACCCAGAGAACATGCAGCATGTGGTCTTCATTCTAGTACCCTGCTCCTTGAAAAATCCTTGTAGTTCCTCCTTTCTGCCTGGGGTGTCACTCTCTGCTGTGGTGTTTCTACAACAGTCTGGTTTGTATTTTAACATTGAGATATAAACCAGAATGTTCTTGAAGTACCACAGCAGACAGCGACACCCCAGGCAGAAAGGAGGAACTACAAGGATTTTACAAGAAGCAGGGTGCTAAAATGAACACTACAGCATCTATGTCCAATCCGATGCGCATGGGACTACACATCTGATCGAACGTCAGACACATACTATTTGGGCCGATGTCCCCTGATCTCTACTAAATAAGTCACCTGTGGCCAAGAATGGATATACTGAATACCTGGACTATTGGGGTGCTTTGAGGACCGCTTTTGGGAAACTCTGCATTATGGTTATGAGAAATGGTAAGTAATATGCCTAGCAATAATACGTAGTAGTAGTGGTAGTAGTAATGGGCAGTAAGATAACTAGTAAAGGTTATGGTCAGTTGTGATAATGCACAGCTATAATAATAATAGTAACAACAACAAGCAATGGGCCTAAATATAAACCACAAGAAACTCCAATTATCAAAAATCTCATGCAGTCAACCTTGGACTCCGGGCCAGACCAAACGCAGTGATACAATCACCACAGTTTCTTTCCTCTAGCACATGTGTCAAGTCTAGCTTCCTGCTGATGGTAAATTGTGCAGTGGCAAGAGAGTTTCAGACTTGCTGGCGCCTGGTATTTGGTTTACCTGTCCAGGTGGTCACAAGCACAGTATAGTAACCACTCCTTACTGTCCATTAGAGACAATGTTATGGATGCAGTCAGCATTCCCTGGTCAGGATGCCAGCCTTTAATATACCAACACCGGCATCCATACTGCTGTCAGGAGAATGGCATCGGAACCTCAAAAGGATCATAATGCTGACCCCAGAATCCTGACAGCCAGCAACCCTCTCGGTGAGTCTGCATGGAACGGTAGTGGGTAGCCGGGGAATGGGGGAGTAGGCAGTAGAGGGGAGGGTTAGCGTTAGGCTGCTACAAGGGAAGGTCCTCACTACACTAGTCTGTAGTCAGAAATAAGTGGGAATTATCTGATAATAAGTAGGAGGTGGTGCAAAAGTGTGTCCCAATATAACCAGAAGTCTGTTGGTAACAGGTGATGACTGTAGCAACCATGCAGAACAAGTGATTCCAGGTGCTGTGTAGGATCCTAATTTGAATTGATTACCGGAATTGAACTTTATATGTAAGATGATCTTCTATATTACCAACACTTTTCGATATCTCCATCAGCTTGCTTTACCACCTTCTCTATGTGTTTGGACTATGGGTCAAAAACTACTTACTTGTATTAATGATCTTTGTCTACTAATAAAATCCTTTGTTATATTGTTTGGTTTTTATGTATAATTTACACCTGACTGCCCAAAACAAAGAATGGGGTACCTAGAGAGTGTGTTGCCTACCTGGGTTGGCTTAGGGCAGTGGTTCTCAATCTCGGTCCTCAGGACCCCCCAACAGTGCATGTTTTCCATGTCTCCAAACAGAATCACAAGTGAAATAATTAGCTCCAACTGTGATATTTTAAAATGTGTCATTGAGTAATGAGTGCACATGTGCACCTGCCAGGTGACCTGGAAAACGTGGACTGTTGGGGGGTCCTAAAGGACGAGGTTAAGAACCACTGGCTTAGGGCTTGCAGGAACAGGATGTCTGCACTGGGTGTGGATCAAAGGGTCGACTGTGTCTAGGTCAACATGCAATACGTTGATATTGACTAAAGGTTGACATGCACTAGGTCAACATTGACAAATGGTCGATACAAGCAAAAAGTCGACATGCATTTTGCTAGTGTTGACCTTTGGTCATTGTCGACTTAGTGCATGCCAATATTTTGTCAATGACAACCTTTTGGTGTCAACATATTGAATGTCGGCCTATCATCTGGATGTACTGGCTGCAACTCCCTGTCGGGTATCTGACGTCACAATTTCCTGGTAGCAAATGTAGGTCTCCGAGAGAAGGAGCAGAAGGTGAGAGGTGGGAGCGTCCCCCTTTCTTCCCCTCCTTACAAATATGCCCCTTAAGACCACAAATACTTCCTCTCCTATAAATATAACATACGTTGCTGTAATCAGGGGCTTAGCATGGATTCATGTCGCCCATTGAAAGTTCATGCTAGGCTGACTCAGCCATTTACTGAAGTGTGTTTGGAGAGGATGAGTGGTCAGCAAGTTGAAGTGGATATGCTGATCCATACGAACAGGGGGAGGGGGCTGGAGTAATGCAGACAACCACACTGTACAAAAAGAGGGAGGTCAGGTAGTGCGGAACCAGGGGCAGAGCTGAGATGAGGGGGTGCCGCGTGTACTGTATTCAGGAGGAGCTTTTCCCCTGATCTCCATAGATCAGGCATGTCCAAAGTCAGGCCCGGGGGCCAAATGCGTCCCGTGTCTTCATTTCAAGCGGCCTGCAGCGTCCAGATGGAAGCGGGCAAAGCATCAGATGTGGGAAGCACAGCACAGGACACTAAAGGTGGGGCCCCAGCGAGCGCGCCTTTACTTTGCTGTCTGCTGCAGTGAGGAGGTGCCTGCCGCCACAGTCAGATGTGTTTGGTGTCCTACACCTGCTGCTGCAATCGTATATCAACCTACTCCACAATCACAGCCACAGCAGTGTTTGGGGAGGGGGCAGCAAGGGGGAAGCTTGCTCCCGTAACATGCAGAGCGGAGGAGGGCAGCAGCTGGAGCCCAAGCATCTCCTGTCCTTGCAGTGCCTGCTTTGCCTCTCCATCCTCTGACTCACACAAGGGGCTGGGAAACATACAGAGAAGGGAGGGGGCAGAGTGGGGGACATACAGTGAAGGAGGGTCAAGCTGGGGGACATACAGTGAATGGAGGCAGTGATGGCCATTCAGAGAAGGGGCAGGCTGGGGGACATACAGTGAATGGGGGCAAAGTGGGGTACATAGTGAATGGGGGAATACAGTGAATGGGAGTCATACAGTGAAGGAGGGTCAGGCTTGGGGAAATACAATGAATGGAGGTATTGATGGACATTAAGAGAATGGGGGCAGGCTGGGGGACAGAGTGAATGGGTGCAGAGTGGGGAACATACTGTGAATGGGGGACATACAGTGAAGGAGGGGCAAGCTGGGGGACATACAGTGAATGGGGGCAGGCTGGGGGACATACAGTGAATGGGGAAAGGCTGGGGGACATAGAGTGAATGGGGGCAGAGTGGGGGACCATTCTGATGTGATTAATGATTCAAAGAATGTCAGGCTGAATGGTCGGCCCCCACACATTTACACTTCACCAGATCTGGCCCTCGTCGCAAAAAGTTTGGACACCACTGCCATAGATGGTCAAATTGGGCCAGCAAAATTTCCAATCAATTTTTTTTTTTACAAATTTATTTTTCAGGGAGATAAAGTATTCAGGTCTGGATTAATCTTTAAAATAAGCATTGATTAGTCATATTTATTTTAGTGGAGCTTTTAAGGTTGGCCATAATCTAATAAATCCTATTACGAGGGCACCTCCCCTGAGACACCCACCATGTGGCCAATATTCCTGGAGTGTGTTCTTAGGGTCTCCTGGCCTAGGGAATGTGAAAAGTATGCTGGGCTCATTCTGTGTGTCAGATATCAGCTTATGCTGTTAGCTGAGATCTGATACACACTGTCAATACAAGCTGTGTTTCTGCTGGCTGACAAGCTGTAGTCAGCACAGATACAAAACATGGTCCCATCATAAAGAATATTCTACAGTATTGGACTGGCATTTGGGTGAGTATTGGACTAATTAATGCAAAATAAGGCATGTTCTTCAGTTCATAGTTGGGTTCATAAAATATTACTGGAGAGTAAAGCTCTGCTTTTAACAATGCCCCATAATCTTTAATGCATTTAAGGACAATAGGTTTTTGATGACTGAGAAACATAACATTTAATAAATGGAATAAATTCTTTCAGCAGGGTACCAAGATTCTTGGACTTAAGTGGTCTGTCTGCCCATAAACATGGACCTGATTAGAACACACATATTTAATTGGCTAATGATTAGCCAATTAAATATGTGTGTTCTAATCAGATGGCAAGCTGATGTTCTGAGGCTACAAGGAGAGTACCTCAGGAAACTATTCTGTAGCATTATTGTATTTAAAACTGATTATATTTAAAAACAAATGTGTTTTCTATTATAAATAGCAGGTGTTTTGGTACTTATGTTAGTTGGGCGCCCACTATAGTTAGTACGCTCATACCCCCACTATCCATGTCAGCATGGAGTTGATTTTAAATAGTGTGGCGAGCGCAGCGAGCCACCGAGCCCAAAGCGTGGCGAGCGGACGCGGAAAACTAAGCAAATAACTTAGTGGGCGCCCAACTAACATATAAGTACCGGTGTTTTTTTTAACTGTACTATGCTGTTCTACAAGGGATATCAGAGCACATGTTTCTACATTCTCTCCCTTTTCCTTTTTTTCTTTACTTTATCTTCCCTTTATTCCTAATGTCTCCATTACTATAATTTCCCTTTCTCCATATTCATTTGATATCTAGTATACGTAAATCTGTAAAAAAAAAAAAACTAAAATGAAACTTTCTTTGCTATAGTATTGACTTGCTAGTTCCAGCACAATGGCTATTGGCATGCAATTCCACAGTAGATGGTTTTTATACACTGCATATAGCACTACTGGGGATGCATGGTGGAAACCAGAGTTCTGCAGTGTGGGTTAAGGGAGTTCACTGGTCTTAACAGCAGCTCCCAACTGAAATATAACTTTGTACAGTGCTCCAGTGACTCCCGCTGATGGTGTCATGGCACTCTGCCCAGACCGTCTGCATCACAGTGTAGCCTTCTGTGGATGGGAAGAATAAGTGGGGAGACAGTTACATCTTCAGGGAGGATACGTTGATCAACCCTCTGTCCTGATTGGCACAGTTTCCTGTCTGTTAGCATTGGGATCAAAAAAATTAAAGAGAGAAAAGGCAACCCTGGGGGTGGATCCCAAACCACTTTGGGTGACCTGAGACTCCCCCTGCTGTGGATAGTTATAGAGATGTTACTGTTGGTGATATGAGTTGATTTTGGCAATGATAATATATAAAGGATTCACAGCGCTTCACTTTTTCCACATTTTTTTTATGTCAAAGCCTTATTTTTTTCCTCAAAATTCTACACACAATACCCCATAATGAAGTGAAAATTATTTTTGGGAGATTTATGCAATATTAAGAAAAAAAAAGCCCACCCTAACTGAAATTTAGGACAAGTTTTATTATGCTAAAGAGACGGTCTAAATATTTGTCCACATATTCTCCTAGTTTTTGAAGCATCAGGAGTTCTTTCCTTGCTGTGTGTGCCACTATATAAATCTCTACCAATGTATACTGTATGGCTTTTCCAGATATGTATCTTGGCTATTCTATTAGAAAAGTCATATCCGGGTATGGGGGGGTTTGTAAATCTTGTTGTGTATTTTGCCTAAAATATGCAACGTTTCCGTTTTTTATTGCTATATTAAGGGTTGGAATCAAAATGCTTTATCGCACCCCATCACCCGTCTAAAGTGAGGGGACATATTAAATTTTGTTTTTTTATCTCACTCATGAAGCAGCTAAACCCAATAAAACGATTGGGCGCAGCGTTAAAAAAGTGCCATTTGAGTGCTCAAACAGGTCACTTTTTGCTCAATTCAGCTAGTCACCCCCGAAAGGAAAGGAATTGCTCTGTCAGGAGCCTAGTAGTGACAGAACAGCATTAACAATTGAATTGCACCCAATGTGTCAATGTAACTGCTGCAGTTTATTCTCAAGTAAAGGACATTTATGTAGTGTTTAATTATTTTTGTTTTCAGACACTAAAATATAGTTTCAAAAAAGTAGTAAGTGATAAAGTAAGTAATCCCTTTGGAGCTCGGAAATTCCCTTGAGATAATTTATACATACATTATTATTTTATTTTATTCAATACTCTATACATAGTTCTGTTTTCACCCTACACAGCAGACGCTTGTGTTTCTTTGAACAAATGCAAATGAGTGTAAAGCTGCTTGGGGCTGAGAGGGGTTTTTGCTTTCCTTTAAGCAATCTGATTGTAAATTTCCTTATGATGCACTATTCATATTGCTGAGCTGGAACTTTTTATTACATGGGGAGAATGAAGGCAAGCTGTACATTTCTTTTTACAGAAATTACTTTCAGAACATTTTGCTCAAATCATGATGCATTTGCATAACACTTTCACAATTGTTTTAAAAGAATAAACAACAACTTTGTTTTTAGTTAGCAGGACAGAACAAAGTAAGTGCAAACAGTATGAACCGCATTACTGGAATATGTCCCATATTAAAACAATTACTTCATTCATTTTTTATGAAATGCATAACTGAGAATGTCAAATAAAGAGCTCTTTATTAAATGATATCTAGTGATGTAAATAGCTCACAACTGTGGTCCTGTGATGCCTTTCTTTTACAGTCATTGTAGTAATTTATTTTACTTGGAAATTAAGACTGAGAGATGTTTAAGTAATCACTGTGGCCTGAGATGACCTGAATGCCTTGAATTTGGGTGGTGCTTTCATATCAAAGTAGAAACCATTTTAATGGCATAAGGACAATATGCTATTACTTACAATGGTAATAGCCTTGCTCGGGGCTACCTAATTAGCCCTGAAATGCCGGCAGGAGCTGCAGTTTATCAGGGATTTACTTTTCCTGCCTCAGCCAGGTGAAGCATAATCCCTGAAAGCAGCCCCGATTTCAGCAAAAATGGGGCTGCGGCTTTGCGAAAACACACAAGTTTCCAGTGCAAAGCGGGTCTCTTTATTGGATTGCCCAATTAAAAAAATTTGGGTGTTGACGCGCTCAGTCTTGAAAATGGGAGATTGGTCAGGGACTGTTGTAACTCTCTTCCAAAAGTTTCACTGCAGGACTCTTTCTTTTAGATATGGAATAAAAATAGAAGTAAAAATTGTCAATAATACATCACAATTAAAATAAAACAGGGCAGGCAATGTAATAGAAATATAGAATTTGACGGAAGATAAGATCCAAATGGCCCATATGCTCTTAAGCTATTAGGCTGTGTCTACTGCATTTTAGCATGATGCAGCAGGCCTGTGTATATATCCTCTTCAGTAAGTATCCTGCTAAACGACTCCTGTTCAACTGCATTCTGCTAAACGCTAAACAATCCGGGGATTGTGTGTGGAAGAAAGCAAGCTAGAGAGTGCTGCTGCTGCAAGTATATGTCTGGGACATGCTAATGCAGAGACAGGGTCTCAATAAATTGTTATGGACCATTGACCTTCTGGATATCTTGTGACTAGTGTAGGGTACACACCAGGACGACCTGCTCACGATGCACATCGTGAGCGGGTCGTCAGTGTCTCGTCCGACCCGCTCACGATGACGCGGGAGGGCACGACCCGCTCACGATGTGCACCGTGAGCGGGTCCGATCCGATGGCGACCCGCACCCGGTTGTATGGTCGTCATTGAGATCCTACCTGCAGCAGGTAGGATCTCAATAACGACCGACCGACCCGCGGGACCGCGCATCGGATCGGAATCGCTCCACACCAGCTCAGAAAAGGGCCCAATCAGCACACAATCTGCATCCAATTGATCGGAATCGGATCTAGATTGTGCTGATCGGGCCCTAGTCGTCCTGGTGTGTACCCAGCATAAGTCATGTATTAATTTGTTCTTCACCTTTAATATTTGGTGTGCACTTTATGAAAACTAAAGACAGCGCTATTGGTTGCTTAATATCTTTCTACAACTGTTTATTGTGTGCTGGTGAATGACAAAAACACCAATATTATTGCAACCTAAGCAGCATATCTTTTGTCTTGCGCTCGAATCTGAGATTTACCCTTCTGTCTGTATAAACCAGTCCCATTTAAAAGAGACCTGTCAAAATGCAATGTGTAGATGCAGCCTTCACATTAAGGGTAGTTTAGGGGTTTGGGTTATGGTTACATAGCAATTGACAGCAGATAAGAACCACTTAGAAACATAGAATTGGATGGCAGACAAGAACCACATACTGTAGGTTATTATGTTCTAGGCCATTGGTATGTTGAGAAGGAGGAGTTAGAGATGTAGGAGGGGTTAGAGGATGTGATATTCTAAGAAAATGAAAGTGGAGAAGGAGAATGGTTGCATGTTTTATATGGGGATGAGTTACAGAAGGAGGAGGGGTATATATACACATAGCAATTGTGAGCATAGATCTGTATTATGCTGTATGTCCCAACCACAGCTGACTCTAGTTTAGAGCCGCTGTTCATGTTAATTGATTACATTAGCACTCACAATAAATGTTCTACATAAGTGGCATTAACCTCAGTACCGTAATGTTTATAGGTTTGTGTACCTAGGAGAGAGAGTGACTCATCCATTAATACTATTAATATTTCAGCACCAGTGTTGGAATAGTGCATGAAGGGACACAGGGGTAATACAAAGGTAGGGGCCCACTAAGGGGAGACAGCACAAAGCTGAAAAGCTGGGGGCAGGGGTATCTGAATTACAATGCCAATATCATATAGGGGGTTGCCATGGCAGCCATATAATACAGAGCATCGCAGTGATATAATAGAGAGCTCAAATACTATTTCACACACCTCCAAAAGCATGTTTTAGTGACGTATGCATCATCAAATAATTGAAATGTTTAGGAATACAGTATATTGATACCTTACATGGACAATCATTTAGACCTGTACTTGCATGCCTACAGTCTGCCTCTTGAGGAATAGGGGTCACAAGTGCAAGTTACTTTCAGCGTAAAAATCGCCTTTGCTTTAGTGAGCATGCTCAAACAAATTTAAATGAGGCCTAAATTGTGCCGGAGAAATAAATAAAATAGCTGCATACAATCTATATTAAAGATTAACCCCATCATGGACTATAATTAGCATATCATTGGGATGCATATACAGTACAAGTCACACGCATAAGCAGATTACAGAAATAAATGTCACACAATGTCCTGTGATAGGCAAAAAGTTTTTTTTCATCGCAATGTTCGAAAGACCGTCAACGACAAAGGAAAGCATGACATAGCAATTTGCTGAAGCTCTCTAACCTGTTAAAATGCTAACACAGCTGTAATGTGTAATTACAGAAATTAGTGTGAGAATGGTTACACTGTATAATTATCTTTTCCTGAAACTTGATTGCTGAATGAATTATTAATCCAAATCCGTGTTGTATAGAATTTCCAGGAACAAAAAGAAAGTGTATAATTAAATCACATCCGTTATTTTTGTGCTGGTGTTTTACTATGCTGTAAATTGATAATTAATTGGTAAACGTGTGTAGGAGTTTCAGGTGGGTGGTATCTGCAGGTTTTCACACAGAAAGAACAGTTTACATAGCTTATTTTTTGTTTGTCTGTGGTTTTCTTGTTTTTATGTTTTTGTGTTTTTTTTTGCTATATGGTGGCATTCTATCAAATTCAAAGTCCTGGTTTGTGGATCCAGCTGTTGCCCCAAATACAAAATGAATGATCTACTTTATTTAGGAAGGACAGAATGGGAAGAATCAGAGGAGGAGGAGTAGCAATGTATGTAAAAATATTAAAAAAAGCATAAATACTACCTCACAGAAAAACTGAGAACACTTGAGTGACCATAGAAACAGGGGACAAAACATTTCTTAGTATTAGGGTCATCTACCACCAGATTACTGGACAACAACATAAGGGAGGATATCACCAAAATGGCATTAAAAGGAGAGGTATTGATAATGGAAAATGTTAATCTTATTTTTTTTTAAATTTTCTTATATAGCACAGCATATTCTGTTGCAATTGGAAACAACAGTGATAAAACAAACGTGGTAGAACAATCCGACATAGAGGTAGGAGGACCCTGCTCGCAAGCTTACAATCTTAGTGATATAAACTGGGAGGAGTCTGTTGCTAGTTTCACTAAAAGTAGAGGTATTTTGAAATCCTTGCAGAGAGCATCCCTCCAGCAATTGGAAAGGGAGCCCACTCGCAAATATGCAATATTAGACTTATTACTTACAAATTGAGACCGAATAGCTGACGTCAAAGTGGGTGAAAACCTGGGATCCAGTGATCATCAAGAAGCATGGTTTATAATAAAGACAGACTGACCCCATACTACCATTATAAAAAAACTAAGTTGTTAGATTTAAGAAAGGCTTTTGCAGGGATGGGAAAATATGTAATCAATTCTTTGGCAGAGCGGAGGAACTTTGGACGGAGTACAGAAGTGGGAAAATGAAAACTGCAATACTAAAGGCAACAGAACTTTGTTTCAAAAGGGTTTAGGGAAAGCACAAGGACAAAGCTAGTAGAGATTAAGCAAATATTGTGAAAGCAAAAAAGAGGGATTTTAGGAAATATAAGCAGACTCAAAAAAAAAATGAAGACAGGGGTGTCTTGTTAGAGAGACGGTGATCAGATGTGCAAATGCACAAGCTGAGGATAAAATGGCCCAGTCAGTGGGTAAAGGAGCCAAAACTTTTTTTAGGTATATAAGTAAAAGGAGAAAAACAAAAGGCAGAATAGTAAGACTAAAGACAGAGACTGGGAGACTTGTTGAGGGAAACCATGTTAATAGCTGATCATCTTGATAGTTATTTTTGTGCAATTTAACAAAAATGAGAAAGGCAAGTCGGATGCTTGATTGCACAAGGAGGCGATTTTGCCCAGTGTGTATGGACAGCGATGATGGAGAAAGCCGCTGGGCGGATACACACTGAGCAATTTTACCGATTTTCCGGGGGGGTGGACAAACAGGATGGTATGGAAAGCCATCCAGCCTGTTGCTCACCTGCTAGTAACACCAGCAGACAAGCATCGGCCGCCAGGGATGATGTAGGAGCATGCATCCGCGCTAATCGCTGGCCCGTACACACTGGGCGGCTTTTCAGCTAAAAGCAGCTCAAATGTCAAAACTGAGCTGCTTTCAGCTCAAAATCGTCCAGTGTTTACAGGCTTTAAGATTTGGGTGGGGTGTTGTCAAACTGAAATTAAATTGCAGTGTAAAATTAAAGCAGCCAGTATTGTTACCCTGCACAGAAACAAACTAACCTACCCAAATATTATTCTTTGCATATGTTACATTTGCCCCATTACAGTGCAGCATGTTTTTCTTCATTTGCTTAAAAAAAAAAAGCAGCATTGCAATCAGGTCTGAATTAGGCCGATCACTTTAAAGGAAACTTTAGCGTAAGAATGAGTTTACACAGGCATGGTGCTGAGTGAGGGAAAGGAATAGGCAAAGTATTCTACTGGGCAGGGGAGGTGATGCGCTACAGAGTTCACAAAAAAGTGAGGCTGTCTCATACCTCCCAACATGGCCCATTTCAGGAGGGACAAAATACTCTGTACCTGGACCAGCATATCAGCCGGTAAAACCTGGCTCTGAGTTGTACACGACCTATGGGTCAAGTAGCGATGGCAGGGTGTGTGTTTGTCAGTGTCATATTAGCTGGGGCATTTCTTTATAGTATACTAGCTGGTTAGGTTTGGTTGTGTCTTTTGTTTTAAGCTTAACCACTCACTATGCCCATGGTGTGACTGGCAACACCTGTCTGTGGACTGCTCCCCAAAGTTGTAGTTTTTCTTAAACCCCATGTCCCCTACCCCCTTTATGTTATGCAACTCTGCCATATCTTGCATGTATGACCCACTTTGTAGCGGCGGAGCCATTTTTGTACACCCCCCCCCCAGGACCCTGGCGGTATTGGGATTGCGGGTGTTAGGAGCTGTGATGTGAACCTAATCTGAACCCAAGCAATGTCCTCTACCCCATCTATGTTATGCAAATTTGAAATTTCTTGCTTCCCTGACCCACTGTGTGTAGTGACGGGACCCCTTTTTAATATAAACAGGTGGGGGAACATATAATGGGGGAGATTCTCTAAGCGAAAAATGCGGTAAAAACCCCGTTACCGGGTTACCGCGGCGGGGGGCATCTCCAGAAAAATCTGGCGATGCCGCATAGAAGCCAATGGGCTTCTACCGCAACCCCCCGCCGCCCCGCGCCGACCCCCCGCCGCCCCGCATCACCCCCTCACCTGTGTCCGGGCAGCACAGAGGTGCCAAGAAACCTTGCAGCATCCCTAGACGTAAGGGCATAGCCTAGTGCACACTGATCAGCCAGAATTTTCAGAGCAAAATGCTTATCTTTGAGGTGAGGGGTTTATCTTAGGGGTGGTTCTAGAGTGGCAGGATGGGCTTTGCTGTGAGATATATTGCATAGTGGACCTTTTTACAGATGCTTCTATTTCCCTGCACACACAGTAGTATTCCTGGGTTGCCAATGTCTCTTGAGTGAATAGTAGCTATATCCATTCATGTGCTTCAGGCAGACCATCCAAGCACAGCATTGCAGGACTTTGTAAACTGTCTCTAATGTACAGTATATTGTTTTGTATTATTTTCTAATAATATTCTGAAAATTCATAAATTGCAGTATATTTTCTGGAATTTTGTTTTATTACTGTTTTGTTTTCTGTAGACATCTTCTGACAATGTTGATGTTGTCAAAACATGTTGTTTATGATATTAAGCCTGTATAATATTCGTAACGAACCTCTAGTACAGTGCCACATAGTGACCAGATTACAAGGAACAATTCAGAATGCCGTCCTTGTATCACTATGCAGTAGCTAACTAATGGCTAGGTGCATGGAAGGTTTGGATCTGTTTCCAATACAAGCAGCTTACAGCTTGGATTGGCGTTATTTTTATCAATGCATAGTCATAAAGTATTCTCACTGACACTTTTTCCCCCTGCACTGATTGATTAATGAGCAAACTCAGTGGTCTGGGACCAGTGTATCAGATTGCAAAATGACACAAAGTCTGTATTAGTGGAAGTAACCGATACCAAAGGAAACCACGTGATGGGCGCAACATTTCAGGACTTTGTGGGATGCTTACAGAAGTACTGTACCTTTTTTATGAAGGTCATTAATAGTCTCTGCGTTTAGGAACATATATGGTCATGTGACGATGTGATTAATTGCTTCATAATTAGAAGGTTAAATTGAAATAAACCTAAAGCAATAGAGAAAGACATAAAAAAAAATGGAAATTAAATTTTTGTCTTTATTCCCTGTTGTGTTGTGTAATTAAGCTGAGTACAACCTACACGACGTGTAAATGATACAATGTCGCTTCATGATTTCCCTTCAACTCCCTGAAACTCCTTGAAAAATGCTATCTTTTGTGAAAACTAAAAGATTTCACAAACAATATCGTCAGTAGCTGTATGCTGTAGTTGACGATATCCTCAGATTATGCTGCATGTACAGACAATAGAAGGTATCGCTAATGACCCGCTGGAGCGTTTATCCTTAACGATATAGTACGTACACCTTAGACAATATGCGTATTGTTTGAAATACCGTCTAATGTGCAAAGAGCTTTACTCTCCCTATTCTGTTTGTGTAGCATAATGTTCTTTTATCAATTTATAGACCTCATTGGGACTAAATCTGTGACATATATTCCGACAGTCATAAAATCGGCACTTTTTGCAGATTCTTGGTCAAATTTACATTGACTTATTCAATCCAAGTGCCGACTTGTCAACTGTCAGAAAAATCAGGAGGTCAGAAAACATGTGAATTAGCATGTCCATGTGTTTTACTCTAATGCGAGGTGCGAGTGTCACAAGCCACGCCCTGGCTTGGCTTGTGACACTTGCACCACAAGCCCTGGCATCAGCATCTGCGGTGATCAAGGCTCTCCGGTATCCTGACATTAAGGACCTCACAGTGGAGCAGTTAACACCAGTATTTTATGTAAAATCATGTGGTAGCCAGCCCACACTGTTGTAATAACTGGTACGAGCAAATGCTTTTATCTTGCATTGGAGCTATCTGTGTTCTCCAAATTCAAAGTTTTATCTGCAGCATAAAGCGCCCCTTTTCATATATATATAAATAGGTGCACAAAAAACCTTTTGGAACCAATGTCCATAAACCGGTAATAATGATTGATCAAATATGTTTGACTGGCACTTTAGGTCCGATTGTAACCTGGCTGCTCCACCATCACCCGGATTCACAGGTTGTAGCAATCTAAAAGAAAAAACAGGAGCGATCCATAGTGCAATATCAAAGATAACAAGTTTTTATTTGTTTAAAAAATTCCATGCAAGGACAAGAACAGGGTAACGTACCGAAATGAACGGTTCAACACAACCGTAATGTATATAGGCGTGGATTTCTGTGACCCGCACAGAATGTTGGAGTGGTTACACTCTTTCAGTGTTCCGCAAGCAGGCAGCGCCAGGCCACGCATATATACATTACGGTTGTGTTGAACCGTTCATTGCGGTACGTTACCCTGTACTTATCACCATTTATCAAGTCCTTGGAGTGCCGTGTGGTTGTGAGTGTTCCCCCAGCAAGGGTTTTCACCCCCATCCAGTTCCATATATATATATATATAACAGTCCACTTTAGCGGCACTCACGGATATAATACACTTGAAGTCAGCTGGTTGTGATGACAACCAGCTGACTTCAAGTGTATTATATCCGTGAGTGCCGCTAAAGTGGACTGTTATATTGTGACCTCTTTGAAGGTCTCATTGATGGCACCGGAGATCTTTATCATTATTCATACGTGAGTGCCGATCTGACTCGACTCTATATATATATATATATATATATATATATATATATATATATATATATATATATATATATATATATATATATATATATATATATATATATATATATATATATATTATATTTTATAGTGTGTGTGTGTGTGTGTGTGTGTGTGTATATATACACATACATACATACATACATACATACATACATTGCATACTATATAAAAATATATGTATGTATTGTGTTACAATATGTTGTGTGTGGGTACTTTATACAGTGCTAGCGCTGGGCTGGGCAGGGCCTCGGTCAACACCCAAACTTTTGTTGTTCCCTAGTGAGTCATTGGGACTTGGGAGGAAGAGGGTGGAAGTGACTCTACAAAGGACCATGGGAGGAGGAGCTGCTGCTGGGCATGCGCCCCAGCCCCCTCCTCGACCAGCGGCCATTTTTATTAGGGGCAGATGCTAATATACAGCCCCACCAGCAGTACCGCATGTGTCATTAGCATCTGCTCTGGCGGCAGCGCTGGCGGGCAGGCAGGTGGGTAGACTGGCGGTTGGCTCAGCTCAGAAATGCAGGAGCAGAGCCACCCATAGTAGTGGCGCTAACAATTGTATGCCCCACTGATCACCAATGGCAAAGGAGACCACCCCTAGACATAGGCCTTTGCCCTATGCAATTGACTAGTTTGCCTATGCCTAGGGCCGGCTCTGTGTTAAGTGTGCAGTGTGTGACTGAGACACTTTGGGATGGGTCCTATCTATCCCACCTGGTACCACTGCAGATTCCTGGAGATTGTGCAGGCAGGGGGAATGAATTAAGTGGAATGAACATGTCCGCTGCACATTAAAATCTTTAGGTACTTCTCTCCTCTCACCAATATCCAGGTTTGTGAGAGCTGACCCCCTCCTTACTTCTATATTTTATTTATTTGCTTTCAATCTGGGAGCACTATTAATCTTTTTCCAGATAAAGAGCAGATTTTGGCTTACAGTATTTTTGTTCTATTGTGTTTTTCAGGGTCTGAACGGAATGTCTGCAGATGACAAGACTGAATCGCCCATGTACGTGTATGAGTCAACTGTGCATTGTACAAATATTCTACAGTGCCTCAATGACCAGTGGAAACAAGACATTCTCTGTGATGTCACCTTAGTAGTGGAAGGAAAGGAGTTTCGAGCCCATAGGGCGGTGTTGGCCGCATGCAGTGAGTACTTCCTGCAAGTGCTAGTTGGGCCAGCAGAACATGGACTGGTAATCAGCCTGCCAGATGAGGTATGAGTTTGATCATTAGCTGTGGTATGACATTTATTGACATTTAGTTGTCTATAGCTTGTGCTAGAACACAGGAAATGTTTTTTTGTTAGATTAGTACCAGTACTAAGATATCTATGCTCTGTACATCCTAAAAATTAAAGTCTGGGGCAATTCAGTCCTGATCACAGGGCCGCAACTTTTAGCAGACCTGCGATCAGTTATCACCCTCCCTGCCTGAGAGAAGGGCCGCCCCTGTGCATGGCTGCGAGTAGGCTGCCATGCGAACTGGGGTAAATCTACTCACCATCGAATAGATTCTCCACCCATGTGCAGCACTGCGATCCCGCACATATCCCATCACACAGTTCAAAAAGTATGTGCTGCACATACTTTTTTAACTAGCTTCAGATCAAATCGCATGCAAATTGCATGCAATGTGAACGCATTCAAAATGCATGCAATGATCACACCGTGTATGGGCACATTTAGCCTTAGCAGCGCCGCTTCTGGGTTGTGGTTTGTGTGGCCGGGTATCCATGGAGACAATGACTGCGATGATGAATAATAGTAGTATTTAAGTTACAGAGTGGGAATAGTGCATTTCCTAATAAAGTGTCTGGGCAAGGATCATTTCCTTGGTAGGAATAAAGAATAAACACGTAAAAAAAAAAAATTCTCTAAATCAACACAAAAATTTAATAAATTCCCTTTTGTAGATCTGGTGTAATTTGTTCAAACTTAACTATCCAATGTAGAAATCTTGAAAAGTTGAGATTATTCCTTTTTCCATCAAAAACACTGAAAAATGTCTTTTCTCAAGACCAGTTAGAAAGAAAATGTTGAAATATTTACATTACATTACAAACCTTCATTTTGCAGTTACTTATGAATATTTTTTTCCTTTAAATACCATCTGGTCACCCTTTTTTAATGGTTTTATGCATTTGTCTCTTTTTTTTTGTGCTAAAGGGTGTCATATATATAAATGTCTGTCATGCAAGGGTACTGTGGGTCATGCCAATGTTCTGGGCAAGAAGCCATTATTCAATTAACATTACTTCATCGTTGCTACTAATAGCTTGTGAGTGGATGGTTACGTTATCTCAGTGGAACACTACTCTAGAAACAGCTAATGCTTGTGAGGACTGGTTTCTTACTTTGTGCGGCTGTATATTATGTCTTAAAAGGTGCAAATAGGGAGTAATTACATTACAAACCCATGATAAAACTCAGCCTGCCTTTCTTCAACAGTTTTTTTTCTTGTGCTAAGATCATTCTTTGGAATATATTTGCTGTAATTGGTACTCAAGGTGTCAAATTAATTTGGACACTCAGTTTATAGATACATACATATGACATGTAGTTCGGTACTCTAGATACAGCAGTTACAGGCCGGGGTACCCTCCCTAAGGATACATGTAGCAATCCCGGAATTTCAGGAAAAAGACGACAATCCTGCTTCTGACTTTTTACACAGTGCAATAGTGCTGATTTAATATCAAATAAACATTTCAAGGTACTCTGTGGCTCGGTTATCATAAAACCTCCCCTTGGTTCTAATGAACCAAGTTCAATTACATTGTCTTATGTACAATGGATGGGTAACCATATAAATGCAGACATTAAAAACATGGTACACATGGTCAATGTTTTTGAAGTTTGCCTGTATATGTGGTTACCCCTCTACTGTACATAAAACAATGCAACTGAACTTGTGTCGGAAGCTTCCTGGAAAATGGGGCTCAGGAGGCACATATGCAGAACTGGTCCTGAGGCTGCCCAGACGGACCACTTTCGGAGATGTAAGCAGAATTTATGCCCAAAGTTTCAAAAGAAAAATAACACCACCGAAATATTTGTCTAAAATATAGTAAAATAAAAATGTATAAATGTACTAATAAAATGAGTTCAGTTCATATACAGTATGTACAGTATGTAAAATTGTGCTTTATTTTCTTCTGATACATAGGTGTACATCCTTACTGAGCATATGCATGGTCTAGCAGTGTGTTCAGGGCCTCCTGAATTAGATACTGTTCCTAAGAATGTGTTTTTAGGAAATACTTATATGTCCTTGTACTAGGTAGGGAATTCCACAGAGTGGATGCAGTCCAGGAAAGTCTTGGAGCCAGAAATAGGAGTATAGGCCCATATACACTGGGCAATTTTGAGCTGAAAGCAGCGCACTTTTGTCAATTGAGCTGCTTTTAGCTAAAATGCCACCCAGTGTCTACTGGCCAGCGATGCGCACGGATTCATGCTCCCGCATCATCGGTGGCCATCGCTGCTCATCTGCTGATATTACCAGCTATCCATAGCGTCCTGCTATAGAAAGTTGTCCACACCCTGTGAAAATCGCTGGCTAGGGGGGAAACTGCTCAGTGTATATGCACTGAGCGGTTTTCAGGACAGCGATTTTCTCAGCATCGCTGTTCAAGATTGCCCAGTGTTTATGGACCTTAAATGTGAGTTTGATTCCGAGGGACTGGTCAGAGAAATAAATTACACATAAAATAGATACATATAAAGACAAGGAAACAGATGTAGACTGGTATATTTTTGTTTGAGACTTTTGGGGTGTATTCAATGCGGCCGGCGAAGGGGGTTTTATGGCGAGGATGGGTTGTTTTCAGCGAGGATCACCAAAAACATTCCATCCTCGCTGTTTAACCCCCTCGTCTGCCGCTCGCCCTATTCTATGTTCCGGGGGAATCCTCGCCATCAGAGGCAATGTTGATTATATGATCAACCACTGCATGTTCAAGTTGGAGCCTAATAATGTCACTAAATTATATCATTAATGATATAATTCAGGTTTTATGCACTACATTGTTTGCCAGGGAGTCTCACTTATATCGTTAACGATATTACTTGCAGAGCATATCATTTAGTGTGTGTGGGGCTGGAGTCAAATCCACTCACGGGCAAATTCAAAGACACCATGGATAAGGATGGGACCCTAAAACTACATTATCTTGCAACTTCCATGAGGTTGCCAAGGACCACTTCTGGTGTCCTCCTTTGCCCATTGATTCCATAAGAAAACCTAATCTCTCATTTCGAGTCCTGCCATCTGGCTTCTGTAATGTAGCCTGTCGCACTCTTGCCTATTTTGTTGCGCTCTGTAACCCCAGTGTTGCAAATGCTACACTTCATCTGATATTGGCAACTTTGGCCTATTAAAGTTGCACACACAAAAAAAAACCTTGGGGGGAAACCAGTTGAAACAGAAGAACATAAATAATGCATTACTAAATCTGAAAGGAATTTGGTATACAGCCTCTCTGAGTTACATGCTTGCTCTAGCCTGCATTGTAAGCTGAGGGAACAGAAACAACATTTGTGGCTTGTTTGTCTCAAATTCTGCAGTAGTATGAGATTTAATATTTTAAAAGGCTTATTTTGCTTTGGGAATTCTAGATGCTATACCTCTATACAGTATATACTGTAGCCAATTAAACGTCACATTTGGAAAACTGTATGAAGGGTAAAGCTTTTGTATTTGTACACATTATTATATTTATGGTGAATGTAATTATCTGTGAGATTCTGTCGGAAATGAACACAACATGCGGCTGTGACATAATTGATGATGGGAAATAGACCTTGCATGTTTTGTTTTGTTGTTTTTGCTCCAAACTATGAATTAGTGCAGGAGGTTCTGTAGTGATTAATTGGATTGTTCTCCTAGGGCCTGATCCGAGGTGTACATAGACATGTTAACAGTTGCATCTGCATCTTTATGCTAATGTCGCATACAGCTTTTAAACATCAGAGATGCCTACTTGAAGCCTCTTATACCGGTGCTGTTCTATCCCATGTACACCTTTTGACGTTTGTACCATCCCTTATGACAGGTGCAGTTTGGTATGGCCTCCTTTTGAGAGTGGATCTGTGTCTTTAAATGCAACTGCTTTCAGCAATACCCCACATTGGGTTCACCCACTGACAGTCAGGATCCCAATGGTCAGTACACCAAAATCAAAATCCTGATTGTTTAAATGCCCAACAGATGTACTCTGGACTAACAGGGCTATTCTCCCTCGTGAGGATCCCTGACCCTCATAGAGGGAGAATAGAACCTATCATGAGTGCAGTGAGCCACAGAACCTGCAGGGGGCTCACCCACCTCCCAGAGTATTGGTGGTCAGGTTCTGATGTTGGTATACTGATCATCGGAATCTCGACTGTTGGCCCGCTATACCACAACTCTGTGGCCTGCCAGCTACAGTGGAGGGGGCGTGGATGAAATTGCACACAGGCCCCTTCCTCTCAATAGAATAACTCTTTGATTTTCCAAATATTTATTTTCCACAAGAATATACAAATACATTTTTCAAAATCATACAATGTGATTTCCTTTTTTGTTCCCCTTTTTTTCACATTCTGGCTCTCACAGTTGATGTGTACCTATGATGGATATTACAGACCGCTCATCTTTTTAAGTATATATGTGTGTGTATGTGTATGTATGTGTATATATATATATATATATATATATATATATTTATGTAGTAGTGACACATGATATACTGTAGTACAGTATCTTTTCATGTAGTTTGTAAGCAGTGAAATAGTTATAGAAACTATTTCTCTATTTATCTTTCAAACTCTTTTTGTTATGAGATTTAAAAAAACGGGACCTCTATTTAAAAATATAAATGTATACCTTTCTATTTGTTTCACTTTTAACTAATATGACATTATAAAAACAATACTTTAATACCCCTTTCACACTGCAGCTCTTAACCGGTATATTGCCATTTTTTTTAGCCTTTTAAACCGGTTAGAGCTGCATTGTGAAAGGGCCAGTCTGCATTTACTTTTTACAAATAACCGGTACTTGCAAACGGGTAAAAAGCCGAGTCCTACATGGTTCAGAGCTGTTTTTTTATGCAGTGTGAACGGCTCTGAACCGGTATATAGGTATCAGGCAGCAGTTAGCACTGAGCTGGTTATCAGCGCAGCGAATATTTAATAATCGGGAGCCGCTCATTACATATGTGCATATGTAATGAGTGGCTCATTCATATGCGAACATGTAATGAGCGACTCCTAGTGACCCTTGCACGCCCGCTGCCTACCGCGCTGCCCGGATCCGCAGCCAGGTACCAGGGGAATGAGGGGGGTGTTACTAGGTGCTGGCTGTGGGGGGGCCCTGCTGCTTTACCGACACCTACGGCTGCCGCCCCCGGGTCACCCCCTGAACCCGCTCTGCCTACTGCATGGTATATTACTGGTTAATTACTGTGTACCTTTCACAATGGGTTCAATGTGAAAGGTACAAAAATGGTAATTAACCAGTAATATACCATTTACAACATGCAGTGTGAATGGGGTTAAACTTGCTCTGACCTGGTTAAAGAAACATAAAAAAAAAAACGGGTCAGACCAGGTTTGGCAGTGTGAAAGCAGTATAAATCTTCTATGTAGGTCATTTACCATATATACTCGAGTATAAGGCGACCCGAATATAAGCCGAGTCACCTAATTTTACAACAAAAAAACTGAGAAAGCTTATTGACTCAAGTGGGACCCTCACTCGATTATAAGCCATGGGGGGCTTGTTCAGCATAAAAAATGTTCTGCAAAAGTAGGCTTATACTCGAGTATATATGGTAGTTGTTTTTTTTGCTAAGCCATTTTTGCACATTAAACCTTATTGCATGTTCTTTCCCAAGTTGGTGCCTAGAGAATACACTGTGCCTGGGGCTGAGTAACTACGTATCCAGTTATTGAAGGTGGGGTTGCATACTGTACTATACAGTTTTATTGGGAAATGTGGAACATATACATACTGCTGGTGTTTTTTCTTTGACGTAATAAAGTGAAGCTAAGAGCATAAATGTGAGAATGGTTGGAAGAACCATTTCCAACAGTCTTGCTGCTTCGTGTTGTTTTAAATGAGGACACAGCAAAGTATCGTAAAACATTTAGCTCTTAAATGGTGATTAAGCAACCGCTGAGATGAGGCTTTCCTACAATTTCTCCCTGTGCTAACGAGTGGGAGACAGCCACGCACAGCATAAATCCCTCCTACAGTACATACATTACACATGCATGCCCATATGATCACTCGGCATCAGAATGGTATTCTATGCAGAAACTTGCTTAGCTGGATGTGAGCAAACTAGGGTGAGGTGACCGTTCTTTAATTAAATTACTCAGAGCTATTTACATGTTGTCATTCATTATTTATATGTGAATACAACTCATGTTCTATTCTGGGAATAATTTGCAATAGATTACGGAGTAGATATGGATATGAGGTAATGGTTCATTCATGCTTTTTTTTTTAAAAAGGACAAAACATGGTGGTGTTTTAACTCGTTTGTATTTGTCATCTAGCGTTCATGATTTTCAATTCATCAAAATCTCATAACAATTCTACATTGCTGGCAGCTGCTTCATAACCCCCTCAAAGCTGGGTGGGTCACAGTAGGAAATAAACAGATTAGGCAGAAGTAGTTTAAAGAGATTTTTATCCAAGACCAAAGATAAGTGGAATATGCTTATAGTAAAAATTTTTCTAAATCAGCAATATCATGAAGAAAAAAAATGCTTCTTTCCTTTTGTTGCTTATGATGAGTGATAAAAGAGATGTTACAACACTTCTGTCTGTGGGGTGGACGGAAACCAGCTCTACCATTAGGGTGCCAGGATCTGGGGAGGAGGGAGGGGGGAGGGGACACACCGATTTATCCCTATCACAAATGTAAGGATGCCTATTAGGAAGACATCCTAGTTGTACTTAATACAGGTGGTGGAACATCTAAGATGCCACCTCCACACATTCACTTAAAGGGGCTGTTAAGTGGGTATTGGTGGCAGTGTGAAATGGGGGAGGGCAGTACATTGAAGTTTTGCACTAGAGTGCCAATTGCCTTCTGCTGACCCTGGGGGTGGAACATTTCAAATGTAAACTATTGGCCAGGGAGCAGAACCTGCTGCAATACCTGACTCCAAACAGTGAGTGCTAATCCGAAACTGTGGTGGCGAGTGAGCGGCTAGTTACAATGAGGCAGAGATCCGCAGGTGGGTGCTGTGGGTTGTTCAAGTGCTGCTAAGCTTTCTGGGAGGTTTTAGAAGGGCATAGGTGTCCCTCTGTAATAAAATGACCAGTTATGGCAAAGCTTATATGTGCTTGAGCACATAACCACAAATTTGTCTTACTTCTCTTTTTTTTTTTTTTTTTTTTTATTATCTCCTACTGTCTCATATACTACCCCAGCTTCCCACCCATTACACTCTCTCTCCACTCTATGTGTATCTCTCACTCATTCTCTGTGCATGGCCCTCCCAGTCTGGTTTCCCCCATCCTCCTCCATTTGGTTCTCTCGCCTTTCAGATAGGCTATAGTGGTGGATTATCAGGATGGGGGCATTTGTCAGGGTCATGCCTGTGGGCTGGCAGGTTCTCAGAGGGAAGCTCATGTTGGGAGGAGAACAACATCTGGCCAGACCTAGCAGGCACTTTCACTGTGTCAGAGTAGAAGCGTGGTGCACATTATCCGATATGATATATTTTTCATCCTCCATAAAAAATATAGAATGTATATCAGTATATTATGATCTAATATAAGTCATAATATAAAGGGGTATTCCTTCCATTTATCATAATATACAGATTTATACATGGCTGCCCTGGTTGGAATATAAATCCACAAATGAGTTTTTAAAACGTATATGTCCTCTTGACAAATATGCCCCTTTCCCACTGCAGCTAAAAAACGGTAAATTGCCGATTTTCAGCCCAATTCACCGTTTTAAGGCTGCAGTGGGAAAGTGCCAGAGTTGAAATACCATTTAAAGTTAAATGGTATTTCAACCCATTTTTAAAGCAGAGTCCTACACGGTAAAATAACGTTTAAGAGGCAGTGGGAATGCCTCTTAAACGTTATTTAGCCTCCAGGCAGTCCCAGTGCCTGATGAGAACTAGTAGTTCTCACTTTGTGCATGTGTAATGAGTGCACGTGCATAATAATGAGCCGCTCATTACATATGTGCATATGTAATGAGTGACTCATTATTATGCACGTGCACTCATTACATATGCGCAAAGTGAGAACTACTAGTTCTCATCAGGCACTGGGACTGCCTGGACCCTGCATGGACCCTCGCTGCCTCCCCACTGCCCTGCATCCCCGTGCAGGTAAGTACAAGGGGAGGGGAGGTGAAGGCACAGGGCAGGTACGGGGGTTAGGCACTCTTTACACTGGGGGGGGGTTAGGCACTCTTTACACTGGGGGGGGGGGGTTAGGCACTCTACATTTTACAGGGTTCACTGCAATGGGAATGGTACTTAAATGGTATTTAAAACGGTAATCTGCTGCAGTGGGAATGCTAATACCGTTTTAAATACCATTTAAGATTACCAGTACTTTAAACTGGTCTGCAGTGGGAAAGCAGCATGATTTATGGCAATTCTGGTAAGTGTTACTTACGATGATCCCGCTCTCCTCTTCTCCTTTCTCTCTACCCACTTTTTCTGTTTGTTTGTTTTTTATTCTCTGTGTTTAAATACAGTATCTACCTGTTTTGTTAATGTTCTCATGTTTATATACGGATTTATAACTGATATCAATCTTACGGCCTTTTGAATATTTCTGCTCTTCCCTGATATCGGAACTTTTTTTTCATGAAGGTTCTGCATATTGACTGCTATTGTTAATAAAGACAGAATGTATAAAAAATATATACAGATTTATACCTTCCATAGATAATATACATTCCTTATATGCTGTATGTCTTAAAACACAGGCACATCTTCCATATGTTTTGATACATAGACACACTCCATATGACCTAATATACAGAGACACAATATATTACAATACACAGAAATACACTTTCCATATATCATTATATACATTTTTATTATATGTTATAATACGCAGATACACCTTGCATAGATTATATAATACAGAAACACCTTTGCTGTAATAATATACAAAGAGACTCCTTTAAATACACTATGTACACAAAAGCGATTGGACACCCACGTGCAATAAAATGGTGTGCTCCTGCAGCAGAAACGTGTTGGCGAAGGTATAATACCTTTTCCGATCAGGTGGATGTGTTTGGGGTGGGTGATTGCCAGGATAACAGCTCATGCCAGAATGTACAGTAGATGCAGTAAAGCATGGAGGTGGTGGCATAATGCTGTGGGGCTGTTACCTCTGGTTTTACAGAAAGTTTGGTAACCTGATTGAACTGGCCAGCTCAGAGTCCGATTTTAACCCCATTGAGAACCTCTGGAACAAATTGGACGATGCACACTTCTAGGCCAACACGACCTTCTTCAGTGTCACAGTTGGTCACTGTACTTAAGACGGAACAGCAAAACAGCAAAAAATTGTAGACCGTTTGCAGTTGTGACCTACAAAGTACTTAAATTAATATAGCCTCTCACAGTCCTGTAATTTCCACCTCAAAAATATTTCCAGGATCAGACCCTTTCCCACCCAGGATGAAACAAACCCACTCACTGGTCATCTCCAGATTGAAATACTGTAATCTACTACTATCTGGCCTCCTTGAAGTACAGTAAACCCTCTCCATTCCAATTTATCCTCAATGCTACTACACAGGTCATCTTCTTCTACAAATGTGCTATGGTCCCCTCCCCTCTCTTTCAAGCTCTACACTGGCTCCCCTTCCGGGTCCAATTTATGCTCACTTCTACCCTTTCTGTGTCCCTATCTTTTAGAATGTAAGCCCTATCAGTCTCTCCTCATGTGCCTTTTCCTTTCTTTGGTTTACTTTTAACAGCACCTAACCCTAGGTCTCAGCCACTCTAATATTTATTTCACAGTCCTTTTTCCCTGGTGCAACTGTCTTCATTAACTATGTACTTGTCCTAAATGGTATATGGTCACTAGATAGACAAGCATTAGGTCGACACCACTAGGTTGATAAGGTCATTAGGTCGTCATGGGTAAGGTCAAGAGTTAAAAGGTCGACATGGGGTTTTTCACTGTTTTTTTGAGCCGACGTGCTGGCAGGTGGTATTTCATGGCCTACCATCCACTAGGGCATGGTGGGAGAATAAAATAGTGTGGCAAGGGTAGCGAGACATGCGAGGGGACCCGGTGCTACGTTTTGGTGTCCATATTGAGTCGACATTTGGGTAAAAAAACTGTGAAAAACCCCATGTCCACCTTTTGAATGTCGACCTAATGCTTGCGTTTACCTAATTACCATGTAGACCTAATCCCATGTCAACCTTCAGTCATGTTCACCTAATGCTTGTCGACCTAGTTTCTGTCTATCTTATGATCTACATCCTCCTAAATTGCCTTGTACTGTAATCCTTGTTTTCTTCTTTTTTACTCATGTATATACTCTGTTAGGGGATGTGAAACCCTTATAGCGCCATATAAATAAACAATAATAGTAATACATCATAATATACAGACATTTCTGCCACATACACACAATTTCCCATATATAATAATATACTGACTATCATTGCACATATATCATAATATACAAATAATCCTCCTATATGTGAAAATATGCAGTCAATAATCCCATGTCATAATATACAGACACACCTTTCTTTTGTCATAATGCAAAGTAATGTTTTGTTTGTTTCTTGGTAAAAAAAGGTTTTGTAATTTATGTATGTTTAAGCCATTTCTTAGTTTATGTATGGTATTTACACATGCTTGTCTTATAATTAACATGCCTACTCATTTTATATCATTTTTTGATACTATAGGATCTGTGACACTACTGGCAAACAGGTAGTGTGATTTTCAGTACTTTAAAAATTACTGTATTTGCTGGCGTATAAGACTACTTTTTTCCCCTGAAAAACATGCCTCCAAGTGGGAGGGTCGTCTTATACGCCAGATGCACTTATATAACAAACTCTATATTTTGAGTGGAAATATTGGGGGGTCGTCTTATACGCCGGCAAATACGGTAGTTTATTTTCTTAACTACTAGATGTGGGATCAAGTATTTCTTTTATATAGCCACAAAAGACCTAGCACCAGTCCTTCAAACAGCCACAACAGTAGATTGGATTTTTTGTTGGTGTTGTGAGACCTAAAATAGTTGGGTACACACTAAAATAAAGTATTCTTTATTTGTAAATAGTTTAGGTACAAGTACAGTCCTCTATTAAGTTGGAATACAGCTTACCCTAGGGGTGTACAGCTTGCCCTGTATTATTTCTGTTAAGTCATCAGTGATCCCTTTATTTTCCAGTGTGCATGTGTCCTGTCCAGCAGTTAACTTTTTTCCCTGTTGGGGCCAGTGGTGCACTGCACAATGTGCCCATTTGGGGACAGTGGTGCACAGCGTGCCGTTGGGGGCAGTGGTACACAGCATGCCCTATTGGGCCAGTGGTACACCTGCGTGCCCACCTGGGGCCAGTGGTACACAGCGTGCCCACCTAGGGACAGTGGTGCACCGCATGCCCTGTTGGGGCCAGTGGTGTACAGCTCGACAGATAATGTTAAAAAAAAAACCCTGTGTTTAAAGTGACACACTAGAGAAATGCATCTTAAGCCAGGTTTAACACACAAAAGAGGGAAAACCAGACGTGTTTAAACCTCCACCTGTAATGCCCTCCACTATCCTGGTATAAACAGATAAAATATACCTGTATAAAAGCACATTGTATTTAACAATCTCTTGTGTTTTGAAATTTAATTTTTTTATTATTTATTTATATTTTGCTTATCCCTTAAATTCTTATGAAATGATTTATTTATTTTCTGAAACACTATTTAAAATTTACAGATAAGACTGCACAAGTATCAAAAATATTAAATTATCTGTCCCGCAGAAGATGTTTTTTGAAATGTGCAAATGTTTTCCTCCTTTGTGATTATGTAGCAATGATATGTCATTTCCTCCACATAATCTGTGATTGATGGCACCAGACTGAACATACAGTACAGCAGGATGTATGGTTCTTTCCTCAAATGTGTACATTCTGAGGATAACTACTACTGGATCGGAATGCTTACTAGAAAACCTACCGTATTACTTCCTACCTATTATGTGACTCTAAAGTTTGGCTCTGAAAGCTGACATACAATAAAGTCATATATTTAGACCTATGTGCATTAGTGAGTCAGGGGTAGATGTAGAAAGCAGTGATAAGGGAGAAGTGAGTCATTGGAGAATTTGCCCATAGCAAACAAACAGTTGCTCTGTATAATTTTATATTATGCACCTATAGATGTTACTTCAGTGCTGATTGGTTGCCATGGGCAACTTCTTCACGGGCTCACTTCTCCTTCCTTGTCACTGCTTTTTACATCTGCCCCTCATTACCTGCAGGTTCATACCCATATATCTGCTCATCTAGTCTAGAGCGCACATGTTTTCCTGCCTTTGTTACTGCTGGCATTGTTCATACATGGCCTTCTGTAACAAAGCATCATCTGAGTCTCCCAACAGATGCACTGTCTGATTGAAGTCGCTTCTGCTCTCAGAACATTTCTCCAAGTAGAACATTTTAGTAGTCTCGTGGGTGTTGTTAGGAAAGAGAACATACATTAAATATTCAGCAATTCATTCAAGTGAAAATGCTATAAAAATATGCTGCACTTTTTATTCAGTTCTACATTTTCATTACAATAAGGTATGACTTGTGGCCAAGATCTAATTAGACATAGCAAAACTACAATCACCATGTTTTCATTTCCATAATGTGTGTAATGTATAGTATAATTATAATAAACTGATAGTACATCTTAGAGCTCTGTGCCCTATTTGGCAACACTTACATTAACCACTGATCTTGATTATTATACAACACTATATAATTCTTATCTCGACAATACCGTAGGAAAATAAAATGACTGGAATTTCTACCTATATACTGTAGACCAATGGCAATACATTTAGCCAACACCACCTGCCCACTGGCCGTAATAAAATTGTATGGAATTCTATACTAACATGAGATGCTACACCTACCCAACATGCACACTTGACCCAATCATAATACAGTTGTATTATACTCTGTATAGCGCACCACACCCTGAAACCTTGACATAATCAATGGACCTGACCTCACAACAATTTGGTCTCAAGCTGTGAAGAATGTGAGACGCTAACCTACTCATAGTGGTATCACCATTGGTCATCATTATAGTAAAATTCTTCTCACTATGCCAATGGAGGTCAAGCTTCTAGATATTAGCTGTCTAACATGAGAAATGGGCATAAATGGGGTTTTTATTTATAGTAAATAAATGGAACAAGAAATTATGGTCTTAACATTTCGACTGCAACTGATTGGAGATCATCACTGTGGTGTCCACATTACTGAGGGTTTTCTTTAAGGCTTTTTATATACAGTAAGCAGTCACATAGCTGTCAATGGTTGACTGTTTTGTCAAGCCCTCCCGTAACTAGTTCTTATGGCTTACATTTATGATCTGGTTCCATTTTCACTGACTTGCTACTTCCTCTTAGTAGTTTCTCGGACACATTTCGTCTTTTTCTATAGTTCTTATATAAATCAAGAAAGATCAGTGTGAGTTGGTGGCTTACAAAGAAGCTCCTTGCTGGCAGATTCACATTGGCCTCACTCTCCACCATCTTTACTCCAAGTTTAGAAATGAATGAAGGAAACAAGAGCAAATAAAATGGCCTCTGGAGCCTTAATAAAGGTAGTGGTAGATATATAATATAAACGGATATAAAGGAGTGTTTTTCACTATATATTTATATTTAAAAAAACGTCCTTCCCATGTTTTTTCCTTTTATGTACCTTATTATTATATTTGAAACCGATATTTACTGTTGATTGACTGATATTCATGAATATTATTTTTGGTGTGACACTGCAAGATCCTGGTTTTAGCTATTCACTGTTTGACAGTTCTGCGCTTCCAACAGTGAGGCTATCAGATTGCTATAAAAGTACATTGCATATGTCATCCTCTGCTGATCCTTAAACACAGCATCACTGTGTACAAAGTCTTCTGACGGTCGTCCGCATAATGTTTGGAACTCGTATGATCTGTCGCATGTTGTTCATGTCGTTTCTTTCATATAAAAGCATCTATTTTGCAGATGCCGAGGAGTGTAATCTGCAACATGGCAGCCTATATTAGCATAAAATGACCCAGTTCTGTCAGTTTGATTCATTTGCCCCTTTGTCTCCCTCCATATTATAAGTGCTATTAATGGTTCCAACACTTCATATGTCAAAGTCTTTCTTCTTAATGATTTGAAAACGTGGTTTGTTTCCTCCTTCTCTACATTATATACCTCATTTAAGATTCCACTCGCATACAGATTTATGCCATGCTCTTTCATTATCAGACCGGGAGCAGCATAGGAGTGATTACATATGGTGTAGGGTATGCACGATCCCAGGGGCAGCAGATGCTGGTGTAAGCTGAAAATAGATTCAGCCTACGCTCAGCACTTTTCCCAGAGGACTGCTATTTATTAGTAACAGGCTTGGTGTAGGACAGCTTGAATCCTCGTTTAGCAAGATGACTCGGAGCCTCAGACCAGAACAGTGACTTGCTCAATTACTGCTGTGTAATATATATATTATACACATATATATATATATAGAGAGAGAGAGAGAGAGAGATGATTTCTTACATCCAGGCAATGACTTCACCAAACATAAATCGTAATATAATCCAGATTTATAATGAACTCAGGAAATGATGGGCTCCGCTTGAAGTAATGGAGCCTGACAGATATAAGGTTTAAATGAAATAATCCTATTTGTAAGGGAGTATTTTGGAATGATATATTGATTTTAAAATGAGCTCTTTTTCATTTCACATTGCTTTCCACATTCTGTTGACCTCAAGAATATGTGTTCTCACTATGTATATCAGTATAATGTCTTTTATATGCCAACAGATGAATTTACTGTGGTGAATGGTGAAGGATATATAAAAGTCATCAATTTGCAGGCAGGAAAATCACACAGAAATGATACCGCTCATGGTCTGAATGTTCTCTAACCTAGTTTGTTATAGTGTATTGTAAATTTCTGTTGTTTTTGAGGGGATATTGTGCTGTTACTTAAAAATATGGTACTTGATTCCTAGCACGGCGCCTGCGATTTTAATTGTATCCATCGGGTCCTAAAATATCGGCGTGGAGTTGATTTAATATAGTGTGGGGTCCAGGTATTACGCGTCCCCTCGTGGGGCTCGCTGCGCTCACCACGCTTCGGGCTCGGTGGCTCGCTGCGCTCGCCACACTATATAAAATCAACTCCACGCCGACGTGGATAGTGGGGGTATGAAAAGGTCGGAGGACGCGTACCGCTGCGCTCGCCACGCTTCGGGTTGGCGTTCATCGTGGGGTCGCGTTAACAATGGGGGGGGGGCATTTGTCATGTAAAATACCCATAAGGGTGGGTATACAATGAAAAATCGCTTCCATTGGCCCATTTAACATTGTTCCCTATGTAAAATCGCGTCCATCGGTCGCATCGCATTGCCTTAACTTAACTTAACTTAAGGCATGCGATGGACGCGATTTTTTAATTGTCGGGGGAAAGACTAAAAATAGCCCTAAAATCGCGTCGGTCACGTCCATCGCATACCTTAAGTTTAGGTATGCGATCACCTACGACGGGCGCCATGCTCGGAAACAAGTACCGAAAATATCAATAAAGCCCTAAAATATTTTCACATAATAATTGAGGAGAGGAACATATACATTGGGTGTAAGTTTCATATTCCACTACAACTTTGTGAAGACTAAAGTAATACTTACTCACTATACCATGCAGAGCCTATAGCCTTAGACACATTTGGGATCTGCTACAGGTCAAAAAGCTGCCACTTCTGTCAGTTCAGTCAACGTGACATTACTGACCCTGCACCTGTGTGTCATTTCATCGGTGCACACTGTTTATTTCTTTCAGTCTTACAAACTGTGATTCATAGAATAGCATAGTACATCAAAGCAGGGTGGTTCACGAGAACGAGGTGCCTGTGTGTATCTTCACTAGACCCCCCCATACCAGTTTATTTTTTTGCAGCAGACTCTGGCACATGCATGAGTTATGTATTCACTGATTGCTCTGTTAAGCAGAGCTGCAAGTAAGAGGGGGCTTCCAGCTGCACCCCATGGTTTGACACTGTGGCCAATGGGTAGGATTCCAAAATCTGGACGGTTGGGATGTATGTGCTACAAAAGTACTTGTACTCTGTTTGTAGGATTGACCACCATGAGACTTCATAGGGGTAAGTATTTTCAGATGTGGGCACCACACTCTTTCACCCATTATTTGCACACCAGTGAACAATTTGCAAGGGCTGAAACACCCAGTGTCATTATCTGTAGTTGCTAAAATACCATCTGTCTCACATTGAGATTTTTAGTGGTTGGGCCTAGGACACTCCCATAACACATTTATAAGACAAACCATCTCTGTGTGTGCGCTAAGCCACCCCCCAGCTAACCACCTAGAACAGCGGTTCTCAAACTGTGGGTCCTGACCTACTCAGCATGGGGTCGCGACTCCATGTTATTGACCATCAGGCTGATGACTTTTCTAATCTCAGTCAGTGATTCAAGGAGTCTTGACAAATCTGTTGAGTTGTCTGTTATGTTAGACTCCTCCCATCACTCTGTGCCTCCACAATGCTGCCATGTATGTGCTGTCTGCTGACTACACATGTGATGACCTTCTGCGGTAACTTGCTGGGGTCCCGTAATTATTTTTATTGTCTGATGGGGTCCCAGAGCAAAATAGTTTGAGGACCCCTGGCATAGAAACATCATTACATTGCCAAGACATTTCTGATACTGTGCGTCTCTGTAATGCGTGCCCCGACTGTTTAGGGATAATTATGCTCACCAGTGGTAACAAATCATGCAACTAGAACAGTGATAGCTAACCTTGACACTACAGCTGTTGTTGAACTACACATCAGTTTTAGCATGGCCAAATAGTAAAACTGTAGAAGGGCATGCTGGGATGTGTAGTTTAACAACAGCTGGAGTGTCAGGTTAGCCATCACTGGACTAGAACTAGATTCCTAAACTAGATTGTTTAAGAATCTCTAGCCATGTACTATATAACCATATGAGCTTTACTTATTTTAGTACAAATGCCATAGTGTGCTGTATGTATAACATTTGAATTGGAGATAAACCCCCAAATAAAAGGAAAAGCAGTATATAAAGTGTATATCTGCATGTAACCGGCAAAATATGTTGGAAGACTATACCTGATTTAAGGCATCAGTTTGCAGGGGTTATATATTGGATTACTGCACTGAAAATGAAGACGATGGCAGACACTAAGATGATTATCATCTTATTCTTATGATAAATGCAACAAAATGGAGGAAATGTATTAATGCATTTTTTTTTATGCAAAAAGAGATGCATTATATTACTCATGCTTTCAGGCATACATGTTAATGCTGTTTTCCATGGTATAACATTATTTTCCCAAAGTGTACTATTCAGCATAATACTGTGATAAGGAATGTCATGGGATGCTATTAATACTCAATGATCAAAGGGACTAATTATACATCTGATCTGTTCAAGTCGGGGGTCTACCATTATTGATTATTGACCAGCCACTATGTTTGCATTGAAGTAAACACTGTGTATCCTTCTCCGGCCACCTAAAACAGATTGGATTCTTCAGTTCCTCAATCTCCTGATATCTTCGGTTCACAGTAAACAACCTTGAAGGTGACAGTGACAACAAAGGGAAGGACAAGTAGCTTAGCAACTTGCTTGCCTCCAGCTTCTCACCCGTCTAACTCTATATCTCCTGGGGAGAAATCCAATCTGAAAAATGATTGAGACAATTCTGTTGTGCTGTGTGCGTATCTCCTCAGTGCTGGTAGTGTTGACTCAGCCTATTCATTCTAGTCAAATCATGTGGCATTATTCCTCATTGCATTCTGCTGCAGCACGGTGGTATGATGAATAGTTGTATTCTGTTTCCTACTGTAGCTGGGATTTAACATGCATTTATCTAGTCACTATTACATCTCCTTCCTCTCCTCTTTCACAAACAACATGATCTTTAACTGACGTACATGAGCCAAAGCTTCTAGTTTCAATATTAAAGACTAAATAAGCTTAATGTTTTGCTGTGCACTTCCCATTATGTTCAGCAATTCTATTCACACATCATGTAGCTCTCATGTAAGCACAGTAAAATTGGAGCGCTTTTTATAAATCAACCAGATTAAATGGAGAAATCATTTAATTATATTATGTGTGTCTATCTGGAATCCGTTTTTCATTGTCTCACAAATAGGAATTTCTGGTTTCTGCAATACTGTATAGACCTGCAGCTGTCTATGCAGATGGAAATTCCAGCAGATTATATGGTAGTCTAAAGTAAATTGCTGAAATCACTGATGTACGAGTATTGGAACAATAAACATCTGATTCTTTCCTGTAAGATTTCATATGAGAACGACTGTCCTTATATGGACCTCATTTGCATACAGGTTCCTTGGCTGGGTTGTCAAATTGTGGAATCTGTTACACTTGGATAAATACATGCAAATAATATAAATATATAAAGAACCACTTAACAGGCTGTGGGTCAGTTCAACGTTTCAGTCTGTACAGTCTTTTCAAGGATATGCACAGTATGTATAAAGGGGTGTGTGTGTGTGTATATATATATATATATATATATATATATATATATATATATATATATATATATATATATATACACAGTGCTCGAAGTGGAAATTTTAAAGTGGGGGTATGGAAAAATAAAGGATATATTTATGCGCGCGCCTTAGAAAAAGGGGCATGGTCACTGAAAAAGGGGCGTGGTCATATTCTCAGATACACATGCCCCTACAGTGCGAGATACACATTGCCCCCCCCCCAGTGCCAGATACACATTACCCCCCCAGTGCCAGATACACATTGCCCCCCCAGTGCCAGATACACATTGCCCCCCCAGTGCCAGATACACATTGCCCCCCCAGTGCCAGATACACATTGCCCCTCAGTGCCAGATACACATTGCCCCTCAGTGCCAGATACACATTGCCTCTCAATGTCAGTGAAGCTTCCCTTCCCTCACCTCTTAGAATCTCAACGGTGGCTGTCTTTCAGTCCTGCTGGCCAGAGATGGATGCTGCAGATAGATTGCTGCCGGGCTGCGGCAGGCGCGGGGCAGAAGTACTGTACGGACGGCTGTACAGTACTTCCACCCGGTGCACGCAGCAGCCCGGCGGCGATCTATCTCCAGCATCCATCTCCACCGCTGAGAGTCTCTATGCCCAGGGGCGGATTGGGATTGAAAAGCAGCCCGGGAAAAGTATGGTAGCAGCCCTAATGGGGGGTGGGGTAGTTTGAGTGGGTGGGGTCTGTTGAGGGGGGGGGTGGAATTACTCCTCATTAGGCTTGTTTTTGAGTTGGACACAATTGCGGCCTTCCTTGCATCTTCTTTATATTTTCATCTGCATTTCTTTGTGCTTGAGTCAGACCCCTCTATACCGGCCACTACACTACTGTCCCCTCTATACCCGCCATTACACTGCTGAAGTTGATGAAGGTTAGTTTTAGGGGGGATGTTAAGGTTTAGGCTGCGGGAGGGGAGATTAGGTTTAAGTGGAGGTTAGGGTTAATGAAGGGAGGCTGGGGTTAACAACAACAGGAGAGGGTTAGGTTAAGGCATCCCGAGGGGACAGTTAGGATTAGGCTATGGGAGGTGATGGTAAGGTTAGGCTGCGAGAGGGGAGGCTTAGTTTGCTGGAAGGGAGCTGAGGGTTAGGCTGTGGGAGAGGAGGTATAGGTTTAGGCTACTCGGGGGGACGGTTAGGGTTAGGCTGCTGGAGGAGATGGTTAGGATTAGGCTATGGGAGGTGATGTTAGGGTTAGGATGCAAGAGGGGAAGGTTTAGCTGCAGGAGGGGAGGGATAGGGTTAGGCTGCCGGAGGAGACCATTAGGAATAGGCTTTGGGAGGTTATGTTAGGGTTAGGCTGTGTGAGGGGAGGGTTAGGGCTGAGCTACTGGAGCCTGGGGAGGGTTAGGATATGGGAGGGAGTTAGGCTGCTGGACAGGAGGTTAGGATTAGGCTGCTGAAGGGGCGGGATAAATTGTGGGAAGGGAGGGTTTGGGTTAGTCTATAGGAGGGGAGGATTAGGCAGCGGAAGGGGAGGTCAGGGTTTGGGTTAGGCGAGGAGAGTGGAGGGTTAGGCTTTGAGAGGGAGATGGTTGGGGTTTAGCTTGTAGCAGGGGAGGGTTAGCAGTAGACCCAGCCTCCTCTCCCTTTAACCCCAGCAGTACAGCTTGCCTCCTGTACTCCCCAGCTTGGTCACAATCTATGCCTCCCTGCAGTTCAGCCTGCCTCTTGTACTCTTTCTTCCCTGCTACCCGGGGGCAGGCACAGGTGATGTCTCCCTGTACAGCCTGCCACCTCTTAATCACCCTCCCTGCTGCGATCGCAGTGCATAGCCCTCACCCCCACTCACCTTGACTGTTGCTCGTGGCCTGTGTTCAGGGGAGGCAGTAGTCTGAGGTGTGCGTACCCATCATGGTCCCTGGTAATGTCAATGAGTCCCTGTAGCTGGCGGTGATGTGCAGTTGGTTCTGTCTTCGGGAAGAAGATGGCGCCATATTCCTCAAGGTGGCGGAGCTCTTGCAGTACAACAATAAATAATAATGCTTGAAAAATGACATACCTCCACTGCACTGACAGCACACAAACATGCACACTGATAGCACGCATTCATACATACATACATACATACATACATAGACACTGACAGCACGCATACATACACACTGACAGCACGCATACATACACACTGACAGCACGCATACATACATACATACATAGACACTGACAGCACACATACATAGACACTGACAGCACACATACATAGACATTGACAGCACATATACATAGACACTGACAGCACACATACATAGACACTGACAGCACACATACATAGACACTGACAGCACGCATACATACATACATACATACATACATACATAGACACTGACAGCACACATACATACATACACACTGACAGCACACATACATACACACTGACAGCACACATACATACACACACTCCATTGCACTTGGGGTCTGATCTGCCGTAGGCTCTGGCTCCCCGCACACATATACCCCTGGGATGTCACACAGCAGCCGCTGGGTCTTCGCTCTTAAAGCTGGGCAGCGCAGTGCACAGGTGTTGAGGCCAGGTCATGCTGGCTCTTTACTGCCCACCTGTGCAGCTAAAGCCAGGAATGGTTTGCCAGGAGCAGACAGCTGGGGTAAAGCTGCATACGCCGGCTGGCCAGTCACCAGAGGGGCTTTTGGTCCGGGCTGACCAAGGTAGCTGTGAAACTGGCCAGGCTGAGGTTCAATGGGACTAGCCCACCAGCAGAGGTCCCTCAACCTGTGAACATCCTGCGGACCCCTATAGCAGACCCACACATGGCAAACATGGCATACATATACAGCATGCCTACAAACATACATAAACACAAAGAATACATACACAGCATACTTTCATATACACAAACATATAGCATAAAAACACATTGCATACATACAAACACAGCATTCAAAAACACAAAGAACACACAAAAAAAATACCTGCTTGAAAACATACATAATACACACATAGCAATCCTACTTACAGACTTCAGGCTGAAGAGGTGAGCAGTCTGCCCTCCGGAGTTCTCTAGAGCATACAGGAAGTGGGCGGATCTGCTGCTGCTGCCTCTTCAATCTCCAAGGCTATGCAGGTCCCGGCTCCTAGCAATGCTGCTGCCGCGCTCTCATTATTACGCAGAAGCTGAGCACTGCAGGAAGCTGTAAGTCGGAAGAAGCACGACTGCCAGCCGGCCTGCAGCCTCAGCAGAAGAGGATAGGGTCTATGCCATCCCCCGGCCGGCGCTGCGTCCAACGACGCTGCGTAAAGTAAAGGCAGTGTGCAGACGCTAGTCTGCACACTCCTATTACTTAAAAGAAAAAAAAACTGACAGTGGAGAAGTGGCGGTATGGTATACCGTTGTATACCGCCCCACTTCGACCACTGTATATATATATATATATACACAGCAGTTTTTTGTCCAAAGAGACAAAGTGAGTCGGCACTCAACGTTTTTTTCAAAAATCAATTGTATTCAAGAGAAAAAATACATTACAAAGTGCTCCAGCAGTGTCATCAACGTTTCATGGCCCCTGCGGCCATTTCGTCAGGATGTGGGCTGCAGAATGAAGTGTACCAGTGCCAGGACAGTGTGTGTATATATATATATATATATATATATATATATGTATATATATATATATATATATATGTATATATACACACACACACACACATATAGGTTAGTGCCAATTTAGTGTGTGCCTAGAAATGTCTTGCTTAGTTTTTTCTTGCTACTTAGTAGTGCACATGAAAGTACAAAATACATTTTGATAAAAGTAAACGGTTGTACCTGATTTTCAGCACCATACACCTTCCTAAATCAATAATCATGCCGTACATTACAAAATTCACTTTTGCATTTTGTTGTGGAAATTGGCATACCCCCAGTCTGCTCATCTGTTGTATCAGACTTTTGACCCCAATAGAGGCCACTATCTACAGTATTCCATTATGAAATTTGTACCTACCGTGGCTGTTTACCTGTCATACAATTAAAAGTAAAATAATCCTATTTTTGGTGTCATTTAGGGCCTTATTCTAGTTCACTCTTTCTGAGAAAATCCTTCTTAGATGGACAAAACCATGTGCACTGCAGGTGGGGCAGATGTTACTTGTGCAGAGAGAATTCGATTTGGGTGGGGTTTGACTTCAAAGTGAGATCTATATTGCAGTGTAAAAATAAAGCAGCCAGTATTTACCCTGCACAGAAACAAAATAACTCACCCAAATCTAATTCTCTCTGAACATTTTACATCTGACCCCTGCAGTGCACATGGTTTTGTCCATCTAAGAAGGATTTTGTCAGAAAGAGTGAACTAGAATAAGGCCCTTAATGTAAGTCCAGTTTTACAGCAGTACATGCAATTTCACAGAGTTTCAAAAATGCACTGATATTATTCATGATATTGGACATGGGTGGATGAAAGGGATATGGTCACTCAGTCGACTCAGTAAAGGTCGACATACAGATGGGTCATTGTACATCCTTGCTGGCGGGTCGCCAGAACGTACGCGCTGGCGACCCGCCAGCAGCCTCGCCAGCGAGGAGACTGAGACGCGCGTGCGTCTCACGCGCACGCGCGTCTCAGTCTCCGTCGCTAGCGTGGCGGAAACCCTGTCCGTCTCCGCCTCAGGGAGACGGACGGGGTTAGGGGGGGGTTAGGGGGGATGCGGGCAGGCGGCGGGGACCCCGGGTTACCGCCGGCAAGCCGGCGGGGACCCGGGGAAACGTTTGGAAGCGCCGTCGGAAGGGGGCGCGCGCGCCTCTCGTGCGCGCGCGCCCCCTTCTCACGATCGCCATGGCGCTGGCGGGGGATGGCGGCTGGCGACGCCAGCGCCATCCCCAGCAAAGATGGACCGTGACCCATCTGTAGATTAGATCGACACCTGAATGGCTAAGGTCAACAGGATTGAAAGATTGACAGAAGCATTAGGTCGACAATGGGATGGTCGACGGTATAAGGTCATGATGACATTTTTATGGTTTCTTTGAGCCGACGTGCCGATAGGTGGTATATCATACCCTACCAGCCACTATGGTGTTTTGAGGGAATAAAATAGTGTGCCAAGCACAGTGAGGCACCATCACCGAAGCATGGCGAGCACAGCAAGGCACCGTGCCTGGAACATGATGAGCACAGTGGCACACTTAGAAGGTGTCAATGTCGACATTCGGAACATAAAACAAATGAAAAACAGCCCATTGTCAATCTAATGCTTACATCAACCTTCCAACCCAGTCGACCTTAGACGTGTCCACCTATGCCCTGTCGAGCTTCAGTGGTCGACCCAGTGTATGTCAACCTTAACTGAGTCGACCCTAAGACCCATACCTGGACAAAATGAGATTCAGCAATTATTAATTTACTTGCACCCTGTGTCTTCAGGGATGGTATGTCTACACAGTAGCTAATTATGGGTCATCTGTCTTTGTTCATTGCCAGTTGAGTGCATTTGTGTACCGGTTCGGTACTACCGAATGCAAGTGTTTCTAATTATAGCTGTTCTTAAGTGGCAGTGGGGAAGATGTATGAGGCAGGTGGGAGTGGAGATTTGTGCATGGCCAGGGTAGGTTCTATAATTGGGAAGCTTTAGGCAACTGCCCAAGAGCACTGGCATCTGAGGGGGGTAACAGCTGGCATATTAGTACGAGTCATCCTTATTTTACTTAACACTGGTGGCTGAGACAGTTCTGGCAAGCCATGGCTGCTGCTCCACAGTTATCACCTGCTGACTTGCTGAGTAGTAATCAATGCTCACCGCCCTTCTTTCTCTGTATGAATTTGCAGGGCCAAATGTACTAAGCTTGAAAAGTGATAAAATGGAGAGCCAATCAGTTCCTACCTGCTATGTCATAGGCTGTGTAAAATGACAAGTTGGAGCTGATTGGTTGGTGGTTTATCACTCTCCATTTTATACATTTTCAAGGCTTAGTACATCTTGCCCTCAGTCAGTTATGAGGGTATGTGAGCGGTGGAGGTTAAAATATTGCCTAGGGTGCTGTGACACCTGGCGCTGGTCCTGCCTATGGCAACTAATTAGCTTCTGCCTATAATTTTATATAATGTAGCCTCAAAGCTTTTCACGGCTTATTCTTCAGATGTCCTTATTGAGAGAATAAAACAGATTATTTTTTTTTAACTTAAAATTACGCCACAGATACAATTTGATCCTAATTGTATATGTGCTTCATCCATCCATTTACAAATTAATAAAAAGGAAAAAGCACATGGATGGCACATTCTCAGTATACCTTATTTTTCTAGTTTGCAAAGAGTCATTAAAGTAACTAAGAGGGCTCCGCTCATATTTATTAAGTGGCTTATTTGAGCACAGGCCATATACAATGGTACTTGCCCGTGTCCTTATCCATAGTAGCAGTGTGTACGGGTGCCGGACAGGATCCCGACAGTCGTTTACCTGACGTCGGGATCCCGACTGTCAAAACGCTGACCCGCTATTTTCCCTCGTGGTGGTCCACGACCCCCATAGAGGGAGAATAGAATAGGTGGCTTGCATAGTGAGCCACCATGCCCGCAGAGTGGCGAGCGCAGCGAGCCTGCAAGGGGCTTTTTTGCGCTCGCCATGCTGTCTGACTCCGGGCAGTCGGGATAATGACTGTCGGGATCCCAACTGTCGGAGTCCCGTACCACACCCGTGTGTACAGTTGTTTGTGCTTTCATTTGACACCAAATCTAAAAACAATGTGACTGTTACGAAATGTGTAAACCTTATGACCCCGCAATGTGTATTTTAATATGTGATATTACCGTTCACATGCAGATGACAAAATTTAATCAAATTCATTGTAAATGTTTTAATTTAGTTACGATTAATAAGGGCAACTTTTCACATATTGCTCCAGCTTTAGCAGAATAACTAGAACCATTAGATATTCAGATCTATGATTCTCCGCTTAGACGTTATTAGAGACACAAAAAGTATAAGGGACAATGGTCACAATACTGATATTTGGTGAGACACTAACCTATAAATATTATGAATTGTAATGGCGTTTTAGAACTCTCCCACTTCTCTTTAGGGTATAGTCCTACAGCAAAACCTAAATTGTCTATGCAGTGGTGACAGCTGGCCTTCTCCTGGAGTTCGTACTTCTCCCAGTCAGAAAATGCTTTCATTTACTATGCAATCTTTACACTGAAAACCCCTCCATACTGTATTTCCAGCAGCTCTTCTACCTGCTGCTCGGAGACCTTTCCCAGGATATGACATTTTATACAGTACACGCTAAGTTGATGTATGACATGCTTATGCACACTTCTCCCTGTGAACCCGCACAAGAAGGGCGCCAGTTCTGTTCATTTTGCATATTAGGAATAGCTCCACAGCTCCAGCTTAGCTCATTTAGTGCTGTTAGCCTGCATGTTCTACTCTGACACACAGCATTCACAAACAGCAGCTCGACGAGCAATAAGCAGGTGTCTGGAAAGCCTGTGCAAGTTTGTAATAAAAGTCTCTGGACGATGTCTGTGTTACCGTATATGTCCTCCTCTAGCTACACACTGCAAGCCTGCATTTTGCACATACATAAGTTGTTGACAGAAGCTAAATTAATTCCAAACTTTTGGCATGACATGCTCCATTCCTTCATGTGTGTTTGGCATGCCAAGCAATGAGCCTGCTGTAAATAGACGATGTAGAGGTTTTTAAATTCTGGCCCAGAACATGACTCGGGCATGACTTCATTCTCGTTTTTTTATATGACAGTGCCTAGAAGATTGCACATTGGGTATAGGGATTTCATTGTGTGTGGGGGCGGAGTTGGGGTGATCATATACAGTATATTTACAATATATATGTGTGTGTGTGTGTATGTATACACATATAATATGGCATGAACATACCTCCTAAACATGAACATACCTCCTAAATTTTGGAGTGAAATGTTATACTACCAGTCCAGTCTGTTGTTTATCCTAAATATACACCTGCAGATGTATTTGTTGATACAAAATGATTCTGGATTCTGTATTGTTATCCTCGATGTGCATGTTATCATAATTGTCATGTCCCAATGCTCACCTAAAAAATCTCAATAAAAATTACTTTATAAAAAAAAAAGAAGGTATCTTTAAACCTCCTCCTCTGTCAAGATATTTCAAGGAGTTCTCCAGATCAGGTTGAAACTTGTAAAAAACTTTTTTTTCTGTATAAAACAGGGACATCCAAGGGTGGATATACAAAAAAATAAGCAAAAAGAAAAAAACCCACTAAAAAACACCTCATTGCAGAGACACTCCTAAACTTCTCCAATATCCTGAATTACAAGATGGTGGTACAAGATGGTAAGCAAAAAATGGGCCTCAGACAATGACAAGTGCCCCCTCAACTCACCAACATGTTTCTGGCACCTAAGTGCCCTTTTTCAAGGTGTCTTTGGCTGTCGGACAGTGGCATTTTTTTAAATGTCCATTGGTCCTGGTGTGAGCGACCCTCCAGCAGTTAGTGGACACGCTGCTCAGCAGCTGAGGGCATACCACATACAGGGTGTTTGTGAGTTATAGAGGGGACCTGCAGGTGGGTGGTGATGCCTGGTGGTGTGCCCACAGTGCAAATGTTCTGTTGACAAGTCACCACTGGCACATCGGTAGTGACAGCCCTGCTTCAGATCATTTTATGTCAAATTACAATGAGCAGTAACTAGATATATTGTAGACCCCACAGCAAAACTTTGTGAAGTCTTCTTTATCACAAATGTAAATTGCACATACAGCATATCTTAGACAGGGAATGTGTCCCCTTTCAGCTCTTGCCCCCATAGCAGCTGCACCCCATTCACCTATGTTAGCTACATATGACATATACTGTATGTCCTCTGTGTATATTAATGCAACTTAGACTGGAGTAAAATTGGCTCTGTGATACAGTACCACCATAAGTATGTGTCTTTTTTGTACATGGAGTAGAACTAGTGTTAACCTAAAATGTGCAGCCTCTAGCCATTTTTACACCAAAACAAGCAGTTAAAATTTTGATTTATATTTAGCTAAATTACATCTACATTACTACTACTCTGTAATTCTAACTCATCATATGGCTTCCTGCTTATTACTATTGCTGGGACCAGAGCCGGCCCAAGCCTAAATGATACCCACCACACATTATTATTTTTCTACACGTTTAGTTGCACGAGAAAATGTTAGTGTCACAAATATTTGTATAATGGCGTATTATTTCATGTACGTTCCATCATGTATAATTTTTCAGTTGATAAAATCACAAATAAAATTAGTGGACTCATGATAGATTGCTTCTAGGTCGACAGTCTTTAGGTCAACCACCAATGGTCAACACCTTTATATGGTCAACCTACTCCAGGTCAACATTGGTCAACAGGTCAACACAAGCAAAAGGTCGACATAGACGGGGTCGACACAAGTTTGTCATGTTTTTTTGTTTAGACCGACTTGGTTCATTCTTTACCATCCAAGTGGACATAGAGTAAGAATAGAATAGTGTGCCGAACGCAGCGAGGCACTAGCTCGAAGCACAGCGAGCGCAGTGGTACACTTATACGGTGTCCATGTCGACATAGACACCAAATAAAACATGAAAAACTTGTGTCTACCTTTTTAGTGTCAACATGTCTGTCGACCTTTTGTTTGTGTCAACCTTAAGTATGGTAGACCTTTTAAAGGTGTCTACCTACCCACTGTGGACCATTAGTGGTCAACCTAATGTTTGAAGACCAAGCGTCAATCTATCATTTATACCATAACCACATTGGTGAGCTAAATTGTCAACAATAGTATCTGGAATGTCTCTTTTAGAAGACATTAGCTGGTGTTGACATACTGCTTAATGTTGAGTGATTGTGATTGGCTGGGCTGATTCTTGCTTATCTCAATGGCCATTTATAGCAGACAGAATTACACACTGGCAAGGTGATAGCAAGACTGTGTGAGCTACGGTAGTAAAAGGCAGGGTCATTGTACAGATATATGGCTAGGTTTATCATAAAAGCCTGCCATGAAATGTGCTTAGATGCAACACTGTATTTAAATATACATACAGCACATTAGTTTTATGGAACTCGTCATTTTTCAAAAGATACGAAAGAAATGTTCCATTTGCCCTTGAACTGGAGAAGACACCTGACAAATATCTAAATTGAAATGCATTTAATGAGGATGAAAATATTCCTTTAAAAACTATTTTACAAGTAAGAAAGAGTGATGACGTTTACGTTTAGTGACGATAAATGCGAGATGATCTTTTCTGAAATAATGTAGCTTTATTTCTTTTTATTTCTTTTTTTTATTATTATTTATGCAGTAAAATGTGCTTATATGAAATATGAACATGGTTTGTATTACCATCATGTTAAATACATTTCCGTTTCCAATCTTCAAGTTTACTGTAAAACCCATGGTGTTATAATATTCCAGGAGTCTGAAATAGAAATCTGGAACTAGACAGTCAGCCTCACATTTATGAGGTATGTTGGCTCTCATTCAGATGGTGCAGTTCTATCTCCATAGTATAGAATTCCTTTGGGGCTACGGAGGTTAAAGAACAATGGAAAGTGAATGCTGAGTCTCCGCATTTGAATTTTAATGATCAGTAGCTTGCATGTAGAGTAGATTTCAAAGTATCTCCTGCGGCGTCAGGAGCCCTTTAATGGCCTATGTGCATAACAAATGAGGGATTGGGTTCGATTTTAAATGCAATAAACATAAATGTGAACAACGTAACAACACTGAGCACATATTTCCAGCAAAGATAGATGCATCATATAATAAATTAAACATATTGGGTATGATCCATTATCACTCACAGTACGCATGAGCAAATGCTAACATTATGCAATAATAAATAAAACTTTATAGTTACACATCTGTATTCGTTTCTTTTTGTTTTAACAGAACAGCCTATTAAATATACGTGGTATCCCTCAGTTAAATGTGATCACTGGACTTTTCCAGTGTTGGAGTGCTCAATTAAAACCCATTCCCACCTCTCCAGTCATAACTGTAGATTTGTTAGCAGGCTGTACCAATAGTGGGTTTTGGGAGTGCCATTGGTATGGAGCCCAGATGTTTAGGAGGCCCAGGGTCCAGTGTATATAGATGCATACCAATATCCTGGATTTGCCTGCTAAACAATGGGGTCCAGCCCATTGCCCACCCTTAATGAGATGACGGTACTTGTGTATTATCACGGCGCCCACGATATTAAGTCGTACAACTTCTAATCGCATCGCATGCCATACACCCGATGCACAGCGATGCGATTTTAAATTGTATAAGCTCCCTATACGACTTTAATTGTATAAGCACCCTAATGGGGGCTTACAATGTTAAATGCACCCCCACGCCACCCCCACTATGAATGCCAACCCGAAGCGTGGCGAGCGGCGGCGGTACGCGTCCTCCGACCTTTTCATACCCCCACTATCCACGTCAGCGTGGAGTTGATTTTATATAGTGTGGCGAGCGGACGAGTAATACTTTACATTTATTCCGCGTCCCCTCGTGGGGCTCGCTGCGCTCGCCGCACTATAGAAAAACAACTCCACGCCGACATGTATAGTGGGGGTATGAAAAGGTCAGAGGACGCGTACCGCTGCACTCGCCACGCTTCAGTCTGGCGTTGATAGTGGGGGTGCCGTTGGGGGTGCTTTTAACATAGTAAGCACCCATGACGTTTAGTTATCTAATAGGGGGCACTTTTAACATTGAAAAATTCATTAGGGTGCTTATACAATTTTAAATCGCATACCATTGTATATGCGATACAATGGCATACAATGCCATACAATGCGATGGTATACAATTTTAAATTGTATAACATTGCCTGCCATCGCGCAACATCGCATCGCATACCATCGCACACCATCGTATGCCTTATGGTCTGCGATGTGATGGGTGCCGCGCTAGTACACAAGTACCGAGATGACATTCCATTTACAGTGAGTGGTGCACAGTATGTAGTTAATGTTAAAATAGTAAGAGGGCACTGTAACATGTCATAATCTGAACTGGGGAATATAATGTGACATCATTTAAACTGGGGGCCATAATACCAACTGCTCATTGTAATGTGATATAATATGAACTTGAGGGCACTATAATGTTACATAATTAGAACTGTGGCACTGTAATATATCATAGTATGAGGTGGAGGCACTATTGTTATCATAATTTGAACTGGATGCACTATAGTGTGGCATAATATGAATAGGGAGCATGAAAATGTGGTATAATATTAACTATGTGTAGGGATTAGTTTGGGTCTAATCAGCCCTGATACTGTAGTGTGCTCATGCCCGTAACAAGATGGAATGGCCACATCTCAAGGGGGTGTACCTTGAGTCATGGGGGCCTGGCCTTGTGACATGCCCCTGTATCTCTGGGTGCTGGGCGTGTGGAGCAGAGTCCCAGGAACTGGGACTCCTACACCAGCCCCAGTCTTTCCGGATGCTGTGCGGCTGAGCTGACTGAGGACACTGTAACTCCTACTGTGGAATAATGTGTACTATAATGTGAACTAGGGCAGTACAATGTATCTTTAAAGTAGTGCACTACTAAGGTTCAGAAAATGAACTATTGCAATATTATGAAGAATACAATGAACAACTGATATGAAGTGCTGTCTAAACGTTTAAGGCTGCAGTGGGAAAGCGCCAGAGTTGATTTACCGGTTAAAGTTAACCGGTATTTCAACACCTTTAAAAAGCAGAGTCCTACACGTTTCAGAGCCGTTTTTTAGGCAGTGGGAATGGCTCTAAAACGGTATTTAGTAAAAGAAAAAAAAAAATCGTCGTGTGGTCCCCCCCACTGCCGTAACCAGCACCAGGCTGAAAGAGCTGGGCTGGTATTAAAAAATCAGGAAACCCGACAAATAGGGCTTCGTTGATTTTATTAAAACCAGCCCCAGGTTCAAGGGCCGGGGCTGGTTCCCAAAATACGGGGGACAAAATGAGTAGGGGTCCCCCGTATTTTAAGAACCAGTCTCACACGCACGCGCATCCCAGTCTCTCGGTGGGGACGCTGCGTGTCCCTGCCCGGCTCCGCTTCAGGGAGATGGGCAGCGTTAGGGGGGCAGCGAGGGGTACCTGCAGCGACGGCGGGGGAGGCGGCGGGGACCGGAGGCAGGCTCCGTTGCCAGGGGGCGCGCGAGCGTCTCGTGTGCGCACGCCCCCTGGCAGGGATGGCAGGGGTTGGCGTTAGAAACGTGTGATAGAATTCTTAGGAACAGACGCACTAACCTTTTGAGAGTGATAAAGTAGAGATCTTGTAACATGGCAGTTAGGAGCTGATTGACTGGTACTTTATCTCTCCACTTTTAACACGCTAGTGCATCTCCCTCTATGACTATATGATTCTCTGGTGGAGTAACTAATGTGAATGATCATGGTAAATGTTAATAGTGCTGGATGTGACTGAAATTACCATAATATACTATCCAGAATTCCCAGAATTATGGTCTTCATCTTATGCAGCACTTACGCTTAGGCTAGATGGGCACCTCTTGTTGTAAGTATAACAGAGACAACAGTGAAACTGACACTGTAAAACAGGGGTGGGGAACCTCAGGCCCGGGGGCCATATGCTGCCCTCGTAGCCGGTCCAAGTGGCCCGCCCGGCGGCTTTGCTGGAAGTCAAGTACATGGGAATTCTCGTGAGAGGTCGGTAGTTCTCGCGAGATTCCTCTTAATCAACAGCAGCCAGAGACTGTCAGTCCTATCAGCAGCAAATGTATGGTGGATTGCCCAGTTATCACTAAACCAGGGCAGCATTGTAGTTCTGCTTAAGCATTACTAAACATTATGGATACTTACAGTAGTTGTTTGCAGTAAAGCTTATATGTCTAATGTATAGTAGTTTTACATTGAGTAGCAGGCAACCAACACCAGTGAATAGTGCATGGTAAAATGTTAATATTTAATGCATGCAGTGCAAAACAAAGGAAATGATTTTGTGTGTAGTACACAGCTCGATGAAAAGTAAATGCTCTCATACATAATAACAAAACCAGAGTTAGCTTAGTATGCATCAATCATGTAAAAAGGATATACTGTACATTCATTTTTATGCTTTTCTAAAAAGTAAATGCTTGGCATGCATACAACAACTTAACATTAAGCTTTTAACCAAACTTTTACATTTTACAAAACTATCTTTGTACAACTGAAACCATTTTGAAATAATGTTTTAAATAATTATAACATACACACGGCTCTCTTATACTTTACAATATAAATAAATAGATTTAGTCATGCATAGCGACATTTTTAGGGCAAGATGCTGACCACCGAGCAGGGCACCCCCCTCCCAGCAGCAGAAATAGTGGAGGGAGAGGGGTAATAACCGGCAGCACGTGTGGAGCAGAGCATTTACAGTACAACCACATCAAGGAGCTTATTCGAATTTTGCAGCTTTGCCTGTCATCTATGCACAGCCTGGACAAACGGCCGCCCCCACTCGCACGCTGAATATCCTTGCACGCATGCAAATGGGTGTTCAGCATAAACATCCATTGGCAGCCTAGCAGGCAGGGATAAAATCATTTGATGGTCGCCGAGTATCGAAACATTTTGCAAGCGCTTGCAGATCTAAGACACCTCTATGGTGACTTAGATCTGCAGGCTCCCTGTATGGGAAGAGGGCGGGCAGCCGACATCCGCTTAAGTCAGCTGCCGGCACCCACATCATCACCAAATCACCATGGGAATGGCCAGCGTTTTCATTTGAACATGCTGACAAGCGACACCAGAGCAGCGACATACTGCCTGGCCTGAAGGTACAGTGCAGAGCATATGGGAGGAGTGCAACAGGAGCATGCACATGGCAGCCGGCACCCACCCGGGACCTTAACTCAACTCCCACGCTACCTCTGAGATGCACAGTTCTCGCGCTCCCCTGGTCCTCAGCACGACGGGTGGCACCTGGAAGAGCTGCCAGACACTATTAACAGTGTCTGGCAGCTCTTTCAGTTGCCCCCCCCCCCCCGTGCTGTTACGCTGCTGTGGTCTCTGTCACACCTTAGCTGGGTGGAGGGTAGTGGTACAGAGCGGGAGGTTTCGGTGAAAGGATAGACCACATATAGTAGTTTAAAAAATGGACAGAGCATTGCATTGCACCCTGCAACACAAGCTTAGCGGGAACACTACATGCACAATGCCAGCAACTACAGCTGTATGTAAAAGTAGTTGCTACAGAAACATACTTGATGGTGTTGCCGTAGTGACAAGTACAGCCATACAAACCAATATGCAAACAATCTGCATATTAATTATCAGGTTTCCCGGAGTGAAATCCTATTGAATGCTATTCACCAAGGAAAGACCAAATGCAGCACTGCAACTACTAACCATTTTGAACTGTAGTACTTTGTAATTGTGTAATTCCCCGCACACACTAATTAATGTAGGTGATCTGTTGTAATGAAAAGGCTTATTGTGCTGACGTGCTCCAGTCACAGGTGCCGATTCTGTGGGTGCTTGAGGGCCCGAGCACCCACCCGCTCAGCAGCGGCCCACCCACCCGTGTCCCACTGTACACCCCTCCCTTGTCGCTGGCACAGGTACTGTGGGGGCATTTATGTATTTGGCACTGTGGGGGGGGGGGGGGGGCGATTTGTACCTGCACTGTGAGCATTTATGTATTTGGCACTGTTGCCATATTTTGAATTTTTGGAGACAACTGTGCTGCATAATATAAATCAGTATTATTTTGTGGCCAAGCCCCTTTCCCATGAAGCCACTCCCCTATATTTTTGGCTTGAGCACCCACCAGCAAAAACATAAATCAGCACCTATGGCTCCAGTGTGTACCCACCTTAACTCTCATAGTGGGGCAGATGTATTAAGCCTTAACAAGAGATAAATCTAAGGGTGATAAGGAGAGATAAACGTCCAGCCAATCACCTGCTAACTGCCATGTTACAGGCTGTGTTTGAAAAAGTCAGTAAGGAGCCGATTGGCTGGACCTTTATCTCTCCTTATCACCCTTGCATTTATCTCTTGTTAAGGCTTACTACATCTGCCCCAGTATATCCAAACACTCTGAACCTTGATATGTCCTAGGAGAGGACAACCCTCCGGAATCCCTTCCATTACCATAGTGAATGAATTATGGCTCCGCCCACTGCAAAATCCAGCAGAGCACACAACTTTGCAGCAGTTGCATCTGGGAGTCCCATAGTAACCATGTAACATTACTTGTAGTTAAATAAGGGCAATATATAGGAAGCACACCAAAGCTGTATTTACAGTATATCATATGGCCGATACCATGCTCGCACTTTTGTATGGTGTATGAAGGTAAGTGTGGTCCCAAGCTGTTATCAACAGTGTATTAGATGAATATTGGGCCTGATTCAGACCCACCTGCTAGGCAGCATATATTTGCCCCGACGAACGCTCGGTACCCATTGTTAGCACCACCCGCATCCCCTTGGTATCATGTGAGGGGATGTGTACGAGAACACATCCCCTCGTATGCGGCCAGAGGGCAAATAAATCATTCGATGGTTAACGACCGTAGAATTATTTATTTCCCCTCCGGAAATAAAAGTCAGTGAAAACTGACTAATGTCCGAAAAGTGGGTGGGCGTTGACGTCATGCTTTACACTTTCATCATGTGACCTCAGCCGCCAGCCCCTAACAGGCATTAGCCTACCTGTATTCCCAGGGGAACGGCCAGCTTTTCAGGGGGGACACTCATAAAACACTGGGTGTTTCCCTGCTCCGGCCTAGTGTCCGCCCCCTTGCTGAAGCCGTTTCCACACAGGATTTGCACATGCGTATAAACGTGCATGTGCAAACCCTCCACCATTGGCCAAGGGTTGAATTCGGACCCAAACTAACGTGGCTGAGTCGACCTCATTGTGTAAGCAGATGTACTTATATTTAAGTACAAGGAGAATAGATTTACAAGTAACTGTGCAGCCTATAGAATGTGAAACCCCGCATCTAGGGTACAATGAATGCTGCCTTTGTTCCTTTCAATAGCTCTCCGTCTGAACTGTCTGATGAATTCCAATGGCTCTACTATGGAATGTTTTGAATCTTAAGTTTGTTTACAGTATGTATGTGCTGAAACAGGAAAATGCCTCCTCATGGATTTCAGAGAGTCTAATTATCCACTTTCCAATTCTCCCCGTTGTTCGTACAGCAGAGTGGGTTTATCCCAAGGCCTGAGTGGTGATGGAATCTGGTGATTAGCACAACACATACAGTATAACGTGGCATACTATGTATTTCATTTATGTAAAAAAATTTTTTTAACTTTAATTACGTTTTTCCAAAGCATAAACTGCATATTTGATAGGGCAGGGAAAATATTTAGCCATTCTATAAACACAACAGAGATTTCTAGTGATCTTCCATAACCACTGATGACGCTGGTCATAGGGGGAAATTAAGTGAGATCTAATAATACAGTAGGATATTAGCTTAAAGTTTTGTTTACACAATTTTTTGGGGGGAAATATTGATGAAACATTATGCATTAGTCCTAAAATTCCAGCACGACATCACCACAATTCCGAGACACTCAGAACTACCAACTATTTGCCATAGGTGGCATTTCTTTGGGTGCAATTTTTAGTCATGTGCATCCCTGGTTGTATAAGCCTGTGCTCCGGGACCTGCTTTGTTCAGCGCACTGAGCGCAGTGCAGCAGAGGCAGTCGGGAGGGAGGGGAGGGGGGTGGATTGTGGTGGGCAAAATGAGCTGCCGGGGCCCAGAACAGGTGTACCCACAGCACCCCCTTATTGACAGCCCTGGTTACACTCTTTGAATATAGGTGGTGTGTGGCGCGCTATCAACAGCTGCTGGCACTGGGTTTGTCAGGCCCAAATATAGGGGACAAAAAAAAGAAATGTGCCAGCGCTGGCTGTTTTAAGAAATTTACAATACACGGTTCTGTAAATAACAATTTATTAATAACAACAATCAGAATAAAATATATATTAATATAAGATAAAAAGGTGAATCGCTCTAGATGGTGTAGTTCATAACACTCAATTTTGCATCACTATCATAAAGAGGATCTGATTTGGATCTGTAGCTTGAATATTATATAGGAATAATAGGCTGTATATTACCATCCCATTGTGCCTGGTTGTTTGAGGCCAGGATCTGTGACACTGTGTCCTGTAGTTTGTCCTATAATTTCAAGGACTCAGGGTTCCCAATAGAATGTCCTCTTGTTTTCGTCTGGACGAAATTAGGGATCAATCGGTTATCCCAATATGATTTGTACATCCAGGAATTTTTAGGGTCATCTGTGGGGTGGATGGACACGTCACTGGCAGGTGGATGGATGCCAAATGGACAGCGATTTTCAGTGGTGCTCAACGCGTTTCCCCGGTATCACCGGCTTCATCAGGAGCAAGTATGTTTGTAGTGAGCTCAAGGCATGGTTTTTATACCTGTTTGTTAATTACCTAGGTGATTCACCTGTACATTCAATTAATGTCTAAAAAACACTTTTTACATAAGAACCGTGTATACACTGTAGTATTTAGGTAGTTAAACTAATAGAGGAGGCAGTCAGATGAATTTAAAAATACTTTGTTATGTGCAAATGTTAGTTTTATATATAAAATAAAATAAGATAGACAGGAAGTCCGTTTGTGAGGGTCACATGACCCGGAAGTGATTTGCTTGTATTAGAATAGGGCAATAAGATAATGTTAACAAAAGTGAAGACATATATTTACCAAAAAGTATCAGGCTTCTCCGTTACACCCCATGAGCATCCGGCGCGCCCGGCCGCCGTGAGCCGATTGCCGGTATCAGCCCCACTGGCGGCAGCCCGCAGCCGGAGTTCCGGGTGTATCTCCCGTGTTGCCGGGCAACAGACGCGGTCACGTGACGCTACGTGATTCGCGTCCTGCTCGGCAACTGAATGGGCGTCCCTAGCAACGTCCACATGTCAGAGAAGGACGTAAGACGTCTCTGCATCACAGATACGTGATGTTTCTCCGACACAGTAGACGGCGCCGAGTGGCGTCCACTGCGCTGTCATGGCAACGCCCGAGAGACCAATCTCCTATTGGAGATCTGGACGGAAAGCCTGTTAGATGTTCAAAGAAGGCAGAGAATGAGGAACTATAGTGCGTTAAAACGCACACAAGTACTTATTTCATCAGAGAATTACAGCAATCATAGATATACATTTTTATACATTTTTATACATTTTAATTCTATATATCGTACAGAGAGAAAATACACACAATTACATACATCTAATTTCATACAATAATGGTATAGACAAAACCATGGAGAATTGGTGGGGAATCATTATAATACTGTATTCAATTCAATCGTTTCATTTAGTCCATCCGGATGTAGCGAACCAAACTTTAGAGTCCAATAAATCTCTCTTTTGCAGAGTAAATTAAATCTATCTATAAATCATATTGGGATAACCGCTTGATCCCTAATTTCGTCCAGACGAAAACAAGAGGACATTCTATTGGGAACCTTGAGTCCTTGAAATTATAGGACAAACTACAGGACACAGTGTCACAGATCATGGCCTCAAACAACCAGGCACAATGGGATGGTAATATACAGCCTATTATTCCTATATAATATTCAAGCTACAGATCCAAATCAGATCATCTTTGTGATAGTGATGCAAAATTGAGTGCTATGAACTACACCATCTAGAGAGATTCACCTTTTTATCTTATATTAATATATATTTTATTCTGATTGTTGTTATTAATAAATTGTTATTTACAGAACCGTGTATTGTAAATTTCTTAAAACAGCCAGCGCTGGCACATTTCTTTTTTCTGGTTACACTCTTTACTCATGGATACAGGACAGTTTAGTTTTGGTGCATTTTGGGATAGCACAGACCATTATTAGAGATCTTCTATAATTAAACAATTGCTTTAAGTTATACAGAGAGAGAGAGATATTGTAGTGCTTATCCAGAAATGTTTCCACGATTTTCAAATTGTAGTTATGGCCAATGCCAATACAGTGTACATGGGCTAAACAGAACAAGCTAGATGATATGTCCGATGAACACATAATCAAATAATTATACAACTACTTTTCTTCAGAAGACGAGCTGCAAAGGCAGAAGGAACAAGCACAAGCCTGAATCACATAATCTGGTGTACTCCATGTGGGCATCCCAAGAGGGGAGGGAGCAGCATACATACCCACCTTTCTTGGGTGCTGGGATCCCCACTCAATTTTTGGGAACAACCCGGACATTCTAGGAGGGTATTAAAGTATGAATACTTTGCACTGTATAAATGCATTTGTATTACTCTAACTCCGAGGTTCCCAAAAGCGATCCTCAAGGCACAGCAATTGTCCAGTTTTTAAGTATATCCATGTCTCAGCACATTAGTCAAATGGATTCAACCTCTGTGTTAATTGAGTCACCTGTGGCCAAGAAAAGTCAGCCTTACAACTAGGGGTTATTCAGACCTGATTGCAAGGCTGCAAGTTTGCAAGCTGGGCATGCGTAGAGCTCATAGTATGCATGTGCAAGGCCTTCCTGCGATCTTTATTTTTATCGCTCTCCATAAGCAAGTTAATTGACGGAAAGCCATTGTTTGGGGGTGATCGTTTTATGGGTCTGCCAGGGAAATGCAGACATGCCCAGGCTTTGGAAAAGTAGTGTTGGGAGTGCTCTGGCCCCGATATGACTGCTTATATAGCACATGCCCCGAAAGTCCTGGGGTATGCACAGACTGCAAACAATGGTAAAATAATTCAATGGTGTAAGCAATTTGCAGGCTTGCCTTGCACACAGCAGGATTTAACTATGTTTGGGCAGCATAAATACCAGATTGCTGGGCTTTGCAAATTAGCATTCCAGGTCTGAATAACCCCCCTAGACTGTTTGGATGCCTTGAGGACCGTGTGTGGAAATCTCTGCTTTTAATACTAGTAGGTGATTGTTCTTATACAAACATGAGAGCCATCGCTCATTCCTCATCTGTTCCACCCACACTGCCTGGCATTCTGGGCGGTATCTTGTACTGGTCCTTCATTCTGGTCTGTGCCCCACTTGTGTGGACATATAAAGTATTAGGCCCAGCAGTGGATGCTATAGTCACTGACACCTTTGGCAATACCATTGTCTCCAGATATCTTAATATTGTGTCAATAAAAAGGACAGCTTTATATAAGGTTTACTAACGTCTTTCCCACTGGGAGCTTTAGCAAGAGAAAAAGATCTCTCTTTTTTTCCCACAAGGTTCTCCTGGGTGTGGATCATTAGGTCACCAGAATGTTGGTCGATACCATTAGGTCGACAGGAGTCTAGGTTGACCTGCAGGAAGGTCGACATGAGTCTAGGTCGTCAGGGTCATTAGGTCGACATGGGGTTTTTCACATTTTTTGTTCCGAATGTCGACATGGACACTGAAACGTAGCACCGCGTCCCTTCTCATGGCTCGCTGCACTTGCCATGCTTCGGGCACAGTGCCTTGCTACGCTCGGCACACTATTTTATTCTCCCACCATGCCCCAGTAGATGGTAGGGCATTAAATACAGCCTGTCTGCACATGTCGGCTCCCAAAAAAAAACCTGTAAAAAAAACCATGTCGACATTATGACTGTCGACCTAATGACCCTGTCGACCTAAATGCATGTCACCTAATGATGTCGACCTAATGACTGTCGACCAACATGCTGGTGATCCAATGACCGTATCCCGTTCTCCTAAAGATGTGTAAACAGAAATGCATGTCTGTCAGGAGAGACAACGTGATCGATCCGTCCAGAAACATACACATTGAGGATGTCTTCTACACTGAATCTATTTATGTTTCACAAAGGATGTTCTTATTCTATCCTCACATCAGTGTATAATATCTTAATAGATGCGTATATTTCTTCTCTTTCTTTTACCTTGATTTCATAGAAAGTATAAATGTGTGGCTTTTGCTGTCTTTCATTAAAGACCCACACTAATGTGAAGACACAGCAGGCAAAATAGTTTATCAAAGAACTGTACAATTTTACTTTTTTCTTCCCTAAAAAAATTGCCTAGATATAATGACAGAATTGCAGACATGGAATCCTAGCAACGTGGAAAGTGTTCAGTCATCGTTAGAGGCAGAAGCATTTGCTTGTGTTGATTTAGTACATTTTTATCTCTCATCGGGGATGCGGTTTGAAGTTAGCCAGGCTATGCTTTGGTCTATCTTTCATTTCCAGCCATAGCATGATGTGTAGATGCAAGTGGAATTAATTATTAAATGTAGAGTCATTGCTGACCTGATGGGAGATTAACTGGTACTTTACTGTGTTTATATATGGACATTGTAGCTGTCAGGTTATCTCACTACACTTGAGGGATTCCAGACAATTGCAGTGCTGATGGTAGTATTGGCAATTTCCCTACTTTACTTTTCTTTTTTTTTTTGCAGGTCACTGCTAGAGGATTTGGTCCATTGTTGCAGTTTGCCTACACTGCGAAGCTATTACTGAGCAGAGAAAACATCCAAGAGGTCATCCAATGTGCTGAATTCCTGCGTATGCACAACCTGGAAGACTCCTGCTTCAGCTTTCTTCAGAGGCAGCTTCTAAACAGGGAAGATGGCTTGTTTCTGTGCAAGAAAGACACCTTGTGCCAGAGTGTTCCAAGTGAGACATTTGATTGTGAAGAAGAAACTATGGAATCTGAGACCTCAAAAATATCCTGTCCAAAGGAAAGACTGCACCATGAGCCTTTTCACTTTGGTACAGGGGAGAAAGCCACAGATGGTAATGAAGCTGATTTGCCGAATTCAAATATGCAAAGGGATGACAAGGAAAGTTTAGACAAGGATCCTATAATCCGCTATCCACGATATAAGAAATACCAGCTGGCTTGTTCCAAGAATGTCTACAATACATCACACAGTACCTCAGGTTTTACAAGCACATTCAATGAACATAACTCTGAAACTGGCCTAAAATTAAGACTTCCTTTAAGCCAGATCAAAAGTGAGCCTCGGGATGATGATAATGAAGAAGAGAGTGTTACACTTTGCCTGTCTGGAGATGACAATGACATCAGGGATAAAGAAGGGGATATTGAGATGGTTGGGAAACAACTCAGCCCTGTTAACATTGATGACCCAAAAAATGTGTCCTCTCCTTCCAGTCTAAGAACGTTTTTTAGTAGAACAAAAGGGGAGGAATTGATTGACTTGCCTGGTACTTCCCAACAGAGTTTTGTTAGAAGTCCTTCAAGCCCTGTGGAAAAGGGAGCAACTCAGGGTGACCATAAAACTGAATACAACCCTTTCACTGGGAATTATGAACTGTCCTGTGAACCTCATAAAGATTCCTCTAACTTCCTCATGGCTTCCCCTCTACGGGGGTCAGGCACAGAACTTGCCTCTAAGCATGAGATGGAACTAGACAGGAGAAGTGTCATATTCTCTTCAAGTGCTTGTGACCAAATAAGCACCCCGGTGCAATCGTATTCTGGTGTGAGCTGTTTGGACAAAGAGTTTTCTGAGCATGTGCCAAAAGGTCTTTGGGCAGGAGCTAGCCAATCTCTTCCTAGTTCGCACACCTTTTCCCACAGCGGGCTGGTAGCAGACCCCTTGCCAGGAAGGCTGCGGCCAAACACTAGTTGTCCTGTGCCAATTAAAGTATGTCCCCGCTCCCCACCTTTGGAAACTAGAACCAGGACATCAAGCTCATGCTCCTCTTACTCATATGCAGAAGATGGCAGTGGTGGATCCCCTTGTAGCCTTCCTCTCTGTGAATTTTCATCATCTCCCTGTTCACAAGGCCCTCGCTTTCCACCTACTGATCATCAAGAAGCTTGTTCAATGGCAGACTCCATTTTTAACCAAGTAAGGCCGCAAATAAAATGTGAGCAGTCATACGGAACAAATTCGAGTGATGAATCTGGGTCATTTTCAGAAGCAGACAGTGAGTCCTGTCCTGTTCAAGACAGGGGAAATGAGGTAAGAAATCAAATTCCTTTTAGTAGGTAGTTCCCGGACCATAATTTGGAAGCAGGAAAATTAGTCACAAATATGAAAACAGTCAGCAAGAGTCTAACATAGTTTCTGAAACACATGAAGTAATTATAGTAAGCTTGTCCTGAACCAACAGTCAGGTGTAGTATTATACCCCTTTCACATCACACAAATAACTTAAGTTGTTGCTGGGTCACACGGGTCGACAGTTGGTGTGAAAGGGCCTTTTCAAATTACCGACCTGGGTTAAAAGAAGGGTTAATCTTGAGTCGGACCTGGGTTGCTCTGCAGTGTGAATGGGTAACCCGGGTCCAGTTTACACTATTGGGAGGAGGCAGCATCTTCTCCAAGTGCTGCCTCCTCCCCCGCCCCCTGGTGATGCGCCACTGCTCCGCCCACCCCCTTTCTGATGTCAGCGACCAGGCTTATTGGCCGAGTCACTGTGGGGGACTATCATAGCAAATGCCGGTCACTCCTGACACGACCTGTGTCCAGATCCCGGGTGCAACCCAGTATTTGTGATGTGAAAGGTGTAATAGAGATGTGTGATCAATCCACAAGCAGCTGAGCAGTAGTTAACACTCATTTCTGCTCGTACTGCTGTAACAGACTCCGCAACTCAACCAACAGGTAATTGAATCTGCCTTACATCCTCAGAATAAATGTATTGACTGGCATGTACATGGCCTTCTAGAACTAAATACATGGTTACATCTTTCTGACTGTGCTTAGTTTTCAGCCATGTCTTTATTTCAACAGAGTTGTTTATTTTTCTTCTGGATACAGTTTTGCTATGCTTGGTGCACTGGAAACAATTCTAGTAAAATATCACATTTTTATCTTACCAAGGGATAGAGGTAACACAAAGAAAAGGGTGGAGGGAAGCCAGACAGATGGAACACTGCATTTTTTTTTATAACAGGGCATGTACAAACCAGTACATTCCAGAATTAATGTTTTTGTCTTTACACTCAGCATTCAGACACAATACTCTCCAGCAGCCAAAAGAATAGCAGCTTTTACCGCCCCCTCATAAGGGAACTGCCAAACCAAAACTGAAGTGAACAAACAGAGAAGTACAACTGTTCACAAACTAATTAAATGATTGTTAGACAATATTTGGCCAATAACGATTCTTATGGACCATTTATTTGATGTTTGTAACTTCAGTCTTTATAAGAGCAGACCATATGATTGATGAACTAGCTTTTACAAACCTCTGCCTAATCACATGTATGCAGAGGTGTAGAAGGATGTGGGCCCCATAGAAAAATCTTGGATGGTCCCCCGCCCCCCCCCCCCCCCCCCATTGTCACTACAATGTCCATGGGGGGGGGGGGGGGGGCAGAAGAAATAATGAGAGTGTAAGAGACAAAGGGTGTCGGGAGAGAAACCGTGCCGAGTAGAGTTGGGGAGAAAGACTGTCAGAGAGGGCGTCGGAGAGGGAGAGATATGGAGGAAAGAGAGAGGGAGAAAGCATGGGGAAAGAAGTGGGGAGAAGAGCGGAGAAAGACTAGGGGCAGAGAGACAGGTGACGTGAGAGATTGGGCTGAGAGAAGGATGTGCAGGAGGAAAGAGAGCAAGGAAGAAAGAGAGAAAGCATATAGATGGCACTGTGTACCTGCTACTCATTACTTACCGGTGCCGCTGTGTACCTTTTAACTACACTCCCCCCCCCCCCCCCCCCCCCATACCCAGTCAAGGTGCCACTGTGTACCCTCCCTCCCAGCACGGTGCCCTCTCCACTCTGCCGTGTCTCCACTGCGTAGGGGCTCCACAGCACACCACTTAATCTCCGCCACGCCGGAAGTTGCACAAGCCGGTCTCTCCACACAGCACATCAGCGCCGGAAACGGTGCAGTAGGAGGACACGCTGGGGCTGGTCACTAGAGAGTGACATTGAGCCCCAGAACAGAGGAGGAGGAGGAGAGACCAAGGCATGACTAGCTTAGGCTGGACTATCGCTTCGCTTCTACAGTGCTGCGCTGTCCCTGGGACATCAAATCCTGATGCGCACTACCGTGGCAGCACGAATCGAAACCCAGATAGACAGGGCAGCAATGACTATATAGTGCAAATCTAATGCAGATACCATGAATTGTATGTAAGTAGTACAGAGTTAGCAAAGATTGCATAGCACTTGAATCTTAAGTCGAATAGCAAGGGGATCTCACCATGTGTACACACCAACTGTGATCTCTCGCATCTGCTGCTGCCTGATTGGGGCATCTCATCCTATGAGTGTTGGGGGGGCGGTGTCAAGCAGCTGGAAACCAACCCCCCACATGTGCTTTAAATGTGAAATCGGAATCTTACCCATTTATTCAACATTAATCTGACATTCCCTTGCAGATGTGTTAAAAATGTAAAGTTTAATATGTATTTTTACTAGTATTATAATTTTAATAAATTGACTTCCAACCACATTATAATAAGCAAAAGCCATTGACTACATGTATAAGTCATATCCAAATAAGCAATAAATATTGCATTAAAGATGCTGAGAGAGTAGTCATATCTGCTCTGGCATCACTTGGACAGACCCTGTGTGTGATCATGCAGTTCATGCAGACACATCCGTGCCAGATTAACACATAGCTACATCACCAACATAACATTCAGTGTTGCATATGCAGACAGTGATTTCTGTATGGCAAGAATTGCCTTAAAAATGCAAATTGCAGTATTACTAAACTACAGTAGTATTACAGGGTTTGTGTCCACATACTGTAAAACATTAAAACTAAAATATTTGGACTTAAAATAGATGGTCTGCCAGCAATAGAGAACCATTCTTTCTAGTATACGTAAACATACAGTATATTAAAGTTCTTGTCAGGGGCATTTTAAGAGCGGAGAGGACCCACGTGCAGCCTCTGCAGCAAGACTCTCCCTCCTCGCTGACAGCGAGTAGACTCTGGAAATATTACACATATGGTCCTTATAGTAGTTTCCTATGTATAATGTATCGGGCAGAAGGATTTCACTCACTCAAAGGTTGCATAGCAATGGGGTGTATTTAAGCCCAAGGAACTCTTAGCAGCAGGCCCTCCTCAGCACATCTTACCTAGCGCAGATAAGTGGGCCCTCCTCCGCCGCAGCGCCATCTTTCATGTAATAACTGGTAAGATGGCGCATGCTTACAAGAGAGAAACGGCTGTGGCGTGGAGTCTTTAGTTTCATTGTGCAGATGCCATCTTCCTGCAGATGTCATGGGGAACATAGCACAATGGAGGAAAAGGGTCATGTTTGCCAACACAAGGTAAGAATACTCTGGGTGCAGGGTATGCGGTGCAAGGCCCATGTTCAACACACATAGGCCCTCATTCTGGTTCATACGTTCCCCTGCGCGTTTGCACATGGGAGCGATGTTTAGGTATGCGCATAAACATTGTGCGAATTCTGCATGCACATGGCGGGCGGGCATTCGAGTCAACCAGAATGAGGGCCATACTGTGCCCATTATAAATTCATCTGTGAGTAGTAAGCATGTTAGGACATCCATCTCTGTGGCTCTAGTCACAAGGATAAAATTCCAGGATAAAAATCCAAGTAGCATTGTGTCTTACCACCCGGGTGCTGGAACTCCTTAGAATGCAGTCTTATGGAGGTTTCTTGTAGCAACTCATGTATTTATAAATTTACTCTACACCTGCCTGCTGGAACTAATTGCAGACAGTAGCTGGCTCACGTAAGGTGTACAAGCAGCTTTACACATTTAACTGCCTTCCGATAATCAGCAGTTTCCTCAAAAGCTTCCCTCTCCAGGGCCTCCTTGTATAGTGCAGAGTATGCCTCTTTTGGTTCCAGGAATGATGAGGAAAAAGAAAGTGGTGACTGCATACAACAACTGTGTTTCAAAAGCTTAACAGAACCATGAGGCGGTAAGAGCAAGAACGCTTTGATTAGGGTAGATGGATCACGATTTCATAATGCATACATTAAATTAAATGAGCTTCACTTTCTGGAAAGCTTTGAAAATGTAATTTGGTTCCATTGCAAGTTGGATTAAAACAGGCCAGATACTGGGGAGCCCCTGCACATAGCTATATGACATAGGGGGCAGTGTCGTATTGTGAACAGGCATTTCTGTGTGGCATAATATAAACTGGGGGCACTACTGTTAACACATTTGTGGTCCTGGGAGTATTTATTTACTCCTGCTTTTTCAATAAAGTTATCAGAACATCATCTTCACCATTTTATTGTTTGGGGCCCCAAAAGTTATTTGCTCTTGGGCCCCCTTAAGAATTATCAAGCCCTGAGAGGGGATAGTCGTATTGTTGACCCGACTAAGGTCGACAGTCATTAGGTCGACACCGTTGGGTCGACAGTCAACAAGGTCGACAGGGTTCTAGGTCGACATGGATGAAGGTCAACAGGTGTCTAGGTCGACATGGGACAAAGTCAACATGGTTTTAGGTCGACAAATGCATTCGGTCGACATGGGTTTTAAAAAAAAAAATTGAGCCGACATGTGCCGCAAGGCAGTAATTCATGCCCTACCATCCACTAGGGCATGGTGGGAGAATAAAATAGTGTGCCGAGTGCAGCATGGCGCGCGAAGCGAGGGGCTGCGGTTGACTTTCAACTGTGTGCATGTCGACTGTGTCGACATTCGGGCGTAAAAAAACAGTGAAAAACCCATGACGACCTCACGACCTGTCGACCTAACCCATGTCGAACTAATGCATTTGTCGACCTTCACCCATGTCGACCTAGAACCCTGTTGACCCTGTTGACCTAGTTGCCTGTCGACCCAACGCTGTTATATTACACAACTGTCAGTCATGCTCACTTAAGAAAATAACTGTCCCAGAAATTGCACCATAATCTCCTGTATAGGGTAAAAAAGAGCATTGTGGACATATATTTAGTATGCACTTATTTTAGAGTTGGTTTTGACTAATACCCCTTTCACACTGACAAGGTGCCTTGTCCAAAGTGCAGTAAGTAAAGCAGGCCATGTGAGGGGGAACATTACAGTAAAGGGGCTTTTATGTGGCTTACAATGGTAAATGGCACCCAAAAAATGAAGAAGAAAATAGTGTCAACCCTTTTTGACAGTCTGCTGTCACAGCACCCATTTGCGCATGCACAGAATGGTCCTGCACATTTTGCAGGTACAGCTGTTCCTGAATGACCCCCTGGGCATATTACTGATGATGAGCACCAAACTTCCAGCCTAAGCACTTATATGTAATTTACACCAGTTAGTCCGTGCAACACTTCTCCATTAAGCTGTCATGCTTTTACTTTATTGTTCATCATCCAGCTCCTTACATAGATGCATTTTGATTAAAGCGAATGCATAGAAGTATAGATAAAGACTATATAAATAGGGATGGGAAATACAGCACTTACAAGAATGACAATCTTTAATTGCCCATATTGGGTATACATGCCTAAAGATGTGTAAAGAAGGGAAGCCAAACACTTAGGGGCATACACACTTAGAGATGTGTGCTAAGTATTTTTTCTAAACTATTTAGGGTAGGCGATTTCCCTGTGTCCAGATCTCCCATGGGCAGCACATACACATGCAGAGATTTGTGCAAAGCGAGTTTGCTAAAGGGGCATACACACGGAGCAATTTTGTGCTATTTTCTAAGCAATCTTACTAGATTGCTTATTAGAAACTAAGCACAAATCTCTCCGTGTGTATGCTCTGGGCGATCCTGATGCGTGGTCCCACACATCGGCATCGCCTGCTTAGTAAGTCAGTGCATGCTGACAAAATCTAGTGAAATTGCCTAGAATATCTTTATTTCATGTTTCGTGTGTACATAGGACGCGACCGCTTCCACGATCACGTCCTGAATCCACTTCCCCTTGTTAGCATTGGCCCCACCCATTGATTTCCCGTGTGCACAGGGGGACGAGTGAAGTGGCAGCCTGCGCTTGAGCTTGGTAAGTGCAGACTCCACCGGACTCACAGCCTTCCCTGCGGCCTCCCTCCCCCCCTCTTCCTCCCGGTCAGCGCCACATGGCCGCCCGCCCGCCCAGACCCTCATCCAGGTTAGCTCCCCGAGTCCAGTACACCCTGCACCATGTTAACCCCCTGTGCTTCATCCAGTGTTACCCCTGTGCCTCCTCCAGTGTTACCCCCTGTGCCTCCTCTCCAGTGTTACCCCTGTGTCTCATCTAGTGTTACTCCCTGTGCCTCCTCCAGTGTTACCCCCTATGCCTCCTCCAGTGTTACTCCCTGTGCCTCATCTAATGTAACCCCCTGTGCCTCATAATCCAGTGTTACCCCTGTGCCCCATAATCCAGTGTTACCTCTGTGCCTCATAATCCAGTCTTAAGGCCCCCATACATTAGTCCGACTTGTCCTAAGGACAAGTCGGACCTGATTTCCCCCTGCAGCTCCCCGGGAGGGGGACACACGATTTGGCACTTGATGCGCCAAGTTTTGCAAATGATACATCGCATGCGATGTATCATTTGCAACTCCCGGGGAGCTGCAATGTGGAGCGAGCAGGGGGGCCGGGGACATCGAGGTGGCGGGCGGGGGATGCTGCAAGGCGGCTGGGGGGACGGACGCACGCTGCTAGTAGTGCGGACGCTGCGGGGGACACAGGCGGCAGTAACATAGAGCCGGGCGGGGGGAGCCAGGAGCTGTCAGTACTGAAAATAAAAAGCCCATACAATGAATGGGCAGCCTGTGATTGGCTGAGCGCTCTTTCAGCCAATTGCTGACAGGCTGAGAGAGCGCTCAGCCAATCACAGGCTGCCCATTCATTGTATGGGCTTTTTTTTTTTTCAGTGCTGACAGCTCCCGGCTCCCCCCGCCCGGCTCTATGTCACTGCCGCCTGTGTCCCCCGCAGGGTCCGCACTACTAGCGGCGTGTCCCCCCCCCCCTACCCGGACGGAGCATGACAGCTCCCTGCTCCGGCTCCCCCTGCCGCCCCCCTCCCTCGCCGGCGTCTCCCGCCCCCCCTCCCTCGCCGGCGTCCTCAGAGTCCCCACAGCTGCACATAAGATTTATCTTATGTGCAGCCGGAGCGATGCGCATGGGACCGCGCATCGGGTCGGACCGGGTGTCAAAACCTGCGATTTGGTCCGATTTCACTGCCCGATCCATCTGGATCGGGTGAAATCGGGGCCGAATCGCATAGTGTATGGCGGCCTTTACCCCCTGTGCCTCATAATCCAGTCTTACCCCCTGTGCCTCATAATCCAGTCTTACCCCCTGTGCCTCATAATCCAGTCTTACCCCCTGTGCCTCCTGCAGTATTACCCCATAGCCTTATCCAGTGTTAACCCGAACACTATCTCTCATTCTGTACACACAAAGAGATTTGCAGTCACCTGCTAAGCAATTTGACAAGATTTTGAGTGCATGCACTGACTTCGGCCCTTATTCTCGTTCACTCGCACAGGCAAATTCCTTCTCAAATGGACAAAGCCATGTGCACTGCAGGTGGGGCTTGTGCAGAGAAAATTAGATTTGGGTGGGGTTTTACTTCAAAGTGAGATCTATATTGCAGTGTAAATTAAAGCAGTCAGTATTTGCCTTGCACAGAAACAAAATAACTCACCCAAATCTAACTCTCTTTGCACATGTTACATCTGCCCCCCTGCAGTGCACATGGTTTTGACCATTTGAGAAGGAATTTGCCTTTAGGAGTGAACCAGAATAACCCCCTTAGTTAGCAGGCGATATTTAATCACTCGGGTCATAATCATGGAGAGATTTGTGCATATTTTCTAAGCAATCAAGTCCGATTGCTTAGAAAATAGCACAAAATCGCTCCGTGTGTATGCCCCAAGAAATGTGGCCAAATTAATTTAGCTGCTATAATTTACTGCATTGTGAATAGCATGGTGACCTCAGGCTTTAATGCCCAGGACTATTCAATTACTACCCCTTTTTCACCTGCCGTAATTACCTGCTGCCATGAATTGAACCCAGTCAGGGCATTTAACATGGATTTCTGCTTGTGCCTCCTCAGTCTCAAACACAAATCTGTGTTAACTGCTGGGTGATTACCCCTGGTAATTAACAGCAGCTAATTAAATACACCCCACAAGTACATTTTTCCTAATGGTAAATTAATAATGCTAAATAGATCATGGAGATTTCCCTTTAAGAAAACAAGTAAAACACTGTTGCCAAACATGATGAATGTACAAAACAGCAGTCCACATCATCAAGTCTAAGGTTAGCTGTCCTGTGTAAAGTGCAGTGCTCTGTGTTTATTTGGGTGTCTGATAGAGCTGATATCACACACTATAGAGGTACAAAGTCTAGTCTTGTGTGAATGGAAGCAAAGTTCAGGTCCCTCTGCCAGGGCTCATACACCGATTACAGCACTGAACGCCTGCCCTAATGTTCCCTCTAGTGTCACTATGCACAATCACCCACATGGTGTACACTAATTGCTGAATAAGATTTCAAAAAGGAAAGTGTTCTGTGAAATGAGATGTTCACTTACACAAGTACATTTGTGCAGTTGTACACTGTGTAAAATATAGAGGTTTTAAAAGTTGATGTGCCATGAGATGTATCTGATTACATGCGTTATCAGTAGGGTTGCCACCTCTCCGGGATTTCCTGGATTCTCCCTGAATTGGTGGCAACCCTCCAGGAAGTTTTTGCAGTCTCCCGGATTCTGGGATTCTCCCGGAATCTGGGTGACTTTGAAAGCCTCCACAGCCTCCCAACTGAGTGGCATAGGGAGGGTGGTTCCAGCGGAGCGTGAGCTGCGGGTGCCAGAAAGGCCACAGGGCATGCACAGTGTGTCTCCAGCACTTGCGAGTTGCTGCCAACCCCACATCTCCCTCCACCTCCAGAAATATTTAAACTGGGCCACGGGAGAGGAGACGACGGAGGAGCACTGTGCAGCCAACAGCTTAGGATGCTGCAGCAGCGCTTCCTCCCAAACTGAGCCTCAGAGGAGAGATAAGCCGGCTGCTACTGTGTATCAGTCCCAGGGCAGAGCCCTCTGTGCTGTCAGGTGAGGAAATGGTGAGGCCAGTGTGGAGGGGGGGATTTATGTGTGTGGACGGTCAGTGTTTGGGGCAGATATGTATGTACGAGAAGTGAGGGGGTGGGGGAAGTTGCTGTGAAGTTGTTGTCCCTGGTGTCAGGGTGTGGTATGAGGTATCTCTGTTTAGGAGTTGTCAATAGGGGAAATGTGTTATTAAATGTAACAATAGGGACTTCAATACATGTCTGTATTAGAGGCCACGGCCACTTTTCAGAAGAGGTCATGCCTGTTTTACAAAGCCACGCCCACTTTTCTGAGAGCGCACGCGCACATGAAGATGTGGGGGGGGGGGGGGGGGGGGGAATCTCCGGGAATTGAAGATGCCTGAGGTGGCAACCCTAGTTATCAGTGGGTGAAGCAGTAAATCCCCTATTTTACCTTCTATCCAAATGTGTATATTACTGGATGGAATAATACACATTAAATAACAGTAGTGTTTGCCTTTAGCTATATATGTCTACCATAAACTCTTTCCCTCTGCTTCAGCCAAGTTACTTTGTTCGGTATTAGGAAAATGTAAAGAATTGATTGATTCATATTCAGGAGCAGTGCTAGTGATGTCACAGCAATGCAGTGTAAGCTCTGTGGGCAGTATTCAATCAGGCCAATGTTTCACGGCAAATTTGTGCTATTTTTGCGTTGGAAGGTGATTTTTTGTGTCAAAAAGTGAATCACCCTATTCAACGTGCACTTTTCGCCGTCTGCGAACAGTGAATGACGGACAATTCGCCGTCTGATAGTCTCTGCAACTCGCTGTGGTTTTTTTAATGTGATTTGCCTTGAGTGTATTCAATGAGAAGATGGCGAATTGCTTTCTAAGTGATTTTCGCTGTGTGTCAGCCTGTGGCAATCGCCATCTTTTCATGGTGAAGTGGAATGTGAACTATTAAAATAAAGGTTTTTTTTTTATTTGGTGTCAAAAAATTATGTGCAGGGGCATACTATTTTTATTCATGTGCTTACAGCACATGAATATTTATTTAATAAAAAAATTTTTTTTTTACACATAACAGCCAGCAGGGGGCCGAGAGCCGCTCATTACATATTCATACTGTGTATTCACTGCTCCCGATCATTAAATATGCACGATCGGGAGCAGTGCTAGCGGCTCCTACCCAGTCCCCTGCTAGCTCTCCTGGGGGGCAGCTTGTGCTGCCTGGGTCCCAGGAGCCCTCCTCCCCCCACATACATTCTGGGGCAGACAGGGAGAATTCCATCTCTCTGCCTGCCGCCGTCCCCCTGCTCCCTGCGCTGTCTGCTGCAGGGGTTAAGATTCGCTGTCAGGGGCAGCGAGCCCCTGCGGCATTGAATACTGGGACAGCGAGGGATGGCAGCGAAGGCTCCAGCCCTCTGGAACACGGCAGCGAATCCTACACAGGATTCGCAGGATTCGCTGCACATGCCAAATTTTGTCATTGAATACTGCCCTGTGACTTGTGTGTCACCCATCATGTAATGTGCCAATGATGCAGGAAGAATTACAGCTGGATGTGTGGTGGTGTGGGAAGGTATTGTAGAGGTGTAACGGAGTGCCAGGCTAACATTAACCAATCATGTTCACTGTCATGGTTCATTTTCTGACCGTTTCAAGTATGCATGGGTTTTGCTGGTAGACATCTCTAATTTGCTATTATTTTCCCAGACTGAAGGCTAACAGAAGTTGCAGGCATAAGATCCCATAACAATGTTTGCGAAGGACCTAACAATGTTTGAGAAGGACCTCTCCTTGTAGAGAATCCTACATTATGGATTCTAGCACTTCTGTATCACAGGTTTTATTTTACTCCAGTACTTTTTAATAAATGGCTTCCCAAGCTTCTGTACTTGAAAAGGGATCTTCTGCCTAACATCTCCTTGGCATGTCTGAGTAATTGATGACATCACTGTATGCCAAAATCACATGGTGTTAACAGCTAGCCTTACTTACTGTGAAATAAAGACAAGAAATTCTGAGCTTTTTTTCCTTTGCATAAGTATTAAACCGCCACCACTGTGTCCTTACTAGATTGAAAGGAATTCTAGTACACTTATCAAATGTCTTGTTAAAACCGTTTTGAATCAGCAGCAAGCTTTATTCATGATTTGTGGTATGCATCATACAGCTACCTGCAGGGTTTCTGTAAGTTGCTTTCCTTGCCTGCCAATAAACACACTCTGGTGAATTTTTGGAGTGAAAGTCACACTTTCTGTTATACATTTACATAATTAAGCTAGTAAATTACCATGCTCATATTCTTTAAAAATAATGCTCAATTACTGCACTCTTGTGGCAGAACACAGGTACTACATTAATAAATAATTTTTTTACATGCCATTTGTCATTGTTTATATCATATTTAGTTTTGAGATTCAGAAAGTGAGAGATTTGGTAAGAAATCTCCAGTTTTTTAAAATCGGCATTCATTTATACTGCAAAATCAAACTGGTTTAGCAGTGTAAATTATTCCCGTTTTTTAAAAAATTGGAGATTTATTACCAAATCTCTCACTTTCTGAATTGCTCATCCTATTAAATTAGAGCGCAGCAGATTCCGTTGTGCTTTATAATTGTAGACGGTGAGAAAAAAACTGGGTAACAGACAGACTTGGATGTAAGAGGGCCCTGCTGCAAGCTTACAATCTATAGGAACATAGGAGGGAAACACAAGGACAGTAATAGCATAGCAGTCCCACAAAGTTGCGAGTCCAGAAGGGAATCTATATAATACATAAGCGTGTGTTACCTAAATATGATAGGCTTGCCTGAAGAGGTGAGTTTTCAGGGAACGTTTGAAAGTTTGGAGGCTAGTAGAGAGTCTTATTGTGCATGGAAGGGCATTCCATAGGGTGGGAGCAGCCGATGTAAGCCCTGTAATAGTGAATGGGAGCTGGTGATCAATGCATGAGAGAGACCCAGATCTTGTGCAGAGTTGAGTGGTCGAGATGGGAGATATTTTGTGATAAGTAAAGGGCAGTTGAATACTGATGGCGAGCTATCGGCACTGCTCGCTGTCATAGCTCGCTGTCAGGGCATCGAATATGCCTCTTTGTGTAAACCAAGTCTCCAAGTTGAATATTGAATCCTTTAATCTGAAGGCGTTTTATGAACAATCCTCTTCAATGATTGGTTTATGTTGTTTTGATTTGTGACAGCTATTGGCTGGTGATGTCTTTCCCTTCTCTGTGTTTGTGTTTGTTTTTGTTTTTTGTAGAGACCAACCTCATTTTAGTGCAAAATATTTTTATTGGATTAAAAGACAATTTAACAAATACATCTATCCAAATGCACATGCAGGTATATCACAGAAAGGAACAATAGAAAATATAAATACTCAAAAATATATATAACACATTGTAAATATTAAGTTGAAATTTGAGAATTAAGATCAGTATTTTATTAATTGCTTTTGGCCTGGAACCTACCCAGTATTATTCTAATGGAGCACCAAAAGGATATTAGGGTGTTTTTTAGGGAACCTATTGACCATAGGTCCCTATTTCCAGGAATAGGGACCTATGGTCAATAGGGATCCCTAAACAACACCCTAATACCCTTCAGGGATCCATTAGAGTAATACAGGGTAGGTCCACCTGAGGAATTCTTTCCCCAGGACCCAGCGATTTATTTGTTGGGCATAGTCATTCTAGCTTAATCCACGTTCTATACCACATTTAGCTGCATCATGAGACATTGGCATAAAGAAGGTGAGTATTTAGAAACCAATGTAATCAGTCACTACTTTGAGCATGGACCACTTGCTTCTAAGCAGCCCTTCTGAAATATCCTACTCTGAGCACAGGCACCTTTTTTACTTTAAAATATTATGTTGAGACATTTCATAAAAAAGCATAGAGATCTACAGTACATATGAATAAAAATAGCAAACATAATAACAAAACAAGAAGCAGAGATAGGAGGGCGGATAGAGAAAGGGTAGGAAAGAATAAGAAAACAAGAGGGATGAGATCAAGGATCACCAGCCACTTTTAACAAAGTAGAGAATCTGTCAGGTTCCCAGTCTCTAGCTGTCACACTTTAAGTGGGTTTGCTTTTATTAGCGCCGTTCTGGATCCTTTTCCCAATCAAATTTGAGATCTGAGTTGTGAGTGATGTCCCTTTCACGCACACAGCTCTATCCTGGATTTTTGCACATGTATGCGTCTCAAGCTGGGATATCTGCATGTGTGAAAGGAAACAACTTGCAAACAAGTCCCAGTTCATGACCCTAACATGTCTGAAAACGGCATTACAGAAACAAACACTGCAATATATTCATCTTCCCCTTTGATTTATTTATTGATATATTTTGACAATGAGAGAGAGAATTCGGTGCAGTGGTGGCAAGATTAGGTCTAAATTCAAGTGAGCTAAAGGACCTCCTGACTTAACAGGGGAGGAGAGGGGGTGGGGAGAGGAGAAGTGGGGTGGGGAGAGGAGGAGCAAATTCGGAACAAATGACCCAAACGGACCCTTGTGGTCTCGCTTCGCTCACCACGCTTCGGGCTACCTGGTTACGAAAGGCACCCAGTGGTGGCGTAACTGGTGAAGGAGCAAGCCCCCTGGCCTTGATCCTCCCCCTGGGCATGAAAGGACCTTTAGCCCACTAGAATTACTGTGGTGGCACAGGTGATAACTCCTGAAACTGCAAGGGTCCATGTCTTGCAACAGTTATGCTAAATAGGATGGCTGTAGTGACTCTACAGTATATGCTTTTCACATAACTGATTTTATATTTGTTATTATATTATTATTGTTTGCAGTAAGTGCTGTGTTAAATATGTTGACAGCTTGGTTTGAGTTCTGCATAAAAAATCTTCTTGTCTGTTAAATGTATTTCTTGATGGTATCCAGCCAATGCTTGTGACTGGTATGTTATTGGTAAGCACATACAACACATAAAGGAGGAAATGTATCAAGCCTTGGGGTCAGATGTATCAAGCTTCAAAAAGTGATAAAATGCAGAGTGAAAACAACCAGCCAATCAGATCCTACCTGTCATGCTAAAGGCTGGGTTTAAAAAATGACAGGTAGGCACTGGTTGTTTATCACTCTCCATTTTATCACTTTTTGAAGCTTGATACATCTGTCCTTCGGTTCAGAGAGAGATAAAGCACCAACCAATCAGCTCTTAACTACCAGTTTTCAAACACTGATTGATTGCAGTTAGGGGCTTCTTGGTTGGTACTTTATCCATTTGCAAGGCTTAAAACATCTCTCCTGAAGAGTCTTGATAACAGCATGAAATGAATGGTCTGCTGCATCAGCGACAGGCATGTGTACACAGAGGTTAGAATCTTTGTGAAAACCAATAGACCACTAATCATTCTTTTTTCTGCCATGTAGGTTAAGTTGCCCTTTCCAATTGATCAAATCACAGATCTTCCACGCAATGATTTTCAGATGATGATAAAGATGCACAAGCTGACCTCAGAACAGTTGGAATTTATTCACGATGTCCGACGCCGAAGTAAAAACAGGATAGCTGCCCAGCGCTGCCGTAAGAGGAAACTTGACTGTATACAGAACTTAGAATGTGAAATACATAAGCTGGTGAGTAAAGTCTGCTACCCAGCTGTGATAAGGTGGAGAGTGAGCGCAAACCAGGGTTTGGTAACAATAGAATATACTGTATATAGGAGCACTATGAACTATTCTAGTTATCACATATCATCGGTATTCAATTTGCCCCCCCCCCAGACCTTGTGTCTGTAAGGTTTTTTTTTTTTTTTTAGGCTATACAATTCTGACGGCCCAAAAAAAAAAAATCAATATTACGTCTTATGCTGTGTACACACGGTCCAATTTCCTTTCCGATGTTGACGATATAGTCAATATCGGATCGGCATTGGATCAACATCGGATGCAGATCGCAAGGGTTTTAACCCTTGCGATCCCTATCCGATCCCGATGCACGTTCACGTATCGGAAGCCAGAAAGTCTTGGCTGTCTTGTCTATATAGTGCAGATCTGCACTATATAGTCAAGATAGGATGCAAATCGGATGTGCCTTAACATCCTATCCACGATCCTATCTGATCAGATCGTGGATAGGATCTTAAGGCACATCTAACGTGTGTACACACCTCTAGTGCCGCTGTTACCTTTTTTTATTCATACTATCCATAATGGAAGGGAAACTGCACAGAGTGAGGGGAGTCATGAATCATCCTTTATTAGTTAGTGCTGTGTCAGCTCTGAATTTTGTTATGCTGTGTACACACGGTCCGATATCCTTTCCGATGTTGACGATATAGTCAACATCGGATCGGTATCGGATGCAGATCGCAAGGGTTTTAACCCTTGCGATCCCGATCCGATCCCGATGCGCGTTCACGTATCGGAAGCCAGAAAGTCTTGGCTGCCTTGTCTATATAGTGCAGATCTGCACTATATAGTCAAGATAGGATGCAAATCGGATGTGCCTTAACATCCTATCCACGATCCTATCTGATCAGATCGTGGATAGGATTTTAAGGCACATCTAACGTGTGTACACACCATTAGTTCTATGCTGCCATTAGATAACTAGCCATATTTTGTACTATTAAACCTTCTCTTTTAGAAACATATAATTTAAAGGCAGATAAGATCCATTCGACCCATCTAGTCTGCCCCTTTTTTAACCATATTGTTGCCTCAAACCCTGTTTAATCCTTATGTCCTTGTAAGGATACCCTTATGTCTATCCCATGCATGTTTAATTGCTGTCCTATCTTAATCTGTACTACCTCTGATGGGAGGCTATTCCACTCATCCATTACCCTTTCTGTGAAGTCATTTGATATATGCACTCTTTACGTTAAAGTTTTTTTCAGACCTAAACATTATATTATCACTCAAATTAAATGGTAGTTTATATGTAGTTTACATTCTTAATTTTCTACCAATAACATTATGATGGGATTATTTTTCGGAAAAACCATGAATAAATGTATTCTCCTTGATTTTAGGTGTGTGAAAAGGAAAAGCTGTTATCAGAGAGGAACCAGCTGAAGGCATGCATGGGGGAGCTACTGGACAACTTCTCTTGTCTGTCCCAAGAAGTGTGTAGGGATATGCAGAGTCCTGAGCAGATCCAAGCTCTGCACAGGTACTGCCCGGTTTTGAGGCCTCTGGATCTGCCCACTGCGGCTGTATTTAACCCTTTACCAGCAAGAGGAGAGCAAAGTCTTGTCACTGCTCAGGATGCAGGGGAAAACATGCAATGCTGCAATGAGCAATCCCCAATACAACACGGAGGTCACACAATTCCTAACAACATACCAGACAATTGTATCGCAAGAAGAGGGCTGGAGGGATCTGACCATGGTACTTACTCAGAGAGGCAAACTTGTTTGGAACAGAACAGCCAAACAGTGACAGTGGATTTCTGTCAGGAAATGACCGAGAAATGTACGACGGATGAGCAACCCAGGAAAGATTTCTCCTAGTAATGTCTGATGATGCGGTTTTGCGGCCAAGCAGAAGTCACCAGTCAGCCTTTGGCTGCCACTGCCTCCAGAGAACATTATTGGTGCACACTACAGCAGTCTTAGCAGCAATACTGTTTTATAAGTATTTCCCTAGTCTCTGACAGCAGGAGATCCCTTCAAGATGGTGCTATACCTTGCTCAGGCAAGGAACTATACAGTGTCTACACTGTCCTCCTTGCATTCTATTTCATTTGTTAATGTATTCTAACTTCAGATCTTAACAGGGATGGACTTTACATCCATGACGACCCAACAGCAGCTTATATTCTCAGTGACCCATGTCACAAAAACCTATCTCAGGAATTTCCTCGGAATGTTCATTTGTTTTTCATTGAAGACCGCGAGTCAAGGTTTTTATAGGTAAACTGTATATAGGTTCTTTATCCATATGCAAAAAGTCCACGCATCCCTTAATTTTCACACCCTAAAACTGGAAGTCTTCTGTTTTCTATTGTATACGCAAGATACAACATTCCTATTTATGTCATTGATGCCACAGACTGCTTGTTATCTATTTCTCCTCAATCTGACACTATCATCTAGTTATTTATAGACCGCCATATGGACACCTTCTCTAGTTTTCTTATCCACAAATGTTCTAGAGCAGTACAGCTCCATTTTCCATTCAATCAAGAAGTTTATTTTATTGTAGATTTTCCTTCATACACAGACTGTACAATTTGCCCTTGCACCATGCACTGAGCTTGGATGTTGTGTGTAAATGTAACATGACTACATATGCATTATTTGTTTGTATAACAAAGAAAACAAAAAGAAAGAAAATACTCAGGAGATTAGGATGTAGGAACATTTTCTTGCCAAATATTACATTTACCATATAGTGTAAAACGTCAACATGATTAATCCCTCTTCAATCCTGGTTACATAATAACTGTTCTAAAAAGAGGAACTTTTGATTTCTGTGGGTGATCGTTGTATTAGAAACACATTAGGAATCAGGATTAAATGCTGACCAAGAGAGTACGCTGCAGTCCATCAAACCAATGAAAATCATTTACCTCATAGAAAAAGTGCAGGAATTCTGAAACATTTTTTAACACATACATTTTAACCCAGTATTTTATATTATTGTTTCCCTATGTGTTCTTTTACATGGTCACAAGTAACAATGTGACTGACTTGTATTGCTGTTGTCCCAAAATTTATATAATGGATCACATGAGGATATGCTATATTGCTGTTATTTGAAAGACAAAAACTTAGAATTGACTGTTGCTTGAATTGTTGCTATGCAGATGCAACTCTAGGCAGCTTAGATGTATATTAAATGTACTTTGGACCCTGCAATACAATGTATGCAACATACTGTGCTGCAGTAAGCTCTCAGTTGATTAAGCTTGTTCTCTTTTATTCTTCATTCTTGTATGCTCCCATTACTTTTGCGATACTTGTAACATACTGTAATCTGACATTATTCTCTGATGTACTTCAAGACATTTGCAGGTTCTAACCCAAGTATAAATTTGTGCTGAGGGTACCTTCCTATGTACAAAGCTGCAGGAATTGCTACCGCCACATCAGGGTTGTGGGTGTACAGTACCTAAGCAGGCTGGTTTATCAACACTTGCGCCGTCTTGCTATTATGCTGTGTAAGTATTTAGCAAGTTTTTTTCCAAAACAGTTGGAATTCCATGTATTATGAAAGAGATGTATATTCTTAATATATGTTCTCTAACATAAATTATGTCAAAGGTTTTGTTTGCTAACCTTATGGTAAATGGACACCGTAACACAGTAACAGAATTATACAAGAAAAACTAATTTGTCAACTGTAACATGATTTTAAATTGTTTATATATTAAGGTGCTTAAGGGGGATTCAAAGCAGTGATTTTTTTTTTAAAGCCCGTTTTAAATCCAGCCATAAATTTCGCACCTTAAGTAATAAACTACTAAATCATGTAGTTTGTATTTCTACCAATCTTACAAATGGAACATTTCAGCCCAGAATATTATACCTTATAAATATGCAGTTAGAAAATCCTACCCTATGCCATGCTGCTAAGGTACAGTTTGCTGTTTAAAAATGACAAATGATAAGAGGCTCCAGGAAAGACAAACTATATCAATATTTAACATTTTCTTTCCATTTCCTCAATGAATATTTAAAAGTGAGTGCATGCAAAGTAATACCCCCCCCCCCCCCCCCCCCTGTTATTTTGGAACGAAGTGGCCTATTTCTGAACTTTTTTTTTTTGTTTCACAAAATATCTCGCACTCAGGCACCATGTGGGTGTTTAACACAGGTCATACCCATGTACCACTGCTAAAATCAGTCTTGTAGGCAAACAATGAAACTTGACTCTGTTAGTGAATAGCATCATACAATGGAAAGTGCTAATGGAGTGTTGGGTATCTTTACTCTGGCTTTTTTTTTTGTGTATGTGCCCCCCAAGCTAGTTCATGGGCAGAAACACTGCTAGATCAGGACCATGTTGTGTAATCCTCTACCCTTACAGCCAGTGTCAAAAGTACAGGTCTTAAGGTCCCCATACACTTGTGCGACTACTCCAAGGGGAGAACTCGCACATGATCCCCATTGAACTGCCACGTAGCTTCCCAGGTGGATGCATTTGATCGACCCCAGCAAGTTCACCCGGATCCGATATATCTTACATGCAGCACTTGCAATCTCTGTCTTTGATCCAATGCCCACAGGACCGCGGTTTGGAATCAGAGACAAAACACATGCAACTTGACACATTTAACCCGAATCCTCATCCCAATCCATCGGAATCAGGTGACCGCTGCCCAAATCGCAAATTGTAAATGTTACTTGGGATCTCTTTACTGGCATAAATATATTGATAATTTGCCCTAAAAGTTCATCCTTTTAGACACAAATGCTTGCATTAAGAGAAGTTCTCAGGACAGATGTGCTTATTAATAAATATGCCCTAATCATTTTAAATACCACTATTCACATACATTTTTGTCTTACCTGATATGCGTTCCCTTGGATCGCTAAGAACATGGGGATTTTACGCAACATGTATAATTCATTCATATGTTTTCATTTAGAAGCGCTTACCTGTATGTCTAAGTTTAATGTTACCTGCTTTTCGTGTCCATGTTATCACTTTAAAAATAGTCACCTTCATTTTGGCAATGGCAGCAACCTTAGTTCTCACATTGTGTTCATAGTATCAAAAGATAAGTATTTCAAATAAGACTTTTGAAGGTGTAAAAATACTAATGCACCAAAAAGTCATATTAATCCAATGTATTTGACGTCTTATATACTCTGTAATTTGATATGAGATTCGGTTTAGTTTATACCACTGTACTGCAATTTGGATTATCCCAGTTGGGCACACAACACCCACTAGTTACAATGTAGTATAGTATAAAAGTGCAATATGGTCTGTATTCTGCTAGCTTCAATTGTATGCATAACCTTCATGCAGAGTATCAATACTGGGGCTACAGTAAACCAAAATTTAGCCAATTAATATCAATTAAGAACTACGGTAGTGATACCAGTGAGCCACAAGATGATTTTAGGTTTAGCCCATAAAGCATCTGCTTCAATTCAGCATCTGACTGACAAATACACTAAAAATCTAATTTGTACTTTAGATTGTGTATTATAATTTAAATTTGCATGAGATCTTTACCTAAAGATTTGATGACGAACCGTTAGCGGTGTACATTTGCTGCTCTGAGAGTGCAACTGAGGATAGATATAGCACACATAACTTAATTTCTATGAATGTTATCTAATATATACAGTACATTTATATGCTTATTGCTGTTGCATTCTTTATATTTTTACTACTTACAGTGCAGTCCTGGAACAAGCCCATAAGAATCCGCTAAATAAACGGCCTACATCATTATATCACTCAGAAATCTGTAAAGTGCTATTTTCAAATGCCTCATGTACTATGCTGCATTGCCTGAGCCTCATGTACTGTATCTGGGATTAGTGTGCCTCCTTTCTAACATGAGGCCTTAAAGTTCCAGTTATTGTTTGGCCTCACTTTTTAATTCAGAAGATATTTGGCTCATTTCATGAAATAATTAGGAAACGGTTAGAAAATCACGTTAAGATTTTTTTCATTTGCAAATTTGAGGATATTTTACAACTTAATATAAGATGTCAAGTACAAGCAGAATAAATTGTTTTTAATATTCACATACACACACTTTCAAACACTAGGCCAGATGCACTAAGCTTACAAAGTGGTAAAATGGAGAGTGATCAACCGCCAGCCAATCAGTTGCTACCTGCCATGTCACTGGCTGTGTTTGTAAAATGACAGGTAAGATAGGTTTGTTGTTGTCACTCTCCATTTTATCACTTTTCAAGGCTTATTACATCTCGCCCACTATCTCATTCATCTTCTAAACTATGATGTACTGTAATACTCACTCCCAATGAAGTTATTGTGGTGTACACTTTTTTGCCGTTAAGTTTTTTTGTCTGTGTTGTATTATAGCAGTGTTTATTTTGCCCTTTACATTTATATTAGGTACTGATATATATTTTTTGTGGATAGAGACTTTTTTTTTTTTTTTTACTGATCAGCAACCAGTATCCGCACCTAAAGTTTTGTAACTGCCAGAATCTTCTGGCACTGTATTGTGTGCTTTGCTAATTTCTCGTATTAGCATTGGGTTTAATGCTGCTTACAATACTTTTTCTTATTTTCTTTGAGTACATCATTTTTGAAAGCTGTGTACAGATAGAATATACCAGTACTAACAACTTTATTAAATAAAAAACAATGATAAAGTTAGGAACACATGGTCAGTGATAGCTGGTGAGACCGGAGGCTGGAGAGAACAGGAGCCCTTAGCGTGTTAAATTTTGTTACGTTTACCCATTTTATTATTAATCTATAAGAAACGTGAGATTCTTTTTACTCAACCTATCATATTATTCATCTGTTTTAGTTGGCTTTCACATCAGCTTGCATCTTTATATGTATTATTAACCATGTCCTTAATCTCTCCATTCTGGTTTATTGTAACCAGAATCTTTCTCATCTTTGTGTATCTGTATTTCCATTTCCGAGTTATTTTCTCTTTTTATTCGGTAATTACTAATTACCTGATTGATCATGTATTTTTTATTTTATCAGGATTTTATAGGCTTGCTTTGAATCCCATCTGAAAACTCTTGCTGTTTTTATTGCTTCTTTCTTTAATAAACATTTCATTTTATTCAGCTACTCTTAGTTTATACCCTATACAGAACATATTATGATGGGAATATCAGTAGACTGAAATGGTGATTATACCGGTACACTGTCATGTACCATGAGATGTACTGTATATCTGCTGTACTGCTGTCAAAGCCAAGATTCAATTCCTCTTCTCTAACTTAAAAACATTTTTTTATTTTTGTGCGCTTAATGAATTTAAATGTATATAAGTGAATTTGCATGTAGAACTACCACTGCTGAGCCAGTATAAGTAAACATATATACATTTACTAGTAATGTATGTTGACAGCAGTTGACTACAAGTCATTTAACTGTAGTCATTGATTCAAATTGCAGGTAGTTTGGCTTGATGAAACAATTAGTGGATAGTACATTATAACTACTTACGTATGGCTTCTGTAATGTCATGTCACTGCTCTCAAGGGACATCGAAAAACAAATTACTGTTCAAGCTACTGATACCTGTTCTAAGCCAAACTGAATTTATCATTCAAGCGGTTTACAATGTTTTGGTGGACACAGCTGCTAAAAATGCCTTTGTCAAGTTGTTATGAATATAAAATATATTGTATATACAGAGATGATGATAATATTAAAACAAAAGCCATAAAAACTATATTAGTATGTTACTAGGTAACAAGGAGGTGTATTCCCCTGCTTCACAGTCCGCAAAAGACTACTAGCGGTATTGCGAGTGGTGTTAATGCATTAGAAATCAATATAGTTTTAATACAGAACATATAACAAAAGTTCTGCTGCTATGTTTTACAGCAATTTTATTATCTATTTCACTATACAAATGTTATAATTTGTGTTTACAAGTCATTGTCTTCAGTTATTTTACAATAAAGAAACTTGCTGAAGGGTTCACGGACACCTTAGTAGCCATTGTAGTAACGCATTGAGTCATACTGCAAGTAACAATCAGATTTAACATATTCCGTACAATAACAATTTGGCCAGTGCCGCCTCCTTTAGTAAAGTTACATTCTGTAGTATCAGCATAGTTAAAGAGCAAGTAAAGCCACTATTTACAAATATATAGCTAAATATACATGAAATAACAGTTTGTTATTAACTAAGCATTCAATTAATCCCATGCAGTAGGTTGCCATGTTATCAGAAGCTGATTCTCTAAATAAATTGGCATACCATGAGCCAAATATAATGCAGGTGTTACTTCTGCGGCAATGATTCCTTTCGACGATTAGTTGCCATAGATTATAGTCAGGGAATCGGGGACATTTTGCATGATAAAAATCCCTGATGCGCTAATCCCAATCATTTTGGAATCAGCAAATCAAGGAAATTCAACATGTTGGATCATGGATGTTCCTGGGTTATACATACAGGGAATAAACCATCTCAGACCCTGTGAGTTGTGCCAAATGCTGGGATTTCTAGGATTTAGCTATCTGTTTTTAAAATGCCAATTTTTCAAGGAAAAATAGATTAATCTCACAACTACATCACCACAATATAAAAACTGGCAGGCTATCCTATTTGGCCCCGTATATGAGAGTTTGGGTATCCAGACTGCCAGGGCTCCGACAGGGGGGGCAAGCACAAAGTAGCCCCTTGCGTGCTCACCACGCTGCAGGCTTGGGGCTCGCTACGCTCGCCATAAGTTATATTCTCCCTCTATGGGGGTTGTAGACCCCCATAAGGGAGAATAGCCCCTGTGAGTTGGGATCTCCTCTGTCGGAGCATCATCCGGTAACCCATTAGTCGTATTTGCATCCTAGTACAGCATATTTTCATGGTCATATACTTCGTTGCCAAATTGAAAATAAACATGCTCACAGATGCCTGGATCTTGATCTAAAGGCATTTCAAAGGTCTGTGTGATTGCAGTATTTTCACAATTATGAATAGGGATTATCTGCATTGTAATGGCAACTAGAGATAAATTGTGGTCTATTTCTATATTTTTTTTTTTTTTAAACCTTTGCTTTATGCTCAGGGCCTTTCTAGACATTTTGGCTCCCAGTGCGAACACCAAAAATGACCCATTCTAAAAATGTAATATTTGTGTGTGCATGGAAAAAGTGGATTGATGAGATGTTTTTAGCCACATGATGAAATCAGGAGAAGGCTAGCTTCTCAGTCCATGCTACAAATAGCCTGATGTCATCTATTTTGACCACCAATATGAGTGGCTTGTGCTTGTTTGTTGGCAACTATTCAATTATGCATTGACCGCTCTTTCATGTAAGCAAACCTGTTTGAAGTTTGGTAGTCGTTTAAAAATCATTTTATGCTACTCGTAGACTGTATTGCATAACTTGATGGGTCCTGGAAATGTAAACTAAATAACTGAGTTCACCAATATATTATATATGTTACATGATTTTGGAAAACTATGCTGACCATCTAAGCACTTTACAAAAACTATTTATTAATTGGATATATAATATGCATTGTAAATCTATAATAAGCACTTAAAAAAATCTTAAAAGAATCTGCAATAAGTGACATCTCCCATAATGTAGGAGTATAAATGAAACATAACCCAACATATATTTCAATTTAATTGTTAGTCTAAGAGACTTTTAATTTCTATAAAACAGTCCAGCGGAGAATTCATGAAACTATTTACTATATAAAATGGTGACTAGATGATTTTTGTGACGTTAGTTAAATCCATATATTAATTATAGTTTTACTAACATTTTATACAGATTGTCAAAGCCATCAAAATGCAGGTTTATTTCAGTATACTTTTTTATATTTAATTTAAACTGCCATCTTTATGTTCTGGTTTGTTGTGATTGCCTCACATTAAATAAAACATATTTCAGTGTAAAAAAAAAGGTCATTTGTATGGCTCATAGCCAAATACCTTAAATGTTTGTATTTATCATTATTATTGATTACGCTAAGCTATATAAGATGATCAATTTATTACATTTTGCACTGTGTCCTGGTATGTAAATACAAAATAACAGATTATGACAAATTTAAAAAAAAGAAATGGACTTTAATGATAAGATGAGAGGTAGGTTCCTACATGGAGAGAAGTAACACTTTAGGTGCAGACCTACTTAATCAGAGAGGAGGCAACCATTTTGTAATACTAAGTATTCATGGGAATTCAGTAGCAATCATTGACTTACTGAAGTCCCAGAGTCCTGCCAAATGAATAAGCTCTATTTAAAATGGCTGCCTCCACAATGTACAGGAGAGAGATCCATTTGTGCTCTATGTCATACTGACAGTGAATTCATATTGTACAAGGAGCGTCTATTATTAAACCTTGAATTACTTTGACTAGTTATTCTATGAATAACCTTGATAGTCTCTCCCTGAGCTCACAGCGGACTATCTAGCTTATTTTCTAAAGAATATTTTAGATCATTTTACACATTCTGTAATTCAAACCCACTGCTCTTGTTTTCTATACATTATTTCTCGATTTTCATAATTTCTTTTTTTTTCCCCAACAGCTTTTGTGGAATATAGTGCTATAGTCATCTGCTTCTTGTAAATAATATTGAGGTAGACGATTTGCTGAACAGATATGTGCAGTAAAGTAAAGTTTATGTATTTATGAAAATAAATCCAGTAATATTTAATGACTTTGGCTTCCATTTGGTTGCTGTATTACCATATATATTGACCTACTGTCAGTGTACATAGGAAGTATACATGCATTATAAATAGAGGATTTATTAATGCGTATTATGTGACAATGAAAATATTTTTCTTCTTCGAAAGTTTAAAAAAAGAATAAAAACATTTCAGAAACTATTTTATTTTACTTCATAATTTTGAGCCATGATCAGCCTTTTGAGTGCAAAGTAAAGTATTACAGCACTTGTCAGGGGTCACGTGGTTCTATAATTATGCAATGTTGAAAAGTAAGCAAAAACCATTACTTTATGCTGACAGCCACTCACTTCTGGAGAGGAGCTGACCTATTTATACATAGCTATTCATGGGTAGCAATACTTGAAAGACAGTGGTCATCATACTCCTATATGTCCACCATTTATTATTTTTGTTATTATTATTATTTTGTATGTGTGCACAATTCAACCAAACAGACAACCATGGTTATGGTGACTGTTGCATGAGATACTGTATATCTCTGTAACAACACCTCAATTTAAAAAATGCACCCCTCCCTCTCAGGTATCCAAACAGCAGGGTCCAATGTATTTAACCTCTAGCAATTAGGTTATACACATGTTATTTCCACAGCGTCTCTCTGTAACAGCCTATTATTTGTTGGGCATGATCTCTGTACATATGTACTTCTCATGTGTTAAGGCCAATGATTGGACAGTTGCTGTTTTGATGCTTGAGTGGAATTGCTGTTTAATTTTATCTACATGGCGGGCATCACTTTCTGGCCTATATTTCTTTAAACACAATGGGGTTATTGTTATAAATTAGGACTATTGATTATAATAAATATAAGAATTTATTCAATGAGGGGGTTTTGACATAAAAAATTGGTAACAAGTTCACAAAAGCGTGTATCAAGGCTGGGGGGTATGTAAAAAGGTTAAAAAAGTGGACATGAAAAAAACAGGCAAAAAATACTAAGGAGGATCTTATATTTTAAAAACAATGCATATACTGAATAAAAAACGTCATTCGATAAAATACAAGGTAAAAGAGAAAAAAGTGCTTAGCTCATGTGCAGAAAGTGAGGTAGGTTAGAAGCTTCCCAACATGTTTCGTCTGTATGACTTCCTCAGGGGGTAGGGACAAACTGGCAAAGGATCATATTTAACAGGAAGGCAGGGATACCTCACTTCCTGCTAGCTCATTAATTAATTAATTAATTACGTATTTTATTTCATACATTTGATACATTTATCGATCTGAACAAATTTACGAGACAACTCACACTCAAGAGACACTTTCTTCGTAAGGAGGATGCTATCATACAGAATTATGAGACCAATTCGAAATCAGGACTGAAGCCCACATCCAAATATTATCCTCTGGAATCTAAAGGGCCATACATCAGCACCTTTTACGAAGCAGTGAAAAAAGAACTATGTAGCAATGAAGAACCAGAGACGCCCAAGAAGAATCTGACATATAAAGAAAGAGCAGCTATTAAAACTCTACAAACCAACGACAGGATTGTCATCAAACCAGCTGACAAGGGGGGTGGACTTGTTATCATGGATAGATCAGCCTATGAAGCAGAAGCCCTGAGACTCCTGGGAGATACATCGTCATATACCAGCCTTTCTCACGATCCTAAAGACGAATACATAGAGGAATTACGCCATACCCTTCTGAAAGGTCTTCGCAATGGCACTTTGACGAAAGAAGAATACCAATATCTTCTACATACTAATCCCACCACCCCTATTTTTTACTTTCTACCGAAAATCCATAAATCCCTGCAGAATCCACCCGGGAGGCCGATTGTGGCGGGCATTGAGTCCCTGACATCACATCTCTCAGAGTATGCGGATAAATTCCTCAGGCCACATGTTATGCAACTACCATCCTTCCTGAAGGACACCACTTCAGTCTTGAACATCATGGAAGATTTCATCTGGAAAGAGAACTACCTATGGGCGACCATAGATGTACAATCATTGTATACCTGCATCCGACATGAAGATGGAATCGCAGCCTGTCATGAGTTCCTTAGTGAAGATACGACATTGTCAGATGACAATAGGCTCTTCATATGTGAAGTGATGCGTTTTATCTTGAAGCATAACTATTTTAAATTCTTAGACCAGTTTTACTTACAAATCTGCGGCACAGCCATGGGGACTATCTTTGCCCCTAGCTTTGCGAACTTACTCATGGGCCAATGGGAACGCAATTTTATCTACAATAATCATTGTTTTAAAGAAAACATCATCCTTTTTAAGAGATACATCGATGACATTTTAATAGTCTGGAATGGTTCTTCATCTGAGTTCAACAAGTTTTTAACATACATAGGAGACAACAATCTGAACCTGAAGTTCACGTCAAACATAAATACAGATCAAGTGGAATTTCTTGACCTAATACTCATGAAAACAGGCAGCGCAGTGACCACCAAAAATTACATAAAAAAGGTTGACACAAATAGTTATGTACACTACGAAAGTAGTCACCTCAGGAACTGGAAGGACAACATACCGTTCTCTCAATACCACAGGTTGACACGCAACTGCAAAATGACATCAGAAAGGGACACCCAAATCAAGATCTACGCTGAGAGGTTCAGAGAGAAGGGATACCCAGAACACCTACTCCACAGTGCGGAACTGAGAGCCCAAGACCTGGAGAGGACATCCATTCTCAAATATAAGAATAAAGATCAACAATTACCTGGAGTTAAATTCATTACCACTTACAACAGCCATGAGAAAAGTATAAAAGCGGCTCTAAACAAACATTGGGGAATTCTCACGATGGACCCGGTTCTGAAAGAACACTTACCATTACACCCACAAGTAGTCTTTAGGAAATCAAGAAACCTCAAAGATATGGTAGCACCCAGTATGCTGAGAAGCATAACCAACACCACCAATGGAATGCCTAAATGCATAGGCAGTTTCAAATGTGGACACTGTAATATCTGTCGACTACTACACCCGAACAGAAAGACTTTTCACAGTAAAGAACAACCTAAAGAATTCAAAATTCAACAATTTATCAACTGCAACACAGTCTCCGTCATTTACATGCTAGAGTGTCCGTGTGGCCTTGGCTACATTGGGAAGACAAAAAGACCCCTGAAGATTCGGATCCAAGAACATGTCAGAAATATCAAGAACAAGGTCCAGACCCATACAGTTTCACATCACTTCCTCACCCATCATAATTCAGACCCGGAATTACTCACTTTCAAAGGCATTGAACAAGTCAACCTTGGAGAACGAGGCGGCGACTTATCCAACCTTTTATCTAGAAGAGAGATGTATTGGATATTCGAACTGAACACTCTACAACCTGAAGGATTCAACGATAGCTATGAAATAGCCCCCTTCCTCTGAACACAAATCACCAGACCGACCCTGTTCTGCTAATAGGGTACGTGCAGTTAATCCCCCACACACTGTCTTACCTAAATAAGATGTTTCTATCGGATAGTACTAACAGGTCTCTCTGGGCGCTACCACTAATTCTGTCAAACAATACAGCCATTCCACACTGGTACGCCCAAACACGTCCGATCTTGGAAGCTAAGCAGTGTTGGGCCTGGTTAGTACAAGGATGGGAGACCTCTAAGGAAAACCAGGTGCTGTATGAAAATAAGACAGATATAACCACTAGGTCGAGAGCTCCTGGCAATGTACCCCTCCGAAAATCACTACCACCCTTCTCTTATCAATGTATTAAGATACATCTATGTACCCATTGGCATCATTCCTAAATTCCGGAGTATAAGCTACATCTAAATTGGTCTGCTCGTTAGATTATGTCTCTTTTCTCTTTATGATACCATCATTCCAAAATTTTCCGCACATTTTACAGCAGATTTTATCTATTTTCCCGTATTATATTATTTACCCAGATAATAATTTTTATATGCATTTGCAATCTGACCTAAATGCTACAACATTATATATTCTGTTTATACATGCATAGTAAACGTTGGATGTTGAACATATCTCCATTGATATGGATCATCACTTATCACTGGCATCTCCCACGTGATTATAAAATCCCAGTACATAATGTAGAGGGATTACTTTATTTACGTTCTATTTAAACATCCTTGAAAGTGAAAGTAACTGTCTCTTTTCTTTAATATTTCAAATACCCGTGACTGCGTCTAAACTAATCCAAACATCCATCCATCAAATAATCCACGAGAGATTCCGTTGCGTGTCACGTGCGTTCCAAACGCAGGATATATGAACTGACATCTCCCTGCTCTTCCTGCGTTCCACTGCGTACCATAAGAAAGCGTGAGGATGTCCGGAGCTAAGCCTCGCCCACAGTGTGATTGAAGTCACCGCCGCTAGAAGAAACATTCCCTGACTGTGACGCCGCACACGCGTGCGCATTGACAATCTGAGGACGTCGGATGTGGGGCGGAAGTGACGTCGCGCCCCACATCACTACACATATCAATCTATTTACGCTGTTTGGACAGATTCTATGCTGATTAATTGTGCAACAACTATCTTGAGTCCACCATATGGTCCCTATTATGACACCTTAGAGCATGAAAAATACCTATCACACTAACACAGTGAAATAAAATACGTAATTAATTAATTAATTAATGAGCTAGCAGGAAGTGAGGTATCCCTGCCTTCCTGTTAAATATGATCCTTTGCCAGTTTGTCCCTACCCCCTGAGGAAGTCATACAGACGAAACATGTTGGGAAGCTTCTAACCTACCTCACTTTCTGCACATGAGCTAAGCACTTTTTTCTCTTTTACCTTGTATTTTATCGAATGACGTTTTTTATTCAGTATATGCATTGTTTTTAAAATATAAGATCCTCCTTAGTATTTTTTGCCTGTTTTTTTCATGTCCACTTTTTTAACCTTTTTACATACCCCCCAGCCTTGATACACGCTTTTGTGAACTTGTTACCAATTTTTTATGTCAAAACCCCCTCATTGAATAAATTCTTATATTTATTATAATCAATAGTCCTAATTTATAACAATTGTCGCCGACCTCTGAGAATAACCGTTTCCATATTTTATTGTTCTTAGACGGCCCACCACCGTTTCCCTCTCAGTAATTGAGCTGACACCCTGATAATATAGGGGTTCTTGTTATTTGGGACACCATAATAGTTACTTTTGCGCACTGTTTTTGCACATCTTGGCGCTGAATCCCCTCTCTTTCTATCCACAATGGGGTTATTAACTGTCTCTTTGGTTGCCTCTTATACGCTTCTACAGTTGTGACCTGAAATTGAAGGTGAGGAGCTATGTCATTTTGAATGTGTTTTCCTATTAAGTCAAGTATTAAGCTAAGTTGAGAATTTCTGATCGGCAGTATACTGTCTGGTGGGGTTGTTAATTATGGATGACACTGGGAAGGCTTGCTTTTCCCATGATAACCCCCTCCCATAAATAGCATGCATGCTTTATTAGCGAGTGTTACAGAAGTGCACAGCTATATAGTATCCAATGCTGTTGATTTGAAATTCAAATATCACTCAAAAGCTACATTTAAAGTTACCGCAACCAAAAAGAATAAGAACTTTGTAGAAAGACAAAAGCTAAGCACTTAGTTATTTTAGCAATCTGTTTCCATTTTTACAGTCTCTTTAATCTGCTTATAACTACACTTTCGGTTTAATTGTAGTAAAATTAGACTGTATACCTTCTTGTATTTTCTGTCTGAGTAATTTCTCAAAGACACAATTGTCCTCATACCTTGGATCGTACACATAAGAGGTTATGTGCCAGTGTAAACCCTGACTAAATGAAGCATGTTGGGTTCTGGATTTCATGTTGAATGGGTTGCTTGTCTGTCATTTGTTCTTTTTCATTCCTGCTCTACTGAGGCATAAAATTGTGATTATGACTTATGCTGACCAAAGCAACACCTACTTCTTCTCACACCCAGGTTGCTGGAGTAACAAACTTCTAGAAGTTTTAGAATCTGTTGGATATAAGTGCACCTCTCATTTATTTTGCCTTACAAGCGTCAAACTCCATAATCAAACAGGGTTTTTTCTCAGTGTATGCAAGTGGAGGCCTCTACCTCCATTTCCTTCCTCCCAAGGTCAAACAGAATGGACCGTTTCACACACATCTACCTGTAAAATCCTCTGTACCTCTCATAACTGGTCAATGACTGTAACAGGTTACATCAGGTGTTTTTCTACATACTTTTTACACAGATTCTATGCGATGTAACTTAATTCAATGCAGCATTTTATTGTACTAGTTCTTAAGCTTGTCTATTATTTTTTTCTAAGTAACTGTGGTTTTTCTTGTGGCTTTCTTGTACAAATGAGCTGTTTACGCTCATATATATGTTACTAAAAGTTTTTACCTTTTTTGAACGAAAATGCTATGAACTAATGAATTAAAATATGTAAATACAGTATTGTGCAAATTTCATTTATTTGAACTGCTAGTGTTATCTCAATTTTTTTTTGTCTAGACACCATCTCTGTTGATGAAATAAAGACATATCATTATGTATTACAATGTTTTGGGGTTTTTTGTTTGTTTTAATATTCTTTGCTATATGCTTATCATAAATAAATCTGTTTATGCTTATTATAAATAACTTGATATTATGCTTATCATAAATAAATCCTAGCTTAAAGCAAAATGTAGATTACAAATTAATGTGATTTTTAGGAAATATGTAAAATACAAGCTGATCCGATTTTAAGTGTATTTGAAAGATAAACTCTATGGGCCTTATTTTAGTTCACTCTTTCTGACAAAATCCTTCTTAGATGGGCAAAACCATGTGCACTGCAGGTGGGGCAGATGTAACTTGTGCAGATATAATTAGATTTGGGTGGGGTTTTACTTCAAAGTGAGATCTATATTGCAGTGTAAAAATAAAGCAGCCTGTATTTTCCCTTCACAGAAACAAAATAACTCACCCAAATCTAATTCTCTCTGCACATTTTACATCTGCCCCCCTGCAGTGCACATGGTTTTGTCCATCTAAGAAGGATTTTGTCAGAAAGAGTAAACCAAAATAAGGCCCTATATATGAGATTAAATAAGTTAGGTAACAAGATGCCTCATGTGTATTGTTCTATTGACCAGAGCAGATAGACCACTGCCGGGCCATATCAGATATACCATTGCTTTCCTTACAGCCTTTAGCCTTCACCACATATCAGTCATATTGTCCCAACATCTGTATTGTCCATAGTTGCCTACCCTCCTGCATTCTCCAGGAGTCTCCCTGAAAAAGCAGCAATCTCCCTCTCTCCCTCATTAGTCTAGCAATCTCCCTCATTTCACCTAGCCCACATTACACTGTTACATTTTAGGGGGAAAAAAGGAATGAAAGACTGATACATTTACATTGAATCATCAGCACCATTTCCCAGCACTTTAGCTAGTATACAGTAGTAGCTCTTACTTACTGCTTTGGAGCTTATTGGATATAATTAATTTAAAAAGAGTGTAGGTGCCACGTTCAAAATCTCTTTTCACAATCTCTCCATAAACTGAAGTAGACACGCCCCTTTGGGTGGAGCATGTCACGTCCCCTTAATGGGACACAGTGCAAAATTCAGTACTTATATGTTAGTTGGGCACACCCAACTAACATATAAGTACCCAAAATCCTACTACCAACTATAATCTCCCTGAAACTAGTTTTCAAAAGAAGGCAAGTATGATATTGTCCCAACATCTGGTGGAAACATGGTCAAATATATTTAAAGGTCACATCAGCAGCTGAAATTCATCGTTAATTGGGTGAGATATATGGTGATAACTTCATGTCAAAAAAATAAGTTTGGGTTTGGTGCACTACCGGCTCATATTGAACGTCTGTCCTGCTGTTATCAAAGGCAGTGCATCAAGCCCAGACCTGTTTCTGTGACCAAACCTGAATGCGCTTGCTTTTTGGATTTAGCTACAGTAGCTGTGCTGAGAAAAAATATTTATAATCTGCCCAAGAGAAGTGTAGGGAGAATAAACATGATGACAATGAGGTCATAGTAACAATTAACATAGTAATAAAATAAAAAAGGGAGTGGTTGGCTGATCACTAATCATCTAGCGCAGGCATATACAAAGTCCGGCCCGGGGGCCAATTGCGGCCCGTGCCGTCATTTCAAGTGGCCCACAGCCTCAAGCCAGAAGTAGGCGGAGCATCAGATGCAGGATGCACAGCACAGGACACTAAAGGTGAAGTCCCGGCGAGCGCACCTTTACCTCGCTGTCTGCAGCAGTGAGGAGGTGCCGGCCGACACAGTGAGATGTGTTTGGTGGCTTTTGGGAGAATGAGCGTCCAATCCATGGACATTCAGAGAAGGGGGGGCAAGCTACGGGACAGAGTGAATGGGTGCAGAGTGGGGAACATATAGTGAATGGGGGGCATACAGTGAAGGAGGGGCAGAGTGGAGGACATACAGTGAATGGGGGCAGGCTGGAGGAAATACAGAGGAGGACGGCAGGCAGGGGAATATACAGTGAAGGGGCAGGCTGGGGGACATACAGTGAATGGGGACACGCTGGGGGACATAAAGTGAATGGGGGCAGAATTCTGGGATCATTCTGATGTGATTAATGATTCAAAGAATGTCAGGCTGAATGGTCGGAACCCACACATTTTCACCAAACCAAATCTGGCCCTCGTCGCAAAAAGTTTGGACACCCCTGATCTAGCGCTATTCAGAGACTATTAGAAAATGGAGATGAAGGCAGCATCATCCCCTTATTGCTGTACTCCCTTTCCCTTCTTCCTGGTCACAGTTCTGATGGATTCTTTAAATAAATAAATAACTTTATTAAACAAACTGCATACTTTACATCAGTTTAGGCATTACATATTAATAAAGAACAATGCATACATAAATTTCATATGAAGGCATTCACATATATACATATGTGCCGACCTAGATAACTATGTATGATAAGTGGGTTAACCCAGTTTGATTAACATATAGGGGACCCAGCAATGTAATCTCTGTTTACGGAGAAACTATATATATCTGGCAAAACAAATCCAGATCCAAAACACTAAACCAAAACACGAAAAGTGGCCGGTGCACATCCCTAATAACCGTTTCTTCTTAAAGAATACCCATGGCAACCAGATGGTGGGGAATTGTATGGTTATTGTAGTGAGAGAAAGGTACTTGTGAGTTATCTGGGCGTCCGATTTTTTGATTGTATGCCTTAAGTTAAGGCATACAATCAGATGCGATGCGATGCGATATCGCATCGCATCGCATGCGACCATCGGATGCGATGACCCGATTTTTCCATAGGAATCAATGTTAAAATGGACTGAGTCCATTTTAACATGGAATTCAATGGGAAAAAGGGGTCCTTTTCATACCCCTACTATCCAAGTGGGCATGGAGTTGGATATAAACCTGTGGCGAGCGTAGCGAGCCACCGAGCCCGAAGCGTGGCGAGCGAAGCGAGCCCCGCGAGGGGCCGGTATTCCGTGTCCCCTCGCGGGGCTCGCTACGCTCGCCACGCTTCGGGCTCGGTGGCTCGCTGCGCTCGCCACAGGTTTATATCCAACTCCATGCCCACTTGGATAGTAGGGGTATGAAAAGGACCCCTTTTTCCCATTGAATTCCATGTTAAAATGGACTCAGTCCATTTTAACATTGATTCCTATGGAAAAATCGGGTCATCGCATCGCATCCGATGGTCGCATGCGATGCGATGCGATGTCCCGATCCGACCCGATTTAAAAATCGGACGCCCGGATAACTCACAAGTACCGAGAGAAATAATATCCTCCATATTCATATACTATTCCAGAGGTCCTCAAACTATTTTTCTCTGGGACCCCGTCAGACAATAAAAAAAAATGGCCATCACATCACATGTGTAGTCAGCAGACGGCACATGCATGGCAGCATTGTGGAGGCACAAAGTGATGGGAGGAGTCTGAAGTAACAGACAATTCAAAAGATTTTTCAGACTCCTTGAATCACTGACTGAGATTAGAAAAGTCATCAGCCTGATGATCAGCAACATGGAGTCGTGACCCTGTGCTGAGAAGGACGGGACTCACTTTGGGGTCAGGACGAACCAGGGACGGATTGGGAATTTAAACCAGCCTGGGAAATATCTTGAAGCAGCCCTAATGGGTGGGCCATGTTGTTGCGCGCCTGGAGGCTCGCCCGTTTTTTTTGGGGTGTGACCTATCGATATGGGGGTGTGGCCTATTTCAATGAGGTCACGCCCAATTTTTGCCGCTGTGGGGGCATGGCTAGTGGCTCTCTGAGCTGCTGGCTATGTCCCCAGCCCCTCACGCAGAGTGTGAGGGGGGCATAGTGGCACAGGATGCAGGGTGGGGGGGAATGCAGAATGGCAGAGAATGCAGGGAGGGGAGTCGCAAAGTGGTGGAGGATGCAGGGAGGGGAGACGCAGAGTGGTGTTGGTTGCATGGCGGCAGAGGATACAGGGAGAGGGGACGCAGGGGATGCAGGGAGGGGAGTCACAAAATGGTGGAGGATGCAGGGAGGGGAGACAGTGATGCCCATTACACATATGCCACACACTGTGATGCCCATTACACATATGCCACACACCGTGATGCCCATTATACATATGCCACACACCGTAATGCCCATTATACACAGGCTGCTCCTCCTGTATAATAATAACAGGACACTACAGGCTGCTCCCCCTGTATAATAATAATAACAGAAGTACACTACAGGCTGCTGCCTGCTGGGGATCAGATCATGCACTCACAAGAGGCAGCTGCCAGCCATCCTCAGGACCGCGTTGGGCCGGCCCACCGGGAAACGGCCCGGTTTCCCGGTGGGCCAATCCGCCCCTGGGACGAACAGTTTGAGAACCGCTGTACTATTCAATGCATCTGAACTCCCTGAAGGTGGAGGTATATATCCAATGGATGGTGATAAATGCTTTTGCTGCATTATTAAGATTTAAAAGAAATTTAAAAAAAAAAATTGGAGAAGAGGATTATATATTTAAGAGCCAGAAACTTGAGTCCTTGGGCACTACTCCTGAGAATTGCCTCTGAGCATTTTTAAGACATTTGATGGTACTTGTGTACTAGCACGGTGTCCACGATATAAGGTTGCATGACATATAATCGCATCGCATGGCATACACGCGATGCACTGTGATGCGATGCGATTTAAAATTGTATAAGCCCCCTATACGATGTTTAATTGTATAAGCACCCTAATGGGGGCTTACAATGTTAAATGCACCACCACGCCACCCCCACTATGAACGCCAACCCGAAGCGTGGCGAGCGCAGCGGTACGCGTCCTACGACCTTTTCATACCCCCACTATCCACGTCGGTGTGGAGTTGACTTTATATAGTGTGGCGAGCCCGAAGCGTGGCGAGCCCCGCGAGGGGACGCGTATTACTTTACATGTATTCCGCGTCCCCTCGCAGGGCTCTCTGCGCTCACCACGCTTCGGGCTCGGTGGCTCGCCACACTATATAAAAACAACTCCACGCCGACGTGGACAGGGGGGGTATGAAAAGGTCGTAGGACGCCTACCGCCGCCCCTCGCGGGCTCGCTGCGCTCGCCACGCTTCGGGTTGGCGTTGATAGTGGGGGTGCCGTTGGGGGTGCTTTTAACATAGTAAGCACCCAACACGTTTAATTAACTTATAGGAGCCACTTTTAACATGGGAAAACCCTTTAGGGTGCTTATACAATTTTAAATCGCATACCATTGTATATGTGATAGAATGGCATACAATGCCATACAATTCGATGGTATACAATTTTAAATTGTATAACATTGGCTGCCATGGCGCAACATCGCATCGCATGCCTTATGGTCTGCGATGCGATGGGCGCCGTGCTAGTACACAAGTACCCATTTGATAAGAAGGGGGTCAATGATGAGCAGCCCCACCATATATGGAGTAATGTACCGGGTTCTGTGTTTGGAAACAGTTTATTGAAGAGATTAGGGCATTTATACCAGCACGTAGTGACTTTGTAGATTCCCAAACGTAGCGATACTTTCAGAGCTTGAGTATATGTTGCTATAAACTAGTTCCCAGTCTACATCTGTCTTTTTATCATGGCGTTGTCTCTCCCAAGCTGTAGTGAAAAAGAGTGGATGGGAAAGAGATTCTCGACTTAATGCAAGAATAAGTTAAAAAAGCATGTGAGGCTGACTGAAAGGAAGAGCGGAGGAATTTAAATAGCGGTCTCAAGCGATATCAGCTAGTTTTATCAAGAAAGTTATGAAATGGTGGATCTGGAGATATTTCCAGAACTCTGACTTGGGCAAGTTCCAGGTGGATCGCAGACCTGCGACATTTCGTATTCCGGAAGGGCATATCAGATGGTTGAGATGAGACAAACCCAAAGACAGCCAGAATTCAAAAAAGTTTTGTTGTAGTACAGGTGGAAAATTTGCATTACCTAAGAAGGATGTGAGAGGGAAATATGAAGAAACTTCCTTAATCTTTCCCAACAACATAGGCTAGGAGAAATGGTGGGATGTTGAATATTTAGAATTTTAGGTACCCAAGAACTGCGTCAATAATATGAGTTAGGCTGACCTCCTCTATTTTTTTTTTTTTTTTTAATAAGTTTTTATTGTAAATTTTTCAGAAACATATACAATATAGCAGGGGGGTACAGAAAGAAATAAAACAAAATGAGGGGGGGGGAGGCACATAAGTGGGAAAAATATAGTAAATGTCAGTGTCTCATTCAGATCAGCAAGTCAAAATACTACACCAATGTTATAGTCTGCATCTATTATGGTTGGGAAACATCACTAAACAGAATAGCAGGGAGCTACTGGGGATTTAGTGCTGATAGGTCTGGGATGCTGCTGTGTATGTTCGGGTGATCCGTCCCTTCCAAGAAGACAGACCATCCGAGCCACTTCATGCATAGCGAGTTTGCAGATGAGGAGTATTTGGCATTGGAGGTTTCATACATAAAGTGTTTGTGCACCTTGTTTTGTATAAATTCTATGGATGGTACAGCCTCTGATTTCCACCCTTTAGCGCATTATCCTCAGCCAAAAAGCACAAGGATTATCCATTCAACGTGGAGTTTTGAGCTGTTCTGTCACCTGTTTCAAGACGTGTGTTCAGTGATTGTGTTGGATCGGTTTCTATTCAGTTTTTTTATTTGTTTTATACGTCCTTGGTGGCTATTAGGACGTGTCCCAGGATATATCTATCTGCAGCAGAGAATTGTACTGGGAAAACATGGAGAAGCGCCATGGATGGGTCAGGGAGAATGGGTCGGTTTGAGATTGAGCTCATGAGATGGAATACTTCCCCCCAGAGAGACTTCAGCAGTGGGCATGCCCAAAATATGTGGAAAATGTCCCCAATATTACCGCATTTTCTCCAGCATAGGTTAGAGGATGTAGGCCAGATCTTGTGTAGTCTGGCTGGGGTAAAGTAAGCCCTATGGATGAGTTTAAAGAACATTTCGGAGTGGTTAATGCAGCGGGAGATCTTAAAACAGGTTCTGAAAATATTCTCCCAGTCCTCTTCATTAAAAGATTTGTTCAAATCTCTCTCCCATAGGGATTGAGGTTTCAATTTGGTCTTACTATCCAAGGAGATTAAATATGAGTACCACCATGATATGCCACCTTTATGTGAGTAGTCACAGGTCTTTGTTTTAAGAAAGGCTGGAAAGTATGGGTTTTTGGGAGGTGTACCAAGGTGTGAGTGTAACCAGCTTCTGATTTGAAGATAAATTAAAAAATCCTGTTTGGGGATATTAAATTTCTGTTGTAGGTAACTAAAGGAAACGAGAGTGTCTTCGACATACAGGTCTCCCACTGATTCAACTCCTTGGTTAATCCATCTCTGTAGCGGTAGATTGGGAATTAGGGATTTCAGAGCTTTAAAAGATAGAAAGGGAGCAGGAAGGGTTATATTAGCTATGGAGGCTGTCATTTTATACCAAACATCTAAGGTTGCTTTGATGGATTTGCATAAGGCTGAGGGTTTCCTAGACTCACTTGGTGGGAGCCATATTAGGTCCGCAACAGGGGTAGGGTGAGCGAGTGAGCTCTGTAGAAGGACCCAGGGTTTGGGCTCTTTAAGATTGAACCAATCCCTAGCCTGGTTTAACGACCTCCTCTATTTTAACCCATTGTTTGGGATCTGAATCCATTCAAGGACCCTATTTAACATTATTGCATGATAACTGACAACAGGAGGAATCCACCCCCCCCCCCTCCCCGATGCTTCCAGTGATATAAAATATTGTGTTAAAAACAAGGTGTTGAACCGTACCAATCAAATGCATTTTAGGTAAAGATTTCAACCACATTAACCTTGCCAGTCCAGGAAATACGTTTGAAATGCCAATTATCGTAGTCTGAGTGGAGTGGAGTAGAGGAGTAAAGTTATTTTAGAACAATTGTGACAGGTCCCTGGAAAGGTAAACCACCAGATACTTGAGTTTTGTGGTGTGCCAAACAAATGGAAAGGATTTTACTAGGTTAACTATGGCGGGGGTTCCCAAACCTTTTTGAATCATGGCACCTGAGTTTATCTGAATTTTATTTTTTATTGCACCCCATAGGGCAAAATTTTCTTACTGAGACATTTTGAAAAATATTAAATTAAGCAAATTGTGTTTATATCTGATCCTTAAGGCCATCCATTTTGTGAGGGATAGGATTTGCTTTTGTTTGTCCACATACAGAATGTTATGATTGGAAGCCACAAACACTGGTTTTCTCTATTATGCTGAGAATTTCTTTTATTTTTATCCTTTACCACCAACTCATTTAACGTATGGCTGTGGTGAGGGTTTCAATGCATAACATGAACAGGAGAGATGACATTGGGCACCCCTGTCTTATGCCATTAGAGGTATTAAACTTCTCCGACATAAAAAAGCCATTCACTCTTACTCTGGCTGAAGGGGCATGTTATAAAGCTGAGATCATATGAAGAGTGGTAGAGCCCATACCTATATGCACATATAGATAACAATATTGTTTGTGAATCAGATTGATGACTTGTATTGTATTATCCCTAGCTTTTCACCCAGGACAAATCCAGGGTGATCATTGTGTACCAGCTGAGGAAGCAGAAGTTTCAATTTATTTGCTAATAATTTGGCATAAATGTTTAGGTCGATGTTAAGGAGAGATGATCTGCACCTGGAACACAAGGCTGGATCTTTATGTTCCTTGGGATAACAGTGATATGTGCTTCCAGAGATTGTCTTTAGAAATGGTGGTTTGTCCGAGATTAAGTGCAAGGCACAGGTCATTAATGATGCCAATTCATCTTTGAAAGTCTTATAATATAATCCATGGGTCTTTTCCATCAGAGAAGAGGCTATCACCTGATCTACCTCTTCCAATGTGAATGGTTGACATATATACTGGCAGGCACTCAATCATTTTAGTGATATCAATCAGGTGCTTGAAAGGGAAGGGTAATACCAAGTAATAAAAAACAAACATGGTTTTCCCCAGCACATTTAAGGCCCACTTTCAGCTGAAAATCGCCTAGTGTGTATGCCCCCCGACAACCAAGTGGCGATGATGCGCATTAACACCCCACGGCTGCTACAGCTTCCAAAAGGTGCCCAGCACAACGTGACGACATTGCGGGACACCAGTGGCACATGGATAAATACTTACAAACCATGCCAGGATCCAGAAACCAAACGCTGAAGGAGGGAGCATCACGCACATCTGAATCCAAGATGGCGCCGGCGGTAAGCTCCGGGCGACAGACGGCAGACCCATACACCCCTCTCCCACAGCGCAGTAACAAACAAAGATCTGAGCGTTCTGGAGCCTTTGATAGGGACTCCATGCCCTCCTCCCCAGCGATGCCTCACACAGCACTCACACACGCTGACAGCCCAGTCACGCAGGGAGACCTCATTGAGGCAATTAGACAGGCCATGGGACTGCTGCTAAAAGAACAGACAGCTGATATTAATGTGTTTTGTGGATATTGCTGAGATGAAACCAGTTATCTCCCAACACACCACAGATCTCCAGATTCTTCACAATAAATTACAAGATCTGAAAAATAGATCGAGACGCAACAATATGCGCATAGTAGGATTACCTGAAATGGTTAAAGGTCCAGATCTATTCCACTTTATAAAAGTTAAGCTCCCCGAGCTCCTGCAAATCCAACATTTATGTACAGACTTGGTTATAGAGCATTGAAAACATTGAATTACCTCCACAAGGAATTATTTTGGTCCGCATCTCGCAAGATACGCAACATTAAGTGGGAGGGACATCAGATTTTACTTTTTCAGGGTTACTCGGCAGAGCTCACAAAGCAGAGAAAATAATTTTCCTAGACCTGCTCCCGTTTGATCAAAATGGAACACAAGTTTGCGTTACTATACCCAGCAAAGCTGAGAATTTATGATGGGACCTCCTTCAGAGACTTCATGTCTGCTAAGGATGCTGAAAACTTTCTGAATGACGCAGAGAGATCAACCACTCACATGTCAGACTGTGAGTGACAACCTATCAGGTTGTGTTCCTTGAAATGGCATGTTATCTTTGACTGTTTATATTGTTCAGTTAACGTGTTCTCCTACACTCCTCATCATATTGACTATATAAATGATTATAAGCCAGCAAGAGCGCTTTCATTTGAATCTTTCTTTAGTGGAGACAAGACTACGTTACATACCACTTTGCTTCTAGGACTTCAGCAGTCTGAGACTACATTTCTCTACATTGACCCCCCAATGTCTGGTTCAACCCCTTTGTGAAAATAACCAGCAGAGGGAATACTTTTAAAACCTCATACTGAGATACCCAATAGACTCTGACTGACTGAAATACTTAATTTCACATATGGATGTGACAGAGTTGGTTCTTGATGGAAGCAGTTGAGTATAATGCTGATAATGCGCTAAAAGCAATTGATAAGCAAGTTACTTACAACATTACTTAATAATACTGTTACTGGTGGGCCACGGGCTGGAAGAGCAGATGCAGTCACACATGTTGGATGTGTTCTCACCATTGGAAGTTTGTATGATACAATGTTCCCCCTCCCACCACCCCCTTTTTGTATGAAAATTATACATGCCTCATACATCACCTAAAAAAAGAAAAAGTTAAATAACTGCACTATTTGAGGAAGAAATCACCATGTAATTTTTAAACCATTTATTAAACAATATTCAAGAAGTTTAAAATCATTATAAACATGATTATTTTATACATACATACATAAAATTATAAACTAAAAATGCCAATACATGGCAAGCTGATGGTGCAAATGATGCAAATTGCAGATGATTTGATAACCCCACTTGGATATGGGCAAGATTTTGGATAGTACACCCCATGTTACGTAACTCAGCTGGGTTTAGACTGATTTGACAGCTGGCAGGTGGGAAAAGGTCAGGCGTGAGCCCGCAGCTGGGACCGCTGTTTAGGACGGCCACAGCGAAACCTACACTGACTCTGTTGAGTCCCCCGGGCAGATGGAATACCCCTGCAAGTGCTAGGCTTCGCCTGTAGCCGCCGCGTTCGACAGAGCCAGTTAGGCCGGCTCTGACCCCGATGCAGCCAGGTGTTAGGTGTAGACAAAGGGTGAGCGATCGCCAGGGGGTATCTCAAAAGGATGGTCTGACTAAAAGGGCCTAGCTGGGAAATGACCCCTGACTACCGGCACCAGGCCAAGGACGGGGATAGCGACCCAGTCGCAGACACAAAAGATACAATGGGGAATCTGGGAACGGGGACACACAAAGACAAGTGATTCCCCAAAGCCGGGAGTAGAAGAAAAGGGGTACACCCCTGCCTAAGAAAGCTAGGGCCACAGACAACAACCAAAACAACTGAAAGGAAGACACAACAGCAAAATGGTGAGCCCACGGAGGGGAACCGCCACGGAGGGCAAAGGAGCGGAAAAGGGAAGAAACACCGGGCTCCGAAGGAGCACTTACGTGACCCACAGGTGGAAGACGGAAGTGGATCTGACGCAGGCTTTGATCCGAAGCTTGAAGGCAGACCAAGTCCAAAGGAGCTGCAGGAACAGAAGGACACTGGAGCTGCAGGAACAGAGGGACACTGGAGCTGCAGGAAACAGAAGGACACTGGGGTGCCCAGGCGAGGAGGTACTGGAACTGAAAGGGCTCCAGGGACCGGGTGCTAAGGCTTATGCTTGAATGAAGCAAAGAGCTATAACCGGCGTCTGTGCCCAGCAGACGCCGGCTATTTATTTAAACCTCGCGCCGCCTGCGTGACGTCAGGCGCGCGCGCGTTCCCTGACAGCCGGGCGGAAGTTCGGGGACGTTGCCTGGCAACGCCCCCGATGCCCGTGCACAGAACGAGGCTTGGGACGTTGCCCGGCAACGTCCCCCGCCTCCAGCCTCTGTGCCAGAACTGCCGTCCGTCCGGGTGCAGCAGATCCCGGACGGCGGCACGCAACAGTATCCCCCCCCCCCTTAAGGAAGGGTTAACAACCCTTTACCCCCGGGTTTATCTGGAAACTGTCGGAAGAACAACCTCTTGAGGTTGGGCGAATGCAAATCCCTATCAGGAACCCACGACCTCTCCTCTGGACCAAACCCCCTCCAATGCACAAGGAACTGCAAAGACCCTCTCACGAATTTGGAGTCAAGAATTTTTTCCACACGGAATTCCTGTTGCCCCCGCACCAAGATCGGAGCAGAGCCACTTCTAACCTTGCGAGGAAATTTCCGTGAGAAGACCACAGGCTTAAGAAGTGAAGCGTGAAAGGTATTATTAATCTTGAGGGACTTAGGTAGAGAGACACGAAAGGCTACCGGATTAACCCTCTTGACAATTCGATACGGACCGATGAACCGAGGTCCCAACCTTGCCGAAGGTTGGTGAAGCTTGATATTCCGGGCAGAAAGCCACACCCAGTCACCCACTTTAAAACGGCAAGGACGTCTGAATTTGTCTGAAAATACCTTCTCTCTAAAGGAAGCTTCCTTAAGAGCCGTGTGGATACTCCGCCAAATCATTCTGAGTCGAGAGGCGGCAGAGGACGTAGATCTGGGGGCTTCTGGTCCCAAAGAGTTGGCCCGCGGATGGAACCCATAGATAGCAAAAAAGGGAGAGGTCTTAGAAGCCGAATGATATGCATTGTTATACGCAAATTCGGCTAGCGGCAAAAAATGTACCCAATCATCCTGTAATTTGGATACAAAACACCTTAGATATTGCTTGAGAGACTGGTTCAAGCGTTCAGTCTGCCCATTGGCCTGCGGATGAAATGCAGACGTAAGACTGGTCTTCACTTTCAGAGCAGAACAGAACAGTCTCCAAAATTGTGCCACAAATTGCGGACCACGATCTGAAACAAGCAGACGCCGGCTATTTATTTAAACCTCGCGCCGCCTGCGTGACGTCAGGCGCGCGCGCGTTCCCTGACAGCCGGGCGGAAGTTCGGGGACGTTGCCTGGCAACGCCCCCGATGCCCGTGCACAGAACGAGGCTTGGGACATTGCCCGGCAACGTCCCCCGCCTCCAGCCTCTGTGCCAGAACTGCCGTCCGTCCGGGTGCAGCAGATCCCGGACGGCGGCACGCAACAGTACCCCCCCCCCCTTAAGGAAGGGTTAACAACCCTTTACCCCCGGGTTTATCTGGAAACTGTCGGAAGAACAACCTCTTGAGGTTGGGCGAATGCAAATCCCTATCAGGAACCCACGACCTCTCCTCTGGACCAAACCCCCTCCAATGCACAAGGAACTGCAAAGACCCTCTCACGAATTTGGAGTCAAGAATTTTTTCCACACGGAATTCCTGTTGCCCCCGCACCAAGATCGGAGCGGAGCCACTTCTAACCTTGCGAGGAAATTTCCGCGAGAAGACCACAGGCTTAAGAAGTGAAGCGTGAAAGGTATTATTAATCTTGAGGGACTTAGGTAGAGAGACACGAAAGGCTACCGGATTAACCCTCTTGACAATTCGATACGGACCGATGAACCGAGGTCCCAACCTTGCCGAAGGTTGGTGAAGCTTGATATTCCGGGCAGAAAGCCACACCCAGTCACCCACTTTAAAACGGCAAGGACGTCTGAATTTGTCTGAAAATACCTTCTCTCTAAAGGAAGCTTCCTTAAGAGCCGTGTGGATACTCCGCCAAATCATTCTGAGTCGAGAGGCGGCAGAGGACGTAGATCTGGGGGCTTCTGGTCCCAAAGAGTTGGCCCGCGGATGGAACCCATAGATAGCAAAAAAGGGAGAGGTCTTAGAAGCCGAATGATATGCATTGTTATACGCAAATTCGGCTAGCGGCAAAAAATGTACCCAATCATCCTGTAATTTGGATACAAAACACCTTAGATATTGCTTGAGAGACTGGTTCAAGCGTTCAGTCTGCCCATTGGCCTGCGGATGAAATGCAGACGTAAGACTGGTCTTCACTTTCAGAGCAGAACAGAACAGTCTCCAAAATTGTGCCACAAATTGCGGACCACGATCTGAAACAATATCACTGGGTAAACCATGCAGTCTAAAAATATGCTGCAAAAACAAGGTGACTAGCTCCCTGGCTGAGGGTAACTGCCTTAGGGCCACAAAGTGTGCCATCTTGGAAAACCTATCGATGACAACCCAGATGACCTGACAATGGGACGAGACTGGTAGTCCCACGATGAAGTCCATAGCCAAGTGGGACCAGGGTCTAACCGGAATAGATAAGGGCATCAATTCCCCTATTGGTCGTGTCCGCGGAACTTTATGCCTGGCACAGTCCGGGCAGGACAAGACAAAATCCTTGGTGTCACGAGACATTCCCGGCCACCAGACAACCCGGGTGAGAAGAGCAAGGGTTTTAAATACTCCTGGATGACCCGCAATTTTGGAGTCATGACACTCCGCAAGGACTCTGCGTCTAAGCGACGGGGGCACAAATAACCTGTTCTCTGGAGTATGAACTGGAGCTTGACTCTGAGCCTGACGAAGGAGGTCCTCCAAAGTCTGACCTACGCCCGCATGAATACAAGATGCCGGAACAATGGGTCCTTTACTGAACCTATTCGCATGTCGAGGAAGGAAACATCGAGAAAGAGCATCTGCTCTGATGTTCTTCGAGCCAGGTCTATAAGAAATGATGAAATTGAAGCGCATGAAAAAGAGGGCCCACCGAGCTTGTCGGGTATTCAGCCTTTTGGCAGACTCAATATATTGAAGATTCTTATGATCAGTTAAGACGAGAATCTGGTGGGCGGCCCCTTCCAGCCAATGTCGCCATTCGTCAAAGGCCCACTTGACGCCGAGTAACTCTCTATTGCCAACATCATAATTAGACTCAGCCTGGGAAAACTTCCTGGACATATAGGCACACGGGTGCAGCTCCAATGACTCGGGATCCCTTTGGGACAGAACTGCCCCGGCTCCAACTTCAGAGGCGTCCACCTCAACAATGAAAGGCAGATCCGGATTAGGATGCCTGAGCACTGGGGCTGAGACAAAGGCTTGTTTAAGTGTTTTAAACGCCTGTTCCACCTGAGGTGTCCATACCGAGGGATCGGCCCCCTTCTTGGTCAGAGCCACCAAAGGAGCCACAATGGAAGAAAATGAGTGTATAAAACGCCTATAATAGTTGGCGAAACCCAGAAACCGTTGGACTGCTTTCAAATTGGTGGGCCGGACCCAATCCACAACGGCTTGCAGTTTCTTAGGATCCATTTGGAATCCTTGAGAGGAAATAATGTACCCTAAAAAGGATACCTGAGTTACTTCAAACTCACATTTCTCAAGTTTAGCGAATAACTGATTTTCTCGCAATTTCTGCAGAACTTGGCGAACCTGAGATCTATGTGAGACTAGGTCTTGAGAAAAAATCAAGATGTCGTCTAAATAGACAACCACAAACTTGCCCAGGAAATCACGGAGGACGTCATTAATCAAATCCTGAAAGACGGCTGGGGCGTTCGAAAGGCCGAAAGGCATTACCAGGTACTCATAGTGCCCTGTCTGCGTACTGAAAGCCGTCTTCCACTCATCCCCCTCCTTAATTCTTATGAGGTTGTACGCACCCCGAAGGTCGATCTTGGAAAAGATGGTTGCGGACCGTAGCTGGTCAAACAGTACCACAATCAGGGGGAGAGGATAGGTGTTCTTCACCGTGATTTTGTTGAGGGCCCGGAAATCAATACAGGGCCTCAATGAACCGTCCTTCTTGGCCACGAAAAAGAATCCGGCACTGAGAGGCGATTTGGACGGCCGGATGAACCCCTTGGAAAGACTCTCTTGGATGTAGTCGTCCATGGCTTTAGTCTCCGGAATGGACAAGGCATACAGTCTGCCCTTGGGCAATGGGGCCTTAGGGACTAACTGAATGGCACAATCGTAGGGACGGTGAGGTGGTAAAGCGTCTGCTTTCCCCTTTGAAAATACATCTGAAAAGTCCTGATAGGGAAAAGGAATCCTAGAAAGGGAGACAGAAGCGAGCGGAAGTGAGGTGTTGAAACAATGCTCGTTACAGGTGGAACTCCAGCGAGCGATCTCTCCTTGATTCCAATCAATGATGGGGTTGTGTTTTTTCAACCACGGGAACCCGAGCACTATGGGGACTGCAGGACAAGATGTTAACAAAAAGGAGATCTCCTCTTGATGGAAAAGGCCAATAGACAACTGCAGGGGAGGAGTTTGAAAGGATATAGCCCCATTGGAGAGGACGTCTCCGTCTAACCCACGTAAAGTCACGGGTAGGGGAAGCTTGACATGGGGAATGCCCAACGTCTGGGCTATCGAAAAATCTAAAAAATTCCCAGCTGCGCCACTATCAATGAACATGGACCCGGAAAAGCTGGCGCCTCGAAAAGAAATACACCCCAAAACTAATAACGAGTTTAGAGAGGAAAAGAGCTGTAGGCCTAAGTGAACCCTCTCCTCGTTCACTTGGCCCGGGCTTTTACTGGTTTGTTGGGACAGTTACGGAGTATATGCCCCTTGTTGCCACAGTACAGGCATAGGCCAGAGCCAAGTCGTCGGGCTCTTTCCTCCGGGGAAATGCGAGCTGCTCCAAGCTGCATCGGCTCCTCGCATTCCTCAGAAATAGACGGGACATAGGGAACCGCCCGAGTTATAGAACTCCGCTCAGACCTCCGGTTACGGAGACGACGGTCAATCCGGATGGATAACTCCATTAACTTATCGAGGGAGGTAGGAGCGGGGTACTGGATAAGGCAGTCTTTAATCTCATCAGCCAACCCGCAGCGGAATTGACTGCGTAATGCAGGATCGTTCCATCCGCAGTCATTGGACCAGCGACGGAATTCTGTGCAGTAGACCTCCGCCGGATCCTTCCCCTGTTTAAGGGCCCGGAGATGAGTCTCTGCAGGGGCCTCCCTATCGGGATCATCGTATAACAGACCCAGGGAAGTGAAAAAATTGTCCACCGAGGACAAGGCTGGACTATCCGAAGGTAACCCAAAGGCCCAAGTTTGAGGATCCCCCTGGAGTAATGAAATGACCAGGCCTACTTGCTGGGACTCGGAGCCGGACGACCGTGGCCGAAGCCGAAAGTATAACTTACAGCTTTCGCGGAAGTTAAAAAATGTCTTGCGGTCTCCTGAAAACCGGTCTGGCAAGTTCACCTTCGGTTCGGAAACCCCTGGCTCCGGAGGACGCGACCTTTGCTCTTGGGAAGCCACCTTCAGTGAGAGCTCCCGTACCATCTGGGTTAATCCCTGGATCTGATCAGAAAAAGTTTGTGCTGATGGATTCATATCCACTACAACAAAACCACAGGAGGGATGATAATACACAAAGATACCTTACCAGGCTTGTCTGTTATGGCCGGTTATAATGTTACGTAACTCAGCTGGGTTTAGACTGATTTGACAGCTGGCAGGTGGGAAAAGGTCAGGCGTGAGCCCGCAGCTGGGACCGCTGTTTAGGACGGCCACAGCGAAACCTACACTGACTCTGTTGAGTCCCCCGGGCAGATGGAATACCCCTGCAAGTGCTAGGCTTCGCCTGTAGCCGCCGCGTTCGACAGAGCCAGTTAGGCCGGCTCTGACCCCGATGCAGCCAGGTGTTAGGTGTAGACAAAGGGTGAGCGATCGCCAGGGGGTATCTCAAAAGGATGGTCTGACTAAAAGGGCCTAGCTGGGAAATGACACCTGACTACCGGCACCAGGCCAAGGACGGGGATAGCGACCCAGTCGCAGACACAAAAGATACAATGGGGAATCTGGGAACGGGGACACACAAAGACAAGTGATTCCCCAAAGCCGGGAGTAGAAGAAAAGGGGTACACCCCTGCCTAAGAAAGCTAGGGCCACAGACAACAACCAAAACAACTGAAAGGAAGACACAACAGCAAAATGGTGAGCCCACGGAGGGGAACCGCCACGGAGGGCAAAGGAGCGGAAAAGGGAAGAAACACCGGGCTCCGAAGGAGCACTTACGTGACCCACAGGTGGAAGACGGAAGTGGATCTGACGCAGGCTTTGATCCGAAGCTGGAAGGCAGACCAAGTCCAAAGGAGCTGCAGGAACAGAAGGACACTGGAGCTGCAGGAACAGAGGGACACTGGAGCTGCAGGAAACAGAAGGACACTGGGGTGCCCAGGCGAGGAGGTACTGGAACTGAAAGGGCTCCAGGGACCGGGTGCTAAGGCTTATGCTTGAATGAAGCAAAGAGCTATAACCGGCGTCTGTGCCCAGCAGACGCCGGCTATTTATTTAAACCTCGCGCCGCCTGCGTGACGTCAGGCGCGCGCGCGTTCCCTGACAGCCGGGCGGAAGTTCGGGGACGTTGCCTGGCAACGCCCCCGATGCCCGTGCACAGAACGAGGCTTGGGACGTTGCCCGGCAACGTCCCCCGCCTCCAGCCTCTGTGCCAGAACTGCCGTCCGTCCGGGTGCAGCAGATCCCGGACGGCGGCACGCAACAGTACCCCCCCCCCCTTAAGGAAGGGTTAACAACCCTTTACCCCCGGGTTTATCTGGAAACTGTCGGAAAAACAACCTCTTGAGGTTGGGCGAATGCAAATCCCTATCAGGAACCCACGACCTCTCCTCTGGACCAAACCCCCTCCAATGCACAAGGAACTGCAAAGACCCTCTCACGAATTTGGAGTCAAGAATTTTTTCCACACGGAATTCCTGTTGCCCCCGCACCAAGATCGGAGCGGAGCCACTTCTAACCTTGCGAGGAAATTTCCGCGAGAAGACCACAGGCTTAAGAAGTGAAGCGTGAAAGGTATTATTAATCTTGAGGGACTTAGGTAGAGAGACACGAAAGGCTACCGGATTAACCCTCTTGACAATTCGATACGGACCGATGAACCGAGGTCCCAACCTTGCCGAAGGTTGGTGAAGCTTGATATTCCGGGCAGAAAGCCACACCCAGTCACCCACTTTAAAACGGCAAGGACGTCTGAATTTGTCTGAAAATACCTTCTCTCTAAAGGAAGCTTCCTTAAGAGCCGTGTGGATACTCCGCCAAATCATTCTGAGTCGAGAGGCGGCAGAGGACGTAGATCTGGGGGCTTCTGGTCCCAAAGAGTTGGCCCGCGGATGGAACCCATAGATAGCAAAAAAGGGAGAGGTCTTAGAAGCCGAATGATATGCATTGTTATACGCAAATTCGGCTAGCGGCAAAAAATGTACCCAATCATCCTGTAATTTGGATACAAAACACCTTAGATATTGCTTGAGAGACTGGTTCAAGCGTTCAGTCTGCCCATTGGCCTGCGGATGAAATGCAGACGTAAGACTGGTCTTCACTTTCAGAGCAGAACAGAACAGTCTCCAAAATTGTGCCACAAATTGCGGACCACGATCTGAAACAATATCACTGGGTAAACCATGCAGTCTAAAAATATGCTGCAAAAACAAGGTGACTAGCTCCCTGGCTGAGGGTAACTGCCTTAGGGCCACAAAGTGTGCCATCTTGGAAAACCTATCGATGACAACCCAGATGACCTAACAATGGGACGAGACTGGTAGTCCCACGATGAAGTCCATAGCCAAGTGGGACCAGGGTCTAACCGGAATAGATAAGGGCATCAATTCCCCTATTGGTCGTGTCCGCGGAACTTTATGCCTGGCACAGTCCGGGCAGGACAAGACAAAATCCTTGGTGTCACGAGACATTCCCGGCCACCAGACAACCCGGGTGAGAAGAGCAAGGGTTTTAAATACTCCTGGATGACCCGCAATTTTGGAGTCATGACACTCCGCAAGGACTCTGCGTCTAAGCGACGGGGGCACAAATAACCTGTTCTCTGGAGTATGAACTGGAGCTTGACTCTGAGCCTGACGAAGGAGGTCCTCCAAAGTCTGACCTACGCCCGCATGAATACAAGATGCCGGAACAATGGGTCCTTTACTGAACCTATTCGCATGTCGAGGAAGGAAACATCGAGAAAGAGCATCTGCTCTGATGTTCTTCGAGCCAGGTCTATAAGAAATGATGAAATTGAAGCGCATGAAAAAGAGGGCCCACCGAGCTTGTCGGGTATTCAGCCTTTTGGCAGACTCAATATATTGAAGATTCTTATGATCAGTTAAGACGAGAATCTGGTGGGCGGCCCCTTCCAGCCAATGTCGCCATTCGTCAAAGGCCCACTTGACGGCGAGTAACTCTCTATTGCCAACATCATAATTGGACTCGGCCTGGGAAAACTTCCTGGACATATAGGCACACGGGTGCAGCTCCAATGACTCGGGATCCCTTTGGGACAGAACTGCCCCGGCTCCAACTTCAGAGGCGTCCACCTCAACAATAAAAGGCAGATCCGGATTAGGATGCCTGAGCACTGGGGCGGAGACAAAGGCTTGTTTAAGTGTTTTAAACGCCTGTTCCACCTGAGGTGTCCATACCAAAGGGATCGGCCCCCTTCTTGGTCAGAGCCACCAAAGGAGCCACAATGGAAGAAAATGAGTGTATAAAACGCCTATAATAGTTGGCGAAACCCAGAAACCGTTGGACTGCTTTCAAATTGGTGGGCCGGACCCAATCCACAACGGCTTGCAGTTTCTTAGGATCCATTTGGAATCCTTGAGAGGAAATAATGTACCCTAAAAAGGATACCTGAGTTACTTCAAACTCACATTTCTCAAGTTTAGCGAATAACTGATTTTCTCGCAATTTCTGCAGAACTTGGCGAACCTGAGATCTATGTGAGACTAGGTCTTGAGAAAAAATCAAGATGTCGTCTAAATAGACAACCACAAACTTGCCCAGGAAATCACGGAGGACGTCATTAATCAAATCCTGAAAGACGGCTGGGGCGTTCGAAAGGCCGAAAGGCATTACCAGGTACTCATAGTGCCCTGTCTACGTACTGAAAGCCGTCTTCCACTCATCCCCCTCCTTAATTCTTATGAGGTTGTACGCACCCCGAAGGTCGATCTTGGAAAAGATGGTTGCGGACCGTAGCTGGTCAAACAGTACCGCAATCAGGGGGAGAGGATAGGTGTTCTTCACCGTGATTTTGTTGAGGGCCCGGAAATCAATACAGGGCCTCAATGAACCGTCCTTCTTGGCCACGAAAAAGAATCCGGCACTGAGAGGCGATTTGGACGGCCGGATGAACCCCTTGGAAAGACTCTCTTGGATGTAGTCGTCCATGGCTTTAGTCTCCGGAATGGACAAGGCATACAGTCTGCCCTTGGGCAATGGGGCCTTAGGGACTAACTGAATGGCACAATCGTAGGGACGGTGAGGTGGTAAAGCGTCTGCTTTCCCCTTTGAAAATACATCTGAAAAGTCCTGATAGGGAAAAGGAATCCTAGAAAGGGAGACAGAAGCGAGCGGAAGTGAGGTGTTGAAACAATGCTCGTTACAGGTGGAACTCCAGCGAGCGATCTCTCCTTGATTCCAATCAATGATGGGGTTGTGTTTTTTCAACCATGGGAACCCGAGCACTATGGGGACTGCAGGACAAGATGTTAACAAAAAGGAGATCTCCTCTTGATGGAAAAGGCCAATAGACAACTGCAGGGGAGGAGTTTGAAAGGATATAGCCCCATTGGAGAGGACGTCTCCGTCTAACCCACGTAAAGTCACGGGTAGGGGAAGCTTGACATGGGGAATGCCCAACGTCTGGGCTATCGAAAAATCTAAAAAATTCCCAGCTGCGCCACTATCAATGAACATGGACCCGGAAAAGCTGGCGCCTCGAAAAGAAATACACCCCAAAACTAATAACGAGTTTAGAGAGGAAATGAGCTGTAGGCCTAAGTGAACCCTCTCCTCGTTCACTTGGCCCGGGCTTTTACTGGTTTGTTGGGACAGTTACGGAGTATATGCCCCTTGTTGCCACAGTACAGGCATAGGCCAGAGCCAAGTCGTCGGGCTCTTTCCTCCGGGGAAATGCGAGCTGCTCCAAGCTGCATCGGCTCCTCGCATTCCTCAGAAATAGACGGGACATAGGGAACCGCCCGAGTTATAGAACTCCGCTCAGACCTCCGTTCACGGAGACGACGGTCAATCCGGATGGATAACTCCATTAACTTATCGAGGGAGGTAGGAGCGGGGTACTGGATAAGGCAGTCTTTAATCTCATCAGCCAACCCGCAGCGGAATTGACTGCGTAACGCAGGATCGTTCCATCCGCAGTCATTGGACCAGCGACGGAATTCTGTGCAGTAGACCTCCGCCGGATCCTTCCCCTGTTTAAGGGCCCGGAGATGAGTCTCTGCAGGGGCCTCCCTATCGGGATCATCGTATAACAGACCCAGGGAAGTGAAAAAATTGTCCACCGAGGACAAGGCTGGACTATCCGAAGGTAACCCAAAGGCCCAAGTTTGAGGATCCCCCTGGAGTAATGAAATGACCAGGCCTACTTGCTGGGACTCGGAGCTGGACGACCGTGGCCGAAGCCGAAAGTATAACTTACAGCTTTCGCGGAAGTTAAAAAATGTCTTGCGGTCTCCTGAAAACCGGTCTGGCAAGTTCACCTTCGGTTCGGAAACCCCTGGCTCCGGAGGACGCGACCTTTGCTCTTGGGAAGCCACCTTCAGTGAGAGCTCCCGTACCATCTGGGTTAATCCCTGGATCTGATCAGAAAAAGTTTGTGCTGATGGATTCATATCCACTACAACAAAACCACAGGAGGGATGATAATACACAAAGATACCTTACCAGGCTTGTCTGTTATGGCCGGTTATAATGTTACGTAACTCAGCTGGGTTTAGACTGATTTGACAGCTGGCAGGTGGGAAAAGGTCAGGCGTGAGCCCGCAGCTGGGACCGCTGTTTAGGACGGCCACAGCGAAACCTACACTGACTCTGTTGAGTCCCCCGGGCAGATGGAATACCCCTGCAAGTGCTAGGCTTTGCCTGTAGCCGCCGCGTTCGACAGAGCCAGTTAGGCCGGCTCTGACCCCGATGCAGCCAGGTGTTAGGTGTAGACAAAGGGTGAGCGATCGCCAGGGGGTATCTCAAAAGGATGGTCTGACTAAAAGGGCCTAGCTAGGAAATGACACCTGACTACCGGCACCAGGCCAAGGACGGGGATAGCGACCCAGTCGCAGACACAAAAGATACAATGGGGAATCTGGGAACGGGGACACACAAAGACAAGTGATTCCCCAAAGCCGGGAGTAGAAGAAAAGGGGTACACCCCTGCCTAAGAAAGCTAGGGCCACAGACAACAACCAAAACAACTGAAAGGAAGACACAACAGCAAAATGGTGAGCCCACGGAGGGGAACCGCCACGGAGGGCAAAGGAGCGGAAAAGGGAAGAAACACCGGGCTCCGAAGGAGCACTTACTTGACCCACAGGTGGAAGACGGAAGTGGATCTGACGCAGGCTTTGATCCGAAGCTGGAAGGCAGACCAAGTCCAAAGGAGCTGCAGGAACAGAAGGACACTGGAGCTGCAGGAACAGAGGGACACTGGAGCTGCAGGAAACAGAAGGACACTGGGGTGCCCAGGCGAGGAGGTACTGGAACTGAAAGGGCTCCAGGGACCGGGTGCTAAGGCTTATGCTTGAATGAAGCAAAGAGCTATAACCGGCCTCTGTGCCCAGCAGACGCCGGCTATTTATTTAAACCTCGCGCCGCCTGCGTGACGTCAGGCGCACACGCATTCCCTGACAGCCGGGCGGAAGTTCGGGGACGTTGCCTGGCAACGCCCCGACGCCCGTGCACAGAACAAGGCTTGGGACGTTGCCCGGCAACGTCCCCCGCCTCCAGCCTCTGTGCCAGAACTGCCATCCGTCCGGGTGCAGCAGATCCCGGACGGCGGCACGCAACACCCCACTTATCCTTTTGGTGTGTGGATGCTGTTGGTATTTGACTCCTTGGACACTCACTGCAGGAGGCCTGGGCCCGGGCGCTGCACCTCCACCTCCTCCTCCTCCCTCCTGCAGCCTTCTTTACTCCAGCAGCGGCGGCGACTCTGGAGGATGTCGGCGGCGGCGCTGTGTGAGCTGAGGCTCATACATCCCCTAGTCCCAAATTCTCTTGATCACATTGTGTTGCCCTATACCAGTGTTTTAGGAAATTTAAATTACATATGTGCAGGATACACTGCTTCTGAATTAACATGTTTATACTGTATTGATGTTGTTGTGTTTTGGTAGCTGGAATGTGGGGGGCATCAACTCCCCAGTGAAACGCAAAATAATTTTAATCTATCTAAACAAACTAAAAATGGATATACTGTTTATGCAGGAGACCCATCTGACCCCCGCAGAGACCACAAAATTAGCCATGCTTAAATGGAAGGTACTAGACACCTCCTCGTACAATTCAAAAGCTCGAGGAGTAGCCATTTTATAGAAAAATCACATAGACCTAGAGGTGTCCAAAATTATTTCAGACCCAGAGGGACGGTATGTGATGTGTCAGATGAAATTTAACTCCAAAACATTCCAATGCCTGAATGTCTATGCCCCCAACCAATATTCAAAATCTTTCCTACTAAAACTTGTTAAATTACTAGCTCCGTTTTCACACATGCCAATCGTGATATGTGGTGACTTCAATTTAATTTCAGTGATTGGTTTGGATAGACAATCCCATGTGACCCCGGCACGTAAACTCCCAAAATATGGTATACCGGCCATTTTGGGTCAGATGGGTCTACTTGACATCTGGAGGGTAATGCATCCAACAGAACAAGAGTTTACATGCCAATAAGCTTCCACGGGAGGTCTATCTCGGATAGACTATATAGACTATATATGTACGTCTTATGGTCTTCTATCGAGAATAGAAAAATGCGAAATAGCACCAATAGTTTTATCTGACCATGCTGTCATTTGGGCCACATTACATTTTAAAAGAGAAATATATCTCTATAATCTATAACATGGAGATGCCCATCAATCCTAGCATCTTCCGCACACCTGACGAAGGTAGTCTTAGACACTTGGAATAACTACTGTATGCTTGAGAAAACGCGGAAACATTGAAGTCAAATCCGATTCTATTTTGGAAGGCATCCAAGGCCACTATCAGAGGTGAGATTATCTCACATATGGCCTCAATTAAAAGAAACACATCCAAACATCACTTTCTGGCCCAGACAACTCTCACTGCTACTTTCCAGGCCTATAAAGATCTTCCCAATCCTACGACATTAAAAGCTTTCCAGGAGGCAAGAGCTACCTATGAAGCCATTATAGGAAAATTAGAATCCATATCTACCTTTTGTGCGAAACTCTCGTTTTCATAAATTTGGCAATAAATCAAGCAAATTACTTTCATCCCTGCTGCAGGGACAGAGGGCCCCAGCGACTATTCACCCCCTACGTCAGAAAGACGGATCACTAGCTAACTCTAATTCCCAAAACGCCCAGATATTAAACGATTTTTATACTAATCTCTATTCCGAACAGCCAAAACGCCAGAACATTTTGGAGTGGTATTACAGTAGCTCAGATGACAGAGTCCCAGGTTGGGCAATTAATTATACAAATAACTAACCAGTAAGTAGCATCAGCTATCTCTGGATTGAAAATTGGAAAAAGCCACGGGCGCAGACGGTCTAACCACAGACTATTACAAATTATTAGACAAAAAAATAACACCCATACTTACTACAGTATACAATGATATAATGAACAAAAACACATCTTCCCCGGGTTTCAATCACGCCACACTTAAATCCCTACCTGGCTTTGGCAGTATTCTATCACTCCCAGGATCATATAGACCGATATCTCTACTGAATATTGATAACAAAATTTTAACTAAAATCATGGCCGACAGATTAAAAAATGATCCTACCGACACTGATTCATATTGACCAGACTGGTTTTGTCATGGGCAGAAATTCCGTTGTCAATATACAGATGGAGCTGGCCTAATCTATCCCCAGTGCTCACCAGATCCCTTGTGCTGGCAGTGCCGGCGATAGAGACTGCGACGTGCGTGTGCGTCTTACACGCATGCGTGTCCCAGAATGGAGGTGGCTGGGCAGTGACCTCCAGCTTCCAGCCCGTCTCCGCTTCGGGGAGATGCTGCCCAGTTCGGGGGGGTCGGGGTGACGAGGGGGACCAGTGGAGACAGCGGGGGACTCATCGGGGACCCCCGCCGAGCTCCTGGCGGGAGCCGGCCGCCGGCATGGATGGCGGTAGAAACGCCATCCACAGCAAGGACAAGGACGGCTCCATCTGTACAATGAGTTCTGGCGAAGGTTGGGGACTCCCAGTGTGCCATGTCGAATGGGACATACCAAGGGTCATATTATCTTTGGATGCTGAGAAGGCGTTTGACATGGTGCACTGGGACCATCTGTATGACACTTTAAGACAGTTTGCGTTTCCCGAGAAATTAATCTCCCTATTGCAGACCTTGTATGCTGGTTCTGTGTCTCGTATTATATGTAATGGTGTGTTATCAGATCCCTGCCCTATACTGAGGCACACGACAGGGATGCACACTATCCCCACTTCTTTTTGCCTTGGCTCTAGAGCCATTGGCGATCACCTTAAGAGATTCCCCATACTTTAGTGGCATCATGACCAGGCAGATAGATATTCGTGTCTCCTTATTTGTCGATGACATGTTGTTGCTGCTCTCACATCCACAACATGCTATCCCATTGGCCCTTAGAGACATTCAGGTTTTAAGTAGCTTCTCGGGATATAGGATAAATATTGATAAGTCTGAGTTGTTGGTGTTGAGGGGAAGCCCACCAGTGTTTGATACAACAGAGAGCTACAGCACTATCAAGGTACAACCTCAACAAATAAAATACCTGGGTGTTCAGATCCCTATGCTATTAACTACCCCCAAATAATAAATAAAACAATCCAACTAGAACGGTTGAGGGATCTACCCCTTTGCATGCTTGGGAGAATAGAGACAGTGAAGTCAGTAGTTCTTCCCAGATTGATGTACTGTATGCGCTTCCGATGTTGCCCATTAAGTTAAGACTCAGAGCTATAACAGTCTTAACGCAGGCTTGTAGCAAATTTATTTGGAGAGGAAAGAAACCAAAATTTTACTATCTAAACTAAAAAAAAAACAGAGTAGATAAGGGACTGGGACTCCCGGACATGGCCAACTATTCTAGATCCTTACTGTCCCGTTTTGCTATGGGATGGCTACTAGAAGAAGACACATACTCAGTATATGAAGTTGATAAGGCAATTTTCTTCCCATACTTACCTGGAGCCCTATTACACTCCCCAAAACAATCCATATCCCCGCACATTTACAGGAATTGCTTATTCAGGGACACATATGATGCATGGCATTACATAACTATAAAACTGGGACAGGATCCTTCCCACACGGAGTGGATTACCATTTGCGGAAATCCAATGTTTCCACCGGGAGTTAATAACTCGATTTTTAATCGAATGAGAGATAGGGGATTACGCTTGATCACTCAGGTGTTTGATCCAGGGGGCAGGCCTCTTTCATTCCACGTACTAAAAGAGAAATTTGATCTTTCGGGTCCTTGCCTCTTTCCCATCATACAATTACAACATTATGCAGCTAAAATGGCACCGAACATGGGCCCTTATTCTGATCGGTGCCGCCGGATCCGAATATGCGGCCAGGACTGTGCGTGCGAAACCCCGCCTTCCATACGGATCGCCAACTCCGTCCGTACGCGGTAAGAAGCTGGCCAAACGGACCGCACGTGTATTTATCATGGAATACGCCTCCTCCATCTCAGGGAACCTCCCCCATCATTCGATGGTCGCAGACCATCGAATGCAGGACCGAGTGCTCCACCAGCTCCCGCAACCTCAGACCACACGGACATTTTTCTGTGCAAAAGCAGGGATCTGGGCGGGCAGCTGACATCCGGCGATGTCATATGTCCGCCCCCTACACGTGCGTCACGGCCGCATTACCATACGTACGCCCAGCGTTTGCATGGGAACGCCCATGAAACGCGGGGCGTATGCATATGGTAATGAGCCCAAATAGCCCATCACGCCCCTCTCCACCCCCTGTTCGGAGTGTTCACATTTCATGCGGGATTTGGCCGTACGCCCCGCTCGCACATGCGCAGAGATGCCTCTGCACATGCGCAGACACAAAACATCGGCAGCACGAACGCACGCGGATATTACAGCACCAACCGGAATAAGGGCCATTGTATCGATCCCCCCTCAGTCCTTAATCCACCAGTGTTTGGACAAATTTAAAAGAAGTGGATTCAGATCGAACATGGTATATGGAGAACTACAAAGCACTATATCTGGCACTGAATTAAATAACACGGCAAACTCTTGGCTCTCTGATATACCTTTAATAGACAAAGAAACCATATTTAAATATTATGTAGAAACAATCAAAACTGTACAATCATCGGTTTTACAGGAAATACATGTTAAGACGGTTTACAGAGCCTATATTTCTCAAAAACAGCGCAGCTACTATGACCCAAACGAAACAGGACAATGTCTGAAGTGCGGCTTCCACTCAGCGACATTCTTCCATAATATTTGGTCCTGCGGGAAGATAAAGAAATATTGGCATAAAGTTATAAATTACACATATAACACATTCTCACTAAATGTTACAGCTCACCCAGTACCATTATTATTAGCAAATTTTGATTTGTGGAAATTGAATGCACAACACAAACATGTGGAATTCCAAATCATATCTAACCATACTTAAATTAGATAATTTATTGTCAAAATATATGTATTTTGATAGATACAACTCCATAATAACCTTCCACGCCATTTCACAAGGCTTCTGCCGAAGATGGAGTCCATTTAAACGCTCAAAACCAGAAGCGATGCAACACCAAATCTATAATATTCTTGACATCAGACCACCCAAGTTAAATTTAGATGTCTACTGGTCACAATGGAGATTGTAATGTGAAGTTAAGCTTCACTGTAACCTACCCTTAAACTTGAAGGACTAGGATAAACCATGAGCCTCTCCCCCCCTCCCCCCCCCCCCCCTCTTCATTCTTCCCCTCTCTCCCCCCCCCTCCCCTTCTATTAATTATAGGTTGTTATTTATATTGAAAGGAGGTTCTACATGGCATACTAAATGGAAAATTTAACGCATTGACATAACATTTATTCAACCCTGAAATAGATTTGATATAAGGGCACAAATGTATAAATAATGTCAATGGCCAACGTATACATTTACATATTGAATTGGTTCCAATAGCATATGTACGTTAATGACAACAGTGTGTATGTATGACCCTCTGTTAATGTTTATTTCCTTGTTGTACACTATTATTGGAAATTCAATAAATGTACTTTGAATAAAAAAAAGTGTGTGGCATAAAATGTGCCATGGGCATTATGGTGGGCATAATCCCCTGTCCCACAAAGCCATGCCCTAAATGGTTCCATTTTTATTATGTGTTGGGTTGTTTTGCACTGTGGGGCATAATTTGAATTAGGGGTGGTATTATGTGGCCCACATTATTCTTTTCATGTGTATGTGGGATGGGCCATAAATCTAAAGCCATGGGCAGGATTTTGTTCCGTCAGGGTCTCGTGGGGCGGAGTTTACCGAATATGCGCAGCCCAACAATCCGTTCTGAATTCCCACCCTTGGAATTCAAAGCCAGCCCATTATGTAAATCGCCTTTTAATGAAAGATTTTCAGCAAAGTCTTTCACCTCCTGAAAATCTCTCGCTCTTTGGGAAAATAGCTCAGTGTGTATGCACTACTTTGGTGACAGATATATCTATTATAGATTTTGGCATAAAGTCTTTTGAAATAAAAATCTCCTAGTGTGTATAGGCCTTTAATGATACCAGTAACCAGATTTAAAGACTATATGGTAATAGAATTCATAAAGATCTTGGTTACATATATTTGCAAATACATGGGTAAAAGTAACAAATGTAATTAAAATAATAAAGAAATAGTGTTAGTGAAGAGATTAGTAAGAAAAAAGTGGAAATGTAATAGTGTGCCCCCTCACAGATACCCAGCCACACCAATCTAGGGGCACCGCACCCCAAACCCATGTTACCCAAATCTGGTTACTAGTATCATTAAGTTCTAATTGTTGTAACCAAGAGATATGTAATTCTAAAAAGTCTTGATTTTGACTTGAAGGTAAAGACCTTTATCGCCCCCTTGTGGTAATAGAGAGAAGTGCCAACAGCAATATATATTTCAGGAAATAGACAAATAGGGAGGAATGTAATGCATTTAAACACAAAGTACAATATAAGCTTAACAGAAAAGGGAACTATGCATTTGGGTTTTTAATATTTTTTATACGAATTATAGGGACATTAGTGAAATGCATGAGAAACAGGACAGTCTGGAATCTGTTTTTAAAGGAATCTAGAGTGGGGGCCTCTCAAACTGTGCAATGAGGTGAATTTCATAGAACTACTATTAATTTCCAGAATTGAATGATGGAATATTGTTTAGAATGTGGAAGTTTGTTTCTATATAGTAAACAATCATAAATTGTCCCAGAGTAAATAGGTGTATGCGGTTAATGAAGGTTGGTTCTTTAAATCTTGCGTTTTTTATCGCTATAGTTATAGGGCCGTATTCAATGTTGTGCGAAAATGGTTATGTTTACGATTTTTCGCACCTTTCTCTTCATTCGGTACACTGACGCGATTACTAATTTCGATTTTTCGTGTATTCAAAGTTTCGTTTTCGTGGAACGCCTAAATGCGTAAACTAACCAATGAAGTGAAAACTGGGCGTTTCGTTTTCGCTACCCAGCCTCGCCCGTTTACTATATAAGGAAGAGTACTGCGTAGTGTACTGCGTAGTTTACCCACCATTTTGGAACACTGCGGAGCGCTGATGTGTATCGTGGCCTGTGTGCTGGAAAAGGATATCCAAACGAAGGCACAGCACTGGAATCATTCGCGGTCTTTGAGGTACCCTTTTTTTTTAAACTGAGTGTAATGTAATTGTTTTATTTTGTTTGCAAATGTTTTTGATGACAAGTGTGCATGGATGAATTCCAGTTTTGGGGTGGCCGGTTTGATAGATTTGACTATTCTAAAATGCAATTTTAGAATGTATGTTTTTTTTGAACTTGTGGTTTGCTGTATTTTTGTGCAGTTTTGGGGTGTCCATGTTTTTTCCGCCAAACATTAGGGTGTGGCTCTTAACCTACTGTACACTGCTAGTGAGGTTTGTTTGGGGGCCGCAGGGCTGCTGAATGATGTCTTTGGGGTTGCCTGTGTGGTGTATATATGGCATTGTCCCTGTTTTTTTATCCAACCAAGATCAGGGTGTGGCTCTTAACCTACTGTACACTGCTAGTAAGGTTTGTTTGGGGGCTGCAGGGCTGCTGAATGATGTCTTTGGGGTTGCATGTGCGGTGTATATATGGCATTGTCCCTGTTTTTTTATCCAACCAAGATCAGGGTGTGGCTCTTAACCTACTGTACACTGCTAGTAAGGTTTGTTTGGGGGCTGCAGGGCTGCTGAATGATGTCTTTGGGGTTGCCTGTGTGGTGTATATATGGCATTGTCCCTGTTTTTTATCCAACCAAGATCAGGGTGTGGCTCTTAACCTACTGTACACTGCTAGTGAGGTTTGTTTGGGGGCCGCAGGGCTGCTGAATGATGTCTTTGGGGTTGCCTGTGTGGTGTATATATGGCATTGTCCCTGTTTTTTATCCAACCAAGATCAGGGTGTGGCTCTTAACCTACTGTACACTGCTAGTGAGGTTTGTTTGGGGGCCGCAGGGCTGCTGAATGATGTCTTTGGGGTTGCCTGTGTGGTGTATATATGGCATTGTCCCTGTTTTTTATCCAACCAAGATCAGGGTGTGGCTCTTAACCTACTGTACACTGCTAGTAAGGTTTGTTTGGGGGCTGCAGGGCTGCTGAATGATGTCTTTGGGGTTGCCTGTGTGGTGTATATATGGCATTGTCCCTGTTTTTTATCCAACCAAGATCAGGGTGTGGCTCTTAACCTACTGTACACTGCTAGTAAGGTTTGTTTGGGGGCTGCAGGGCTGCTGAATGATGTCTTTGGGGTTGCATGTGCGGTGTATATATGGCATTGTCCCTGTTTTTTTATCCAACCAAGATCAGGGTGTGGCTCTTAACCTACTGTACACTGCTAGTAAGGTTTGTTTGGGGGCTGCAGGGCTGCTGAATGATGTCTTTGGGGTTGCCTGTGTGGTGTATATATGGCATTGTCCCTGTTTTTTTATCCAACCAAGATCAGGGTGTGGCTCTTAACCTACTGTACACTGCTAGTAAGGTTTGTTTGGGGGCTGCAGGGCTGCTGAATGATGTCTTTGGGGTTGCCTGTGTGGTGTATATATGGCATTGTCCCTGTTTTTTTATCCAACCAAGATCAGGGTGTGGCTCTTAACCTACTGTACACTGCTAGTAAGGTTTGTTTGGGGGCTGCAGGGCTGCTGAATGATGTCTTTGGGGTTGCATGTGCGGTGTATATATGGCATTGTCCCTGTTTGTTATCCAACAAACATTAGGGTGATAAGTAGAGATTGAACATATTTCACTTTCATTCTTAGAAATGTTGAGGAACTCTCAAAGACATTTCAATGAGCAGGAAGCACATTCGGATGATTCCCTGAGGTTATCCAATGAGTCAGGGCAAGACACAGAGGAAAACAATGTGCCCGGTCCAAGCACAAAAGAATGCAACAAATTAAGGAAGTCCAAAAGAAAGGTAATGTTCTCCTCAATTTGTACCACCCCACTATTGCATTCGCATGCACTGTCCATTAAATTTATTTAATTAATTTTCATTATCTTATAGACATGTCACAATTGTTGTCCGACTTTACCTGTTATTTTACATTGATTTTATATTTGGCTGCATGTGTACATTACTTACGCAGACAAGATTGAGAAGCCCTCATCTTTCTGAAAATTCGACATCTGAGGAATCGCTAGGAAGATTTGATAATGCTTAGGAGGACAGTGAAGAATTTAGATTGTGGCGATCAAAAATCTCAGCATCTCGCCGAAAGGAAAATACTTCTGCACATTCTCAAACCAAAGTAAGTTAAATACTGAATAGTTCTTGTTTTTATTTCAACAGAATGATGCTAATATTTTGGCATTGTATTTTTTTTAATAGCAAAATGAAGAAACCCATTCCCGTAGGCATGACACAACTGTTCGACACACTAAAAGGCGTCAAGAAGATGGTCACCAACATGAAATACGTTGTACAGAACCACAAGCTCAAAGGCATACAGGCAATCGTGATAATGATGGAAATTCAGATGCAGGTGGATCACATAATTCTCCCGGAGATGGATCTGCAGAAGAAAACTGCAAAAAGATGCAGCGAGGAATCCGTTTCAATGAGTCAGAAAGCTATGCCTTAGTTGATTTAGTGGATCGTTACTACGACATGCTATTCGGGCCAAGGGCACAAACTACTGCTCCTAGACAAAAAAGAAAGATATGGAACACAATAGCTGAGAAAGTAACGTCGATTTCTGGAATACGCAGGGATGCAAAGCATTGCATGAAGAGATATAACGACTGCCGTCGGCAAACTAAAAAAAAATTAGGAATTCAACGAAGGCACGAAATGGGGACCGGTGGAGGGCCGGAACTGAAAGTGAATTGGCTTTCATGGGAGGAAGTTATAAAAAAAAGATTAAACCCAATCATGGTTACAGGCGTAGCAGGCAGAATTGACTCCAGACGTCATGGAGATTTTGTGCACGAAGAGGAGCCTTCCAGAAGGAAAAGAGGATCTGTAATGAAAGACAGAAACAATAAAAGAAGGCAATTAGGTAAATACAATTTTATGGTACTTATGTAATATCTGGGCTCCCGTTTTTCTTATGAGACTGCGTCCCCTCGCGGGGCTCGCTGCGCTCGCCACGCTTCGGGCACGGTGGCTCGCTGCGCTCGCCACACTATATAAAATCAACTCCATGCGTATTTGGATAGTAGGGATATGAAAAAATGGGGTGTATTTAACATGGGAGCCCAGATAATACATAAGTACCAATTTTATTTTACACTTCAACTTTCACGTATGACCCAAACACTCTGGTCTGAGATGAAACTTGATCAAAACTGAGGTTTGAGCCGAATTCTCCAGTATGTATGGCTGGCCATTGTGTGCTGCCACAGGCTATACTGCAGCAATGTCACCTGTAAAGCTATTCATCTGCAGGTTATTTTCGCAGATGAACAGCATTTATGATGGCGTTGCACAGTGCTCGGCTATGCAAGGTTGTCTACACACTATACTTTGTTGATGGGTGGGGTTTTGAACTACTAGCAAAAAAAATCAGTGCTTATTGACCTGATATTTTTACATAATAATTTCATAAGTATTTCTTCTAAATGATATTGATTTTTTTAATTATATTTACAGATGATCGTGCAGTTATTGGTCAAAGCATTTGTAATGAAACAGCTGTAACAGCACTTCAAAAGAACGCATTTACAACCAGTAGAACCCAAGAAATGCTAAGCATACCAAGTTGTTTTTTAAGTTCATCGGAGACTACTTTTCAGGGTTTTGAAGCAAGTTTACCTGAAAATCAAACATCAGCAAGAGATTTGCATCAAAGTAAATCACGAGGAAACAGTGTTGATCCTGTAGAAAATGCACCAACACAGACTGAAGGTACAATATTTATTTTTCCACAGTTGAATGTCCATGGTGTACATATATATATATATATATATATATATATATATATATATATATATATATATATATATATATATATATATATATATATAATGAAACAACTCAATTTCTAATTTTATTTATAGATGACAATCCAATGAACATTGCAGGAATGTCCTCCTGTATTGATCCATGTTTTAGTCCAGATTTGATCGGAAATAATTCCAATGAGGAGAATGATGACCATCAAGCAGCTTCTACACCAATTGGTAATTAGTGTTTTGATAAATAACATGCACTAAAAAAACTCTTAAATTACTTATTAAACCATATAACTGTAATTTGTTTAACTTTATTCACAGCAAGACAGCCAAGGGTGCAAGTAACAACTGGCAAAGAGATTCCAGATGCAGAATATCAGCACATCCTTGCTCTCTCTGAACAAATGCAGGATTGACACAAATCATTCCAAAATCTTTTACAGCAAAGTATGGCTAGCCTGGAAACTTCATTCACAGAATTAATTACCACAGTGCAAGAGAATGAAGTTAACCGTCAAAAAGACAACAAAGCATCTCAGGATATTATGATAATCATGGCGACTGCGCTTAACAAATTAGTAGAAAACACATCATGTCAAGCAAGTAGTCTAATGCTAATTTCCGAGGCAAATCAACATTCTGCAACATATTTGAATGTGATGGCAGAATGCCATCGCCAGACAGCATCAAGTTCGGTATTGATTGCCACATCTTTAAAATTGATTGTTGAGAACATGGCCAATAAAGCTCAATGTAGATCGGATTCACACCATGCTCAAACAAGTCATCAACAGGTAGAACGAAAGACCACTGCTCTTACAGCAAGTTCAGCAACCTATTCATATTCCCAAATGTATACGGGGTTTCCAGGAATGTTGCCACCGGGCCGTTATCCTCCAACAGCAACAGTATCTGTGCAACCAATACAATCACCTTCCACGACTGAGAAGCTGGCTTCAAAGATCGCTGAAAATGAAGAGGAGTGTATTACACCACCAGAATAGGGTAACATTTTTTTCCATCTATTTTTTGGAAAAAAAAACCTTTTGAACACTTCCCATTCCATCACGGCAGTGCCCTTTGTGTGAGTTCTCACCCACATCCCATAATGGAATGTAGGTGAGAAGAAGTACAGGGTACTGCCATGTTGGGATGTGTTAATGGCCTTTTCACCTGTATCTGCTTGTACCCACACTTCCCATTCCATCACGGCAGTGCCCTTTGTGTGAGTTCTCACCCACATCCCATAATGGAATGTAGGTGAGAAGAAGTACAGGGTACTGCCATGTTGGGATGTGTTAATGGCCTTTTCACCTGTATCTGCTTGTACCCACACTTCCCATTCCATCACGGCAGTGCCCTTTGTGTGAGTTCTCACCCACATCCCATAATGGAATGTAGGTGAGAAGAAGTACAGGGTACTGCCATGTTGGGATGTGTTAATGGCCTTTTCACCTGTATCTGCTTGTACCCACTTTTTACCCACACAACAGCAATTTGTTTAACTCTTTATCAATATCATTTCAGATGTCCATTTGAGGAATTGTGAAGAAAACAAGTATTTCATTCAAAGTTTAACCAGTTTTAATTTTATTTTTTCTTGAACAAATTGGTTTTAAAATCTCTTTGACTTTTTCAAAATTTGGGTTCGATGGTCCACTTTGAACTGCAGTACAATGTTGAGGTTCATTTCAATATTCTGAAGACAACACCCTTTAAAGACAGAAGAAGTTCGCAAATGTTAAAATGTTTAACGAAAGAACAGCATTTAGAACATAAAAATAATCATAATAATGTTAAAATGTCTGTCAACAATCAGAAATATGAGTACGCTAGAAAAGTTTAATGTCTGGCCGCAATAGTAATGTGCATGTGATATCGCTTATAGGTGATTCCTCGGTTTAGAGTGACAGAATAAAAAAATGCTTGTTCAGCATCATCAGTTACTCCGGATGACCAACTTGCACTATTGGAAATGTCTTAACGGCCACCAGCGTACAAGTTTTTTTTTGTAATAAAAAAAATATCAGGAACTATGGTTTGGTTTTGGTCAGATGTGCGAAAAGAACGATTGCTACATTTGCTATGAGTGTTGGTGAATGACAGAATATACTTGGAGCAGATAAGATGGATAAATAATAATACAGATGTTTAGGTGGTACATGAAAATTAGTGTGCAGTGTAACTAGGTTATCCTTAATTATGCCCCCAGCATGTGCAATGCTTTAACCAGTGCATAATAAAATGCAAAGGTCGCCACAAGATCACATGTCTGCAGATGTGTATTTGTAAATATTTTACTACCTACACAGGTAAATATCAGATACCCATACTTTAATTGGGCAGGTGGCAACAACAGAGAAAGGGGATATCTAGGGGAGTGTGGGTATGTGGACATTTCCAGATTACCTTGCCTGGAACTAGAGGTTACAAATCTAATTTAAATAACAGCAGCCTACATTTTCAGAATATATTCCTGGCCACCCCTTTGGACAAAGTTTAATTTCAAGAATAAAATAAAATATAGATAAATGAATCACGTTTTGCCTAAATGTCATCCGTAAATCAAGTTATATGGTAAGGAAGAAGATTAACCTCTGTTTCCTAACATATTTTATGAACGGAAGCGCACACACTTTACAGGGGGGGCAGGGGTTCAGATTAGCATACTCACCAATTTCAACAGCAGGGGTGCAGACATCCCAGAGTCCAGAGATCCATCCGTAAAGGTGAGCAGGCAGAAGGGTCATAACTGAGCAGGTCCAGCAGCCACACAGCACAACCTGCAGGGGAAACAGAGGGGGGGGGGGGGCACAGGTTATTGACTGTTTGGATGGGTAGGAGTCTTGACACCGGAATCCCCTACACAGTTTTGTAATATGGCTAACTCACCAGATTATACGGAGATGAGATCACTCATCCAAGGTAACCAGGCTTCCACAGAAACATCCTTAAAAGCAGACAATAGAAAGGGATAACCACCAACAACCTGTATGAAAAGTATGTGAAAATGTAAAACAGGACATATGAATTTTCAATCTACAAAAATGTAAATAGATCACATCTCACCTGCATATGAACAATCTTTTGAAATTTATTATCACTTTAGAGCACTTTTAAATACAACTTCCAACCACGAAACAGTAATAACAGCAACTGGTCAAACAAACTCAATGAACTTTAATGAACTCCATCAAGAACGAACTCTGTAAAATAAAAGGTAAATAACATTTATGTAGCTAAATGATATATATATATATATATATATATATATAGATATATATATATGTGTGTATGTGTGTGTTTGTGTACAGATGTTTTGTATATACGCACATGAGAAGAAGGTGTCAATAAGATGCCTTCTGGTCTCTGCTCCTTCGTCCATACCCACAGATAATACCGAAGAAAGATCCCCATGCTGGCTAACACCAGCATGAATATTCACCGGCAAACGTCTTGCGACACAGATATTATGCAGAATGCAACAGGCATTAATAATGCCGCAAACTTTTCCCGGTGAATATAAGAGGGTCCCGCCGGAGATGTCTAAACACCTGAACCGGCTCTTAAGTACACCAAAGGTCCTTTCAATTACACCCCTCGATGCAATGTGAACCTCCTGGTATCTCTTTCGGCATCACCTACAGGATCAGGTAATGGGGTCAACAGCCAAGGTTTATTCGGATAACCCGCATCACCTAAAAGGGATAATTGAAAAGGTATTAAACTTTTTTAATTACAGTAACAACTAAAAAAAAATATTAAAAAATTACATACCCAACAGCCAGCCATCTGGCATTCGACCTTCCTCAAAGTCCAGGAATAGAGATGACTGGCTTAAAACGAAGGAGTCGTGGGTCGACCCAGGGAAACCCACACAAATGTCCAATAATCTCATTGTGGAATCACACACCATCTGTACATTGAGGGAATGGAAGTGTTTTCGATTCCGATAACATTCTTCCGATTCCCTGGGAGGTGTGAGTTGCACATGGGTACAGTCTATCGCGCCCAACACATTGGGGAATTTCCATTTTTGAAAGAAACCAAATTTGATCTCATTCCATTCGCTGTCAGTGTCTGGGAATTTTATAACCTGGGTCGTTAATTTACGGAAAGCTTTTATGACCTGGGACAAACAGCGTGACATTGTTGGCTGAGAAAAACCGCATGTCTGGGACAAAGTAGGCTGGAAGGTGCCTGACGCAAAAAATTGCAATGCAGCCAGTAGTTTCTGGAAACCACTGACTGCATGATTTGACCGTACCCGAGGTTCCAGGTCAGCTTCCAACAGATCGTACAGCGAATAGATATCCTGAGACGATAAGCGAAAGGTACCTATCACTTCCGCCTCAGAGAGACCATCCAGTACACGCCTAGTACGATACTGGCGTGGACGTGGAATTAAAACACGCACTGACTCACCAAATGTAGACAGATGCTGACCACGATGCTGATATCCACGCCCCTGACCATGGTGCTGATATCCACGTGCCAGGCGACGACGTTTGCATCGCAGCATGTATGTCGATAGGACCATGAACATCACAATCAAGTCAGCAAAATTCTCCATTATTGTAGGCAGTGATTGAAAAGGAATTATTTCTTATCCAAAAACGCAAATTGCCCTAAAAAACGCTTCCAAATACAGCTGACTGCAATAAGCTGCTGCTCCCTGAAGTCCCAAACGTAGGAGTGAGGCACTGTGAGGGGTGAACAGCATCTTGGGAAAAAATAACATGTGCTTTACCAATGCATGATGGGAAATCAAGTGTATTAAAAACAATTTATATGGCCCTTCATTGGAAAACAGCAACTTTCAAAGAGGCAAACACTTCTCCAACAAGAATGTGTAGGTTCCGGAGGTTAAAAGGAGGCATCACTCAAGAAATATTTGTATTCGTGACCCATTGGGCGTCGAAATGAAAATGGAGAAACGGATCAAACATGTGCAGCAAACAATTTTGTCTTCTCACGATTGAATACATTTGTGCGAAAAAGCGAAAAAAACTATAAAAAAAAAACGAAATGTAAAGGTTTGACCAAGCGAAATAAGCGAAACGCAAGCGAAACTTAAAACTTTCGCGTGCGCGAAAAATCACAACATTGAATAGACGAAGTCTTTTCGTCGCGAAAAAACGAAATTTTTTAGAGAAAAAAGGGATTTCGCAAGGGATTGAATACGGCCCATAGTATGATACAGATTGTATCATTGAGTCACAGTATACTTCTTTTGGGTAACTTAATTATCTTGCATCTTGCACTTTGCAGCAGTAGTCTTCAGCAGTATGAGGCAGGGATTACTGGTATTGTGACTGAGTCTTGCTGATGTATTATATTGGGTACAGCTTATTCTGATCCATAACTAAGCCATCATCAAGTAAATAGGTGAATATAAAGCAGGGTTGCCTACCCTCCCGGAATGGCCGGGAGTCTCCCGAAAATCAGGTCCCCCTCCCGGCCCCCCGGAAGGGTGGGCAACCTTCCCGGATTCAGGGGGACCCCCGCTGCGCCCCCGATCGCGGAATTTAAATGCTCCAATCTACTGGTCTCAGAGGAGGGTGGCGGAGCTAAAATGGCAATTTAGCCCCGCCCCCTCCATGGAGATATGCAAATTCACCTGTTTAACATCATGATGGCGGGGCTTAGTGATGTCACACTAAAGCCCTGCCCCCGATCAACTGCTGAAACTCTCCTCTCCAGGCTTCTCCCGGAAAAGAGAATATTAAAGTCGGCAACCCTGATATAAAGTAGAAGTCAATCAGCTCCTAACTGCCATGTTGCAGGCTGTGTTTAAAAAATGACAGTTACTGAAGGAGCTGTTTAATCTCCATCCACTTTATTCTCCAAGGCTTAGTAAATATAATCAGTGGTGGTTTTTACCTTTGGGTTGCAGGGCTGCAGCCACCCAGGTAAAATCCGCCACTGTAGTGAAGCCAGATGCAGTCTGTGAGACTGTGTGCAATGGCTTCACTGTGACTGGCCGTGATTTCCTATTAGAAGGTGTTTTACATTTTGTAAGCTTTGGTGTCAATGCAGTAGCATAACAATAGTGCTGCAACCCAAGTGGTGGCTTGGGGGAGTTGGTGCTGTGGGGGCGCATGATCTCTGCAGATTCCAATGAATCTGGCTGCCCATGTGGAATCTTCTGAAATTGTCCCTCCAAAAATGTCTGCCACCTTGGAGGATACAGATGCTATTGGTCCTACTGGACCCAGAGTTCCTACTGGGTTGCGTATATTGCTACTCGGTAGGATTTTGGATCTGGAAAAAAAACATAAGAAAAGACATCATAACATTAATTTCCACTCATTTCCAGTATTCTCAACAACTCACAGCTCACAATATTGTTTTTAGGCCAAAAGGTTGCACCAAAGCTAAGCGACACAAGTGGGTTGCACAAACCCGTGTCACTGCAGTGGCAGACAGGATAGCAATTTTAAAAACTAGCAAATATTGCAAAGAACAGCATTGATTTTCTTAGCATTATTTGCTAGTTTTTAAAATTGGCACCCACCCTTATGTTGTATAAATAGGACATGCACACTTAAACAAAAAAATAATTTCAGCAACAGGGTCTGCCATATGACTATGGGTGAAATGATTGGTTTGTTTGGGTCCCCACAAAAAAAAGAAGCAATTAATCTATCTTTCCTTGAACAAACTAGCTCTACAGAGGCAAGATGACCTCACCCCCTTCAGTGTATCTATCCTTATCCTCACAGAGGTCGGGATGTATTGAAATACAGTACATTGCCGCCCCTCGATGCGATACCGGTGATGTGGTAAGTGGGGGGTCTCGTCACCTCCCTGGGCAGCTCCTCCTCCCCTTATGCCGGGAAGCCTAAGCAGGCTGTTCCCGGCACCTTGTCGTCCCCCCTGCAGCTGTAAGGAAATCCGGGTGTATTTCTAGGAGAGGAGGGGTTTACCATCCGGGTCCAGGAGGACCTGCAGGAAGGTAAGCCAGGGGGAGGGGGGTCGGCGGAGGTGGCAGGTTTGAGGCGAGCGGTGATAGAAGCCCATAGGCTTCTATAGGGTATCGCCACCCAAAGGTGGCGATACCCTGCCCTGGGTATTAGTACATTAGAAAATGCGGTGGTTTTACCACATTTTTAGCTTAGTACATCCCGCCCAGAGTATTTCATTTGTCCCTGCTGGAATCCACCAATACAGGTCCCTCTCTACTTTATGGAGGAATTTATAATTAATTTTGGTGAACATCATCATCTCTACATTTTGTGGAAGCAACCTCCTACACCAACTGCTGATAAGGTTCCCGGCTGCACTAAAAACTCTTTCAAAGTACACACTGGAGAAGGGACAATTTAGATAACATAATGCCTGTTTGTATAAGGGCCTCCAAATTGCCTCTATTTCCTGCCAGTATAGATACGGACTGTCCAATATGCCTACTTGGATGTTGTCCTCCAATCTTTTGAATGCAGTGACAGTAGAAATGTCAGTAATTGTTGGCAGCTCCTTCAGGTCGAACCAGATGTCCAAACTTGCTCCTGACTGCTCTGCATCATTGCCAGTGGTTCTGCTATGAAAATGCCATTTTTTTCCTTGCAGCACCAGTTGTGTTAAAAAATGAAGGAGGAGCTGTTGCCATGTCACGTTCTGCTTGAGCTGACAATTTTCTCACCAGCAGGTCTCGGCACCTCTACAAACTTGTGTACACAGGAAAGAGACTTTAAACCTAGGATCAAGCATGGTGGCCAAAATGTAGTGCTGTTCTGATTTCAACAGATTGACCACCCATTAATCCTGGCAAAGAAAATGAAGGGCTCCATCCACAAGTCTCACATACTTAGCAGAATCGCTCTGTTTTAGCTCCTCCTTCACTTTCTCCAGCTGCTTCTGCAAAAGCCTGATGAGGGAAATGAGCTGACTCAAGCTAGTACTGTCTGAACTGACTTCACCTGTGGCAAGTTCAAAGGGTGGAGAACTTTGCATATTAGGTCGACATGCATTGGGTTGACCACTGAAGGTCGACATGACTTAGGTCAACACGTGGAATAGGTCGACATGGCTAAGGTCGACAGGGTTACATAGTTACATAGTAGATAAGGCTGAATAAAGACTTGCTTCCATCTAGTTCAACCTAAGTTTTTATAGTTAATCCCTTGGTGTATAGTATGTTCTGAAAATTTTAAAGAAAGATTTTGATTATTTGTACCCATAGATGTTTTTAACCAATAAATGTTTATCCAACCTTATTTTAAATGTATTTATTGTCTCCGCCAACACCACTTCTCCCAGAATTTGCAGGGTCGTCCCTTTTTCCTTTTTTGAATATTGGCACTACCTCAGCTATTCTCCAGTGTTTTGGTACCTAACCTGATGATCGTGAATTATCAAAAATGTAATATAGAGGGGTCGCTAGTTCCTCCCTTAATTCCATTAGTAACCTCGGATGAATACCATTTGGCCCTGGTTATTTGTTTGTTTTGATTTTGCTGAGCCTCAATATTATCTCCACGGTCGTGAAATCAATATTGAGATCTGACTTGTTCGTCCCATTTGTGGTACATGGGCATTCTACTGCCTGCTCTCCTCTAGTAAATACTGATGAGAAGAGCCCATTAAGTAGTTCCTCTGTAATACTCTTACCATTGATATCGGTTAATGGGCCTATGTTCTCTTTAATTATTCGCTTACTACAGGGCTGGGCAACATTGGCCCTCCAGATGTTAATGAACTACACATCCCAGAATGCTTTGCATTAGTTTTGCTATGTGGCCATGCTAAAACTGATGCAAGGCATGCTGGGATGTGTAGTTCATTAACATCTGGAGGGCCGGTGTTGCCCAGCCCTGGCTTACTATGTATGTACTTGAAAAACTTTTTGGGGTTGGTTTTGCTTTCAGTGGCTATGCGCTCTTCATTTTTCCTTTTAGCTACTTTGATTACCCTTTTACAAGTTTTGTTTGATTTCTTTGTACTTGCTGAACGCCTCCTCATTTACGTTATTTTTATAGAATTTAAACGCTCTTGTTTTATTGTTGATTACTGTCCTTACTTTTTTGTCCAATAATAATGTTGTTTTTTTGTTGAATTTACCCTTATTTTCTCTTGGTATGTGTGGACTTCCTGACGGCACGAAAACAGGTGGTGAAAGCCAGAGCCTTCACATCCGCCATTCATACGATTAGCACTGGTGCTCCCCAGGGATGTGTCCTTTCCCCCCTGCTCTTCTCCCTCTACACTAATGACTGCATCTCGAGTGACCAGTCAGTAAAAATCATAAAATTTGCTGATGATACCACCATCATCGGCCTAATCAAGGAGGCAGATGAGTCTGCATACAGAGGGGAAGTGGACAGACTTTCACAGTGGTGCGGCAGAAACAACCTGGACCTAAACCCCATCAAAACAGTCAAGATGATAGTAGACCAATCCAAATGTCAAGGTCCCACTGGTAATTTCCAACAGAGTGGTGTCATGGGTAGAGACCTTCAAATTCCTTGGGACAAAAATTTCTTGCAACCACAGATGGGAGCTCAACATAACTTCCATTGTCAAAAAGGTCCAACAGCGGCTGTTCTTTCTGAGGCAACTGAAAAAATGCAATATTCCGCAGGAGCTGCTGCAACTCTTTTACGCTGCTATTGTGGAGTCCGTTCTATGTTCCTCTATTACAATCTGGTATGGAGGAGCCAATGAATCTGACAAACGAAGACTGCAAAGAGTGGTGAGGCCAGCAGAGAAGATTATTGGGACGGACCTCGCCCATGTAAGGGAACAATACTTAAGTAGGGTCAAGAAGCGAGCTGGGAAGATCGTGGCGGACAAACTCCACCCTGGCCATAGCTTTTTTGATATTCTCCCATCAGGTAGACGCTTCAGGTCCATTCCTGCCAAGTCGTCAAGAACCGCAAAAAGCTTCTTCCCGATAGCTATTCAGCTATTGAACAATGTACTCTAAGATACTGCTAATCTAAACACCTAACTGCTCTGCCTAACCTTGCAAATCCTAACATGTAAATTGTATTTTGTATGCGCAACTGATGCAATGTATGTATGTCCTGTCATCCCTCTTGTACCATGCTTGAAGCTGCACTGTATCCACAAAAAATTCCTAGTATACGAGAGTATACATGGCCAATAAAGTGATTCTGATTTAATAATTAATGATTCAAGCTCATTTTTTAGTGTATCCCCTCCAATACCTCTTACCACGCAATTTCTTTTACGGCTTCCCTGAACAATTCGAAGTTAGCTTTTCTGAAGTTTAGTATTTTTGCCTGTCCTTTATATTGCAGTTTACAGAAGTTGATATCCAGTGAAACCATGTTGGGGTCACTGTTCCCTAGATGTTCAATTACATTGGTGCTTGAAACTAAGTCTATATTATTTGTTAATACTAAATCCAATAGTGCCTCATTACGAGTTGGAGCTTCTACCGTTTGAGTGATAAACTGATCTTTGAGTAAGCTTAGGAACCCACTGCTTTTTGCTGTTTTACATGTTTTGTTATTCCAATCAATATCCAGTAAATTAAAATCCACCATAATTAATACCTGCCCCTGATCTGACGATTGTTTGATTTGGTTAAATAGCAGAGACTCATCCCTATCGTTCACATTCAGCGGTCTATAGCATACCCCTATTAAAATTTTATTATTAGATTTTTTGTTATTATGAGTTATCTCTGCCCACACGGCCTAAGTGTTCTCTTTCTCTGTACCTGTGCTCATTTCTTTCTCACACGATGTTAAGTTATTTTTTACATAAAGGCACACCCCCCCGCCCCTTCTATTTTCACTGTCTTTTCTGTAGAGTGTATATCCCTCCATGTTTAATGCCCAATGTGGCGACTCATTACACCATGTTTCTGTAATACCAATAATGTAATAATCGTACCTAATGACCACAGATTGGAGTTTTCTCCCCTAGACTTATTTGTATTCCTTATTAACTTCCTTGTGCCCACTTCCCCCTTAAAAGACTCTCTACTGCCCCGCCATGTCCACTGCCTGACTTATTTATAGTTTTGAAACCCCTGCCAATGTAATTCACGCCTTCCCATACTTAGATCATCTGTACCTAAGAGCTGTAGAGAGGTAACATAACTGTTATTACATAACATTCCTGAAGTACCCTGGGAATTACCCACAATATTACCCTTATTAGTACCCCGGACATTGCCTGTAGCTCTTTCCTCCCCCCTTCTCCACCCCCAAATTGATCCTTACCCCCAATCCTGCTATTCTCACTACAGGTCCCTTAGTATCCAGCTACCCCCTCCCCCCCCCGTCTCCTAGTTTAAAATCTCCTCCAACCCTCTAACCATCCTTCCCCCCAGCACCGCAGGCCCCTCCTCATTCAGGTGCAATCCATCATGACAAAAAAGATGGCGCCTGACCGAGAAGTCTACCTAGTGTTCCATGAACACAAATCCCTCCTTCCTACACCAGTCCTTAAGCCACACATTTACCTCCCTGATCTCCCTCTGCCTCCCTGGCAGCGCATGGCACTGGTAATAATTCTGAGAATATTACCCTAGATATGTCCTCACCTTTAATTTCTTACCTAATTTCCTATACTCTTTCTTGAGGACATCCTACCTTCCACTAACTTTGTTGTTGGTGCCGATGTGCACCAGGACCTCTCAACAATCTGCGTTGAAAGATCGACAGAAGCATTAGGTCAACAAAGGGAAGGTCGACAGTCAAAAGGTTGACATGACATTTTAGCAGTGTGCCTCTTACAGAAACCGATGATACACAACATAACCTGCCTTGGAATGAGTTGGGGTTTGTGAGTTAGGGGGTAAGCTTGCCCTGTTCTTCTTGTCCACATGTCCATGGTTAAGTGGACAGTGGGTACAATGGCATTTTTGAGTACACTAAGGAAACTTTTATTAGTGTCCCTGTACAAGTCTGGGAACTGTTTAAATCTCAGTGCACTGATGGCGTCTAACAGCAGCATAATTGTTATGGCCTCAGTAATGCACTTTGCAATAGGATGACTGCTGTCATACTGCATCTTCCTCACAAAGGACTGTTGGACAGTCAATTGATTAGTTAAAGTAGTAGAAGTGGTCTTCCGACTTCCTCTCTGGTATGACAGTCGACTCTCAGTAGCAACAGCAGCAGCAGCAGTAGGCATAGCACTCAAGGATCCTTCGGAAGAATACCGGAGAGGAGTCAGTCATGCCAGTGACATGGCCTATAGGACTACTTACGATTCTGATTGAGAAAGAAATTGATGATGAGGGAGTTGGTGATGTGGATTGTAGGCGCTTGGATACAACAGGAAAAAAGCAATTTAGGTGTCACTGGACTGCTTATGCAATTAGCCAAAGTTTCTGAATTTGACAATGACTTACAGTATGAAGAATGTGCTGAAGTTGACATATAAGGGAGGATGTTCCTAGGTGGCTAGCATCCTTACCCTACTTATTACACAGGAGAAGACAGAATAAAAAGGCTGCTCCAACGGGAGACATACTGGATCCATGTGTTGGATACAGCAGCCCCACGGGGTCTTAATGAAAAAACTTCCCTAAACATTTTTTTGTAAAATTTCAGTACAGGTTGAGTATCCCTTATCCAAAATGCTCGGGACCAGGAGAATTTTGGATAACGGATTATTCCGTATTTCAGAATATTTTAATATTTCAATGATGTATTTTGAAGTATCTTGCATGTATGCTGTATAAACACATAATATACACACAAATATATTTTATTACCACATAAAATACACACAAATATATTTTAAATGTTTAAAAAACAAGGTTTCAAAACGTGAAACAAAATGTGTGTACTATCTCAGCACTGAATTTGAATGCCAAGCAATCATTGTCTTGCACATATATAGTGCCAGTTACATATCATGTCCCCAGTGATGCTGTTTCAAATGTCCCCAGTGAGTTTTTAGCAAAAAAAAAATTTTTTTTCACTTTCTGGAATGTCCGTATTTCGGAATAATTCGGATAACGGATATTCGGATACGGGATACTCGACCTGTATAATGTTTTACATTATGTCTTTGTAAAATACATAATGTTTTTGAAGGCACTTATTTCAAACCCACCAGATATAGTGGGACTATAGTGCTACAAGTTCCCTCACTAATAGAGAGTGTTAGTCAATTAATAGAGACATAAAGTGAGAGATAAAACTATTAACATACAAAAAAAATAATAATAATGAATCAGTAAGTAGTGCGAGATTCTGCAATGTGTATGGTATGCACATATGTCTAACATGTTTGTTGGGAATGCACAAATCATTTATGCTTATTTTATGGTTATTTCAAATATTGTGATGTGCATGTATAAAACCAGATAATCGTGCTCTTTTTTGTGGAGACACTGATGTAATGTACAAATAAGCAAGTACATTTTTTTTGCCGTATAAAACGTTTTTAAACGGTTTAGCATAAAATAGCATTCCTCACATTGAGTATTACAACCCCTCTTCCATGTTTTTTAATGTTTTTCCCAATATATGTATTAACACCATATTCACTCTTAATTTTTGAAACTGTGAGCGCTTGCGCAATAGCGACAATGCGCCCACCTGATCACTTCACTACACCAGCGTATGAGCGCCGGAATAGACGCCAGCGGGTTGCCCTGGCAACTGACGAAAGCCGAAAGTCATGGGGTCATCCTCCCCGCCGGAATTCTACACCAGAGCTCAGCGCGTCCTTCCAGACACGTAAGTGAACTTGCTTATTTAAATGCGGTTTTCATCTGTTCTTGTTTAGTTCTGCACTGCACTTTTGAGACACGTTGTATGCTTCTAGCTGTCCTGAGGAAGGGGCTTTGGCTTTGAAACTGTTGACAACTTAGGCTGAAGTTTTTATGCACTATTTTTGTGTGTTTTTCTATTTGATGTATTGAATACAAGCTTTTTTGCAAATTACGGAGAGTGCCGCCTCCTGTTCCTCATTTATTTGGGTAACTCGCTACTATATATATATATATAAATATACAATATTCTGTGGGAAACGCACACTTTCCAATGTAATTCAGGCAGGGGTTCAAGGTCTGAACAAATAGATATAGTAAGCCAGCCAGAGAGACCCTCAGTCTCCTGGAACGACAGGACCAGCACACCCTTATATTAGATGCAAAAAGTGTATTTATTGAAGCATCGTGTCAATCATCATCAAAGAGATAAAAATTCATCATACTTAGCAGTGACTGGCCAAGGACTGAAGACAGCAGCATACAATCATGCACAAGTGCCCTGACGGGCCGTTTCGGTAAGTACCTTTCTCAAAGGGCATCAAGCTTACACTGACACTGAGCCTCTATATAAAGTGCAAAATCCACCTGTGACAAATAAACATCAATTACCTGGTTCATGCACTCCACCCCTCATTACCAGAGCCTCATGGATGCTGCAGCTTAAAAAACAGGAAGTGCACACAGCAGATGGAACCACTGTTCATGTCTGCGCAATCCGGGGGAAGAAAGAAAGGTTCCCAGTAACCGGAAGTGATGTATGCCGTTTCCACGGCAACCTGCCGCTGCCCCCTGTCTCTGTGCGCACCACAATCACTTGCGTGCACAGCACAGTCACAGGGGGAGCGGCTACTAGTTGCCAGGCAACGGACATACACAAATCCGACTCCCTGGTTCTCACTTAGCCACCAGCGTGTCCGCAACAATTGCCTGGTCTCCACCTGATCTAAGCACCCTTCACTAGTTACATGCAGCTGCTCATAATACATAATAGTGGGTGAATGCATGATACCAAATAACAAACAGCTGGATATACAGGACATGATCAGAGTGAAAGGACCATCATAGAGACATAAATGGTGAGCCATACTACTAGTGGGTGAACTCGTGGGGTAAATTACCTATAGCAACCCCCATATAAAAATAAGGTTCAACAAAACCACATTATACTGAAAATCTGCTAAATAGTCACAATCATGTCATAAATCACTCTGAAACCGTCCTGTCCAACTGTCACATAAACACCAAAAATTACTATCAGAAAAGACACTAAACAAGAAGAAAGATTAGCATGTGAAAGCAAGTAAAAGATATGGAATACATTAATTACACAGATTTATCAAAAATCAACAAAAAATTAACAAAATTCTTTGTGGGAGAGCTGAATCAGAAATGGCCTATGCTGGGTCCTAGACTCATACTGCTCATTATAAGAATACTGACATGTTCAGTTCCTCATTAAGGCCCAACGGTGCCATCGCTTGTAGCGTGTATGTCCAGTAACACTCACGTTGTAGAAGTAACATGTGGCGGTCTCCACCTCTCCTCAACGGCATAATATAATCAAATGGTAGAAACTTAAAGTCACTCATCCGGTGTCCGGCTTGAGCGAAGTGTCTCGCAACCGGTGGTGTCGACTTGTCTACTTTCAGCAGAGCTTTATTAATAGAGGACCTATGCATATTGATCCTCTCCTTCAGCATGCGTATCGTTTTGCCCACGTATATCTTGTTACATGGGCATTGTATAATATATACAGTGAACTTAGTTGTACAGTCCATACGATATTTTAGATGGTATTTCTGACCCGTGATTGGGTGCTGCCAGTCACTGCCTGCAAGTATGAACTTACAATTCACACAACCACTGCATTTGTTTGCTCCGGTTCCCAGTTTCAGCCATGTGCTGTTTCCCACGGCCTTAGGTCCCACATCTGTGAGTACCACCTGCTGACCAATATTGGAACTCCTTTTGTAGCAAAACATGGGGTTGTGTAAGCAATGTGGACCCAATATAGGGTCAGTCCTCAGGATGTGCCAATGTTTGAGAATGGCCCCTCTTAATGCACCTGAATTAATGGAGTATGTGTTCGGAAACAACATACGTTGCTCTGCTGTCGTTCTATCCTTCTGGGTCAAGAGCTCTTCCCTCTTAAGAGTAAGGCATTTCAGACAGAATCCCTTCGACTGTGAAGTGGAACTGTACAAGTTCCAGAGGCAGTTGAAATTAAGGGATTTTTTTTCTAGACAACCCATTGCCCCCACTGGACAGGATTCCTCGAATCCACAAACTAAGTCCTTCAAAGTTCGGTCTAAATTTGAACCGCAGGTCAACAACCCCTCGATTGATACATTTATGCGCCTGGTGCGTCAGGATATTATACCACAAATGAAGAGATCGAAGGTCCGTAGATCTAATCTGACTGTCTTAGAGCAACAGGCATTGCAGTCTTTAAAAGAGAACCCGTTGATTATGGTGTGTCCGGCCGACAAGGGCGGGGCAACGGTAGTTCTTAACAAGATTGATTACAGTCAACAATAAGGAAAGGACGGGTAGGGATATTGTCTGCACACTCTAAGTGGGTCGCTAATGTTATTTGGACCCGTATTGCCCGCTATTTAAATATCACTGGCGGGGGTGCCACTCAAGGTAACTGGATGTACAGAAAAACTGTGGTAGCACAAGAAGTTGTGCAAGAAAGGATGTTACACTGTGTGAGTGCACACTATAAGACAATTTCTGTTTTCGTTCAATGTATTGAAATGATGTATTTAATAAAATTTACTTTTTAATAAACTTTTCTTTAAAAAAATTCCCCTATGTCTTGATTCCTTTTAATTTTTATGGAAACAAAAGAGGATTGATTCTTTATAGGTGAAATAAAGAGTTTAAAATCATATACATATAGACATGGTGCTCATACAAGGAAATGAGAGAGTGTAAAGGATAAAGTGTTAAAAAGATGTCAGAGCCCGTTGTCTGCTGCGTTGTATTTGATTATTTTTAAGGTGTCTGTTAGGTCTGTTGTGTTCATACACTATTGCCTAAATTGGCTTACAGACCAAATTTCCACCTTTAGGTATACTTTATACAGGGATAAGTGCTAGTTAGCAATTTTCATTTTTTAGTATTCAATTTTCAATAGTTGGCATCCAACTTAGCATTATCCTCTTTTTGAGGAGAGGTGTGTTTTGGATTCTAATTTCAGTTTTAGCTCTGCCAGAGCTTGAGATTGTGTTGCCCCTGTTGGTAATTTTTAGGGGGGGAGATTCCGTGAATTAATAATTTCTGTGTGTGGTTCTTGTTAGCATAGGTCACTCTAAGAATTCCTTTGTGTTTATTTCAAAGGTTTCTTATTAATAGTGACTTGCACTTCCCCGTCCGGGTGGGTGCTGGTGTCAGCCTTTGTTTGGGTACTTAGGTTGCAAGTTTTATATATGACAACCTATATTGTTGGATATTTTCCCTTATTTATTTTTGGGATTATTACTCCTTTAAGCATCAATCTGCACTTTCCTGTCTGGATATATGGAGAGTTGTACTTCCTTGTTTAAATAGGCAGGGATTTGTAATTCCCTGTCTAAACAGGTGCGGACACCAATCTTCTATGTGTACACATTGGTTTATACCTTCATCATATTTTGAAAGTATGTTTATTTTCAGTGCTTCAAATAGCTTTTATTGCAAGCTTATTTCTATGTGGTTCGTATATTTGAACTTGTGCAGCTGGGTGTATTTACCCTGTTAATTTTATTTCCCCAGCAAGGGTTAATATTCCAGTGATTTTATTCCCCCAGCAAGGGTTAGGAGAAGCGCTTTCACTATTCCCTTTGTGTTCCCCAGTAAGGGTTAGTATTCCCCCTTTGGGTAAGCACTGTCGCTGATTCCCTATATATACACACAGATTCAATTTTTACTCAGTAACATACTGGTTCATATGTGCTTTCACTGGTAGAGTCTTCCAGCTTAAGTCAATATTAACACTGTTTTTCCTTCACACACACTTTAAAGTATTCTCCTAATTTACATTGTATACATTTATATCATTTTTGGTAGCTGAAGGACAGGTTCTGGTAGCTCTGTGGTTCATATATTTGAACTTGTGCAGCTGGGTATATTTGCCCTGTCAATTTTATTTCCCCAGCAAGGGTTAATATTTCAGTGATTTTTCCAGCAAAAGTTGGGAAAAGCGCTTTCCCTGTTCCCTTTGTATTCCCCAGCAAGGGTTAATGTTCCCCCTTTGGGTAAGCGCTGTCACTGATTCCCTGTATATACACACAGATTCAATTTTTACTCAGTAACACACTAATATGTGCTTTCACTGATAGAGTCTCCCAGCTTAAGTCAATATTAACACTGTTTTCCTTCACACACACTTGAAAGTATTCTCCTGATTTACATTGTATACATTTGTATCATTTTTAGCAGCTAGAGGACGGGCTCTGATAGCTCGACGCGCGTTTCACCTAATGAGGTCTTGAAAAAGCCTCATTAGGTGAAACGCGCGTCGAGCTATCAGAGCCCGTCCTCTAGCTGCTAAAAATGATACAAATGTATACAATGTAAATCAGGAGAATACTTTCAAGTGTGTGTGAAGGAAAACAGTGTTAATATTGACTTAAGCTGGGAGACTCTATCAGTGAAAGCACATATTAGTGTGTTACTGAGTAAAAATTGAATCTGTGTGTATATACAGGGAATCAGTGACAGCGCTTACCCAAAGGGGGAACATTAACCCTTGCTGGGGAACACAAAGGGAACAGGGAAAGCGCTTTTCCCAACTTTTGCTGGAAAAATCACTGAAATATTAACCCTTGCTGGGGAAATAAAATTGACAGGGCAAATATACCCAGCTGCACAAGTTCAAATATATGAACCACAGAGCTACCAGAACCTGTCCTTCAGCTACCAAAAATGATATAAATGTATACAATGTAAATTAGGAGAATACTTTAAAGTGTGTGTGAAGGAAAAACAGTGTTAATATTGACTTAAGCTGGAAGACTCTACCAGTGAAAGCACATATGAACCAGTATGTTACTGAGTAAAAATTGAATCTGTGTGTATATATAGGGAATCAGCGACAGTGCTTACCCAAAGGGGGAATACTAACCCTTACTGGGGAACACAAAGGGAATAGTGAAAGCGCTTCTCCTAACCCTTGCTGGGGGAATAAAATCACTGGAATATTAACCCTTGCTGGGGAAATAAAATTAACAGGGTAAATACACCCAGCTGCACAAGTTCAAATATACGAACCACATAGAAATAAGCTTGCAATAAAAGCTATTTGAAGCACTGAAAATAAACATACTTTCAAAATATGATGAAGGTATAAACCAATGTGTACACATAGAAGATTGGTGTCCGCACCTGTTTAGACAGGGAATTACAAATCCCTGCCTATTTAAACAAGGAAGTACAACTCTCCATATATCCAGACAGGAAAGTGCAGATTGATGCTTAAAGGAGTAATAATCCCAAAAATAAATAAGGGAAAATATCCAACAATATAGGTTGTCATATATAAAACTTGCAACCTAAGTACCCAAACAAAGGCTGACACCAGCACCCACCCGGACGGGGAAGTGCAAGTCACTATTAATAAGAAACCTTTGAAATAAACACAAAGGAATTCTTAGAGTGACCTATGCTAACAAGAACCACACACAGAAATTATTAATTCACGGAATCTCCCCCCCTAAAAATTACCAACAGGGGCAACACAATCTCAAGCTCTGGCAGAGCTAAAACTGAAATTAGAATCCAAAACACACCTCTCCTCAAAAAGAGGATAATGCTAAGTTGGATGCCAACTATTGAAAATTGAATACTAAAAAATGAAAATTGCTAACTAGCACTTATCCCTGTATAAAGTATACCTAAAGGTGGAAATTTGGTCTGTAAGCCAATTTAGGCAATAGTGTATGAACACAACAGACCTAACAGACACCTTAAAAATAATCAAATACAACGCAGCAGACAACGGGCTCTGACATCTTTTTAACACTTTATCCTTTACACTCTCTCATTTCCTTGTATGAGCACCATGTCTATATGTATATGATTTTAAACTCTTTATTTCACCTATAAAGAATCAATCCTCTTTTGTTTCCATAAAAATTAAAAGGAATCAAGACATAGGGGAATTTTTTTAAAGAAAAGTTTATTAAAAAGTAAATTTTATTAAATACATCATTTCAATACATTGAACGAAAACAGAAATTGTCTTATAGTGTGCACTCACACAGTGTAACATCCTTTCTTGCACAACTTCTTGTGCTACCACAGTTTTTCAAGATTGATTACATCAATGAAATTCTCAGGCAATTGTCTGACACTACGTGCTACAAACAGTTGAGAATGGTATCTCTTTCGGCATCACCTACAGGATCAGGTAATGGGGTCAACAGCCAAGGTTTATTCGGATAACCCGCATCACCTAAAAGGGATAATTGAAAAGGTATTAAACTTTTTTAATTACAGTAACAACTAAAAAAAAATATTAAAAAATTACATACCCAACAGCCAGCCATCTGGCATTCGACCTTCCTCAAAGTCCAGGAATAGAGATGACTGGCTTAAAACGAAGGAGTCGTGGGTCGACCCAGGGAAACCCACACAAATGTCCAATAATCTCATTGTGGAATCACACACCATCTGTACATTGAGGGAATGGAAGTGTTTTCGATTCCGATAACATTCTTCCGATTCCCTGGGAGGTGTGAGTTGCACATGGGTACAGTCTATCGCGCCCAACACATTGGGGAATTTCCATTTTTGAAAGAAACCAAATTTGATCTCATTCCATTCGCTGTCAGTGTCTGGGAATTTTATAACCTGGGTCGTTAATTTACGGAAAGCTTTTATGACCTGGGACAAACAGCGTGACATTGTTGGCTGAGAAAAACCGCATGTCTGGGACAAAGTAGGCTGGAAGGTGCCTGACGCAAAAAATTGCAATGCAGCCAGTAGTTTCTGGAAACCACTGACTGCATGATTTGACCGTACCCGAGGTTCCAGGTCAGCTTCCAACAGATCGTACAGCGAATAGATATCCTGAGACGATAAGCGAAAGGTACCTATCACTTCCGCCTCAGAGAGACCATCCAGTACACGCCTAGTACGATACTGGCGTGGACGTGGAATTAAAACACGCACTGACTCACCAAATGTAGACAGATGCTGACCACGATGCTGATATCCACGCCCCTGACCATGGTGCTGATATCCACGTGCCAGGCGACGACGTTTGCATCGCAGCATGTATGTCGATAGGACCATGAACATCACAATCAAGTCAGCAAAATTCTCCATTATTGTAGGCAGTGATTGAAAAGGAATTATTTCTTATCCAAAAACGCAAATTGCCCTAAAAAACGCTTCCAAATACAGCTGACTGCAATAAGCTGCTGCTCCCTGAAGTCCCAAACGTAGGAGTGAGGCACTGTGAGGGGTGAACAGCATCTTGGGAAAAAATAACATGTGCTTTACCAATGCATGATGGGAAATCAAGTGTATTAAAAACAATTTATATGGCCCTTCATTGGAAAACAGCAACTTTCAAAGAGGCAAACACTTCTCCAACAAGAATGTGTAGGTTCCGGAGGTTAAAAGGAGGCATCACTCAAGAAATATTTGTATTCGTGACCCATTGGGCGTCGAAATGAAAATGGAGAAACGGATCAAACATGTGCAGCAAACAATTTTGTCTTCTCACGATTGAATACATTTGTGCGAAAAAGCGAAAAAAACTATAAAAAAAAAACGAAATGTAAAGGTTTGACCAAGCGAAATAAGCGAAACGCAAGCGAAACTTAAAACTTTCGCGTGCGCGAAAAATCACAACATTGAATAGACGAAGTCTTTTCGTCGCGAAAAAACGAAATTTTTTAGAGAAAAAAGGGATTTCGCAAGGGATTGAATACGGCCCATAGTATGATACAGATTGTATCATTGAGTCACAGTATACTTCTTTTGGGTAACTTAATTATCTTGCATCTTGCACTTTGCAGCAGTAGTCTTCAGCAGTATGAGGCAGGGATTACTGGTATTGTGACTGAGTCTTGCTGATGTATTATATTGGGTACAGCTTATTCTGATCCATAACTAAGCCATCATCAAGTAAATAGGTGAATATAAAGCAGGGTTGCCTACCCTCCCGGAATGGCCGGGAGTCTCCCGAAAATCAGGTCCCCCTCCCGGCCCCCCGGAAGGGTGGGCAACCTTCCCGGATTCAGGGGGACCCCCGCTGCGCCCCCGATCGCGGAATTTAAATGCTCCAATCTACTGGTCTCAGAGGAGGGTGGCGGAGCTAAAATGGCAATTTAGCCCCGCCCCCTCCATGGAGATATGCAAATTCACCTGTTTAACATCATGATGGCGGGGCTTAGTGATGTCACACTAAAGCCCTGCCCCCGATCAACTGCTGAAACTCTCCTCTCCAGGCTTCTCCCGGAAAAGAGAATATTAAAGTCGGCAACCCTGATATAAAGTAGAAGTCAATCAGCTCCTAACTGCCATGTTGCAGGCTGTGTTTAAAAAATGACAGTTACTGAAGGAGCTGTTTAATCTCCATCCACTTTATTCTCCAAGGCTTAGTAAATATAATCAGTGGTGGTTTTTACCTTTGGGTTGCAGGGCTGCAGCCACCCAGGTAAAATCCGCCACTGTAGTGAAGCCAGATGCAGTCTGTGAGACTGTGTGCAATGGCTTCACTGTGACTGGCCGTGATTTCCTATTAGAAGGTGTTTTACATTTTGTAAGCTTTGGTGTCAATGCAGTAGCATAACAATAGTGCTGCAACCCAAGTGGTGGCTTGGGGGAGTTGGTGCTGTGGGGGCGCATGATCTCTGCAGATTCCAATGAATCTGGCTGCCCATGTGGAATCTTCTGAAATTGTCCCTCCAAAAATGTCTGCCACCTTGGAGGATACAGATGCTATTGGTCCTACTGGACCCAGAGTTCCTACTGGGTTGCGTATATTGCTACTCGGTAGGATTTTGGATCTGGAAAAAAAACATAAGAAAAGACATCATAACATTAATTTCCACTCATTTCCAGTATTCTCAACAACTCACAGCTCACAATATTGTTTTTAGGCCAAAAGGTTGCACCAAAGCTAAGCGACACAAGTGGGTTGCACAAACCCGTGTCACTGCAGTGGCAGACAGGATAGCAATTTTAAAAACTAGCAAATATTGCAAAGAACAGCATTGATTTTCTTAGCATTATTTGCTAGTTTTTAAAATTGGCACCCACCCTTATGTTGTATAAATAGGACATGCACACTTAAACAAAAAAATAATTTCAGCAACAGGGTCTGCCATATGACTATGGGTGAAATGATTGGTTTGTTTGGGTCCCCACAAAAAAAAGAAGCAATTAATCTATCTTTCCTTGAACAAACTAGCTCTACAGAGGCAAGATGACCTCACCCCCTTCAGTGTATCTATCCTTATCCTCACAGAGGTCGGGATGTATTGAAATACAGTACATTGCCGCCCCTCGATGCGATACCGGTGATGTGGTAAGTGGGGGGTCTCGTCACCTCCCTGGGCAGCTCCTCCTCCCCTTATGCCGGGAAGCCTAAGCAGGCTGTTCCCGGCACCTTGTCGTCCCCCCTGCAGCTGTAAGGAAATCCGGGTGTATTTCTAGGAGAGGAGGGGTTTACCATCCGGGTCCAGGAGGACCTGCAGGAAGGTAAGCCAGGGGGAGGGGGGTCGGCGGAGGTGGCAGGTTTGAGGCGAGCGGTGATAGAAGCCCATAGGCTTCTATAGGGTATCGCCACCCAAAGGTGGCGATACCCTGCCCTGGGTATTAGTACATTAGAAAATGCGGTGGTTTTACCACATTTTTAGCTTAGTACATCCCGCCCAGAGTATTTCATTTGTCCCTGCTGGAATCCACCAATACAGGTCCCTCTCTACTTTATGGAGGAATTTATAATTAATTTTGGTGAACATCATCATCTCTACATTTTGTGGAAGCAACCTCCTACACCAACTGCTGATAAGGTTCCCGGCTGCACTAAAAACTCTTTCAAAGTACACACTGGAGAAGGGACAATTTAGATAACATAATGCCTGTTTGTATAAGGGCCTCCAAATTGCCTCTATTTCCTGCCAGTATAGATACGGACTGTCCAATATGCCTACTTGGATGTTGTCCTCCAATCTTTTGAATGCAGTGACAGTAGAAATGTCAGTAATTGTTGGCAGCTCCTTCAGGTCGAACCAGATGTCCAAACTTGCTCCTGACTGCTCTGCATCATTGCCAGTGGTTCTGCTATGAAAATGCCATTTTTTTCCTTGCAGCACCAGTTGTGTTAAAAAATGAAGGAGGAGCTGTTGCCATGTCACGTTCTGCTTGAGCTGACAATTTTCTCACCAGCAGGTCTCGGCACCTCTACAAACTTGTGTACACAGGAAAGAGACTTTAAACCTAGGATCAAGCATGGTGGCCAAAATGTAGTGCTGTTCTGATTTCAACAGATTGACCACCCATTAATCCTGGCAAAGAAAATGAAGGGCTCCATCCACAAGTCTCACATACTTAGCAGAATCGCTCTGTTTTAGCTCCTCCTTCACTTTCTCCAGCTGCTTCTGCAAAAGCCTGATGAGGGAAATGAGCTGACTCAAGCTAGTACTGTCTGAACTGACTTCACCTGTGGCAAGTTCAAAGGGTGGAGAACTTTGCATATTAGGTCGACATGCATTGGGTTGACCACTGAAGGTCGACATGACTTAGGTCAACACGTGGAATAGGTCGACATGGCTAAGGTCGACAGGGTTACATAGTTACATAGTAGATAAGGCTGAATAAAGACTTGCTTCCATCTAGTTCAACCTAAGTTTTTATAGTTAATCCCTTGGTGTATAGTATGTTCTGAAAATTTTAAAGAAAGATTTTGATTATTTGTACCCATAGATGTTTTTAACCAATAAATGTTTATCCAACCTTATTTTAAATGTATTTATTGTCTCCGCCAACACCACTTCTCCCAGAATTTGCAGGGTCGTCCCTTTTTCCTTTTTTGAATATTGGCACTACCTCAGCTATTCTCCAGTGTTTTGGTACCTAACCTGATGATCGTGAATTATCAAAAATGTAATATAGAGGGGTCGCTAGTTCCTCCCTTAATTCCATTAGTAACCTCGGATGAATACCATTTGGCCCTGGTTATTTGTTTGTTTTGATTTTGCTGAGCCTCAATATTATCTCCACGGTCGTGAAATCAATATTGAGATCTGACTTGTTCGTCCCATTTGTGGTACATGGGCATTCTACTGCCTGCTCTCCTCTAGTAAATACTGATGAGAAGAGCCCATTAAGTAGTTCCTCTGTAATACTCTTACCATTGATATCGGTTAATGGGCCTATGTTCTCTTTAATTATTCGCTTACTACAGGGCTGGGCAACATTGGCCCTCCAGATGTTAATGAACTACACATCCCAGAATGCTTTGCATTAGTTTTGCTATGTGGCCATGCTAAAACTGATGCAAGGCATGCTGGGATGTGTAGTTCATTAACATCTGGAGGGCCGGTGTTGCCCAGCCCTGGCTTACTATGTATGTACTTGAAAAACTTTTTGGGGTTGGTTTTGCTTTCAGTGGCTATGCGCTCTTCATTTTTCCTTTTAGCTACTTTGATTACCCTTTTACAAGTTTTGTTTGATTTCTTTGTACTTGCTGAACGCCTCCTCATTTACGTTATTTTTATAGAATTTAAACGCTCTTGTTTTATTGTTGATTACTGTCCTTACTTTTTTGTCCAATAATAATGTTGTTTTTTTGTTGAATTTACCCTTATTTTCTCTTGGTATGTGTGGACTTCCTGACGGCACGAAAACAGGTGGTGAAAGCCAGAGCCTTCACATCCGCCATTCATACGATTAGCACTGGTGCTCCCCAGGGATGTGTCCTTTCCCCCCTGCTCTTCTCCCTCTACACTAATGACTGCATCTCGAGTGACCAGTCAGTAAAAATCATAAAATTTGCTGATGATACCACCATCATCGGCCTAATCAAGGAGGCAGATGAGTCTGCATACAGAGGGGAAGTGGACAGACTTTCACAGTGGTGCGGCAGAAACAACCTGGACCTAAACCCCATCAAAACAGTCAAGATGATAGTAGACCAATCCAAATGTCAAGGTCCCACTGGTAATTTCCAACAGAGTGGTGTCATGGGTAGAGACCTTCAAATTCCTTGGGACAAAAATTTCTTGCAACCACAGATGGGAGCTCAACATAACTTCCATTGTCAAAAAGGTCCAACAGCGGCTGTTCTTTCTGAGGCAACTGAAAAAATGCAATATTCCGCAGGAGCTGCTGCAACTCTTTTACGCTGCTATTGTGGAGTCCGTTCTATGTTCCTCTATTACAATCTGGTATGGAGGAGCCAATGAATCTGACAAACGAAGACTGCAAAGAGTGGTGAGGCCAGCAGAGAAGATTATTGGGACGGACCTCGCCCATGTAAGGGAACAATACTTAAGTAGGGTCAAGAAGCGAGCTGGGAAGATCGTGGCGGACAAACTCCACCCTGGCCATAGCTTTTTTGATATTCTCCCATCAGGTAGACGCTTCAGGTCCATTCCTGCCAAGTCGTCAAGAACCGCAAAAAGCTTCTTCCCGATAGCTATTCAGCTATTGAACAATGTACTCTAAGATACTGCTAATCTAAACACCTAACTGCTCTGCCTAACCTTGCAAATCCTAACATGTAAATTGTATTTTGTATGCGCAACTGATGCAATGTATGTATGTCCTGTCATCCCTCTTGTACCATGCTTGAAGCTGCACTGTATCCACAAAAAATTCCTAGTATACGAGAGTATACATGGCCAATAAAGTGATTCTGATTTAATAATTAATGATTCAAGCTCATTTTTTAGTGTATCCCCTCCAATACCTCTTACCACGCAATTTCTTTTACGGCTTCCCTGAACAATTCGAAGTTAGCTTTTCTGAAGTTTAGTATTTTTGCCTGTCCTTTATATTGCAGTTTACAGAAGTTGATATCCAGTGAAACCATGTTGGGGTCACTGTTCCCTAGATGTTCAATTACATTGGTGCTTGAAACTAAGTCTATATTATTTGTTAATACTAAATCCAATAGTGCCTCATTACGAGTTGGAGCTTCTACCGTTTGAGTGATAAACTGATCTTTGAGTAAGCTTAGGAACCCACTGCTTTTTGCTGTTTTACATGTTTTGTTATTCCAATCAATATCCAGTAAATTAAAATCCACCATAATTAATACCTGCCCCTGATCTGACGATTGTTTGATTTGGTTAAATAGCAGAGACTCATCCTTATCGTTCACATTCAGCGGTCTATAGCATACCCCTATTAAAATTTTATTATTAGATTTTTTGTTATTATGAGTTATCTCTGCCCACACGGCCTAAGTGTTCTCTTTCTCTGTACCTGTGCTCATTTCTTTCTCACACGATGTTAAGTTATTTTTTACATAAAGGCACACCCCCCCGCCCCTTCTATTTTCACTGTCTTTTCTGTAGAGTGTATATCCCTCCATGTTTAATGCCCAATGTGGCGACTCATTACACCATGTTTCTGTAATACCAATAATGTAATAATCGTACCTAATGACCACAGATTGGAGTTTTCTCCCCTAGACTTATTTGTATTCCTTATTAACTTCCTTGTGCCCACTTCCCCCTTAAAAGACTCTCTACTGCCCCGCCATGTCCACTGCCTGACTTATTTATAGTTTTGAAACCCCTGCCAATGTAATTCACGCCTTCCCATACTTAGATCATCTGTACCTAAGAGCTGTAGAGAGGTAACATAACTGTTATTACATAACATTCCTGAAGTACCCTGGGAATTACCCACAATATTACCCTTATTAGTACCCCGGACATTGCCTGTAGCTCTTTCCTCCCCCCTTCTCCACCCCCAAATTGATCCTTACCCCCAATCCTGCTATTCTCACTACAGGTCCCTTAGTATCCAGCTACCCCCTCCCCCCCCCGTCTCCTAGTTTAAAATCTCCTCCAACCCTCTAACCATCCTTCCCCCCAGCACCGCAGGCCCCTCCTCATTCAGGTGCAATCCATCATGACAAAAAAGATGGCGCCTGACCGAGAAGTCTACCTAGTGTTCCATGAACACAAATCCCTCCTTCCTACACCAGTCCTTAAGCCACACATTTACCTCCCTGATCTCCCTCTGCCTCCCTGGCAGCGCATGGCACTGGTAATAATTCTGAGAATATTACCCTAGATATGTCCTCACCTTTAATTTCTTACCTAATTTCCTATACTCTTTCTTGAGGACATCCTACCTTCCACTAACTTTGTTGTTGGTGCCGATGTGCACCAGGACCTCTCAACAATCTGCGTTGAAAGATCGACAGAAGCATTAGGTCAACAAAGGGAAGGTCGACAGTCAAAAGGTTGACATGACATTTTAGCAGTGTGCCTCTTACAGAAACCGATGATACACAACATAACCTGCCTTGGAATGAGTTGGGGTTTGTGAGTTAGGGGGTAAGCTTGCCCTGTTCTTCTTGTCCACATGTCCATGGTTAAGTGGACAGTGGGTACAATGGCATTTTTGAGTACACTAAGGAAACTTTTATTAGTGTCCCTGTACAAGTCTGGGAACTGTTTAAATCTCAGTGCACTGATGGCGTCTAACAGCAGCATAATTGTTATGGCCTCAGTAATGCACTTTGCAATAGGATGACTGCTGTCATACTGCATCTTCCTCACAAAGGACTGTTGGACAGTCAATTGATTAGTTAAAGTAGTAGAAGTGGTCTTCCGACTTCCTCTCTGGTATGACAGTCGACTCTCAGTAGCAACAGCAGCAGCAGCAGTAGGCATAGCACTCAAGGATCCTTCGGAAGAATACCGGAGAGGAGTCAGTCATGCCAGTGACATGGCCTATAGGACTACTTACGATTCTGATTGAGAAAGAAATTGATGATGAGGGAGTTGGTGATGTGGATTGTAGGCGCTTGGATACAACAGGAAAAAAGCAATTTAGGTGTCACTGGACTGCTTATGCAATTAGCCAAAGTTTCTGAATTTGACAATGACTTACAGTATGAAGAATGTGCTGAAGTTGACATATAAGGGAGGATGTTCCTAGGTGGCTAGCATCCTTACCCTACTTATTACACAGGAGAAGACAGAATAAAAAGGCTGCTCCAACGGGAGACATACTGGATCCATGTGTTGGATACAGCAGCCCCACGGGGTCTTAATGAAAAAACTTCCCTAAACATTTTTTTGTAAAATTTCAGTACAGGTTGAGTATCCCTTATCCAAAATGCTCGGGACCAGGAGAATTTTGGATAACGGATTATTCCGTATTTCAGAATATTTTAATATTTCAATGATGTATTTTGAAGTATCTTGCATGTATGCTGTATAAACACATAATATACACACAAATATATTTTATTACCACATAAAATACACACAAATATATTTTAAATGTTTAAAAAACAAGGTTTCAAAACGTGAAACAAAATGTGTGTACTATCTCAGCACTGAATTTGAATGCCAAGCAATCATTGTCTTGCACATATATAGTGCCAGTTACATATCATGTCCCCAGTGATGCTGTTTCAAATGTCCCCAGTGAGTTTTTAGCAAAAAAAAAAATTTTTTTCACTTTCTGGAATGTCCGTATTTCGGAATAATTCGGATAACGGATATTCGGATACGGGATACTCGACCTGTATAATGTTTTACATTATGTCTTTGTAAAATACATAATGTTTTTGAAGGCACTTATTTCAAACCCACCAGATATAGTGGGACTATAGTGCTACAAGTTCCCTCACTAATAGAGAGTGTTAGTCAATTAATAGAGACATAAAGTGAGAGATAAAACTATTAACATACAAAAAAAATAATAATAATGAATCAGTAAGTAGTGCGAGATTCTGCAATGTGTATGGTATGCACATATGTCTAACATGTTTGTTGGGAATGCACAAATCATTTATGCTTATTTTATGGTTATTTCAAATATTGTGATGTGCATGTATAAAACCAGATAATCGTGCTCTTTTTTGTGGAGACACTGATGTAATGTACAAATAAGCAAGTACATTTTTTTTGCCGTATAAAACGTTTTTAAACGGTTTAGCATAAAATAGCATTCCTCACATTGAGTATTACAACCCCTCTTCCATGTTTTTTAATGTTTTTCCCAATATATGTATTAACACCATATTCACTCTTAATTTTTGAAACTGTGAGCGCTTGCGCAATAGCGACAATGCGCCCACCTGATCACTTCACTACACCAGCGTATGAGCGCCGGAATAGACGCCAGCGGGTTGCCCTGGCAACTGACGAAAGCCGAAAGTCATGGGGTCATCCTCCCCGCCGGAATTCTACACCAGAGCTCAGCGCGTCCTTCCAGACACGTAAGTGAACTTGCTTATTTAAATGCGGTTTTCATCTGTTCTTGTTTAGTTCTGCACTGCACTTTTGAGACACGTTGTATGCTTCTAGCTGTCCTGAGGAAGGGGCTTTGGCTTTGAAACTGTTGACAACTTAGGCTGAAGTTTTTATGCACTATTTTTGTGTGTTTTTCTATTTGATGTATTGAATACAAGCTTTTTTGCAAATTACGGAGAGTGCCGCCTCCTGTTCCTCATTTATTTGGGTAACTCGCTACTATATATATATATATAAATATACAATATTCTGTGGGAAACGCACACTTTCCAATGTAATTCAGGCAGGGGTTCAAGGTCTGAACAAATAGATATAGTAAGCCAGCCAGAGAGACCCTCAGTCTCCTGGAACGACAGGACCAGCACACCCTTATATTAGATGCAAAAAGTGTATTTATTGAAGCATCGTGTCAATCATCATCAAAGAGATAAAAATTCATCATACTTAGCAGTGACTGGCCAAGGACTGAAGACAGCAGCATACAATCATGCACAAGTGCCCTGACGGGCCGTTTCGGTAAGTACCTTTCTCAAAGGGCATCAAGCTTACACTGACACTGAGCCTCTATATAAAGTGCAAAATCCACCTGTGACAAATAAACATCAATTACCTGGTTCATGCACTCCACCCCTCATTACCAGAGCCTCATGGATGCTGCAGCTTAAAAAACAGGAAGTGCACACAGCAGACGGAACCACTGTTCATGTCTGCGCAATCCGGGGGAAGAAAGAAAGGTTCCCAGTAACCGGAAGTGATGTATGCCGTTTCCACGGCAACCTGCCGCTGCCCCCTGTCTCTGTGCGCACCACAATCACTTGCGTGCACAGCACAGTCACAGGGGGAGCGGCTACTAGTTGCCAGGCAACGGACATACACAAATCCGACTCCCTGGTTCTCACTTAGCCACCAGCGTGTCCGCAACAATTGCCTGGTCTCCACCTGATCTAAGCACCCTTCACTAGTTACATGCAGCTGCTCATAATACATAATAGTGGGTGAATGCATGATACCAAATAACAAACAGCTGGATATACAGGACATGATCAGAGTGAAAGGACCATCATAGAGACATAAATGGTGAGCCATACTACTAGTGGGTGAACTCGTGGGGTAAATTACCTATAGCAACCCCCATATAAAAATAAGGTTCAACAAAACCACATTATACTGAAAATCTGCTAAATAGTCACAATCATGTCATAAATCACTCTGAAACCGTCCTGTCCAACTGTCACATAAACACCAAAAATTACTATCAGAAAAGACACTAAACAAGAAGAAAGATTAGCATGTGAAAGCAAGTAAAAGATATGGAATACATTAATTACACAGATTTATCAAAAATCAACAAAAAATTAACAAAATTCTTTGTGGGAGAGCTGAATCAGAAATGGCCTATGCTGGGTCCTAGACTCATACTGCTCATTATAAGAATACTGACATGTTCAGTTCCTCATTAAGGCCCAACGGTGCCATCGCTTGTAGCGTGTATGTCCAGTAACACTCACGTTGTAGAAGTAACATGTGGCGGTCTCCACCTCTCCTCAACGGCATAATATAATCAAATGGTAGAAACTTAAAGTCACTCATCCGGTGTCCGGCTTGAGCGAAGTGTCTCGCAACCGGTGGTGTCGACTTGTCTACTTTCAGCAGAGCTTTATTAATAGAGGACCTATGCATATTGATCCTCTCCTTCAGCATGCGTATCGTTTTGCCCACGTATATCTTGTTACATGGGCATTGTATAATATATACAGTGAACTTAGTTGTACAGTCCATACGATATTTTAGATGGTATTTCTGACCCGTGATTGGGTGCTGCCAGTCACTGCCTGCAAGTATGAACTTACAATTCACACAACCACTGCATTTGTTTGCTCCGGTTCCCAGTTTCAGCCATGTGCTGTTTCCCACGGCCTTAGGTCCCACATCTGTGAGTACCACCTGCTGACCAATATTGGAACTCCTTTTGTAGCAAAACATGGGGTTGTGTAAGCAATGTGGACCCAATATAGGGTCAGTCCTCAGGATGTGCCAATGTTTGAGAATGGCCCCTCTTAATGCACCTGAATTAATGGAGTATGTGTTCGGAAACAACATACGTTGCTCTGCTGTCGTTCTATCCTTCTGGGTCAAGAGCTCTTCCCTCTTAAGAGTAAGGCATTTCAGACAGAATCCCTTCGACTGTGAAGTGGAACTGTACAAGTTCCAGAGGCAGTTGAAATTAAGGGATTTTTTTTCTAGACAACCCATTGCCCCCACTGGACAGGATTCCTCGAATCCACAAACTAAGTCCTTCAAAGTTCGGTCTAAATTTGAACCGCAGGTCAACAACCCCTCGATTGATACATTTATGCGCCTGGTGCGTCAGGATATTATACCACAAATGAAGAGATCGAAGGTCCGTAGATCTAATCTGACTGTCTTAGAGCAACAGGCATTGCAGTCTTTAAAAGAGAACCCGTTGATTATGGTGTGTCCGGCCGACAAGGGCGGGGCAACGGTAGTTCTTAACAAGATTGATTACATCAATGAAATTCTCAGGCAATTGTCTGACACTACGTGCTACAAACAGTTGAGAATGGATCCCACGTCGTCCTACAAACGTGAATTGGATTCTATCTTACAGATGGGTTGTGTAAATGGGTGGGTGGATGATGATACATTTGGATTCTTATTGCAGGAACATCCTAGGGTACCACTCATTTACATATTACCCAAAATACACAAATCAATGGTCTCCCCACCAGGGAGACCAATTATTTCCTCTATTGGGTCCCTGTCACAACCGGTTTCCCAATATGTGGATCATTTTTTGCAGGATGTGGTGCAAAACACGCCATATTGGTTGAGGGACACCACACACTTCCTCAACAGATTGAGCCAACTTAGCACTCCAACTGATGACTGCATCTTGGTGACACTAGATGTCACCTCGTTGTATACGAACATAACCCATACGGAAGGTATGGAGGCAGTCAGAAGATGCTTGGAGACCAGTCCACACTATAAGGGTCCGCCGATAGAGTTTTTGTTACAGTTGATTGGATTTGTGTTACACAAAAATTATTTTTTGTTTGACAATTCTTTTTATTTGCAGTTACAGGGGACTGCGATGGGGTCCAATATGGCCCCATCGTATGCAAACCTATTTATGTTTGATTATGAACGGACACACATCATGTCAGATCCAATTTTTTCTAAATACATAACTCTTTATTTACGTTTTATTGATGACCTGTTTATAGTGTGGACTGGGACCCAATCGCTGCTGGATCAGTTTGTAGAGAAGCTGAATCAGATTGCTGGGTCCATCAGATTTACTTGTGCTAGCAGTACAGCTAGTATCAATTTTTTGGACGTGGAAGTAACAAGGGCAGGAGGAGCCTTTGCAACAAAGGTGTACAAAAAGTCTACTGACAAAAATAATTTGCTCATGGCGTCGAGCTTTCACCCACAGCCCCTTAAGCGGGGACTCCCGTTCTCGCAGTTGGTTAGAGCGGTGAGAATAACATCAGATGCGAATGTCCTGAGAGAGACCCTTGATGAGATGGGACAGAATTTCATATCCCGTGGGTATGACATAAATGAGGTTGAGGCGGCAAAAGAGAAATGCCTTACTCTTAAGAGGGAAGAGCTCTTGACCCAGAAGGATAGAACGACAGCAGAGCAACGTATGTTGTTTCCGAACACATACTCCATTAATTCAGGTGCATTAAGAGGGGCCATTCTCAAACATTGGCACATCCTGAGGACTGACCCTATATTGGGTCCACATTGCTTACACAACCCCATGTTTTGCTACAAAAGGAGTTCCAATATTGGTCAGCAGGTGGTACTCACAGATGTGGGACCTAAGGCCGTGGGAAACAGCACATGGCTGAAACTGGGAACCGGAGCAAACAAATGCAGTGGTTGTGTGAATTGTAAGTTCATACTTGCAGGCAGTGACTGGCAGCACCCAATCACGGGTCAGAAATACCATCTAAAATATCGTATGGACTGTACAACTAAGTTCACTGTATATATTATACAATGCCCATGTAACAAGATATACGTGGGCAAAACGATACGCATGCTGAAGGAGAGGATCAATATGCATAGGTCCTCTATTAATAAAGCTCTGCTGAAAGTAGACAAGTCGACACCACCGGTTGCGAGACACTTCGCTCAAGCCGGACACCGGATGAGTGACTTTAAGTTTCTACCATTTGATTATATTATGCCGTTGAGGAGAGGTGGAGACCGCCACATGTTACTTCTACAACGTGAGTGTTACTGGACATACACGCTACAAGCGATGGCACCGTTGGGCCTTAATGAGGAACTGAACATGTCAGTATTCTTATAATGAGCAGTATGAGTCTAGGACCCAGCATAGGCCATTTCTGATTCAGCTCTCCCACAAAGAATTTTGTTAATTTTTTGTTGATTTTTGATAAATCTGTGTAATTAATGTATTCCATATCTTTTACTTGCTTTCACATGCTAATCTTTCTTCTTGTTTAGTGTCTTTTCTGATAGTAATTTTTGGTGTTTATGTGACAGTTGGACAGGACGGTTTCAGAGTGATTTATGACATGATTGTGACTATTTAGCAGATTTTCAGTATAATGTGGTTTTGTTGAACCTTATTTTTATGTGGGGGTTGCTATAGGTAATTTACCCCACGAGTTCACCCACTAGTAGTATGGCTCACCATTTATGTCTCTATGATGGTCCTTTCACTCTGATCATGTCCTGTATATCCAGCTGTTTGTTATTTGGTATCATGCATTCACCCACTATTATGTATTATGAGCAGCTGCATGTAACTAGTGAAGGGTGCTTAGATCAGGTGGAGACCAGGCAATTGTTGCGGACACGCTGGTGGCTAAGTGAGAACCAGGGAGTCGGATTTGTGTATGTCCGTTGCCTGGCAACTAGTAGCCGCTCCCCCTGTGACTGTGCTGTGCACGCAAGTGATTGTGGTGCGCACAGAGACAGGGGGCAGCGGCAGGTTGCCGTGGAAACGGCATACATCACGTCCGGTTACTGGGAACCTTTCTTTCTTCCCCCGGATTGCGCAGACATGAACAGTGGTTCCGTCTGCTGTGTGCACTTCCTGTTTTTTAAGCTGCAGCATCCATGAGGCTCTGGTAATGAGGGGTGGAGTGCATGAACCAGGTAATTGATGTTTATTTGTCACAGGTGGATTTTGCACTTTATATAGAGGCTCAGTGTCAGTGTAAGCTTGATGCCCTTTGAGAAAGGTACTTACCGAAACGGCCCGTCAGGGCACTTGTGCATGATTGTATGCTGCTGTCTTCAGTCCTTGGCCAGTCACTGCTAAGTATGATGAATTTTTATCTCTTTGATGATGATTGACACGATGCTTCAATAAATACACTTTTTGCATCTAATATAAGGGTGTGCTGGTCCTGTCGTTCCAGGAGACTGAGGGTCTCTCTGGCTGGCTTACTATATATATAATATATATATATATATATATATATATATATATATATATATACCGTATATACTCGAGTATAACTCGACCCGAATATAAGCCGAGGCACCTAATTTTACATCAAAAATCTGAGAAAACCTATTGACTCAAGTGGGACCCTCACTTGAGTATAAGCCGAGGGGGGCTTTTTCAGAATAAAAAATGTTCTGAAAAAGTAGGCTTATACTCGAGTATATATGGTATATATACATATATATTATATATATATATAAACTGCAGTGTTATACTGGCATTACACTGAAGGACAGAAAACAACAACTCAGAAAACCAAAGACTGCTTTGAGTGAGCTCACTCTATCCTCACAGCCATACTACCCCTGGCTGCTTAATCTGGCTATTCATCCATAATATCACCATTTGTACATCTGCAAACAACTTTTACTATCACTGTTAAAGCTTGTATTTGTACTGTCAGTTTTAAAAATGCACAGCTGTACCTCTAATGACCTCACCACTCCTGCTCTTCCATTGATAGTAGGTGTCCCCCAACATTTTATTCTTGGTCCCCTTCTTCTCTATCTCTACATGTCCTCTCTGGGTGAGCTCATTTGCGTTTTTCGACTTCCACTATCACCTATATGCTGATAATAATGAAATCTACCACTCCTCTCCTGGGCCCTTATTCTGATCGGTGCAGACTTTTCCGAATTTTTTCGGATGGCGTTTTTTAGCCGTCTGCGCATGCGTGGAGAACGCGACGCGCATGTGCCACGCATGGTCTCCGTACTTGTTCTCATTAATACCGTACAGAAATGTGCACCGCAATCACTCGGGCAATATGGGTGTGTTATGGGCGTCATGCGGAATGACACAGGGGCGTAGTTTCAAAGTGGGCTAAACTGGGCGGAAACATGGGCGGACACGGGGGAGTACACATATTTTGGTAGGCGTGCATTCGGACAGCAAGCCGAATGCACGCGAACAAAAAGGGTAGAAATGTGCGGTGTCCAAAAGGCTACTATTGCTTTGCGGACACCACTCGGTCATGCGCTAGGCAATCGGAACGCCTAATCAGGACGGACGCACCTCAACCAATGTCACCTGAACACAATACAATCACATACTTCACCCATTACTTGTTAATTACACGCTTCTCACTGCTACAATTGGAAGCATTGCAGCTTAAAGGGAACATTACATGCTGCACTTGTCACACACTTTTACACTGCAAATAATCAACACAACTTAATATTAATAATACTAATACACATGGCACTTCTGCATGTATCAATGAATACAGACATTTGTGGGGCCAAAATAACATTTATTAAAGAAACTTTGGCAAAAATTTCAAAAACCTCAAAAATAAAATGGTACCATAACAGGAATAAAAGGAAATAATATAGAATAAATAGCCACAGCAGAATCATTAGGAACACATCAGGTGGCTTCACAACAAAAGTACAGCACCAACACTTCAAGTACAGCACACAGTAATGCTAGCCGAAACAGGGCAACAGGGGAACCAAACATGACATTTGAACCGCTGGCAAATGTGGTGACCCGCGGCACGGATTTTGACACAGGATGCTGACACACACAGCTCAATGGAAGATTTGGGAAGACATAACGGTGGAGATTAATGGGGACACAAGTTCATTTGCGGGCATGTTTGCCCCTGGCAGGCTCCTTGCCACGTGCAGCAGCTCTTCGGCCTCGCCCACGGCCAGAGTCAGATGGTGGCTCACGTGGAGCACATGCTGGGGAGGGGGTGGATCTTCTTCCCCCTCTGGCAGCAGGGAGTGATGGTGTTGGTAATGCACCCGAAGCGGGTGACATTAGGACCCTATTGGTGGTAACTAGCTCCACCATAAGTTCATTATGGCGGAGGAGGAGGTCATTTTGCCGCAGGGCTTGATCAGCCAGCACCTGCAGGCTAGCAGCAATAGCTTGCTGGCTGGCACTCATAGCCTGCAGGCTCGCAGCAATACTCTGCTGGCTGGTGGTCAAACCCTGCAGCACCTCCTCGGTCCTACACACCCGCTCCAATGCCGAGTCTCCCTGCTGCACAATACTATCTAGCACACTGCCCCACGTGGACAATTCAGCCGCGGACAATCCCGGCTGCTGCTGCACGGGCCTGCTCCTGGGGCCAGGTGGCACAGACTCCACAACCTCCTCAAGAGAATCAGGACCAAGCGGTGGGGATGCTGTTGAACGAGAAATTACCAATTACCACACATTCCATGCCAAATTTAAAACATCTACTTATGGCCTGGCAAATAATTACCTTCAAGCGTAGAAGCCATCACTTCCGCTGGGGACTCGCTGTCTATAGTGCTCACCCCCCGGACCTCCTCCACTGCAATGCAGCACTGGGCCATCTCTTCCAGGGGGGTGAGCTCCAGCTTTGATGGCATGGGGCCAGCCCCAGAGGTGTGGCTGTGTTCCCACCGCTGGGTCAATTTCTTCTTGAGGTTGCCTTTGAAGTCGTGCCACCTGCAATCAAAGTGTACATATTAATACATGTAACTCCTCATGTTTGCTGTAGCACCCATTGCAATCTGAAACATAATACAACATGTGCCTACTGACAACAAACTTACATTATATTCATTTTTAAACCCAACCCTTAGAAGATACAACAACAGTCACCCTCCAATAACTATCAATTCAATGTCATGGCCAACATGTCTGTGCCTCCAAGCAACGTGAACACCCATTGACCAACTCCATCTAATATTTAATGTAAACATTACTGGACTTGTACCACTCAAATGTAACACACATGTACTTGCCTCTTCTTAACGTGCTCCGTCTGACGAACTTGTGGAGCCACTGCATTAATCTCCGCCGTTATCTCCTCCCAGATCTTCCATCTCCTTGTGTGTGTCAACTTCACCGCTGGGCACTCTATTAAATCACGTGCCCGGGTCACCAGGATGTCAAGCTCCTGCGGTTCATATGCCATGTTTCTTGTGGTTGGTTCCTCTGTTGCCCCACTGCGGCCACGGGCACGGCCAGTGGCACTGCCACGGCCACGGGCACGGCCACCGGTTGCTGTACTTGAAGTGCTGGCCTGGGTACTCTGTTGGGAAGCCACCTGCTGTGTTGCCAATGATTCTGCTGATGAGGATGGGCCAGCTGCCGATTGGCCTGATGTTGCTGGCCCATCTGGCTGGTCTGGGTTGAGGGGGACATAGGTGGTGTTGGCCTCCATGCGGGACAAGAGGTTCTGCAGCACCTGCTCTTCCTCTGACTCTGAGCCAGCCATGTTAGCAACAACTCTTTGCCTTTGTAGGGCAATTTTAAATAAGTTTGGAGTAATTGGCGTTAATCAGCTACAAGCTGCGTTCCGTGCGGCAGCGTCACGCACGGCTGCGTACGCCGTGGTGTGTGTGCGGCGCATAGGCCACGCCCATAGTAGCTGTAAATCGCCTGTACAAAACATGGAGAAACATCAAACTAATATGTAGGTGACCTGTTTAAAGATTTGTTGTCATGGACACAAGTAACGTTATGCAATCCTAAATGCTATCTGCCAAATGTTCAGTAGTACTGTGTTTGTGTGGAGATTGACCATAAAAAGGAATTTGCACAATCCATGTTCAAATCCGGGCCAGAAGTCATGCAATACTCATCACTGATGTCATGCACAACACATGTGCTAGGCCTATAAATTGTGCATAGCAGCTAGGTGCATTTGTCTCCAGAGCAGTATTGGGCCAGGTTATAAGGTAAGCATTCTGCTGCTCCAGATTGTTGGAACAGCACAGTCTTGTTAGCATTACAGAAACATGTTAGCTGGCCACCATTTAACTCACACATGTTAAACGTGTGTGGCACCATATAATGGTGAACTACATGTCCCAGCATTATGGGATTTGTTTGTATTTAGTTATTGAGCAGGTGAGCACACCTGTAATACTTACTTTGTGTTTAGTTGTTACATGTTTACAATAAATGTGTCTTTAACAAGGTGTGTGGTGTGGTTAGATAATTCAATCTTCTTTCTAGAGTACTATGGATCTGTGGGACTACACTGGGCGCCCCTGTATTGTACGTATAGTTGCATTAAATGTGTCAAATTGTGAAGTATCACCAATCTTGCCATAGGTGTATCCTTATTTTGTAACCTTTTTTTGTAGCTAGCTGAAGGGGTCATGCGCTACATGGCACACCGGCTAAGGTCACTTGCGGCTCACCCCACTCGTCGCCCAAGGAGGCCAGGACGTGCTAGAATCTTCCGCACACGGGTGACACTCTTTGGGATGCCCGATGATGAGGTACTTACTAGGTACAGGTTACCCCCACATGTTATTCTAGATATACTCTCTTTAATTGAGAGTGATCTAGAACCTCTTCATGGGATCACGACAGCAATTCCGCCTCACACACAGCTGCTGGCGGTGTTGCATTTCTGCGCCTCAGGATCTTTCCAACAAGTAGTGGCAGTACTTGCTGGAATATCTCAGCCGGCTTTCTGCCGAATCCTGAGGCGTGTGATGTCAGCCATGTATAGGCGCAAGGGACACTTCGTGGCCATGTCTTTTGCCCAAGAAACCCTTCACGGAAGCCAGCAGGCATTCCATCAAATTGCTGGCTTCCCTAATGTGATAGGGGCTGTGGATGGCACCCATGTACCATTTGTGCCTCCATCTCGAAGTGAGAAGATATATAGGAACCGAAAATTGTTCCACTCACTGAACGTGATGGTGGTATGTGGCCCATCCATGGAAATTCTCTCCTTCAACTCGAAGTTTCCTGGAAGTGGCCATGACTCGCATGTTATCCGACAAACCGGGATATGGCAAAGACTCCAAGAGCTTGAAGGCCGTGATGCGTGGGTTCTGGGTGACTCCGGTTACCCATGTACGCCCTGGCTACTTACGCCGTACAGCGCCCCAGAACCAGGTCCACAGGAGGCATTCAATAGGGCGCATGTTGCCACCAGGCAAGTGGTGGAGCGCTCAATTGGCCTGTTGAAGGGTCGATTTAGAGTGCTCCACCGCACTGGTGGTGACTTACAGTATGCGCCTGAAAGGGTGTCGAGGATTGTGGGCCTGTGTTTTTTTCCACAACATAGCTGTGCGGCGTGAGATACCCTTTGATGAGTGGGAGGTTCCATCTGAGCCGCAAGACCCGCCCATGCGCCCATCCCGCTCCCTGGAAAGCCGACGCGGATACCAGCTGCGGGACTCTGTGGCCCTGAGATACTTCAGGTACATTTCTGAATGTTGTCCAGACCAAACATGTATTTGATCTATTATCCCCATCAAGGTTGACGATGACTTCAATTTTGTGTCCTCCCATTTAAACATTAGGCAGCATGGCCTCTTAATGGCAATAGCAATAGCACTACGTATTGTGTTTGAGGTGTATTGGTTTAAGGCCAATATTGCAGGTATTGTCCATAGATTTCAAATAATATTTTATGTATTCCTTTTTTTAGTTGAGCTTATCATCCAAGTCTGGTGAGTACATTGAATTTCTTACTTTTTACACCATGTATGTGTGGGATGTGGATGTGAATATTTTTGGTTATGATGTTTTTGGGATGATCACATATATATATGTACATTTTGGGTGGTTAGTTAAAAATATATAAGCAGTAGGAGGCAGGCAGGCAGGCAACCAGGCAGGTGTCCAATGTAATGGGCAATTGCTAGTATGTGTATGTGTATTTTTTTCATAAATGTACACATACACATAAATGCATACAGTAAGTAATGCGAAGTACAGCTAAGCGATGCCAACCTATAGCACGCGTTGCTTGGCGGTGCGATGTTATCGCAGATGTTTGGGCGCATACACAACATCCATGTCAATATGGATAATAAAGTTTATACCAAATAGTGAAGTTACCAACCAATCACACGACAGGATGTATTTTCATGTGCCATTCCTAAAATGGCTGCCTACCAGCGTGCAGAACCGTTCTCCACTGCGGAGCTACTGGCGCTGGTGGGAGTTATGGAGCGCAGACTGGGGCAGGCAGGCCCCTTCATAAGTAACAGGGACAAGCGCCGGGCATATGTTGCGGCCCGGCGCCGCATATTCGCCCGCACTCATGTGCGGAGGACCATCGCCCAACTGGAGAGGCGATGGTCCGACCTGCGGAGGCGGGAGCCGGAGCGTCTGCAGGCTCTGAGGCGGCGTCTGCAACGCTGTAAGTGTTTTCGCCAAATACATATAAATGACAGTGGCCAGGATTCGGTCTGCTTCAAAAGTGTTAAAATGGAGAGTAACAAACAGGCAGCCAATCAGCTCCTACCTGGCATTTTACAACTACAGTCTGTGACATGACAGGAAGGATCTGATTGGCTGCGTGTTTATCACTCTACATTGTATCACTTTTGAAGGCTAGTGCATCTAGGCCAGTGAGTGTTTGCATTTTCACATTATTTAATATTAATATTACATGAGGTCAATTGGGTGTTGATGACATAGAAAAGCCATATACTATATGTGTGATATATAACACATATATAATGTGGTTATGATATGTACTTGTTAGAGTAATTTCAATGTCAAATGACACTCACCCATTTTGTTTGTTTAACCCACAGCGCGGGAGAGAGCCAGACAGGCACGTCAGGAGGCCCAGGAGGTGGGCAGTGAGGAGGCCAGACAGGAGGTGGCCAGTGAGGAGGCCACACAGGAGGTGGCCATTGAGGAGGCCACACAGGCCCAGGAGGTGGTGACGGAGGAGGACACGGAGGAGGCCCAGGAGGTGTCCCAGGAGGTCGGCCAGGAGGTCGAAGTGGAGGAGGAGGAGGTGCCCCTACCCCTCCACGATGTGCCACCACCTCCCAATGTGGAGGATGAAGACCTGGTGGAGCTGCCTGGCAGGGGTAAGTAGACATAATGCTTCATTACTGAGTTAGGTACAGTTTGTTATGTCGCACAGCTGATTCAATTTTCCTATAATATAGTAAAGAGTAGTCCCAAAAAATGGGAAACAACAGACACACTTTGGCCTTATAGGGCCATGCTGCAAACGTGCAATCTGGATGCTCATGTAGGTGATGAGTGTTTATTTATGGATGCTCTTTGTATAGAAGCAACAATAAAACATCAATGGAATATGGGCAGGCCTGATTTATACTGGAGTCCCAAGTGGGCAGTTTGCATGGCCACCCCTCTAGCCAGTGTGCCCGTGTTGTTGTCATGTATTTTTGAAAGGTATTATGTATGATGGATTGACCTTAGAAATTGTTTGGTGTATGGAAGCGGATTAGTGCTGCACTTTCACCTATCTGGCAAATGTGACAAGGAATCATGAAGTAATGGGAAGAGGGAGTAGCCTAGCATTTTCCTGTGGTATCTATTCTATCTATTCTATCTATTCTATCTATCTATCATGCAGTTTAGCTATTAAGCAGTAACATGCAGGTATATATGTATGGGTAAATGTGGCATGTTGTAGTGGGTGTATGTTTTGAGTTGAGTGAGGAGTCTTTGGCCAGGACAAGTGTGAGTGATCCTCAAGTGTGGTTGTGTTTTTGATATATAGATTGTGAAATGTATATGTCACACAAGTGTGTGTGTGTGGTGGCAGCATCATGATCATATATTTGATGACATTACATACAAGAGTGGATAAGGCTTTTTTGTTATGTATGATTTCTCATGGTGTAGGTACTTAGGATTGACTGTACAAGGTGTACGTGAGTAGCATAATTAATGTTGTACCCCCTTTCTCATGCACACAGATTACCAGGAGCCAGCCCAGGGAGTTCGAGGGGCTCTCATGAGCTTACGGGAGGACCTGAGGCGGATGACCGCTCATGTGGAGGACCTCTGTGTCCTGCTGCTGGACTGATGTTCGTCCATTTTGTTTTAATTTTGTAATAAAAGTTAGCCGTTATTTAAGAAGTTGTCTGTGTGTTATTTTAGTATTTAACATTAAAAGTATAAATAGCATTTAAAACACAAACATGTGGATGTTTAGATATGTACACAGCAAAAGGGTAGATGACATTTTTATCGCCATAGGGAATGTTAGGGTTAATGTATAGTGCTTGTAAGTGTTTAAGGATCAATTAGCTAAATAACAGATGACCAGGAGCAACAATCTGTTCTCAAAGTCGTTTGATAATTGCCTAAGTGTGTCATGTGATCTATTTGGGAAATCAGATAACAGTAGTCTGGTTTTTTGCGTAAGTACACTGCATCTGTGCGTAGTGGCCGGTTCGCGTCCGTTCTGACGCGGGAAGGCCGTGCATACGCGGTCAGACCGTGCAGAATCTGAGTGTTTCCCCCGCACACGCATGGTTTGTATGTCGTCCGTAAACACGCCCTGTTCTTAAAGAGTGAGTCCGTCCGAATGCGGAGGACACGTGGGCGTTTCTACGGACGAAGGCCGCACGCCGCCGAACAGCGTGGCGTGCGGACCGCACCGTAAGAATTCGGGAATATCCGCACCGATCAGAATAAGGGCCCTGATCTCTCTTCCTCTATCCTCACTCATGTCTCCAACTGTCTCTCTGCTATCTACTCTTGGATGACCCAGCACTTTTTTAGACTTAAAATATCAAGGACTAAGCTGACCTCTTCCCACCCTCCTGCATAAAACCTGACCATCTCTCATCCTAACCTTCAGTTTATGCCCACTTTTACCCCTTCTGTGTCACCCCTGTCTGTCTAACCCTCCCCTTTAGAATGTAAGCTCTCACGAGCAGGGCCCTCTGTCCTCATGTGCCTTTCTTAGAATATATAAACCTCTGCCACCCTGATAATTGCTTCAGTGTCCTGTCTTCTGTTGCAATTATCCATATTAACCATGTACTTGTCCTAAACTGTCTTGTACTGTAATTGGTTATGTGTTTTTGCTCATAACTATGCTCTGTAAAGTGCTGCGGAATTTGTGTGCTCTATATAAGAACCGGTTGTGTGTATATGTGTGTATATATATATATATATATATATATATATATATATATATGATGAGGAATAAATAAAGACTGGCACTCCGGGGTCTTTTTAACAAGCGTGTTGTCACAGCAAGGAAACCAACGTTTCGGGGGTGATCCCCCTTTGTCAAGGTTATCACCTGTACACCTTGACAAAGGGGGATCACCCCCAAAACGTTGGTTTCCTTGCTGTGACAACACGCTTGTTAAAAAGACTCCGGAGTGCCAGTCTTTATTTATTCCTCATCAATACCCCTCCGACGGGGCACCAGGGCAGCTGAGTGCTAGTGGAGAGTGTCGGGCCGACACCACCCCTATATATATATATATATATATATATATATATGGGGGACGGCGGCCTGGCACTCTCCTTGCTGTGGTTCTGGGACCCCGGTGCCCTTGACGAAAGATGTGCAGGTTTGGGAACAAATCACGGCACTCCAAGGATTTAGCAAAAAGTATATATTGTAGGGAAAACACACACCAACGTTTCGGAGCTTCGCGCTCCTTTTTCAAGGTGAAAAACAGTGTAACAATGAATAAGAAAACGTGCATACCTTAAATACAGTGCAGGGAGCCATTCTGCCCTCCCTCCTGCGCTGGAGGCCGGCTGGGACGCTGCGCTCTGCTGGCCGGAAGTCGTCACTCGGAAGTGATGTCATAGCCGGATACTGTTCTGTGTGGCTGCTGGAACGCAAGCCAAGCGGTGGTCATGGTAACTGGCCACCGCTGGTAGTAAGCGCTTGTCCCTGCCGCTATCCCTCGCATTCTGGGTGGGGAAAAGGGCACAAAAAATACACAAAAGATTAGAATCGTGCACATAAAAAATAGTGTACATCAACAGTGTTAAAAACGCAGCCTACTGGCCATATCTATTAGTCTGGTGTCACGATGTAGGGGACTAACATCCCATGGTGAACTGAGTGAATAAAACGCAGTATAAGACTGCTGCATAAGAAGGCTGACAACGCAGCCTATGATACAAAAATGCAAATTTAGTGACAAGACTTGGTACGCCTTTGCTGTGTTGAAAAACCAAAGAAAGGGGGTATAAAATTAAAAAATGCGCGCACTGGTTACAACCAGTGTATATCTCCCACTGTTGTCAAGTGTTGATTGCTTCACTGCATGCATGTAGACCCTATCCTATGGAGTCGACATACTTCGTGATGCACACTAACTACTCAAGCCTGTCCAACATTAAAGCCTAGTGTATTGTAGTTTTTGTTTTTAATGGGAACTACTGGCCGTGATCTCTGTTATATAGATCAAAAGTGAATCTTTCCTGTGTCAACCTTTATCGAATGTCGACCAGGAGGCAGAACTATATCTATAACTAATAAATTCAGGGAAATGCAATGATGTCACAGGAAGACCGATACTGGCAGTCTCTCATTCAGTCCATTCGGGCTGATTGAATTCAATTTGTGGATCCATCTCGCTTCAAGTTTGAGGAGGTTGCCATTTCTGTCCCCCCTGCGGATGGAAGGTGGGATATGGTCGACTGCCATGTGCTTGAGGTCTGAAAGCTTGTGCTTGGCCTCGTGGAAGTGCTTGGCCACTGGTTGGTCCGGGGCATTCTTCTTCTTCTTGCCCGTAAGTGCTTGTGATATGGCCGATCTGTGGAGGGCCATGCGCTCCCTCATAGATCGAATGGTCTTACCTACATACAGTAGGTTACAAGGGCACCTAATTACATACACAATATGGGTAGATAGGCAATTGAGTGTATATTTGATGGGGAATGTCCGTCCGTTGGCTGGATGAGTAAAACAGTGTCCGGTTATCATGTCCTGACAGGTGGTGCACTTCACACACCTGTAGCACCCTGGCTGCCTGGTTAAGAAGTTAATGGGTCTCTGTGCACTCTCGTTGAAGCCCGTTATGTCACTGTGGACTATGGTGTCCCGGATACTTCTGCCCTTGGTGTAGCAGAGCATAGGGCTCTTGTCCCTTAGACCCGGGAGGTCCCGGTCAGATTTTACTAGTGGCCATAGGGCCTTGGTAGCTCTCGGGAGAATAGGGCTGGCTGTGCTGAGTCTAACCACAAACGGCAGTCTGTTCTGTTCACTCTTCTTTTGGTTTTGGGTGTTGGGGTTCAACAATGTTTTACGGTCCAATTTTAAGACTTCCTCCTTGATGGACGACAGTCTCTTAGGTTCATATCCCCTTTCTTCAAATTTTGCTGCCATGTTATCTAGTGCCCCTGGTAGCTTCTCTGGATCACTGATGATGCGAGCAGCTCTAATCATCTGGGAGCGAGGTAGGGCCTCTTTAAGTGAACGCGAATGGAAGCTATTATATTTCAAAATGGTGTTCTTGTCCGTTGGTTTGGAGTAGAGGTCAGTGTGCAGTATGTTATTGACGATACTGACTGTTACATCCAAATAATCAATTTTCTCCAAGGAACTGTTATACGTGAGCTTGATCGGGGAAGTTCTGCTGTTGATCTTGTTCATTAAGTCGACCAGTTCAACTTGGGTACCGCCCCACAGCATGAACAGGTCATCTATATATCTTATCAGCAGTATGACTCTGTCCTTTGTTGCGGGGTCGCTGTTGAACATTTCCTCCTCTTGTTTAAACATAAAAATGTTTGCGAAGGATGGTGATATCGAACTTCCCATGGCGCATCCAGTCTTCTGCCTGTAGAAATGGCCATCGAAGAGGAAATAGTTTTTTGTTAATGTTAACCTCATTAGCTCCATAAACAGTCCCAGGTTTAATGCGGACATTTTTTCTTTTCTCAGGAATTCTTCCATCACGTTGAGGCCTTCTTGTTGGGGGATGCTAGTAAACAGACTGCTGACGTCCATGGTAACCAACCATGTCTCTGGGGGCATTTCTCCTATTTGGTTGATGGTATTTAGGAAGTCCGTAGTGTCCCTAATGTGGGTCTTTTGACGCATAATAATGGGCTGGACTATGCTGTCTAGCATTTGGGAAATCGGCTGGTAAATTGAATTGCGGCCACTAATTATGGGCCTGCCTGGAGGGTTGTTTAGGGCCTTGTGGATTTTGGGTACTGTAAACAGTACCGGGACCGTTGGATGGTCCTGCGTCAGTGCTTTGCGCACTTTCTCCTCTATCCAGCCGTTGCCATAGGCCGCGGATAAGATTTGATCCAGTTCGGCCTTGTAGCCCTCTGTTGGATCTTGTGCCAGCTTCTCATACACTGCCGTGTCTGACAGTTGTTTGTAAATTTCCGCTGTGTAGTCCGTGAGGTCCTGGACCACCAGGCCTCCGCCCTTGTCCGCGGGTCTGAACACTACATCCCTGTAGCTTCCCAGTTGTTTTAATGCTGCTTGTTGGTCCCGATTGAGGTTAAGATGTGTTGGATGTGAGGCTTGGGAGTATCTGATTACTGAGTCGTCCATCAGTCTCAGGTATGATTGAATAGATGCATTGTGAGACTGCGGATCGAATGTAGAGGTCTTACGTTGGCAAAGGAACTTGGTGATAGAAGGGTCAATGGTGGAAGGAGAGGGGGTCTGGTGCTGATAATGCTCCTTGAGGCGGAGAGAGCGTCCGAATCTGTGTAGGTAGACCTTCCATGTTTGGTCGTCATGTCGAGTGGTGGGAACAAAAGTTAGGCCCAAATTTAAAACTTCCAGTTCCACATCACTGAACGTCCTTTTTGATAAATTGTAGACAGTGGACTCAGGTGTTACTTGTTTTTTGCGGATCCGCGTGTATTGGCCCCCCCTGCGGGTGGTCGGTCTGCTGCCTTGCTTCTTGAGGGGGTTCTTTTGGGCCGTGCCGCTGCTGGACCTAAAGGGACACTATCAGGTGTGTCTGTCTCTACTTGAAAGTCACTGTCACTGTTAGAGGACTGTTGTTGATTTCTGGGAGTGGCACTTCTTGCTCTCCTAGTGGGTCTCGCTCTCTGGGCCTGGAATCTGCCCTGCCTCGTGTCGCCTCCACCTCCGCTTAGCCACCTGTAGACTTGGTTTTGCTCATAGTCTTCCTTGACCGTGAAGTATTTATTTCTTTTAAACTTCAACAGGTCCTTCTGGTATTTTTCAATTTGTCCTTGGAGTTTAGCCACCCAGTCTTGGCTGGGGTCCAATGCGAGCGTTTCCTTATGCTCAGCTTCGAACTTTTCGATTCGCACCTTGGTCTCATGGAGCTCCCTCGCTGATTCTTCCACTACTAACACCATCAAATCGTGGCTACACTTGTTCAGGATGCCGACCCATTTCCGGCAGAAATCGATGTTATGCCTGCCGATGGTCGGTGTATTCCGCACCCTGAACCCTCTGGGTATCATCTTGTCCCTGAGGTAATCAGATAGGGATACCCCATGGAGGAGGAAATCGACCTCTCTCCTTTTCAATTTGTGCCACTGGCGGTAAAGGATCTCTAAGCTTGGTTGCTCCTCGATGTTGCTGAGGCTTTGAGTAAATAATGCTCTGGAGGATTCAGCTTCGGTGTAGCTGAATAATTCGCCTACATCCACTGCTAGGCCTTGAAAGCCCGGTGTGCCTTGGGTTACTCCCGGTCCTATCTCCAGGATACTGGTTAAGCCGGGTCCTCTGGGTGGCAGGCTGGTGGATGTTGACACTGGTGTCGACATTTTTATTTGACAGATGTGGTCGATATAGAGGTTGTCCTGTGCGGTTGTTAATCGCACTGTTACGTCCACAAGTGGTAATGGACGGGTATGGCACTGCTGTAGGTGGGGTGCCCCGGCTCCTGGGAACAATCTGTTCAATGGATATGGGGGACGGCGGCCTGGCACTCTCCTTGCTGTGGTTCTGGGACCCCGGTGCCCTTGACAAAAGATGTGCAGGTTTGGGAACAAATCACGGCACTCCAAGGATTTAGCAAAAAGTATATATTGTAGGGAAAACACACACCAACGTTTCGGAGCTTCGCGCTCCTTTTTCAAGGTGAAAAACAGTGTAACAATGAATAAGAAAACGTGCATACCTTAAATACAGTGCAGGGAGCCATTCTGCCCTCCCTCCTGCGCTGGACGCCGGCTGGGACGCTGCGCTCTGCTGGCCGGAAGTCGTCACTCGTAAGTGATGTCATAGCCGGATACTGTTCTGTGTGGCTGCTGGAACGCAAGCCAAGCGGTGGTCATGGTAACTGGCCACCGCTGGTAGTAATCGCTTGTCCCTGCCGCTATCCCTCGCATTCTGTGTGGGGAAAAGGGCACAAAAAATACACAAAAGATTAGAATCGTGCACATAAAAAATATATATAGATTGTGAAATGTATATGTCACACAAGTGTGTGTGTGTGGTGGCAGCATCATGATCATATATTTGATGACATTACATACCAGAGTGGCTAAGGCTTTTTTTGTATGTATGATTTCTCATGGTGTAGGTACTTAGGATTGACTGTACAAGGTGTACGTGAGTAGCATAATTAATGTTGTACCCCCTTTCTCATGCACACAGATTACCAGGAGCCAGCCCAGGGAGTTCGAGGGGCTCACATGAGCTTACGGGAGGACCTGAGACGGATGACCGCTCATGTGGAGGACCTCTGTGTCCTGCTGCTGGACTGATGTTCGTCCATTTTGTTTTAATTTTGTAATAAAAGTTAGCCGTTATTTAAGAAGTTGTCTGTGTGTTATTTTAGTATTTAACATTAAAAGTATAAATAACATTTAAAACACAAACATGTGGATGTTTAGATATGTACACAGCAAAAGGGTAGATGACATTTTTATCGCCATAGGGAATGTTAGGGTTAATGTATAGTGCTTGTAAGTGTTTAAGGATCAATTAGCTAAATAACAGATGACCAGGAGCAACAATCTGTTCTCAAAGTCGTTTGATAATTGCCTAAGTGTGTCATGTGATCTATTTGGGAAATCAGATAACAGTAGTCTGGTTTTTTGCGTAAGTACACCGCATCTGTGCGTAGTGGCCGGTTCGCGTCCGTTCTGACGCGGGAAGGCCGTGCATACGCGGTCAGACCGTGCAGAATCTGAGTGTTTCCCCCGCACACGCATGGTTTGTATGTCGTCCGTAAACACGCCCTGTTCTTAAAGAGTGAGTCCGTCCGAATGCGGAGGACACGTGGGCGTTTCTACGGACGAAGGCCGCACGCCGCCGAACAGCGTGGCGTGCGGACCGCACCGTAAGAATTCAGGAATATCCGCACCGATCAGAATAAGGGCCCTGATCTCTCTTCCTCTATCCTCACTCATGTCTCCAACTGTCTCTCTGCTATCTACTCTTGGATGACCCAGCACTTTTTTAGACTTAAAATATCAAGGACTAAGCTGACCTCTTCCCACCCTCCTGCATAAAACCTGACCATCTCTCATCCTAACCTTCAGTTTATGCCCACTTTTACCCCTTCTGTGTCACCCCTGTCTGTCTAACCCTCCCCTTTAGAATGTAAGCTCTCACGAGCAGGGCCCTCTGTCCTCATGTGCCTTTCTTAGAATATATAAACCTCTGCCACCCTGATAATTGCTTCAGTGTCCTGTCTTCTGTTGCAATTATCCATATTAACCATGTACTTGTCCTAAACTGTCTTGTACTGTAATTGGTTATGTGTTTTTGCTCATAACTATGCTCTGTAAAGTGCTGCGGAATTTGTGTGCTCTATATAAGAACCGGTTGTGTGTATATGTGTGTATATATATATATATATATATATATATATATATATATATATATATATATATATATATATATATATAAGATGAGGAATAAATAAAGACTGGCACTCCGGGGTCTTTTTAACAAGCGTGTTGTCACAGCAAGGAAACCAACGTTTCGGGGGTGATCCCCCTTTGTCAAGGTTATCACCTGTACACCTTGACAAAGGGGGATCACCCCCGAAACGTTGGTTTCCTTGCTGTGACAACACGCTTGTTAAAAAGACTCCGGAGTGCCAGTCTTTATTTATTCCTCATCAATACCCCTCCGACGGGGCACCAGGGCAGCTGAGTGCTAGTGGAGAGTGTCGGGCCGACACCACCCCTATATATATATATATATATATATATATATATATATATATATATATACACACAACAGGTGTTTTTCAAAAAGCAACAAATAGTCGCACTCCACAGTTAGTAGCAAAGGTTAGCCATGTTAAAAGTTAGTGCAGCAATACATTACATAAGTCTCCATCTCCATCAACGTTCCATGGCCTAGCGGCCATTTCATCAGTATGGGAATATAAATGGGGTCTTCTGGGTCTTGCATTGTCCTGCTTTAAGGAGTAATCTAATATAATTATCGTATCAGATTATATCTTCACAGAAACTACACCCTGTACTTATAAGAAACAATAGGACAGATTCTGACACTTAAGTGGCTAAAAAGTATTCAGAATTTTTTAATGATTGAATTACATTTAGTTTATTTAAACATATCCAACACAATTTTTTTTTACTTTTTGTTATAAACATTGGTTCAAACATCTATGGAATCATTTATGTTTAAAACATTGTTAACATTTTTCACATTTTCCTCTGTATCTGCTCCTCTCTGGAGGCGTTGGGTGTACATAGAGAAGGTGTGAATACTGCAAATGTTTTCAGCCACGGGTGGGGGAGGGAGGGGGAGTTGCCGCTGGGCTGCCTGACCAGCAGTGATTGACAGCATGGCAACCACAGAGGGTGGAAGGAGGGTTGGGACCAAGAAGTAGAAGGAACTGGAGGTCTCTGGAGCTGCTGGAAGCAGACAAACTTGGGGTGTTTCTGAATGGTTGCATCAGATGTGGCCACAATAGCCTAACCTGGAGCGATCGCATGCTTCACACTGCACATGCATCACGATTGTTACCATTCTGAAGGTGGTAAATAGGGGGTGGCTAGACTGACGTGGGTATGTCTTGGGCATGTCTAAAGATGCGCATCCACTTACTAGGGGGCCTATGGAGAAACTGCTCCTGCCATAGGAGGTAGCATAAGAAGCTTATTGACTTATTGGCTGTGTGAAAGACACATGTATGAGAGAACTACAAAATGTTTTTTTTTATGCTAGACAGATTTAGTGAACTGTTTTTGTTTGCTGTCCAAGGTGGCTGGAAAGGTCACATTCTTAGAAGACAATCCTTGTTCTACTTATGTACAGAACCGCTAGTGACCTTATGCTGCAGAAAATCATTGCCGTGTGAGGGAATATAATCCTCAGCATATAACTGGAGTTCTTGTCATCCCATGTCCAGGAATGTACAGTATATTACTGATGCTCTCCAAGTGCAAAACATAGTGGTCTTCTGTCTAATAATACTGAAGTACAGTGGCCTCAATGCTGCTTGGTCACTTGCCAGGATGAGCTGGTGCACTAATGAGTTATTCCTGCTGGTGTTTGGTGTGCAATGTCCAATGTCCCACATCTTAGGCACTATCTTTTCATTATAGACGAGAGCTCCAGAAGCATGCTCTGAAAAATAATACATGAGCAGATAATAGTTGATATTTAATAAATAATAAATAAAATGAAAAAAAAAAAAAAATCCTCATCAAAGTTGATCAAACATCACAATATATTATTATTAACTGACATTATACATAGATAGATGATAGACTGACACCAGTAGCACACTACTGGACCTATTTCTTCCTCCCAGCCTACTGTATAATCTTTAATTTCACAGTTCATGATTTCATGGTTAGGTGTTATGGAGGTCTAATTCACGTTTGCACGTAACATGGACCTAATTCATGTTTGCCTTGCAATGCAATTTTTGCACGCAGCATGGACCTAATTCATGTTTGCACGCAATGCCATTTTTGCACGCAGCATGGTCCTAATTCATGTTTGCACGCAATGCAGCGATTTTCAGCAGTTTGCATTCACAGTGAGGATTTCATCGCAGAGTGATTGACAGGATGGAAACATTTGGGGGATTTAATGGGGACTGCCAGCAAATATGCAGGCATTTTAGTTATGGTCATGTATGTAGCGAAACTTGGCACCATGCTATACTAATATATGTATAAATAATGGCCTTTATTCTGGATCACTCGCAAAGAAATATTCCTTCTCAAATGGACAAAACCATGTGCACTGCAGGTGGCACAGATGTAACATGTGCAGAGAGAGTTAGATTTGGGTGGGGTTTTACTTCAAAGTGAGATCTATATTGCAGTGTAAAAATAAAGCAGCCAGTAGAAACAAAATAACTAACCCAAATCTAAATCTCTCTGCACATGTTACATCTGCCCTGCAGTGCACATGGTTTTGTCCATTTGAGAAGGAATTTTCCTTTGCGAGTGAACCAGAATAATGGCCAATATGTGTACAAATATGAAATTAATGAATCAGTATGTGCCAGGTCATCCCAAAAACGTCTATGGGATTCATAAATGTCCTGGTTTGTTGAAGAGGGAGGCTGAGCAGAAGAGACCACCCTGGAGTGTAGGAAACTCCTGTGTAGTCTGATGGTCCCCGGTGCCCACTCACAGCATTCAGATACCCCCACACCGTCACCAACACTACACATCCACCATTCAAGCACTCTCTAGGGAGTAAAAACAAACATCAGGAGGTTCTATACCATAGATGGAGGGAAACCATCTGGATAGATAGATAGATAGATAGATAGAGCTATACAATACCCCAAACTAGCCACAAACTGTAATCTGGGCTTGTCCATATTCCCAGATCTAGGGCCATGGTTCCTTCTGAGTTGGGACCCTCTGCTGCTGATTATATTAACTTGTATTTCTGGTCTGGCCATAGCTGTGTGCCAGGAAAGCAAGGACAGCCATGACTTGCTGGCTGTGAGTTGAGACTGAAGTGGGCATTTTAAATAGCACTGACCACCAGTCAATTGGAACTGGTGGTCCGGCAGCCAGTCACGAGCCGCTGCTGCAATGGCTTCCCTAATTGGCTACCGGTCCTCCAGCTCTGATTGGCTGATGTCTGTTTCTAGATTTGAAATGCTGAATGCTCTATCTGTGTATTTCTGGCTGCCCGTCTTACTACCATAGACGCCATTCCCACTTGGGCGGCATACCCAGGCAGTGTCTGTGCCAAGTGTTACTAGTGCTTAGCGCTGCCTAGTACAACGGTGCATGCACAACCTAATCCTGTGAATTCCGAGATTGCAGGTTCTGGTCCCGGTATTCAAGTCCCAGCATTTTTTTGCCCAAATCCTTGATCGCGCCAATCCCGATCCTAACCAGCAGCAACTCATTGAGCATTCTAGAAAAACAGCCACTGTTCCACATTATTGTGTATTATATTTGGTGGCTTTCACCACTCATTACTGGCTGCCAGCTGCCAGGATAGCTCTAGCTATTCACACTGAATGAATTTTTATGACTTAACAGAAGTTTCCCACTGTGCACATTAGATCTGATCTGCATATACACAGTAACGGCACTAGGAGGGTGCACTGGGTGCCAACTGCACCCAGGTGTCATAGTCCAGGGGGTGACTCCAAAATGCTACTCTTCTTCAGTGACAGGAGCCAGTTGCTGCACTTGTTATGTTGCTTCTGTCTCAGTGTAGGAGCTGGCATTGCAGCTTGATCAGTCTCTGGAGGCAGCTCTGCATTTTCAGGAATGTTGGGCACTAGACCAGGCCGCGGGGCCATGTTCCCTTCCAAAGAAGCCACTAACCCTTATCAGGGAGGGGGTGGGGGTGTCTTTCCTGCACAACTGTGTCCTACTTTCTATTAGTGGTTGATTTTATTACATATAATGCTTCACATACTACAAGATCTGCAACCTGTGTGTGTGTGTGTGTGTGTGTGTGTGTGTGTGTGTGTGTGTGTGTGTGTGTGTGTGTGTGTGTGTGTGTGTATATATATATATATATATATATATATATATATATAGACGACAGGAGCTGCAGCACTCCAACCTTTTCAAAAAAAGTGTTCAATTTATTGATAGCAACGTTTCAATACAGTGAATGTATTTTCCTCAGGCTTTTGAGCCTGAGGAAAATACATTCACTGTATTGAAACGTTGCTATCAATAAATTGAACACTGTTTTTGAAAAGGTTGGAGTGCTGCAGCTCCTGTCGTCTATATTGCTGAAAAGCTATCTGCGGGCACCCACCAGAGCTGTGATTTTAAGTGGCTGTGCCGGACCTCCCTTTGTTCTATATATATAAATCAACCGGCACTCGCAGTTATCTCCTTGGTAATAGGCCCCGGTGCCCGAGTAATAACAGCAATACAAAAGAACAGCACTCAGGAGGCAGTGGTTTAGCAAGAAATAAAGTCTGTATTAAACTAGCTTTCTGGGTGTGACCCCCTTCATCAGGTGCTGTCTGTACCTGATGAAGGGGGTCACACCTCAAAAGCTAGTGCTGTTCTTTTGGACTTATATATATATGTGCAATAAGCTGGCACTCTGTAGTATAAATGATGTATATCTGCCGGGGTGAAGATAGGGGTCGAAGGAGTGGCACTCACGCGGACTTGAAATGAAGACACTACACACGCAATCAGCACTGCGTGTGTAGTGTCTTCATTTCAAGTCCGCGTTAGTGCCACTCCTTCGACCCATATATATATATATATATATATATATATATATATATATATATATATATATATATATATATATATATACAAAGTTTTCTGGCACTCTGTGCATAAACAAATAAATCTTGCCCTGGTGCCTTCCCCAGACCGATCCAGTCCTCGATATGAACATAGGCAACAATGGCGGCACTCAGGAAACTTCTTAGTGAAAGAAATGCTTTATTGCATAAAGATTAACACTGACACGTGTTTCGAACTGAAGCTCGCCCTATATATAGATATATAGATATATTTATATATCTGTGGCCATGGTGATTTGTAATATATTTAAAACTGAAATAGAAAGGGTACATATAGACAGTATGTGTGTGAAAACTGTGAATACTAAGTATTGTATTAAATATGCAGTAGAAATATATGAAAAGTCTAAAGTGTAGATGCCTACTATGCTATAATTGCTGTGTGTTTTAATAAAGTTAATGAATTATAGTTTTGATTGGGCCTATTCAGGGTTGGGCTGTTCCACAAAGGAAAAGGTTGAAGAAATCCTTCCTCCAGGGATCAAGTTTCAGACTGTGCAATGAATTATTCATTATGCATATGTTACCTTAAACTGCTCAGGACTATGGTGTGTTTTCTACAGTGCAATGCTGTTATCAATCTGATACATTGTCATGAATGGAGTGCAGTAGCGCACACAGGGGGGTTTCGAGTACCCAAAAACCCCCTTTAAAGACAATACAGATTGGCAATTGGCACCACCAGGGAAGGGGAGCAACTGGGAGCTGCTGGTCTTCAGAAGCCACCCGGCAATCAGACTTTTTGCTTAAGGTCTGTCCCAGCGAAGTCCCCAGAGATCAGCTTCGCTTCACTGAAGTGTGACTGTCTCTGTTGCTTCTGCCTATTCCATTGATCTTGTAGCTGGCTGGGCTGTGTGCTTGACAAGCTGCTGCAAGGTGAAGGGAATTCGCGGCGATGCTGCTCTATGCTGGCGGGGAAAGTGTTGCCAGCTGGCAGAGGGTAGGAAGAAGTATATTATGCAGATGATGGTCTGCTGGGTGAGGGAAGAAAGTGCTGGCCCTGATACTGCTGCCTCTTGATGGGGTTGGGAGGTGGACAGCGGTGACAACGCAGTGTGGTGTGGTGGGGTGTGGTGGGGAAAAGGTGCAGTTGCTGGCTGCTTTTTTTCTGTGTGGAGGGTCCTGGCGCAGAATGCTGACGTATGCTCCTTAAGCAGGGTCAGTCAGTGCAAATAGTCTGTGATGTCATAGTCAGGAGGTGATTTTCCAGCTTGGTTACACCTGGTTTAACGGCAGCAGCAGATATGCAGTACAGAGGGCTAGTCCCTGAGTGCTGGTAAAATTATTAATATATATATATATATATAGAGAGAGAGAGATTCCAACAACAACTGTCACTCATCACATGCAACTTGGTAATAAGAAATAAAGAAACCCACTACAGTAGGTACTTGCCAAAGTTTCGGGTCATAGACCCTTTATCAAGACATATATATATATATATATATATATATATATATATATATATATATATATACCCCCTTTAGAAATCCTGTGTTTGCCCCTGCAGTGGCAGTATTGACTATATACATTTATCATGCGGCCCAGACAATGCACTCTCTAATGAAGGAGTGGGCAATAAGTGACCCTCCAGCTGTTGATGAACTACACATCCCAGCATGCCTTGCATTAGTTTCAGCATAGCCAACTAGCAAAACTAAGGCAAGGCATACTGGGATGTAGAGTTCATCAACAGCTGGAGGGCCACCTATTGCCCACCCCTGCTCTAATGGTTAGGCAAACCTTACCACTGCATCCCCTGTTTGGCTCTTTATGCCCCAGTCTGATGGATGCATTTACAAAATACTACAGCGGCACAAACAGGGCTGGGCTCTGAGTAACTAGAATGACCTGATTTTATTCTTTGAAGGATAGAGCTTTGTCTCCATCTACATGGGCTGTTTTCGGAGCTCCAGTATGACGTGATCAGTGCTGCTGTGTATCATGTTTGTGCAACGCTTTGTACAGTATTCCCAAAGCTGGCCTAGGGGGATCTGCAGTGCATACCCAGGATGTTTAGAGACTTAGGGCCTGATTGAGACCTCGTCACTGGGCTTCGATTATTGAATGACAACACGTGAGCCGTCCTTGTGATCACAGCCATCGCTGGCCATGCCTTTGGAGGCATAACACCGTCAGTTTCTGGAAGTGCCCTAAAAAATGCAGGTGGCTCCTGGCCATTGGGAGGGACGCTGAAGTCATCAGCAATCCCGATCTCCCCACAGCCATCGCAGCAATGAGGATGTCTCAGCTTACGGGGAGGGAGGGGCGATTCATTCCATGGTTAAATTCATTTCCCCCTCTTCGCACATCTGCGATTGCATTCACAGCCATGCACATATGCAGAATTTCACTTGTGCAGGGCAGTGTGGGGCAATGTGTATACCCGAACACTCGGAGCCCAGCGATCAGGTCTGTCTTGGACTCTTAATACCAACAATAGATTCTCAACCACCAGGGATACTAGCATATACGTGTATGTTCACCTAATGGTTATTCTTAATTCATTGTTGTAGACCATGACAGCTGTTAACCTGACATCTGTTTCAACTGCTCACAGGCAGTTTCCATCAGAGGACCTCTGATGAAAACTGCCTGTGAGCAGTTTAAGCGGCTGTCAGGTTAACAGCTGTCGTTGTCTGCAACAATGCCTTTGCAGTAAATATTATTTTTTCACCATCGACTGTGTGCCAGCTCCATTCCTTCTCCAAGTGGGGGGGGGGGTAAGTGCTTTCTATCCATTACTTTATGTGCCTGGCACTGGTAACCTCTTAAGGATTCATGTGAAGTGCCAACCTGCGAACACATCTCTCTCTCTCTTTCTCTCTCTCGTCGGTGCAATGTGCAAAACAAACAAACAAAACAAAGGACCACCCATCAGAACCGCGCTTTCTTGTGACGTCATGCCGTCAGCGTGTTCACCTCCTTGTTAAACTGTTATGATTGATTCTTTTCAATAACTTTTTCATTTATGATGACAAGTTTTACTTACAAACACGGGGCTGCGCTATGGGATCTAGCACAGCCCCGTGTTATGCAAATATCATGATGTTCGCCATGGAGGATGAACTGTTTTACGGTAATCCAACCATGGTGAGTAACACAATATAATTTAGTCGTTACATAGATGATTTATTCATTGTGTGGAAAGGCTCTAAATCAGTGTTTGAAAACATTATACAGGAGTTTCATGCCCCATTTCTTTCACCTACACCATGGATCAGTCCTCCATGAATTTCTTAGACGTCAAAATATCCATCCAGCAGGGAGAGATACTGACAACTGTATATACAAAGACTACAGACTGCAATCTTATGTTTACTAGACTTGTGTGAGTCCGCACATAATCTTGGAAATGATTATTTTTATATCGAAAAGACCAACATAGGAACACATTACAGACTTGAATTCATGTGTATTACAAGGTTGGTGGTGCTCCCAGAACAAGTTCAGGAAAACTCTGAAAAGGGGGATTTTCCTCACATGAGGGTGTAAGGAAAGGAAAGACTGATTATGTCTTTTCCGGGGCACTCTTTATTTATTTGATAGGTATGGTAGTGTTTTAGTTTAAAAACTAACTTTTATTAGGTATACCTTAAAACGAATGGTGCTTGTCAATACAAAAAAATGAATAATACATACATAATCAAAATTCATTAAAATATTCGATCAGAATAATTCTGATCGAATATTTTAATGAATTTTGATTATGTATGTATTATTCATTTTTTCGTATTGACAAGCACCATTCGTTTTAAGGTATACCTAATAAAAGTTAGTTTTTAAACTAAAACACTACCATACCTATCAAATAAATAAAGAGTGCCCCGGAAAAGACATAATCAGTCTTTCCTTTCCTTACACCCTCATGTGAGGAAAATCCCCCTTTGCAATCTTATGTTACAAGCAACCAGCTGTCACCCTAAAACCCTTATATGAGGACTTCCATTTTCCCAAATGGTCAGCATTATGCGGATCAATAACAACACAGAAATGGCCATTAATCAAATTGATGCATTGGTTACTAAACTTCTAGCACGTGGCCATTCACAAATTATTTTGGACACGGCTAAAAGTAAAGCCCTCAATTTAGATTGGAATATTTTTTTGTCCACACCGCCACCTAAAAATCAAGGTCCACCAGTTCTCCCTTGGGTGAACAGATATTATGTATCATCCACTGATATTCAGAGGATTGCAAAAAAACACTGGCCCTTCATTTCCTCAGATATTTCTACAGGCCTTTCCGATACTAGGTTGATGCCATGTTACTCACAGGGCAGCAACCTCATATTATGGCTAGTTAAAACAGATGTTGCTAGTCTCAAACCGGCCAAAACCTTTTCGACCTTTTTACCCCCAGGAAAGCCAGGATGTACAGGTGTGTTTGTGTCACCTGCCAATTTTTATTGGACATGGACACATTTCAGCATCCCCACACTGGCCACACATATAAAATTTGCCATCGGTTCAACTGTGAATCTACATTCGTTGTATATGATAAGTCGGGAATTAATCCACTGTTAAGTTCGAGGATAAATAAATGACAGGTAATTACATATTTATCCAAAATAATATATTATACAAATATTGCTTAATTCCAGACAGACAGAACAGAACAGCACAGCATCCAGGGACATGGAGTGTGGAGGAGGAGTGTGAGGGGCAGGGCCCCAGCACTTCCTACCCTGCTGTCGTCACATCATCCAATTTATACTTTTTAAACTTCCTATCTATCTATGGCCACAAATAGTATGGGGGTGCTTTCATATATGGTGATAATGCAACAATTAATATAATCGAAATCCATTTTATCATATACCAGATTATATGTCCTTGCGGACTGGTATACATTGGATGGGGACACATTTCAGCATCCCCACACTGGCCACACATATAAAATTTGCCATCGGTTCAACTGTGAATCTACATTCGTTGTATACCAGATTATATGTCCTTGCGGACTGGTATACATTGGGAAGACCAAGAACAAATTTAAAATTCGAATGATGGCCCACAGGTCAGTGATACAGAATGTCATTGCATCCGGTTCCAGCGAGCAAACTGTGGCCCACCACTTCGTCGCAGCATACCATCCCCTTAACAGTTTACGCTATCGTATGATAGATACCGTTTTGCCCTCTATTAGAGGAGGTAATCGAGGTTTAAAACTAATTCAATGTGAAAACCGCTGGATAGCTCAATCAGATGTTTTGCAACCGAAAGGGCTCAATGAATATATTTCTTATAGCTGCTTCCAGTGAAATACATTACTTATGTTAGGATGTATTATATAAGCTGTATGTATGCATTTTTTGTGCTGCATATGTATGCTTTTAGGTTGCCATTAGGTCAAGCAGCACAGCCAGTCTCTTAGTTATCGTATACTCATTTGTTTTTATTTGTGTGCACGGTGATAATGTTGTTTTAAAGTGTATCTTATTATATTTCTTGTAGCGTCACCGCTGCTTAGCAATGGAGGCGCGGCTCCCGAGGAGGTAAACACGCTGACGTCACGACGTCACAGGAAGCCTGGCTGCGATTCTGATGGGCGGTCCTACTCCGACGCTGGCGTTGGTTAAGGATTTATCGGTGGTTACTTGTCTTTGCATGGCCGATGTCTCCAGCCTCTACACCTGCATTCCCCATGATGCAGGTGTGGAGGCTGTGAGGCGACTCCTAACAGATAATCCGCTGTATGTTGGTCCTCCTGTAGATTTTTTTATTTACATTGCTTAGGTTGATACTAACCAGAAATATTTTTTTACATTTTGATTTAATTTTGATGGCCAATTCCTCTTGCAGAAGTCAGGTGTAGCTATGGGGTCCGCTGTGGCCACGGCTTATGCTAATACTTTCATGTATGAGATTGAGCAGTCTTTGTTTTTTATAGATGGTCATCTCATGGATAACATCTGTATGTATTATCGTTACAATCGATGATTTGATTATCTTTTGGTTTGGCAGTCCTGAGTCTCTTGAATCTTTGTTAACTAACCACAATTTGACAGATAGTGTTATAAAGATGACCTACTGCATTGATCCGCAAAATATACAATATTTAGATGTGGACATTACATTGACTAATGGGCATATTAAAACTGCACTGTTTACAAAAACCACGGAAAGAAACACTATTTTCAGGCATAACAGTTCACACCCATTGCTGTTGCGGAAAGGCCTACCCTATTCACAACTGTTGAGGGCACATCGGATTACCTCAGAGCCTGCTCAAACTTGACCATGCCTTAGATCTAATGGTCGATAAATTTATCGAACGAGGATATCCGCGCAACATGTTAAAAAAGTCAAAAAACAAAGTCCTGACAATTCCAAGAGATCAACTATTGGACAAGTCCATGTCAAAAGATCTGCCAATTGTCCCGTAGGTCAATAGATATTCAGCTAGCAGTGATGCAACTACTATGAAAGTCAAAAAGTGGTGGCCCATTGTTAACTCAGACCGAGAACTGCCTTCTTTGCATAGAGCTGAATTATTACCCAGCTACAATAGATCATGTAATTTGAAAGATTCGTTGGTCAAATTGGACATTACAGGATGGAACAAAAAAATTCCAACACATTTCCTTACCAGGAAAAATGGATGTCACAGATGTTTAGGCTGTGCTACATGCAAGACCATGAATGTGGGAGATAAATTTAAACATCCTCATTTGGATAAATATTTCTTTATTAATTTTCCCCTCACTTGTACATCTACTTATGTAATTTATTTACTAACCTGCCCATGTGGGCTGTCCTATGTGGGGAAAACCCAGCGTCAGATCAAGGAATGCATGGCCCTACATAGGACGGCCATACATCAAGCTCTAAGTATAGGATAAAGTGACCAGCCCACAGCTCATCACTGTTTGCAATTAAAAAATTCCATCAATAGTATCCGCTCCATCATAATAGATCATGTTCCTCTATCCATGAGGGGTGCCAACAGGAACAAAATCATGTTGCAACGGGAGAGCCGGTGGATCTACCAGCTGGGGACACTGTCTCCCAATGGCCTCAATGAGACCTTGGGGTTGCAGTGTTTCCTGTAGGAGGCCACTTCGGTCCCCGTAATCCTGTAATCTCTGAACTTTAAATATAATGGGCCCTCTCATATAGGAGTTCTATTATTATCTGAGTACTATGGCCTTTATATTAATATACAGTTTCCCTTTTCCTGCTGATCTGGCAGGATCTATTCTTCAGTCTAATTATGTTGATTTGGTTCTATAGTGGTGCTGTTTTGGTTCTCACTAAAATACAGTATACCTATGATTGCTGTGATATATGTAGTTTTATGATGTATATATTTGTTGATATTTTATGATGTATTTCCCCTTGACGAGGGGGCTCGGGACCTGGAACATCCCATAATGCCGGCGTGCCTTATTAATAATTAATGCATAATCAGCCATTTACAATGGTGACTGATATTTTCTTAGCCTAAGATATTATGGCTTTGGACAGTTATATTTCTTTCATAAAATAATTGTTTGGCACTTGCGGCTTTGGCCAGTCCGGGTTCCCCTGCCCCACCGTCGGGGGTTAACTTTGCTGTTTTTTCTGTGTAAATAATATGCACAGATAGGTGTTCCCCATGCAGATTGGTGATTAAAAGATCACAACCTGATATTTTGATACAAAATGTTTAAAGGGTTGCTAGGCAACCAATATGAAGCTCCGTCCGGGTGCCGCAATGCCGGAGGGACACTTCCGCCTATGAATGGCCATGCGTGTCCTTCTGATTGGCAAATGACGGCTCCCGGCTGCTGGGCACAGGGACACATATCCATTGCGGACTTCCGGTTTCCGGGACCCGCGGTGATGGTGCTCTGTTGCTCGGCAGGTGAGTTTCATTCCCTGATTGATTGCTCCATTTGGGGCAGGCTGTGTGTGGGCTATTTATGTCATTTGTTGTATGTACCTATTTTGTGCTGCTGTTTTTAAACCCTTTATTGAAGTCTGTGTGAGTGCCGCTATCTTTGGAAACTATGGAGGTTGAAACGATTACCGGTGATAGCACCCCAGCAAGTATGCTACATTGAGAAACCCTTGCAACATTTGAGTGCCGGACTTTCCTGTTCTTTATATATATATATATATATATATATATATATATATATATATATATATATATAGCTTTTAGATGAATCACGGCATATATATATATAGGAAATTCTTGAACCCCTGTTCTGAGCCCAGACACAGGGGAAAAAACGGCACTCACGGATTTAGTAATGAAGTTTTATCAATTCAGAGTGATATATATTCCAGCATTCTCTCTATATATATATATATATATATACAGTTGAAACGTAGAAGTTCAGCATCGCCTCTTATCCTGAAGACCGTGAGTGCTGTCTGCTCCCTAATCTGCTACATTTACCTTTGGAAGGCACCTGGATGATTTTATACATCAATGTCCTAAGTGGGTGATTCATCACCACTCACTGCTTAGTGCGGCGCGGCTGAACATCCTCCTCCCCGCTGCCAAATCCTCTCAGTACAATACAAGGGGATGTGTAAGATAACAAATCCCCTCGCATGGCACCTAACAGAAGAAATGATTTTTCTTCCTCTTTGTAGATAAAAATAAGCTTGTACTTACTCTTATCTTGGCCGCACATGTCCAAAGAAGGGGTGGGCACTGACATCCTGTGACATCAGCCACCCACCCCCGCCCACTCCTGGCCCTCCCTCTCCACAACCAACTGCCTGGTGCGTGTGTAACTCGCCGAAACCTTATATATATCTATCTATCCATCTATCTATCTATCTATATATATATCTATATATAGATATATATATATATATATATATCTATATATAGATATATATATATATATAAAAACTATGACATAGTATTGTCGTATTTGCTATACCTGATACCTGAGTGCCGCTCCCCAAGTCTCCTGTATGTGTATATATATATATATATATATATATATATATATATATATATATATATATATATACATACAAAGGAAAAATAAGTGCGCAAACTAGACCTTGTCTACTATTTTCAATGTGAATGGAAGTCCACGATTGCGACTACCGGGAAGTCATGCCGGAGCAGGGGGACTGAATGCGACTGCTGGGGAGTCACCGTGGATCCCAGCGGGAGTCAGTGGGGAGTCAGCGGTGATCAATGTGGTGATCGAAGCGGTGCCCAGGCCGGAGGAGGGTAAGTATAGACCAGCTATTTTACCCCTTCTGTCCACGTCATACCCCCACTATCCACGTCATACCCCCAGTATCGACATCGGCGTGGAGTTGACTTTATAAAGTGTGGCAAGTGCAGTGAGCCAACGAGCCCGAAGCGTGGTGAGCAGACGCTGCGCTTGCCACACTTTATAAAATGAACTCCACGCCAACGTCGATACTGGGGGTATGACGTGCATAGTGAGGATTATAAGCATTGTGTATTTGTAGGGCTCCAGAGCCACTTACGTAGTTTACGTAGCCAGCATAGTGCTGTATTGGTATTCTGAATACACCACGTAAACTACGTAATGGGTGCCCTGATAATACACAAGTACTTATTATAGTTGTAATTGTAATATGGTGCTTTGTTTACAAAGGCAGAACCATCAAACACACATTGGTCAATAATTGGCCTTCTGAGTATCATTATGATTATGGAGCATTGCCCTTCGAACAGTGGGGGATCCACTACTGGTCCGGGCAGCGTGGGGCAGTCAGGATTGGGGTCCCTGTGGCGTATGGGAACTAGGTCGACTTGGCCTTGTGTTTTGGATCATTTTATTGATACTGATCAATATTGATACTGTCCCATCCGCCAGGGACCCTGGCACTGCCCATCCGCCATAGTGTGGGAAGCATTGCAGCAGTGCTGGGGGATAGATGCCATGTTCTCCCACTCACCTGCCAGCCCCGCATCTGCACACTGCCCTGCTCTCTTGTCACACTGTCTCCGGGGGAACCTACCCCCTCACCCCATGTCCCAGGCGCTAGCTGACCATGAAGAGGCCGTGCACCAGACAGCAGCTCCGACTCCGAGCTGGATGAGATCATCGATGTGGGCAGCGAGAATAACTACTCCAGGTGAGTGCTGCGGGGAAGGGATACCTGGGGCATGCCACATACTCACACGCACAGTGATACAGGTGTGTGTGGGATACATCACACCCAGAGGCGTAGGGAGGGTGGAGCCGGTGGAGCACAAGCTCCAGGCGCAGAGACATCAAAGGCGCCGGAGCCGTGCAGCCCACTCCCCCGCCCGCTCTCTGCTCTGCCCAGCTGAGCTCAGCTGCCGCCCCTGATAAAGACCTATGAAGGTCGAAACACATTTGAGGACACCACATTGTCCAGCACAAACTGCCTCACCATCCAATGAAGTCTCCTCACTGAGTTGAGCGAGTGCACGGAGCTCCGCAGCGGTGTCAGCGCCCGGTGACGTCATTTACACGCGACTAACCAGGGAGCCGACTCCAACTACTTGGAAGCACCGTGGGAGATTGAGGACCTGACATTGCCCACACCGACTGCCCCACCTTTCATTCGAGTCTCCTAGCTGGGTCGGGTGAGCGCACGGAGCTCCGGAGCTGGGCCGGCACTCGGTGACGTCATCAACCCATGGCTAACTGGGAGGCTGCCCTGCCTCCCTGAAGCACCGAGGGAGATGCTAACTACTCTGCAGTGTGTGCAGAGATCAGTTGAAACACTGCAGACAACAGCGGGGGGCCGATCGAGCACACCACAATCCAGGTACTGCGGGGGTCTTTGTACTGCAGAGTAGTAGGGATGCCAGCTCTCTGCACCACAGATTCAGCCACAAGACTGTCAGCACCTACTACCTCTTGTGCTCTCAAGGACTACTCACCCCTGCTGGCACCTTCCCCTTTCCTTCCCCTCCCACTCCCATACACCCACTGTTAAATCATATCAGTGCAAACTCATCTGTATTGTCACTATTTTATCTGTCAATAAAGCACCTTCTAATATATATACCTGATTACCGACATATGTTAAAACATTACACTAGTAAAGGGGACTAATCAAGTCAGAGAGCTTTGATCTACTACTATTTAATAATCAGCTGCCGCCATGTCTGCTGCATTGATGGCTGCTGGACTGCAAGCGCCTATTAGCTAGCCATCCAGCGGGAGACTTAATTGAAAATAGCTGCGGACAGGGCCAGCTCAGCCGGGTTGCCCCCTTGGCAACGAGCAAATTTAATCCCCCTTGGCAATGAGCAAATTTAGTCCCCCTTGGCAATGAGCAAATTTAGTCACCTTTGGCAAAGAGCAATTTTAGTCCCCCTTGGCAACAAGTTATGTCAGTCCCCCCTGTCAATGAGCATGAATCCCCTTGGAATCGAGTATGAAGCCCCTGGCATCGACCATGAAGTTCCTAGCAATGAGCATGTAGGTACGTGGCACTTATGTGTCAGATGTGTAATGGGCATTACGGTTTGTTATATACAGATGGGTCTTCTCCCATCTTGGCAGGGGATGGCGCTGGCGTCGCCAGCCGCCATCCCCCGCCAGCGCCATGGCGATGGTGAGAAGGGGACGCGCACGCACGAGAGGCGCGCGCGTCCCCTTCCGCCGGCGCTTCCATCCGTTTCCCCGGGTCCCCGCCGGCTTGCCGGCGGTAACCCGGGGTCCCCGCCGCCTGCCCGCACCCCCCCTAACCCCCCCTAATCCTGTCCGTCTCCCTGAGGCGGAGACGGACAGGGTTTCCGTCGCGCCTCAGTCTCCTCGCTGGCGTGGCTGCTGGCGGGTCGCCAGCGCGTACGTTCTGGCGACCCGCCAGCAAGGATGGCAGTAGTAACATACTGTAGTATGTAATGGGCATCATGTGTGGCATTACGGCATGTGGCTTTATGTGTAATGGGTATTACAAAGTTTGCTAAAATATGCAATGGGCGTTACGGTGTGTGGTATAATGTTAGGCCGCGCCCCTTTTTTTCCACGCAAGAGCTCCGTCTACTACAAATCAGGGGGGGCGCGAATCATGCCCTTGCTCCGGGCACCGTGGCACCTAGCTACACCACTGATCACACCCCATTCACTCACAATTCACTAGTAGGCTGTAGGGAGGGCTGTTGCCCTCTGTGCAGTCAGCGTGGCAAGTTTGGAAGTCTCACTTGGGGGGGGGGGTGAGAGGGGGGGCTCCCACAAGTTTTGTTGTCCAGGGCCCCCACAGACCTTAATCCAGCCCTGCCTCCAAACTTAGGCACAACAGCCATTTAACTGTCTATGGACCCAACAGCATTTGAGTGGCCACTCCCATTATTGTCTACAAATACTTCCTGCTTGTCACTCACTTTGTGAATCCTCAGTACAACCACTGTCAGAAGACCACTGCCGCACCTGTGTAGTGCATTAAATTAAATTAGCATTAAAATGCGTCACTGTATACAAAATGTACATCTTGCATTGCATTTATCTCTGAATCAGGTCCACAATATGACTTCTAGTATCAGGACTTATAGGAGCAGAAACACTGTATAAAGAATATAATCTACTGTATTATCCTCTACCCCTGCTCTATCTTCAGCTATTCTGCAAAGCATATTTGTTATCAGCCTGTTTCTGTTGATAGTGATATTCTCAGCTGAATAAATATTATTTTATGCTTGAGAATGAACCATTTGCACAAAGACATAAACACTAAATTATTGTTGTCCTAAAAAAATAAATCTTATTCTACTGTAGTTATGTAAAGGAAGTTCTAAGTAAGGTCAAAAAATCATGTATAAAAGCCAGAGTACTTAAGAGATCAATGCCATATGGCTGCCCTTAGTATCAGTGTTTGTATTTAACCCATATACAAAGTAGGGAAGCCATTTTGAGTGGTGTATGTTCGCAATCAATAGACAATATACATATATTTTAGTAAATAAGTGATATGTGTGCTTCTGTATATTTCTCAGTCGTATTGGTACGTATTTTACATTGTACTGTAGGTAACTTTCAAAGGAATGATAATTCATATGGGGGCAGATGTATGAAGCCTTAACAAGAGATAAATTCAAGGGTGATAAGGAGAGATAAATGTCCAGCCAATCAGCTCCTTACTGACTTTTTTCAAACACAGCCTGTAACATGGCAGTTAGCAGGTGATTGGCTGGATGTTTAACTCTCCTTATCACCCGTGCATTTATCTCTTGTTAAGGCTTAATACATCTGCCCCATTGTATGCTACCAAAGAAACTATTTAGCTAAGAATCCCTAAATGAAACTCATACAATAGCTCCTTACCACCAGATTATCTTCTTGTGATTTCTAGTGGTTCCGTGTATTTATAGCAAATGATAGGAATTTAGGAACAGAATAGTACAATGATGAACCAAAGACTAGACCAATAGCCTGTAAAGAGGATAAGCCCTTGAGTGTCTGCCTCTACTTGCCATTGACATTCTGCGACCAGATGGAGGAGGAGGTGTTATGCTGGAACTTTCCTCTCTTCTCCTTGACTCAGATCCTGAACCATTCCTTGAATCAGAACTATCTGGGTCACTGGCCAATCTGCTTTCTGAAAGCCCTCTAGAAGTGGAGCTGACTTTCCGATGCCCACTGTCTGCAGAGTCACTTCTATCTTCTGCAAAGTCCTTACAACTGCTGACCCTGCTGTATTTGCGTAATGCAGATGGCAGCTCCATGTGGCTAGAGTGGAGGCAGGATCTCAGAGGATGCACTGCACCATGCCTTGCTTGGTCTAAGGACTGATGACTTTTAAGGCAGCTTCTGGACCCAAGGCAGTTTTTACCCTGTGATTTCTTGTGTGAATCCTCGCTGCTAGAAGAGAGGTTCCTCTTCTGCAGTGGGGAGGCATGCTGTTCTTCTCTGTGCTCTCCAGGGTGCTGCTGGTCAGGTGCAGTTCTGTTTATCATTTGGCCAGGGTACTGATCAATGTGATTACCCATCCTCTGGCATTCCCCATACTGGGAGTCTTGCTTGAAATTCAAATTAAGCTGGCCGCTGTGTTGATCTGTGTTTAGGTGATCCATGCTTCTGTTCTTGTCAGTAGCCATAATCTTAACATACTGATTTTGGTCATTGATCATTTGTACTACCTTAAATCCTGGAGCTGGTGGAAGATAAGCTGGTAGTCCAACTGAGTCCATTTGCTGGCCAGGCATCAGCTTGTAGGCACTTGAAGATAACGCGATATTCTTGTTTGGGGAAGAGTGACTCAACATGCAAACCTGCTGCACTGAACTCTTCTTAGACTTACAAATGCTTATTTCATCTTCTGCTATACGTTTCCCATAAAGCCCTTGTCTAATTTTCTTGATACCTAAATGAAATATTTCTAAAATATTAAGGAACAGTGATACTGCAGCTATGCTGTGCATAAACACCATGAATATAGTCTTCTCTGTTGGCCGGGAAACAAAGCAATCTACTATGTTTGGACAAGGAAAACGTGAACATTTATACAGTGGGTCAAGATTAAACCCATACAGCAAGTACTGTCCGACCATAAAACCCACTTCCACGACAGATCTGGTTAGAATATGCAGCACGTATGTGCGTAGTAGGGATCCTCTAAGGGGAGCCTTATTTACTTTTTTCTGCTCCTCTAACTTCCTTAATTCTTTCTCCAGTCTCCTGTGCTCATCAATAACGGCCTCCAGCTCTTCCAGCTCTGCCCTGAGCTGTGCTTTTTTCTTTTGTCTCTCTTTCTCCAGAGCCCTGAGTCTATAAAGTGCATGTCCCATGTATACCAGGGAAGGCGATGACACAAATATTATTTGTAATACCCAGTACCTAATAAGTGAAATAGGAAATGCTTCATCATAGCAAACATTTCGGCAACCAGGTTGCTCTGTGTTGCAAATAAATTCTTCCTGTTCATCATCCCAAACATCTTCTGCAGCCACGCCAAGCACCAGCATCCGAAATATAAAGAGGATAGTCAGCCAGATCTTCCCCACTATAGTTGAATGAATATGAACTTCTTCCAGTATACTTCCCAGTAGGTTCCAGTCACCCATTTTCACACTTTCATACCTGGAAAACAAATACCCCACACTTTCATTTATTAAAAACTTTAGAGCAGCAAGGTTTCAGGGATTGATTTACTTAGCTGCCATTATTATTTGGCAAGTACATTCTGTATTCAAAAAGCATAATGCAAATTAACTTGTATATCAAGCCAAATGTAAACAGGATAAGCTTTAGATTAGTGAAATGATTAGTAACCTGTATGGTATGAGTTCTAAAAAAAACTCTTAAAATCGTATGGAAAATTAGTGACTGGTTTCTGCTTTTTGGTGAGCATAATTTATACCCCGTTCTCATTGCAGGCAACTTCCCAGGTCTAGCATGTCGATCTGGAAATTTGCCTTTTAACATGGGGTTTTTGGCAGTGTGAACGGGTCGCATACCCGTATCTCATACACGGGTAAAACCCTTCTTTTTACCCGTGTTTTAGATCCGGCTATGCAGACACGGGTTGACCCGTTCTCACTGCATAAAACCCCGTGTTAAAAGGCAAATTACCGGGTAGAACTTCTTCACCAGGGAATTTGCCTTGCAGTGAGAACAGGGGTCCGTCACTGCAGTCCCTGGAATGTTAATGCCGGTTAAAAGCTGTGTATTTCTAACTCGCAGTGAGAATACGGTATAACACTATGATATTATTATCCTGTGCCTCCTACAGTCAATGTGAGGAACACTACTAAGCAGGGGATAAAGTGAGGGGGAACGGGGTGGAACTGAGTTCCCCCACCTCTGATGGTGAGGTGAAACATTTTAACCTCCACATTGGCCCTGCACAGTAATTCTCACAGAAAAGCATTCTAGTTTGCAGGAGGATGCCAAATACTCTACCACTGGCCCTGTCTTTGCCTAATGGGGGGAGGGGGTGTAATTAGATGGCATAGAGAAATGAGTCCCCCCACCTCTGCATGATCACTTTCTGCCCTGCTACTAAGTAATATAAACTTCTGTTGGTGAGAGTTATCTCATTCTTGCGTTGAACTTATGTTTCATGTTTACAATTATCACATTATTTAATTATTCAAACATTAGTAACTCTTATTGGGCCTGATTCTGAGGTGGGTGTAAGACATACTTGCCTCCCTTTTAAAACTGTCCTGGCGAAGCTAGAGAGGTGAAGAAGTAAGGGTTTTTTGGGGGTGGAGCCAAGTGGTCAAGTCCCTCCCCATGCATGTAAATCATTAGGATCTCAGTGAGTGATCAGAGCTAGTATAACAGCGATTTGCATAATTTTAGCCCTGCTCTCTCCACGGAGACCTGCAAATCCTGGCTTTATCTGTGTATACTACCCGCATCACTAGTAAGCGGGTGGGATGTGGGAAGAGTACCCACTCTTCTGGGGTTGCGGGTGACTTATCCAAAAGGCAAGAGTTTTGCACAAGTTCGGGAAGTGTAGGTAAGTATGAAGTAAGTAAAAAAACAACTGCACCTTGACAAAACCATGCTGCATCTTATCTGAGCATACTAAAGCCCTGTACACACAGTGAGATATTGGCTAATGTACAATTTTGACTAAGCAATTTTGACAAGATGTAATGCTGTGTACACACGGGGGCGATAGGGGCTATAATCGCTGGGAATATGGTCTCAGGCGACCATATTGTCAGTGATGGAAGTGTGCCCCGGCAATAAATCGCCGGGTGCGCGCTCCCATTTTCTGCCCATTGTAATCGCTGGTCGCAGGAGCTTGACCCAGCAGAGGTTCCTTTTCATCAGCGACCATCTCTGGTCGCTGATGAAAAGGAGACACTGAGCAATATATTGCTCAGCAATATATTGCTAGCAATATATCTCCCCCCGTGTGTATGCACCTTAAAAGAGATTTTGGCTAGATAAACTGAAGATTTTCACTAAGCAATTTTGTCTAAGTAATGATAGTCTATGATCTAGTCAAAATACACATGGAGTGATCCTTCTATTTTGACTACATAGTCATAATTGATTAGAAGGTTAGTAGAGATCACTGTCAACGTAATGCTAGGCACACACCAGAATGATCATGATCGTGAGCAGATCGTGAGACGACCATACGATCAGGGGCTGTAGCTAGGGCGCTGAAATATCACTGGGTGCCGGAGCCGTGCACCCTGCCACCGGCTAGCCCGCTCCCCGCTGTGCCCGGGTTGGAGTCCATAGTGGTGTAACTAGGTGGGTGAGGGGGTGTGGCCCGCACCCGGATGTCACCCCCAGTGGGGTAACACCATAAGCACTCACACTGCACCCCACCTCCGACAATTACCGCTGCTGTCCGCTGCATGTCCGCAGCATGTCCGCAGCATGTTCCCACTGACCCCCCCCCCCCCTGCCAAAAATGAAAGCCCCGCACGCACCCTGTCACTGTGCAGGCTGGGTCTTGGTGCTGAAACAAGCACAGGAAACAAGCAGCACCTCAGGCAGGTGCATGCCATCACGCCTGTGGTGACCAGGAGCAGTGAGAGGAGACTCTAGCAATACCGCACAGTGAGGGAGGGAGAACTGTTACTGTACCTGCTGCCACAGTAAAACCTGCTTGGATGATTTCTAGGTATATATATATATATATATATATATATATATATATATATATTAGATAGATCATGGGGCACTCACCAGATGTTGCTTGCAGAAACTTTTTAATTACATACCACTCAGTGTAAACATTTTGTGGCAGTGGGTATAGGTCAACGTTTCGGTCCCACCTTGGACCTTTCTCAAGATCCCCTTTGCTGCCTCCTCTGGGGGTCTTGAGAAAGGTCCAAGGTTGGACCGAAATGTTGACCTATATCCACTGTGTGGGGCAGCACAGATGGTGTAATGGTTAGCATTACTGCCTCACAGCGCTGAGGTCATGGGTTCAATCCATGGCTCTAACTGTGCGGAGTTTGTATATTCTTCCCGTGCTTGCGTGGGTTTACTCCGGGTACTCCGGTTTCCTCCCACAATCCAAAAATATACAGATAGGTTAATTGGCTTCCAACAAAATGAACCCTAGAATGTCTGTGTGTGCGTGTTCATGTGGTAGGGAATATAGATTGTAAGCTCCACTGGGGCAGGGACTGATGTGAATGTTCAAATATTCTCTGTAAAGCGCTGCGGAATATGTATGCGCTATATAAGAAACTGTAAACAAACAAACAACAAACAACTGTCACAAAATGTTTACACTGAGTGCTATGTAATTAAAAAGCTTCTGCAAGCAAAATCCGGTGAGTGCCCCATGATCTATCTACATAGATTTAGAAGGACCTAGAATTCTGAGATTTTTTGGGGCTTTTGGCACCCCGGGGTATGTATATGTTTTGGGAGAGTGCTGTCCATACGGATTGGATAGGATATATATATATATATATATATATATATATATATATAAATAAATAAAAATAAAAATTGTATTGTGCACTGCGCTGAACTGAAATGCAGCTCAGTAAAGGAAGTTACAATCAAGTACAAAGTGATTGCTAGAGGGATAATGATTAATATCTATAAAGGAAGGAATGGGAAACCATAGCGGTTACGGTGTGTGGTATAATCGGGGGGGTGCGAAACATGCCCTTGCTCTGGGCACTGTGGCACCTAGCTACACCACTGCATACGATGATCGCACAATCTGCTGGAGCACACGATCTGCTCACAATCTGCATCCGATTCCGATCCCGACCTGTACCCAGTTGACTGGGTCATTTTAAAATCCTAACTGCAGCAGCAAACGACCAGCGGTGACGCACATCGGATTGGAATTGGATCAAAAACATGCCAAAACATGCCCAATTTACATACAATCGGTTGAGATTGTATCGAAATTGGGGGAATTGAGGCTAAATCATTCTGGTGTGTACCCTACATTACACAAATCCCCCTAAAATATTGCTTAGTATAAAAGAGTTGCCAGATGAGAATATTTTTACTAGAACGCTGGCTGTCACTGGACATTCACTAGGCGATCTGCAATTAAATACCAACCAAGTATGTTAATTCTAGTATAGTCAAAATCGCCCATAGACAAAATCGCTTAGTCAAAATCGCAGGTGCACTTAGTCAAATCGCTTAATCAAAGTCGCTCACTAGCAAAAATCTCTCTGTGTACACTCCTTTAGAGACTGACCACTGATCACTTGATATTACCCTTCCTTGGACACAGTTCCTTTAGTTTGATTTTGTGCCTTGCCTGTTTCTTGTTTCCCTTCTCATCTGCACATCCTCCACTTTTGACCTATTTGTGGAGATTTATCAAAGCTTGTAAAGAGATAGAAACACATTAAGACACATTGTCGGGGCGTGACCTCGGAGCGGATGACGTAGGACGCAGGTCCTGAGCGATGCGGCGTGCTGCTGCAGGACGGAGGCTCTGAGAAGGAGCAGGAGGCGGTAAAAAAAAATCCCCCCATGATCCCAGCTACGTGACACTAGTGCCGGCGTCTCGCAGTGAGCGCCTCCCTTGGAGTGGTGTCAGTCCGTACAGCGGGTCCCGGCGACGTATTGGCAGGAGGAAATCAGACACACAGTCAGACACGCAGAGTACGGCGTCCACCGGGTGCCTGCCTGCAGGGTAAGAAGCAGCACAGCTGACGGACGCTTCCCCTGCAGCAAGCGGCTGGAAAGAGGGGAAAACAAGCCTGGAGTAGTGAGGGACGCCGGGTGCTGGATGCCGACTCCAGCATATGGACAATAGCAGATTACCCCACAGCAGGTACGGGAGTAGCATATACAGCACTGGCCCAGGCTGTTGGCTGCTTGCCTGTATAGTGGAAGGACAGTGGTGGACGCAGTTGTAAATAACGGGCAGCTGGTGTCTTGTCTCCCCAACCGAGTATACTGCCCTGCAGAGTGGTGGAGGGGGGAGGCACAGCCGTACCAGAGTCACTGTGGATACACAAGGACCTCCATGTTTGGAACTGTAGGCACAAGCCACAAGAGAATCTACCACCCCAGCAAGGAAAACACGGTAGAGACACGGGAAACCGGAATTCTCCCTCGTATAAGCAACAACTTAATAGGTGAGAGTCTCCCGTGGCAGAAAGCTGAGACAGCTGAGATACAGCAAGTGAGTTAACCCTCGCAAACCCTACAAGCCTAATCAAGCCAGAAGTACTGCAAGGGAAGACGTGAGTACATGATCATAGAAAAATTGTTGTAATCACTGACATTGGTAAACAGCTCAAGTGTGGTTTGTGAAGGAGTGGTGGGGCGGACATACCAGGTGGGAAGTACACCCGAGACAAACAGTATAAAGAGAACAGGGGTGACGGCCAAAGCGAGATACCGGTGTTTAAAAATGTCTAAACAGGGGAAAGCTGGACTTGCAGCAGCGGCGGCAGCCGCAAAGCTGGAAAAATTCACTAGAAGCAACCCCCAGAGTAAAAACCCAGACAAAGAAACACGAGAATCATTATCCCCGGACACATCAATACTGTCTAAGTCAATAAATACTGAGTCTATGAACGAGGTAATGATGCAAAAATTGTTGGAGGCCATCAAGGGTAGTGAAACCCGGTTAGGAGTAAAAATTGAGCAAACCCAAACAGAAATTGGCCTGCTGAGGTTAGATGTACAAAAAACCCAAGCAAGATTAGAAGAGACGGAAAAAAGAATTTTTAGATATTGAAGACAGACAGGTACCAATTGAGTCCCAAATGAAGGAGCTAAAAAGTGCCGTAGTAGGTTTACAAAGCCAGGTGTCAGAGATGGAGGGGCGAGCCCGCCGGAACAACATAAGATTAGTGGGGATACCCGAAAAAATGGAGGGTGTCTCCCCCGAAAAGTGGCTGGAAAGCTGGCTAATAAAGCAGTTCGGAAGAGAGGCCCTGTCCCCCCTGTTCTGTGTGGAGAGGGCACACCGGGTACCCAGTAAACCATTACCACCAGGGGCTCCGGCACGGACTATGATTGCAAGAGTCCTAAATTATCGGGACCGAGATTGTATACTACGTCTGGCTAGGGCCAAGAACCAGCTTGAGATAAATGGATCAAATATCATGTTATTCCCAGACTACGCAAGGGAGGTACAGAAAGAGAGGCTGAAATTCGTGAATATAAAAAAAAGACTGAGAGAGCATGAACTTCAGTATTCGATGGTGTACCCGGCAAAAATGAGAATAATTGCTGATGGAGTAACCAAATTTTTTGCATCCCCCGAAGAAATCTCAAATTGGTTGGATGGTCGGAGAAAGTAATGGGAGGATGTGAAATCTGGGGCATGAAATAAACAGGCAGATCAAATTAGTAAAAACAAACAGAGATGGAGCGGTGGGGTACAGGAGGGGAGGGGGAGGAAGAGGGGAGGGCGGGAAGGAAAGAAGAAAAGAAGAACCCCCTTTGAAAGCAAGAAAAGAGAAAAGAAAAGAAAAATGTGTGAACAGAAGACCGGGCTTTGCCAGTTAGCGATGAAGGAAACGGCAAAAGTGCTAACTCAATCCACCCGAGTAAACTTGTATTTCTTGGATTATGTCTTAGTAAAGGCTCCCCGGGGGACTCGAGAGAAAAATTGGGAGCAGGAGGTCGCGTATTGATAGAAAAGACGGTCAATTAGATCTCTATGAGATAATTGGTACTTTCGTGACTGTGTTTCGTTAAAAACTCATTGTGGTGTGCCATCAGGAGGAGGAGGCTGGTTCGGATATCTAGGGATAAAGGAGATGAAACAGGGCGAATCCGATACCCCCCTTGAGTTAAATTGTATACCTGGTGATGGGTGTTCCCTAAAGGTTTTTCCCCCTCCTGTTGTTTTTTTTTTTTTTTTCTCTCCTTTCTGTCTATCTCCCATCCCCCTCATATATTTGTGTTGCTATATCTGTCTCCTCGATGTCCCTTCAGACAGATTCCTCCGTAAAAAGAAATAAAATTAAACTTGGAAAAATGGGGTAAATGGGCAGCACGCCGGGAAGCGGGTCATCCAGGGAGGTTACTAGGGTAAAAAGTGCCCCTAGTGAAGAGTGGATGGTGGAATAGGGCAGGACATAAAAAATCCAGCCTTATAACCCAGGGTGAATGAGGATGGGGGGGGATATGATTGAATGGGGGGGGGAAGGTATAAAATATGCTGTCAAGGGGGTGGCATATAGGGAGGGGGGGAGGGGGGGAGGGGGGGGAGGGGGGGAGGGAGGGTGGATATATGGTTCACAAACAGCGACAGAGGGATAAGATGGGTTGGTTACACGTGTGTAGTGTTTATGGTTATAAAATATCAGTAGGATATGGTTAAGGTATTATACTGGAATACTCGGGGATTAAATGAAAAAATTAAGAGAGCTACAGTTTTAAACCAGGCAAAAAAATACGGGGCTCACATAACTTGTTTAAGCGAAACGCATTTGGTGCCGGACAAGGTCATGGCATTGAAGAGGGCGTGGATGGGGCAGATGTTTCACGCCTGCTTCACCCACGACTCAAGAGGAATATCAGTTATCATTCATAAAAATGTACCCTTTCGTTGTATCAGACAGGAGATAGATGGGGGGGGGAGGTATATATTTCTGCAATGTGAGATATTTAACAAACCAATGTGTTTGATGGCGGTATATATACCTCCTCCCTTTCAATATGAGGTGTTATTACATGCGGTGGACTTTATGTCAAGGTCCCAGGGGGCAGATATGATCTGTATTGGGGATTTTAACAATGTCATGAATCCCCAACTAGATCGATGGTCAAGGAAACTAGGGGTGGGGAAAGGGGGAAATAAGGGCCTGGATAAGTTCATGATAAATATTGGATGGAAGGATGTATGGAGGGAGAAATACCCTAACACCCAAGCATACTCATGCCACTCCCAATCATATGAAGCACTGTCCCGCATTGACATAGCGTTTGTGGATGAGAAGACATTAGCCAAAGTAGAAAAAATAGAGTACCTTCCCCGAGGTATATCGGATCATGCACCTATAATGATACAATTAAAACAGATACTGGAGAGAGGGCGCAGCCTCTGGAAATGCCACCCAGTGTGGTTGGGTCAGATGGGGAATGGGCTCGAACTAGTACAAGAGTGGCAGGAATATTTCGAGCATAATGACGAAACAACCACAAAGGATTTCGTATGGGATGCGGGGAAAGCAGTAATCAGGGGCTCATTAATAAAAAGAATTGCAAATATAAAGAAGGGTTCCCGGGAAAAAAAACAAGAGTTGGAGAAGGAAAGTAAGGACCTGGAAATTAAATATTGGCAAACCAAATCAGACAGCGATAAGAGAGAGTGGGCACGGGTCAATAAAATATGGGTCAATGAACTTAAAGAAGGAGCAGTGAGACAGGAAATGTTCAAATCCCATAGTAGATACTTAAACAGTGATAAACCAGGCAGCTATATGGCCCACTTAATCAGTAACAATACTCCTTCCAACAATATATTAAGGATGGAAAAAGAGAATGGGGTAGTTACAGATAAAATTCAAGAAATGGCACAGATATTTACCCAGTTTTATGAAGGGTTATATACATCAGGGCTACAGAAAAATGAGGAGGAGATAAGAAGATATTTGGACAAAGTGTCCCTCCCTGCCATCAGCCAGGAAGAGCAAGAAGGGTTGGAGCAGAACATAAGGATAGAGGAGGTGAAATGGGCTATTAAGGAGCTGCCAAAAGGAAAGGCGGCTGGCAGTGATGGGTTACCACCCGAGCTGTATAAAAAGTATATGGAAGTATTTGCCCCGTGGTTGACAGAAGTATTTAATGCCTGTAGGGGTGAGGGGAAACTACCAACATCAATGAATGAAGCAATCATTGTAGTGATACCTAAAGAGGGGAAGAATCCCATGAACCCTGAATCCTATAGACCCATATCCCTAATCAATTTGGATGCAAAAATTTTAGCGAAAATAATAGCAAAAAGAATTGAGGGAATGGTGAATAAAATCATCCATCCCGATCAAACCGGGTTTAGGAAGGGGCAAAGTACAGCTATAAACATTAGACGTTTTTTCATTAATACCCAGGTGGAAAGGGCACATGGAGACGAAGCAGCAGTGGTTACCCTGGACGCGGCAAAGGCATATGATTGTGTAGAGTGGGACTACCTCTGGGTAGTACTGGAGAAAGTTGGACTTGGCCCACAAATAATAAAGTGGATAAAATTACTATACCAATCACCAACGGCGAGAGTCCAGGTGAATGGGTACACTACAGAACCCTTTGGCCTGACCAGGGGAACCAGACAGGGGTGTCCGCTTTCTCCAGTACTCTTTAATCTGGCGATGGAACCCCTAGCATGTAGACTAAGAGATAATCAGGAAATAAGGGGGTTGGAACAAATGGGTCAGAATAAAGAACTAATTTCGATGTATGCGGATGACATGATGATATATTTGGCTAATTATAGGCAGGCATTACCGGTAGTGTTGAAAATCATGGAGGAACATGGAGAGTATTCCGGGTTAAAGATAAACTGGGGAAAGTCCAACATCCTGCCATTGGTGGGGAAATGTCCAGAGAGCATGGAAAGTATAGCGCTAAAATGGACCAACAACACACGATACTTGGGTATAATAATATCAAACGCACCCAAGGAGTATATCACGTTAAATATTATTCCAGCCATAAAAATATACCAAGAAAAGGTTAAAACATGGAGTAAACTCCCACTCACGATGACAGGTAGAATAAACCTAATAAAGATGGTAATACTTCCAAAAGTATTGTATATATTCCTACAGGCACCCTGGTATATACCCGTAAAATTATTTAAATGGCTAGATAGCATAACCATATCATTCATATGGGGTAAAAAAAGAGCTAGGATCAAACTGGATACCCTCAGGAGAACTAAACAGATGGGAGGCATGGGCCTTCCCCACTTTAGGCTTTACTACATGGCAGCACAATTAAGCCATCTGCAGTCTTGGACCAAAGGAGAGGCCACAGAGCAAATAAAAACTCTGATCACGCAGACATATGGTAATTATGACCCGGGGCAAATACTTCTGTCAAGTAATATCGTCAGAGTAAAAAATCCCATTCTGACACAAGCAATGAAAATATGGAGATATACGAACAAGATGCTGGGGAATGATAGTCTCGACCCTGAGATCCCAATATGGGTTGGAGATGACGGGGGGAAATTAGAACTAAGGAAGGAAACTACGGAGATTAAAACAACATGGGAGAAGGTAGGGATAAAAACTATTGGCCAGGTGTATCAGAATGGGGTACTTAAGACGTATAATCAATTAGAAATGGAATATAACATCCCAAAAGGATATGGCTTTAGGTATCTACAGCTCAGGAGTAGATTGGGAAAAGTGCTAGGAGGAAAAATAATAGATATCCAGGACTCCCCGATAAAAAAGATACTAAAACAGGGGAATAAGGTCAGCGTGGCGGGGATATACAAAAGATTAATAATGGAACTAAAAAACCCCCAGATTGAAAAGACCAGGGAAAAGTGGGAAGGAGATATAGGGGCCATGACGGACCAAGAGTGGGGTCAGGCGATGTCGTCGCATACAAGAGCGACGAGGTCGGTTAGATTTCAACAAATCCAATACTACATAATACACAGATCTTATATCACTCCAGAGAGGTTGAGACAATTTGACGGAACTAAAAATGACCAGTGCCCAAAATGCAACCAAACGAAGGGGACATTTTTTCATTTGATATGGCAGTGCAGTAAAACAAAGAAATTTTGGGGAGAAGTGAAGAGCATCATGGCCGAGATAGGGGTCAATAGGGAATGTACAGGTGCTAAAGCATGCTTGTTGGGGATTAATATCAAGAATGGTAGGAGAGGGAGTAATAATAAGATCATAGAAAAAATGTTGGCATTGGCAAAAGTGCTAATAGCGAGAGGCTGGATGTCACACGAAAGCCCGAGAAAGAACGAGTGGATAAACCTGGTAAATAAAACGATAGCCCATGAGAAATATGCCTCAATTAGAGAAATGGATAACATAAAAGAGCACAGTAGAATATGGGACAAATGGATAAAATCAAAATATTATGAATAAACTCACATATTAAACATAAAAATATAGAACAACACAAATAGGTACACGAACGTAAAAATGATAAACTAGAGAGTGCACAGAAATTGAAATCACAACACAGAAAGGAGGGCTCCTCAGGGCCTGTCCACACTAGCACCTCACAACTTTAGGCCTTGATGTATAAAGGCAACTATAAATAAATACACACATAAATAGATGTGAGAAATAAAAATATAGGCATAGTTAAAAAATGGACAAAGCACTAAGAGCACTTTAAAAATGGTAAACAGTAAGATATTGTAGCTAAAGTCACAAAGACATAAATAGATATAGATAGAGGGGAGGCAGGCGGCACATACCCAATGGCAGGATAGGGAAGCACAGGAAAAATACTAGAGGTGGGCACACAAAATGAGATACACTTGGGTAAAAGAGATAATAAAAACACAGGTGGTAACCAAAAAAATAAGTAAGGATAAGTTAAGTGAACCAAAGAATCCTAATAACGTAACCATAGAGACACATGGGGGGAGGGGGGGGGAGGGGGGGGAGGGGGGTATGATTGTGGGAGAATGAATGGGGGGGAATGAGATGGTATAAGAAGAAGCGGGCACAGTAGGTGGATCCCAATAGGGGGCCCCTGTAGACTCAGGGAGGGTCACGAGGCGCCACTAGGGATTCTGCTTCGATTGTAGATGATGTATGTTCGTTATGTTTAAAGTATATTGGTACATCAAGAATATAAGAAAACAAGAATGTAAAAGTATGTATGTTTTATTTTTTGTAAACATGTCTAATAAAGAATATTGAATTAAAAAAAAAAAAAAAAAAAAAAAAAAAGCTTGTAAAGAGATAAAGGGGCAGTTATATTAAAGCTTGCAGAGAGATAAACCAATAACCAATCACATCCTAACTGCCATGATACAGGCAGGGCCGGTGCTAGGGTGTCCGGCGCCCTCCTGCAAACCATACATTTTGCGCCCTTTCACATTGCCATTGCAACAAGCTGCAGCCCGATTGTGGGAGCGTATGCTATGGAGGATCTCGGGTGCATGTACATGTATGCATACACCATCTCAGTGCTGCGTCCGCAAAATATTGCAGGCACTAAAGGTGCCCATACACGCTGCGAGAATCGCATACGTTATGGGCTAGATCGCATCGCATTGCACGGTATACATGTAATGTGTGTGCGATGCGATCCAAAAGCAGTACAAAAAGTATATGCAGCACATACTTTTTGTACTGTGCGATGCGATGCCCGCGGAACGCACATCGCATTGCACGCTGCTATTGCAGCATGTATGGCCACCTTTAGGCACATAACCCAGCCCACTATTTAAAAAGTGTCTACATTAATATAAAAAAAATCTACAATTATTAAAAATTTTGTTATAAACATGTATAATAAAAGACTCACTGTTCTTTTGCTGTTTAACTCTTGTGCAGTCCCTCCTCTTCTATTTGCATAGGCAGGATGCTGTGAACTCCATTACACCCCTCTCGTGACTGAGGGGGAAAGGAGGGGAGAGAAGGAGGAGATGGAAGAAGAGGGGAGGAGATAGAGGGGGTGGAGTGTTGAGGACTGGCAGTGGCACTGGCACAGCACACTGAGAAGAGGGAAGGAAGGGGAGGCGGCGCTGCTGCCGGTTCATCATTTGATTGACAGCTGACAGGCGCAAGGAGCAATGGGTAGCGGGCGGATCAGACAGGCACTGCGGGCAGCATGCAGGCTGTGTGCGCTCGCGGTGCAGGGAGCAAATCTTCATACTGCCGCCCGCCCGCGAGCGGCTTGCAGGAGGCAGTGACATTGAGGGCTGAGGCAGCTTTAAGACAGCGCATTTTCAGCATGGCGCTTCCCTGCTTTGCAGGAGCTGCTGAGTGGGTAGCGCCGGCCCTGGATACAGGCTATGGGGCACATGTACTAAGCTTTGAAAAGTGATAAGGTGAAGAGGCATAAACTACTAACTAACCAACCACCCCCATCCTAACGGTAATTTTTCTAACATGACCTGTAATATGGCAGTTAGAAGCTGATTGGCTGGTAGTTTATTACTCTCCACTTTATCGCTTTATAAGATTTAGTACATCTGTGTATGAGAAATGACTGAGCTGGTTGGTTGGTCTTATTCTAGTTCACTCTTAGAGGCAAATTCCTTCTCAGATGGACAAAACCATGTGCACTGCAGGGGGCAGATAGAATTAGATTTGGGTAAATTATTTTGTTTCTGTGCAGGGAAAATACTGACTGCTTTATTTTTACACTGCAATGTAGATCTCACTTTGAAGAAAAACCCCACCCAAATCGAATGGGCCCCATACATCAGCAATCACAATTTATGGATTTCCAGATACAGGGATTTTTTGGCCAGATAAATGGATTTTACAATCTATCCCACACATTACAGATTTATTTCAGTGATCGGCAGATTTTTCCATCTAAAGACTGCATCTTCATATCTGGAAATTGCCCAATCGATTGTCATTTCAGCTGTTCATAATGTAAATAGATGAAGAAGACGAATTGGGAATGCCCACACATATAAAAAAGATCTGCAGATAATACCAGATTATTAAACATGTTTAAAAACCTGATTAAGCAATCGATTGGCGATTTTGATTGGGATTGCCAAAAGGGGGAGCCCACACATCTAAAAATAATTGCATCAATCATCTCCATATCTGAAAATTGTCACAATTAATTGCTGATGTATGGGGCCCTTAAGAAGGAATTTGTCAGAAAGAGTGAACCAAAATAAGCCCCTTTATCACTCTGCAAGCTCTGATAAATCTTCCCCTTTGCGTACTTTGTTTTCTTCTTCCTGTTGATTTCTATGATCACTTGCATTGAACTCGCGCCACACAAACTCAGTCTTGTTTAAATGAAAATGTTTATGTGGTGTATGCACCTTTCCCCTTCCTTCTCATCCATCCTTTTACCCACCACTACCTCCTCATTTCCTCCATTTGTCCTTTCGTGGTACTAAATAGTTAATTTTTTTTTTTAAATAATAATAATAATAATAATAATAATAATAATAATAAAGAACAACTATACTCCCCCCCCCCCCCCACACACACACACACACAAAAATAACACATCCTCAATCCCTTTTTCAACTTCTTTATGTCATCTTAATATATTTACAATGTGTTGGAATAGTGTGGGTGCCCCACAAGATGTGCAATTTTTCAAAAATATAGGGTGAAAGTTAATAGGATGAGAGATTCAGAAAGTGAGAGATTTGGTAAGAAATCTCCAGTTTTTTAAAGCGGCAATACTTTTACACTTCAAAATCAAACTTGTTTTGCAGTGTAAATGATTGCTGCTTTAAAAAAATCCTGGAGATTTCTTACCAAATCTCTCTTAAAGATACACAGAAACTTTGAATTTGTCGATAGATAAGAACCACCAGGCCCGTCTTGCCTGCCCATGTACACATTCATACACACTAGGGTTAATTTTGTCAAGAGCCAATTAACCCCTTCCCGACATTTGACGTACATTTACGTCATGGCCGGGATGTACTTCCCGACACATGGCATAAATGTACGTCATGACTTTAAACTGTCACTGCGTCTAGAGACGCAGTGACAGAGGGACGATGTCTGCTGTCCCTGACAGCAGACATGTCCCTGCATGCCCAGGGGGGGCTGCGATGCCGCCCCCCCGTCGGCGATCGCTGTGATTGGCTGTTCAGTGTGAACAGCCATTCACAGCGTTTTCCTGTGTTACCAGCGAATCAGACGCTCGGTAACACAGGTGTCAATCACCGCCGGGCGTCAGGGGGCATGAGGGGGTCATCGGTGATGATGACACCTCACCCCACCCTCACCCCACCTGCCCCCAAGGCTGTGATTGGTCCGTGGGACCCACTGACCAATCACAGCCAAGGCGCGACATTTAAACTAACGGTGACTGCGCTGCAGACGCCATTCCGGTCTGGAATAGCGTGCAGAGCGGTCACCGTGCCTATCTGCCGTGATACTGACCTGATCCTTGCTAATACTTACCTGATCCTTGCAAATACCTTACCTGATCACCTGATCACTGCTTGTAGCGTGCTGGACGCTTCCTGGATCTGACTTCTTGGGACTTCCTGCTGCTGCTGCAGTGTGATAGAGAGATAGAGAGAGAGATAGAGAGAGATAGAGAGATAGTGACAGAGAGAGCTATATTTTGTGTCTGCTACCCCCCCTTTTTGGGGGTGCAGGTTTTTTTTATATATAAATAACTGTCAGTGCTGCTGCTGCAGTGTCATAGAGTGATAGATAGTGATAGATAGTGAGAGATAGAGAGATAGAGAGATTTGTGTCTGCTACCCCCCTTTTTTGGGGGTGCAGGTTTTTTTTTTATATATATAACTGTCAGTGCTGCTGCTGCAGTGTCATAGAGTGATAGATAGTGATAGATAGTGAGAGATAGAGAGAGATAGTGATAGAGAGTGTATATTTTGTGTCTGCTACCCCCCCTTTTTGGGGGTGCAGGTTTTTTTTTATACATATAACTGTCAGTGCTGCTGCTGCAGTGTCCTAGAGTGATAGATAGTGATAGATAGTGATAGATAGTGATAGATAGTGAGAGATAGAGAGAGATAGTGACAGAGAGTGATAGAGAGTGTATATTTTGTGTCTGCTACCCCCCCTTTTGTGCTGATCAGTATATCTGTGCTGATCAGCAACTTTTTGGGGGCGCAGGGTTTTTTTTTTTTATATATACCTGTCAGTTGCTGCCAGTTGCACTGTCAGTTGCACCAAAGGTTGTGCACCTGCTGCCCCTCACTGGTAATCAGTGTCGCATCACTGATCACCTTTTTTTTTTTTTGAGAGTGCTGTGGGGTCTTTTTTTTTTTACACACACTGTGATTTTGTGGGTGTCCTGTGGCCACTGTGCGCTGATCAGTGACGTACATCACTGATCAGCTTTTTCGGCACAGGGTTGATCTATTTTTTTTTTTTTTTTTATCAAATTCCTGTTGCCTTTGAGCGCTGTTCAGTGACGGACGTTACTGACCAACATCTGTGCTCAATTTTTGGCGCAGGAGCTTTTTTTTTTTTTTTTTAACCCCTTCAATTTTTTTTTTTTTTTATTGGGATCAAATTCCTGTATAAAGTATTTTTTTTTTCTGCACTACATACACACTACACACTACATACCCCCCGGGTTGAAATAAAGTTTGTACCCCCCCCTACACTATACACGTGTTGAAACATTTCACTACCAGTAACACAAAAATAAAAATGGCATCCCAAATGTCATCCCAAATGTCATCCCAGTCATCCAGAAGAATGTATTCAGCGGAGGAGGCATATGCCATGCTTGCCTCTGACTCTGACACAGCCAGTGATGCAAGCGGGGAATTTGAAGGATTTGTCTTAAGCTCCTCTTCCTCCTCTGGTGATGAGGGACCCCCTCAAAGACGCCCCCGTAGAGCAGCTGAGACCCCCCCCCAATAATTGATCTCGTATGGACCCCACCACCAGACAATTTTGAGCCCCAGGTTCCTGAGTTTTTGGCCATGCCAGGAATCCAATTTGATTCCACAGGTCTCAGAGAAATTGACTTTTTCAAATTATTTTTCTCTGATGATTTTATAAATTTAATGGTGGACCAAACTAATTTATATGCCCAGCAGTTTATTGCTCAAAACCCCACGTCATCATTTGCTAGGTGGACCCCTGTAGATGCAGTAGAGATGATGACGTTTTGGGGTCTGGTGTTTCATATGGGCATAGTAAAAAAGCCAGAAATTAGGCAATATTGGAGTACAGATGTTCTGTACAGCACCCCATTTTACCGTATGGCCATGCCCCGGGCTCGATTTGAGACGATCCTTAAATTTTTGCATTACAACGATAATGCACAGTGCCCTCCCAGAGATGATCCCACCTTTGACCGGCTATTCAAAGTCAGGCCGGTCATTGATCATTTCAGTGCCAAATTTGCAGAGATGTACATCCCTGAAAAATTTATTTGTATTGACGAGTCCCTTATACATTTTAAAGGAAGGGTTAAATTCCGCCAGTACCTTCCCAGTAAGAGGGCAAGGTATGGCATAAAAATGTATAAGCTGTGTGAAAGCACAGGGTACACCCACATGTTTAGGGTATATGAAGGGAAGGATTCAAGAATTGAACCGCCAGAATGCCCCCCCTCCCTCGTAGGTGTTAGTGGAAAAATTGTCTGGGATTTAGTGCACCCCTTCCTGGATAAAGGTTATCACCTCTATGTGGATAACTTTTACACTAGCATCCCCCTGTTTAAGGCCCTTGGTTCAAGAGGTACAGCAGCTTGCGGTACTGTGCGCAAGAACCAAAGAGGCCTCCCAAAAACGCACATTGCCCAAGTAATGAGAAGGGGTGAAAGCAGGGGAATATGCACCGAAAATATGTTGTTGGTCAAATATAAGGACAAGAGGGATGTCCTTATACTGACAACAATTCACGGAGACAGTACCACCTCCGTCCCTGTACGAGGTACCAGTACCCACACCTCCAAACCTAATTGTATCCTGGATTACAATAAGTACATGGGCGGAGTGGATCTTTTAGATCAGGTACTGAAGCCGTACAGTGCCCTGCGGAAAACAAAAATCTGGTACAAGAAGCTGGCCGTGTATATCATCCAGATGGCACTGTATAACGCTTACGTGCTATTCCGTTCTACCGGCCAGAGGGGGACATTTATGCACTTTCAAGAGGAAGTCATAAAGGGCCTAATATTTGGGAACCAGCAGGCAGAGGGCCCCAGTACTTCTAGTACTGGCCCCCGTATTGTACCAGGGCAGCATTTTCCTGATGAAATCCCCTCCACTGGAAAAAAGGGCAGGACACAAAAAAGGTGCAAAGTTTGCTATAAAAAGGGAATAAGAAAGCAAACTATTTTCCAGTGTGACACTTGCCCCGACAAACCCGGCCTATGTATAAAGGAGTGTTTTAAAATATACCACACATCTATGGATTATTAGGTTCATAATTTCACCGTGCTTCGGGGGTCTTGCTAATGCCACATAGCACCCACCATTCATTCCACCAGAATCTGAGCCGCAAAATCCAAAAATCACTCCTTCCCTTCTGAGTCCTGCCATGCACCCAACTGGTATTTTTCGGTCACATGTGAGGCATTGCCGTACTCGGGAGAAATTGGGGCACAGATTTTGGGGTGCTTTTTCGGTACTTATGTAGTATCTGGGCTGCCGATTTCTAAATCGGGTCGGATCGGGAGATCGCATCGCATCGCATGCGACCATGCGATTCGATGCGATGCGATGCGATGACCCGATTTTTCCATAGGAATCAATGTTAAAATGGACTGAGTCCATTTTAACATGGAATTCAATGGGAAAAATGGGTCCTTTTCATACCCCTACTATCCAAGTGGGCATGGAGTTGGATATAAACCTGTGGCGAGCGTAGCGAGCCACCGAGCCCGAAGCGTGGCGAGCGAAGCGAGCCCCGCGAGGGGACGAATACCGTCCCCTCGCGGGGCTCGCTTCGCTCGCCACGCTTCGGGCTCGGTGGCTCGCTACGCTCGCCACAGGTTTATATCCAACTCCATGCCCACTTGGATAGTAGGGGTATGAAAAGGACCCATTTTTCCATAGGAATCATTTTAACATTGATTCCTATGGAAAAATCGGGTCATCGCATCCGATATCGGATGCGATGCGATGCGATGCGATGCGATATCGCATCGCATCGCATCTGATTGTATGCCTTAACTTAAGGCATACAATCAAAAAATCGGCAGCCCAGATACTACATAAGTACCGCTTTTTCTCCTTCATACCTTCTGAAAATGAAAAATTTTGAGCCAGAACTGCATTTTTGTGTAAAAAAATGTAATTTTTCATTTTCACTGCCCAGTTGTACCACAATTGGTGAAACCCCTGGGGGTTTGAAATGTACACTATACCCCTAGATGAATTCCCTGAGGGGTGGTTTGCAAAATAGGGTCACTTGTGGGGGGAATCCACTGTATTGGTGCTTGGGGGGTCTTGCTAATGCGACATAGCACCCACCAACATTCCACCAGAATTTGTGCTGCAAAATCCAAATATCACTCCTTCCCTTCTGAGTCCTGCCACTTTTTGGTCACACATGAGGCATTGCCGTACTCGGGAGAAATTGGGGCACAGATTTTGGGGTGCTTTTTCTCCTTCATACCTTCTGAAAATGAAAAATTTTGAGCCAGAACTGCATTTTTGTGTAAAAAATGTAATTTTTCATTTTCACTGCCCAGTTGTATCAAAATTGGTGAAACCCCTGGGGGTTTGAAATGTACACTATACCCCTAGATGAATTCCCTGAGGGGTGTAGTTTGCAAAATGGGGTCACTTGTGGGGTGGTTCCACTGTATTGGTGCTTTGGGGGTCTTGCTAATGCGACATAGCACCCACCAACATTCCACCAGAATTTGTGCTGCAAAATCCAAATATCACTCCTTCCCTTCTGAGTCCTGCCACTTTTTGGTCACACATGAGGCATTGCCGTACTCGGGAGAAATTGGGGCACAGATTTTGGGGTGCTTTTTCTCCTTCATACCTTCTGAAAATGAAAAATTTTGAGCCAGAACTGCATTTTTGTGTAAAAAAATGTAATTTTTCATTTTCACTGCCCAGTTGTACCACAATTGGTGAAACCCCTGGGGGTTTGAAATGTACACTATACCCCTAGATGAATTCCCTGAGGGGTGGTTTGCAAAATAGGGTCACTTGTGGGGGGAATCCACTGTATTGGTGCTTGGGGGGTCTTGCTAATGCGACATAGCACCCACCAACATTCCACCAGAATTTGTGCTGCAAAATCCAAATATCACTCCTTCCCTTCTGAGTCCTGCCACTTTTTGGTCACACATGAGGCATTGCCGTACTCGGGAGAAATTGGGGCACAGATTTTGGGGTGCTTTTTCTCCTTCATACCTTCTGAAAATGAAAAATTTTGAGCCAGAACTGCATTTTTGTGTAAAAAATGTAATTTTTCATTTTCACTGCCCAGTTGTATCAAAATTGGTGAAACCCCTGGGGGTTTGAAATGTACACTATACCCCTAGATGAATTCCCTGAGGGGTGTAGTTTGCAAAATGGGGTCACTTGTGGGGTGGTTCCACTGTATTGGTGCTTTGGGGGTCTTGCTAATGCGACATAGCACCCACCAACATTCCACCAGAATTTGTGCTGCAAAATCCAAATATCACTCCTTCCCTTCTGAGTCCTGCCACTTTTTGGTCACACATGAGGCATTGCCGTACTCGGGAGAAATTGGGGCACAGATTTTGGGGTGCTTTTTCTCCTTCATACCTTCTGAAAATGAAAAATTTTGAGCCAGAACTGCATTTTTGTGTAAAAAATGTAATTTTTCATTTTCACTGCCCAGTTGTATCAAAATTGGTGAAACCCCTGGGGGTTTGAAATGTACACTATACCCCTAGATGAATTCCCTGAGGGGTGTAGTTTGCAAAATGGGGTCACTTGTGGGGGGGTTCCACTGTATTGGTGCTTTGGGGGTCTTGCTAATGCGACATAGCACCCACCAACATTCCACCACCAAAAATCACTCCTTCCCTTCTGAGTCCTGCCATGCACCCAACTGGTATTTTTTGGTCACATATGAGGCATTGCCATACTCGGGAGAAATTGGGGCACAGATTTTGTGGTGCTTTTTCTCCTTCATACCTTATGAAAATGAAAAATTTTGAGCCAGAACTGCATTTTTGTGTAAAAAAATGTAATTTTTCATTTTCACTGCCCAGTTGTATCAAAATTGGTGAAACCCCTGGGGGTTTGAAATGTACACTATACCCCTAGATGAATTCCCTGAGGGGTGTAGTTTGCAAAATGGGGTCACTTGTGGGGGGGTTCCACTGTATTGGTGCTTGGGGGGTCTTGCTAATGCAACATAGCACCCACCAACATTCCACCAGAATCTGAGCTGCAAAATCCAAAAATCACTCCTTCCTTTCTGAGTCCTGCCATGCACCCAAATGGTATTTTTTGGTCACATGTGAGGCATTGCCGTACTCGGGAGAAATTGGGGCACAGATTTTGGGGTGCTTTGTCTCCTTCATTCCTTGTGAAAATGAAAAATTTTGAGCCAGAACTGCATTTTTGTGTAAAAAATGTAATTTTGCATTTGCACAGCCCAGTTGTATCACAATTGGTGAAACCCCTGGGGGTTTGAAATGTACACTATACCCCTAGATGAATTCCCTGAGGGGTGTAGTTTGCAAAATGGGGTCACTTGTGGGGGGGTTCCACTGTATTGGTGCTTGGGGGGTCTTGCTAATGCGACATAGCACCCACCAAAATTCCACCAGAATCTGAGCTGCAAAATCCAAAAATCCCTCCTTCCCTTCTGAGTCCTGCCATGCACCCAAATGGTATTTTTTGGTCACATGTGAGGCATTGCCGTACTCGGGAGAAATTGGGGCACAGATTTTGAGGGGCCTTTTCTCCTTCATACCTTCTGAAAATGAAAAATTTTGAGCCAGATCTGCATTTTTGTGTAAAAAAATGTAATTTTTCATTTTCACTGCCCAGTTGTATCAAAATTGGTGAAACCCCTGGGGGTTTGAAATGTACACTATACCCCTAGATGAATTCCCTGAGGGGTTTAGTTTGCAAAATGGGGTCACTTGTGGGGGGGTTCCACTGTATTGGTGCTTTGGGGGTCTTGCTAATGCGACATAGCACCCACCAACATTCCACCACCAAAAATCACTCCTTCCCTTCTGAGTCCTGCCATGCACCCAACTGGTATTTTTTGGTCACATATGAGGCATTGCCATACTCGGGAGAAATTGGGGCACAGATTTTGGGGTGCTTTTTCTCCTTCATGCCTTATGAAAATGAAAAATTTTGAGCCAGAACTGCATTTTTGTGTAAAAAAATGTAATTTTTCATTTTCACTGCCCAGTTGTATCAAAATTGGTGAAACCCCTGGGGGTTTGAAATGTACACTATACCCCTAGATGAATTCCCTGAGGGGTGTAGTTTGCAAAATGGGGTCACTTGTGGGGGGGTTCCACTGTATTGGTGCTTGGGGGGTCTTGCTAATGCAACATAGCACCCACCAACATTCCACCAGAATCTGAGCTGCAAAATCCAAAAATCACTCCTTCCTTTCTGAGTCCTGCCATGCACCCAAATGGTATTTTTTGGTCACATGTGAGGCATTGCCGTACTCGGGAGAAATTGGGGCACAGATTTTGGGGTGCTTTGTCTCCTTCATTCCTTGTGAAAATGAAAAATTTTGAGCCAGAACTGCATTTTTGTGTAAAAAATGTAATTTTGCATTTGCACAGCCCAGTTGTATCAAAATTGGTGAAACCCCTGGGGGTTTGAAATGTACACTATACCCCTAGATGAATTCCCTGAGGGGTGTAGTTTGCAAAATGGGGTCACTTGTGGGGGGGTTCCACTGTATTGGTGCTTGGGGGGTCTTGCTAATGCGACATAGCACCCACCAAAATTCCACCAGAATCTGAGCTGCAAAATCCAAAAATCACTCCTTCCCTTCTGAGTCCTGCCATGCACCCAAATGGTATTTTTGGTCACATGTGAGGCATTTCCGTACTCGGGAGAAATTGGGGCACAGATTTTGGGGTGCTTTTTCTCCTTCATACCTTCTGAAAATGAAAAATTTTGAGCCAGAACTGCATTTTTGTGTAAAAAAATGTAATTTTTCATTTTCACTGCCCAGTTGTATCAAAATTGGTGAAACCCCTGGGGGTTTGAAATGTACACTATACCCCTAGATGAATTCCCTGAGGGGTGTAGTTTGCAAAATGGGGTCACTTGTGGGGGGGTTCCACTGTATTGGTGCTTTGGGTGTCTTGCTAATGCGACATAGCACCCACCAAAATTCCACCAGAATCTGAGCTGCAAAATCCAAAAATCACTCCTTCCCTTCTGAGTCCTGCCATGCACCCAACTGGTATTTTTTGGTCACATATGAGGCATTGCCATACTCGGGAGAAATTGGGGCACAGATTTTGGGGTGCTTTTTCTCCTTCATACCTTATGAAAATGAAAAATTTTGAGCCAGAACTGCATTTTTGTGTAAAAAAATGTAATTTTTCATTTTCACTGCCCAGTTGTATCAAAATTGGTGAAACCCCTGGGGGTTTGAAATGTACACTATACCCCTAGATGAATTCCCTGAGGGGTGTAGTTTGCAAAATGGGGTCACTTGTGGGGGGGTTCCACTGTATTGGTGCTTGGGGGGTCTTGCTAATGCAACATAGCACCCACCAACATTCCACCAGAATCTGAGCTGCAAAATCCAAAAATCACTCCTTCCTTTCTGAGTCCTGCCATGCACCCAAATGGTATTTTTTGGTCACATGTGAGGCATTGCCGTACTCGGGAGAAATTGGGGCACAGATTTTGGGGTGCTTGGTCTCCTTCATTTCTTGTGAAAATGACAAATTTGGAGCCAGAACTGCATTTTTGTGTAAAAAATGTAATTTTTCATTTTCACTGCCCAGTTGTACCACAATTGGTGAAACCCCTGGGGGTTTGAAATGTACACTATACCCCTAGATGAATTCCCTGAGGGGTGTAGTTTGCAAAATGGGGTCACTTGTGGGGGGGTTCCTAACTTTTAGCATCTTATGGTGCCTAGAAACCTACATGGTGCCTAAAAAATAATCTCATAAAAAGGAGGCTCCAAAATCAAGTAGGTGCTCCTTCTATTATGAAGCCTGTGGTTTGGTCAACGTGCACACTAGGGCCACATATAGGATATTTATGAAAACAAAAGAATTGGGGGAATCAATTTTTAGTCACATTTCTCTAGTAAAATGTACTGTGTTCCTTAGAAAAATGTATTAAAATTGCAAATCTGCAAAAAAAATGAAATTTTGAAATTTCACCTACACTTTGTTTTAATTCCTGTGAAACACCTAAAGGGTTAACAAACTTCCAAAATGCTGTTTTGAATACTGTGAGGGGTGCAGTTTTTGAAATGGTATCATTTATGGGGGTGTCTCACATACAAGTCCCTCAAAGTCACATCAGAACTGAACTGGTCCCTAAAAAAATCAGTGTTTGAAATTTTCTTGAAAATTTGAGAATTTGCTATTCATATTGTAAGCCTCCTAGTGTCCAAAAAAATTAAAAGGAAGTTGAAATAATGATGGAAACATAAAGTAGACATATGGTCTATGTTAGTTATTAACTATTTTGAGTGGTATGATTATTTGTCTCACAAGCAAGAAATTTAACATTTTGCAAATTGCAAAATTTTCCATTTTTTCACAACATTTTGGTATTTTTCACAAAAAAACACAGACTGTATCGACCCAAATTTACCACTAATTTGAAGTACAATGTGTCACGAAAAAACAATCTCAAAATCACTGGGATAAGTAAAAGCAAAAAAAGTTATCCCCACTTAAGTGATACATGTCAGATTTGAAAAAAAGGGCTCTGTCAGGAACGCAAAAACTGGCTCTGTCAGGAAGGGGTTAACCTACAGTACCAGTATATTTTTGGATTATTGGAGGAAACCAGAGTAAATGGAGGAAATCAATGTAAGCTAGGTGAGAATATACAAACTCTTATAGAACACACTGCGTTAAATGAGATCCATGTGTTTGCTACAAGATGTGAGTGTCATACATTAAATGCAGTATTCAATGCCGGTCACAGAACTGCGAGGATTCCCCTAAACTGCGAGAGCCGCGGCTAGTGCAGCAAACTCGCTGTAATTAGCCTCGGCTCTCGCAGCTTTTGGAGGCACATTCGCAAATTCATCCGTTTTTTGAGCGAGGGGGAATTTGCGTATGAGGGGAGGTCAGTTGAATACTGACAGGGTGAGCGGTGACTGCGAGCAAAAAGTCCTGCTCGCAGTCACCGCTCGCCCACGGCATTGAATATATGCCTAAGACATTATAATTGTAAAGTCACTGTATATCTGTTATCTATCCATTATTTTATTAAACAGGGTCTTTTTTATAGTGAGTAAACATGCATATAGATTCAAATAATAGTTTCCAGTATGCCATAAATACACTGCCTTCCAGCTTGCTAATGGCACTCCTTAATTACTTAGATATACATACTAAGCAGGTGCTGTGGCTACAGAATCAGTAGAAACAATGATAGATACAGTACAAGCATTTTGCAAGACATAAAAGTTTAATTCTTACCTTCTATGAGGAAATATCGTCCCGTGTTACTGACACATCCTTTATGTATGTTGAAGCTGGCATTAATGAAATGGTGGCTCTTGGGGTAGATAAACCAATGAATCACAGAACATAGGTCTGGAAAACTGCTTATTGATCAACCAAAGCATAGAACCAGCTATTGATTGTCTGGCTACTAAAAAGAGCCTTCGGCCAACATGATTTCAACTGATGTAGTGTGAAATAACTCAGTCCTAAGGATTTGTTCCAACTGCTATGCTTATATGTATATTCAGGTATCATTCATCATCAGTTACTAGACCTGGAGGATGAATGCAATGCTCAGATAAAGGCCTGGTCACCTATATAGATCTGATAGAGAAGGACTGTTTATAATTTCCACTTTGTTTTCTGTCTGATGTTTCATCCTGCATGTCAATAGAAAACAATCAATCGGACGTGTCCCATTTTACACATCACTTCACCATGTGTGTTAGAGCAGGACTGGCAGCAGGCAGACAATGCCACATTGTTGTTTTATGATGTGTTTGGGTCCTATATATTCCATTCGAACATTAACAAGGACGCAATGGATTAAGCCAGAGGTTCCCAAACATGTTTCATCTAGAAATAAAAATTAAATTAAGTAAATTGTGTTTATATGTCATCCTTAGGCTTAATTATGGCATAAGGAAAATTATTTGCTTCTGTTTGTTCTCAAGTTTTATGATTGGCAGCCAATAGCATTGGTTTTGCACAACACGTTGACCATAATTAGTTTGAGTTGGTCCTGGACCAGCAACCCAAGGCACCCCCCTGCAAGTGTTTTCTAGCCTTCTCCAACTATAGCCTTCACTTTTGTCTCCATGGTGAGCCTGCGTATTTTAAACCCAGGGCCTATTTTTAATCCCATTCCCACCCTCTCTCTGCAGCTCTCTAAGCATGTACACTGGCACCACTAACACTGCCCCTCCCCCACCTAAACCCTCTTTTATCATGGTGCCCCCCCCCCCTGTCATTTTATCCTGGATCCGCCCCTGTATCTCATGTAAGGTACCTGAAAAATATACAGTTATATCAGAGAAGACACAAGCAAAATATATTGCATCTGTTACCATAGTAGTGCTAGACTATGAATAGATTTTTCCACATGAAAAAGCATGTCACATTGACTTCTTCACTTTCTGACTCCTATGCTTAAAATAGATTGTACGATCTTTCCTTATTATTAATTGAACATCTAGCCATGCTCCCTTCGTGCAGACACAATATGAATTTGTTATAGGTGCGATTGGGGGGGTTGGCAGGTTCTGTTGAGGAGGTGTGGCCAGGGGGGTATACTCCCTCTTCATATATACTGTATCCTAATTTTACTAGTTACATTTACACTAGTACTGTATGTAATATTTTTCCACACATGTTTTGCCACAGTACAGTACTTCCCTTATTCTATTTAACCCCTTCCTGACAGAGCCAGTTTTTGCGTTCCTGACAGAGCCATTTTTTTCAAATCTGACATGTTTCACTTAAGTGGGGATAACTTTTTTTTGCTTTTACTTATCCCAGTGATTTTGAGATTGTTTTCTCGTGACACATTGTACTTCAAGTTAGTGGTAAATTTGGGTCGATACAGTCTGTGTTTTTTTGTGAAAAATACCAAAATGTCGTGAAAAAATGGAAAATTTAGCAATTTGCAAAATGTCACATTTTCTGCTTGTGAGACAAATAAACATACCACTCAAAATAGTTAATAACTAACAAAGACCATATGTCTACTTTATGTTGCAATCATTATTTCAACCTCCTTTTCATTTTTTTGGACACTAGGAGGCTTCAAATATGAATAGCAAATTCTCAAATTTTCAAGAAAATTTCAAACTCTGATTTTTTTAGGGACTAGGTCAGTTATGATGTGACTTTGAGTGACTTGTATGTGAGACACCCCCATAAATGATGCCATTTCAAAAACTGCACCCCTCACAGTATTCAAAACAGCATTTTGGAAGTTTGTTAACCCTTTAGGTGTTTCACAGGAATTAAAAGAAAGTGTAGGTGAAATTTCAAAATTTCATTTTTTTTGCAGATTTGCAATTTTAATACATTTTTCTAAGGAACACAGTACATTTTACTAGAGAAATGTGACTAAAAATTGATTCCCCCAATTCTTTGGTTTTCATAAATATCCTATATGTGGCCCTAGTGTGCACGGTGACCAAACCACAGGCTTCATAATAGAAGGAGCACCTACTTGATTTTGGAGCCTCCTTTTTATGAGATTATTTTTTAGGCACAATGTAGGTTTCTAGGCACCATAAGATGCTAAAAGTTAGGTACCCCCCCACAAGTGACCCCATTTTGCAAACTACACCCTTCAGGGAATTCATCTAGGGGTATAGTGTACATTTCAAACCCCCAGGGGTTTCACCAATTGTGGTACAACTGGGCAGTGAAAATGAAAAAAAATAATTTTTCATTTTCACAGCTCAGTTGTATCAAAATTGGTGAAACCCCGGGGGGTTTGAAATGTACACTATACCCCTTGATGAATTCCCTGAAGGGTGTAGTTTGCAAAATGGGGTCACTTGTGGGGGGGTTCCACTGTATGGGTGTTTCGGGGGTCATTCAACCAGAATCTGTGCTGCAAAATCCCAAAATCACTCCTTCCCTTCTGAGTCCTGCCATGCACCCAACTGGTATTTTTTGGTCACACATGAGGCATTGCCGTACTCGGGAGAAATTGGGGCACAGATTTTGGGGTGCTTTGTCTCCTTCATTCCTTGTGAAAATGAAAAATTTTGAGCCAGATCTGCATTTTTGTGTAAAAAATGTAATTTTTTACAGAAAAATGCAGTTCTGGCTCAAAATTTTTCATTTTCACAAGGAATGAAGGAGACAAAGCACCCCAAAATCTGTGCCCCAATTTCTCCCGAGTACGGCAATGCCTCACGTGTGACCAAAAAATACCAGTTGGGTGCATGGCAGGACTCAGAAGGGAAGGAGTGATTTTTGGTGGTGGAATGAATGGTGGGTGCTATGTCGCATTAGCAAGACCCCCGAAGCACCAATACAGTGGAACCCCCCCACAAGTGACCCCATTTTAGTCACCAGCTTTGGGAGGGGGGCTGGCGCTGCGGCTGGCGGGGGGGTGGGAGGGGTGCTGGCGCTGCGGCAGCCGGGTGGGTGGGAGGGAGGGGGGCTGCCGGGTGGGAGGGGGGGGGGCTGGCGATCGGTGGTAATCGGTGCGGTATAAACACACACACACACACACACACATATATATATATATATATATGTGTGTATATATATATATATATATATATATATATGTGTGTGTGTATATATATATATATATATATATATATAAATATATTTTTTCAGTGCATATATTTGATTTTTAACTTTTTCTGCAGCTTGATGCTGCTGCTGCGGGGGGGAGGGGGGAGGAGGGCAGCGCTGCGTGCGCTCCAGACGCTCCGGGGGAGCCGGGGGAGCTGCTGCTGCTGCCGGGTGAGTGCCCGGCGGGTTCGAGGGGGGGCTGCACATCGGTGGTGATCGGTGCTGTACTTGACAGCACCGATCACCACCGATCCCTGTGTTACCGAGCGGCTTAGCCGCCGGTAACACAGGAAACGCTGTGAATGGCTGTTCAGATTTGAACAGCCAATCACAGCGATCGCCGACCGGGGGGGGCACCCCTGCCCCCCCTGGGCGGCGAGGGGGGATGTCTGCTGTCAGGGACAGCAGACATCACCTAACTGTCACTGCGTCTCTAGACGCAGTGACAGTTAGAAGTCATGACGTACATGTACGTCAAATGTCGGGAAGTACTTCCCGACCATGACGTACATGTACGTCAAATGTCGGGAAGGGGTTAATACTGTAGATTGCTAAACTAATTCTACATTTCTACTTTTCTTTCTAATCAAACACTCAAAAAGTGTGCATGGTCAGGGGTCAGTGTTAAGCTGCGGGAGTGTGTGTATGGGTAGAGTTAGGGGGGTATTCAATGCGGGGGTCATGACAGTCGAGCTCGCTCGACCGCCGTGACCCTGTCCTGTTCTCGGTCAGCTCGACCGAGATCATGCAGGCGGGATTCAATATCTCGCCTGCAGCGAGACGAGAAGGGGGCGTGGCCGCGAGTTGCGGCAGGGAAGAGGTGAGCTGCAGCCGGCAGCTTGTGATGTCGGGCTCGTTCTGCCGAGATACCCTGATCAATGCTGTCGGGGAAGACAGCATTGAATAGGGCACGGCGGGCATCTCCCCAATGGGAGATGCTCGCCGGTGATTGAATATCCCCCTTAGACTGCAGGAATGTGTATATAGGTAGAGTTAGACTGCGAGAATGTGTGTATGGGTAGAGTTAGGCTGCGGGAGTGTGTGTATGGGTAGAGTTAGGCTGCTGGAGTGTGTGTTTGGTTAGAGTTAGGCTGCGGGAGTGTGTGTATGGGTAGAGTTAGGCTGCTGGAGTGTGTGTTTGGTTAGAGTTAGGCTGCGGGAGTGTGTGTATGGGTAGAGTTAGCTGCAGGAGCGTGTATGGGTACAGTTAGGCTGTGGGGAGTGTGTGTGGGTAGACTTAGGCTGCAGGAGTGTGTGTGTGTGTGCAGGGGCAAACGCAGGATTTTCAGAAGGGGGTTTCCAGAGGGGCGGAACAAAGCACGTAGATGGACACTTAGGTGACCCAGTATATGCCGGGTCAGTTAAAGTATTATAGATAGACCAAATGTATATAAATAATAATAATAATAAATATACACATATATACATATATATATATATATATATATATATATATATATTAGTGCTGGGCACGTTAACGCGTTAATATCGTGTTAACGCGCCAGCACATTAATGGCGATTACATTTATTATCGCCGTTAACGCAAGGGGGGGGGGGCGGCGGGATGGGGGTGCTGCAGTGTCAGGGATCGGGAGATGCGGGCTGCCAGGTACGGGGAAACGAAGAAGTCTGCAGCGCAGGGGTGCAGAGTCTCTGTCCACATGCTGACGGAGACCCTGCGCCCCTCCAAATATGGCCGCCGCTGTGAAGGAGACAGACGCTAGAGGTGCTCCTTTACCTCTAGCATCTGTCATGGATGTGCAGAGTGACCAGCACTACCCGGAAGTGCGGATTCCGTGAGCGCTATGGACCCTGCAACCCCTGGCAACGAGCAAGGAACCCACCACCCCCCTGGAAGGAAGCAAGTAACCCACCACCCCCCTGGCATTGAGCAAGTAACCCACCACTCCCATGGCAACGAGCAAGGAAACCCCCCCTGGCAACGAGCAAGGAACCCACCACCCCTGGCATGGAGCAAGTAACCCACCACCCCCCTGGCATGGAGCAAGTACCCCACCACCCCCTGGCAATGAGCAAGGAACCCACCTTCCCCCTGGCATGGAGCAAGTAACCCACCACCCCCCTGGAATGGAGCAAGTAACCCCACCCCCCTGGCATGGAGCACAAAACCCCCACTGGCAACAAGCAAGTAAACTCCTGGCAACAAGAATGAAACCTACAATAGCAACAAGCATGCAATCTCCCTTGGCAACAAGCATGTAATCCCACCTGGCAACAAGCATGGAACCCCTGGTAATGAGATTTTAGGTAAGCGGCACTTATGTGCCTATCAGTGCGATTAATCGCAAAAATTTTAATCGTTGCCCACCACTAATATATATATAAATATATACGAAGCAGTGAGGAGCGGCACTTGGAATAGGATGAAGATGAAGGAGGTGCCTTCCAAAAGGATATATAGCAGCGAGTTATTTCAAATGTATGAAAGAACTGGAGGCGGCACTCTCAGGATACGTGGAAAATAGTGTATTCCAAAAAGCATATCAAATAGGTGCAAAAAAAAACAGCCTGTAAGTCTTACAGGCTGTGTTTTTTTGCACCTATTTGATATGCTTTTTTGAACACTTATTTTCCACGTATCCTGAGAGTGTCGCCTCCAGTTCTTTCATTCATTTGAAACAACTCGCTGCTATATAAATATATATACATAACAGCAGAGTAGACCCCTGGGCATAGCAATGTATTGGGGCCCCTACCTATCCTCCAGCGGTAGGGGTGGGGGGTGCTATGAGCGGAAGCTTTGATGTCCCGCGGGTGGTACGGGGTATTATATCAACCGCTCAGCATGTAGGGCCTGGATCAGTAATTTCCACTAATTACCCCTTTACTGCACAGATGGTGGGAGATGAGGTGGGAGAAGGGGGCATTGGGCTGAATGAAAGGGTCTTGATACATAACTTCCAGGGTGGTAGAGGATGTTTAATACGCAGAGGAGGGGTGTATAGTGGAGTGGGCTTATTATTCATAATTTTCTGGTGGGAGGACAGCTTGCTTGACTGCAGATATCTCCAGTTCCCGGAACTAGATTTCTTAGCTTTTAATGGAATTAAAAATCAGAGAATCCCACCTACCAAATGATATTGGGGACTTGGGGATCAGAGTTCAGGAGGCAGAGCAATCTGCCAAAGAGCATATAAAACTACATACCAGGTGTGTGGCGCTGGAGCAGTAACCAGCTGCTGGAAGGCTGTTATCTCTGGTTCTGGGAACAGTAGAGACAAGCTGCTAGTGTCCATCAAAGGGGGACAGTCCCAGCTTTTGGAATGTACCCTCTGAAAAACTTTAAGTCAGACAGAAACTGAAATATCTGACTGGGGAGAGCAATTAACAGGCTTGGTTGGGGACCACTGCTTTGAAGTCAGATATCTCCGGTTCCCCAGGGCTGATTTTTAAAATTCTTGAACCCATGGAAAGAGGGGGCCGTCAGATTCCTGGGGGGGTTCTGTGTACTCAGAAACCCCCCCTGCGTGCGCTACGGGAGTGTGTGTATGGTTAGAGTCAGAGAGTCCAATGGTTAGTTATTGTTGTCTGTGTTTCACTATCAATAAGTGAGGAAAAATAGAGAATGGGGATAGATGGGCGTACCCCACTCACGGTAAGTATAACGATGTATAAGCACGTAGCGTTTTCTTTCTTCTGTAGATAGACCTTTTATGGTAGGATCTTCATTTCCATAAATGCAAATATGAAATTGAAAAAAACAATCCATGTGTAGATTCATTTCACTTTGTGATATTTTAAACACCCAGTGAACAAAGTGGAAAATATGTGGGCGTACCTCACTCACCCAAAAATGAGGTAAGGTACACATATAAAGGTTTTTTTTCTGTACTGTATCCAACAAACATACCAAGAATATGATACAATTCAATAATGGGTGGGCGTACCCCACTCACGATAAATAAATTGTTGTATGTGCCCGTAGCGTGTTCTTTTCCTTCTGATTTTATCTCATTGTGATGATATATTTGTCTCCATCGATGTGAGTATTAAAGAAAAAAGAGAAAAAACAATGTGTAGGTTTGTCTTTTTCTCAATCTATGGTGCACCCCGTGAAGAAAGGAGGTACGTATTTAAGTGAAGGATTAAGGGGGTGACCCAAGCCACTCCAGGTGACTGTAGGTCAGGTGCGCCTGATAAGAGCTGTGTTTACCAGCTGCTGCTCTGTGACAGGATAGTTGGTCCTGTACTGGTAGACAAAAGAAAATGGGGGGTGTTTGAGCAGCGCTAAAAGAGTAATATTCAAAAATGAATGAAGATTGGTTAGATCTAGTACAAAAGATAGTATTTATTAATCTAAAATAAGAATAGCATGTAGCCAGAATACATGAATATTTATAAAAACATAGATAAAATGTTTGTGTCTCACCAACCAACCAAGGCAGTCGGGTAACCTGGATAGTCCCGCAAGTCCACTGAGATGGTGTCCCCAATTTGGGATGAAGGGAGGGAGGACCAGATGTGATGTTCAGGAGCGGCCCAAGTTGGCTCGAATAACCGGCTCCCTCCGCTGGATGGAATATAGCGGGCTGGTAACCTCTACCTCTACCTTTGTTGGGTGTTGGTAACCAAATTTGACCAGGATCTGGATGTGGGATGGGTGGGTTGATGGTCTCAGAGTCTCCAACCAGCTGAGAAGGTGTAGTGACCTGGATGGTCTCACAGGTCTGGATGGAGCTGTGGTGGTGTCCCCAATGTAGCTGGAGGAAGGACCAGATTTAGGGGGAAATTTACTAAAGGAAATTTGTAAAAAATAGGTGTATTTGTATCCAGAAATACACTTATTTTTGACATTTACTATCCCGAAAATACAGCAATTCGTAGTCGTATTGATGTGCTATCAATACGAATACGAAATGCCATATTTTCGGGATAGTAAATGTCAAAAATAAGTGTATTTCTGGATACAAATACACCTATATTTTACAAATTTCCTTTAGTAAATTTCCCCCGAAATGTCCAGGAGCGGCCCAAGTTGGCTCGAATAACCGACTCCCTCCGCTTTTGATGGAGTACAGCGGGCTGGTGTCCTCGACCTCTCCTTTTTAGCAGGGTATTTGTATCCAAATTGGACGGGGATCTGGATGGAGGGTATGCGGGTTGGTAGTCCCAGGATCTCCTGTTGGTAAGCGTGTAGTAACTGGTTTCTCACCAACCTTCCCAGTTACTACATGCTTACCAACAGGAGATCCTGGGACTACCAACCCGCATACCCTCCATCCAGAACCCCGTCCAATTTGGATACAAATACCCTGCTAAAAAAGAGAGGTCGAGGACACCAGCCCGCTGTACTCCATCAAAAGCGGAGGGAGTCGGTTATTCGAGCCAACTTGGGCCGCTCCTGGACATTTCATCTGGTCCTCCCTCCCCCCAGCTACATTGGGGACACCACCACAGCTCCATCCAGACCTGTGAGACCATCCAGGTCACTACACCTTCTCAGCTGGTTGGAGACTCTGAGACCATCAACCCACCCATTCCACATCCAGATCCTGGTCAAATTTGGTTACCAACACCCAACAAAGGTAGAGGTTACCAGCCCGCTATATTCCATCCAGCGGAGGGAGCCGGTTATTCGAGCCAACTTGGGCCGCTCCTGAACATCACATCTGGTCCTCCCTCCCTTCAACCCAAATAGGGGACACCATCTCAGCTCTTTGTGGACTTGCGGGACTATCCAGGTTACCCGACTGCCTTGGTTGGTTGGTGAGACACGACATTTTATCTATGTTTTTATAAATATTCATGTATTCTGGCTACATGCTATTCTTATTTTAGATACTATCTTTTGTACTAGATCTAACCAATCTTCATTCATTTTTGAATATTACTCTTTTAGCGCTGCTCAAACACCCCCCATTTTCTTACGTATTTAAGTGAGCGTACCTAGTTTCTCAAAATTATTATTAGATAAAGTACGAAGATCGTACCATAACTCACACTGTGCAGTGCCACTGAACACCTATAAAGGTATCTTTGTGAAGATCAAATATCCTCCACCTTGTGTATTACGTGCATATAGTAACCAGATATATACCCAATGATGGTAGTATCTGAAGTGGATGACATGCGTACCCGACTTACGATTATGCAAGTCTTTCACCTCATATAACGTTTTCTTTGCCTTCAGATACTCCGCATATGTGGTTAATCTTTATAAAAATATTACTCATGCAAAAACCAAAAAATTGTGGTTTGGGGTTTCTTTAGTTTATATGGGTGATGAAATACCAAGCCTTTACAAAAAAAGATCTTGAAACGTTGATGACTATGGACTAATTTCTAATAAAGAGTCAAATCTGCTTTCACCTACAAAAAGTCTCCTAGTCCACTTCTTCATCTGGTATACATTCGGGAGGATACCTTCCTCACCCAAGGAGGCACAGAAGCCAGTACATCATTGCAAGGATTGCAGCGCTAAGACCTGAGTGACAGGTCCTTTCTTCATTTTATATATATATATATATATATATATATATATACATACACAGAGTACCACTACACTTGCCATTCCTACGAATGGGGTGCAAACAGTACTCGCCATTCCCAGGTTGGGGTGCAGTGGCCTGTGACCACGTGCTCTGATAAATACAAATACAGGGGCTCAACACTCACCAAAATAAACTAACTCACCTTAATATACAAATAATCAAAAAAATAAATAATTTTTTTTATATTTACACTCCTCTGGCCCAAAAAAGTTGGGGGTTTTTCTGTGAGCGTAAGAGGACCCAAAAAGAGCCTCTCAAGTCCACAGATCCTGGCACTGTTTCAGAAAAGCAAAAAGGCTTAACCTAAAAAAAAATTTTTTTTTATATAATATAATATGAAACCGTATATAAGGAAAGCTGCTGCAGAGTGTAAGTGAGAGTGCTAGATCTCACTAAAGGGTTAAAAAACAGGAAATTGATTACACCTGCGCTGCTGAGCCTATGAGCTTTTGCTGAACAAAAGGACAACCGGAAACACTCATTAATAATGTAGCAAATTTTATGTAAAAAGGATATGAAAAAAAGGGTATATACTTTTAAATTCATATATTAAAAACAAATACAATAAAGCATGCTCAATAGAAACATATAGCAGAAAAACACCCTCCACTTGGATTATAAATAGATGCTTGATAGCAGAGTTATAGCCAGTCTTGTTAGTTTAGCAAAGTTTAGCTGTTAGATGGCAAGGAAAAAGGGGGATTTGCGGGGAACACAAGCCAGTAACGATGGAAGCAGGCAGATAGAATGTACACAGATGACAAATAGCGCAGCACCCTTTTAGAGCGTGTAACGCAAAAAGTTGGTATTCGGGAGACACTCTTATGTCCTGGACCATATGCTCACCCTCCTTGGAATGGATAGCTGGAGGGGCCGGGGAGCACGATGTTCTGAGCGGCTCAACCCGGTTGCTGTGTCTGCCGCTCTGACGGGGAACCCGATGGTAGCGAGGGCTCTACCCGGAGCGATGGCTTCGTGACGTCCGCCGGAGGGGGGAGAGAGGGAGGCTCCAATCTGCTGCCGGCTGAGATGGAACGCCGTGGGCAGTGTTGGCTGACGGGAGATGTAGTCGGCTGGCTTGTACTTGGGCTCAGGTAAGCAATGTGAGCCGGCTCCAAGATGGCGCGTGGCTGTGATCTCAAACAGTGGGGAGGTGTCTGCTGTATAGCAGAAGTAGGCCTCTGGCCCAGCCACCACGTCCACTAGGTCCCCGTGATCCACCGATGGGTCCCCCTCCTCCAGCAGTCACTCCCTGGCGCCATTGTTCAGTCCCCCTCCTCCGGCACTGCCAGCGTACAATGTACGCAATTAGCGTAGTGCCGCTGAGGGGGCAGGGAAACCATGTGATGCTCCCCCAGCGGCAATGCCCTGAATTACATACACTGCTGGCACCGGGGAGTGACTGCCGGAGGAGGGGGACTGAAAGCTGCCGCCCGTGACCGTCGCCTGCAGGGATCGGTAAGTGTACAACAAAGCACCCACCCTGCTCTCTCTGCCACCCACCACCCTGCTCCCAGTGTAGTTTTACAGCGGCACCTGCCTACTGACAACGTAGGTTAGTCCTAGATTGTACAAAGGTCTACACGGCCGCCTGGGTACAGGTTATTTGGGATTTTTATGTCTTATAAAAAGACATAAAAACTGCCGCTATGTCCGGTGTAGTAACTACCAAGTTGCCCCCTGCATATATTAGCAAGGAAGCTACCCGGCCTATCAGAGTGTAAAAAATATCTATTAGAATTAAATAGCAGCCCGCGTATATTGCGATCAGATTAGAACTTCAGCCAGTGAGACTGGGCAGCCAGCCAGCAAGCCCTAGAGGCCACCAAACCATCTAACAAATAACGGCACTCCAGGGAGCGGCACTCAGCCTCCAATTCCTCGCCCTTCCATCTACTGAAGGCCTTCAAGGCCGCCACATGTTTTATCAGAGTGCCCCCATAAAGGCCTTAAAAGCATCCCACACCACCACCACTGAAGCAGAGCCCTCATTTTCCTTAAAGTAGTCCTCCCGAGGCCTCTAGTTCCAAGCCCGCCCCCATTTGCACTCGCCAGGCCGGGTGTAACTTCCAGAAGACCTGACCCGCTGGCATTCCATATTGACACTCATAGATAATGGGGAGTGGACAGATACCCCTCTAGATTCGTAGTGAATATCCTATATCTTTGGGATCAGGGAGGGGGAAACCAGGGTGAGATCTATCCTAGAAAAAGAGTTAAAGGATTTAGAAAAACATGAAAAATGCCTGTCTTACCATAGGGCCTGATACAATGGTTGGGCCCGGGCTCTCTCTTCACTTATCAAGGGAATAGTCCATCACATTGTTAAAGTCCCCAAGGCATATAACAGGGGAGCCCGGGGACGTGGCTATGAAGGCCACAGCCTTCTTCAGGGTTTCGTAAGAGAAGGGAGGATGGACATACATGGCTAGTAGGAAATACGGCCTAGAGTATAGTCTACAAGCTATAAAAACATACCGGCCATAGGGGTCAGAGGTCGCCAATTCCAGCACAAAGTGCACAGACTTCTGAATTTAAACAGATACACCCCGGGAGTGGGTGGTGTGGGAGGCATGATAGGCCCATCCTATCCATGGCTTACGAAGTGAAAGAAGCCTGTTACCCTCCAAGTGGGTCTCCACAAGGCAGACCACATCTGACTTATATTGTGGAAGTAGTTTAAACACCAGAAAGCACTTAATCCTGTCATTCAAACCGCGGACATGCCACATCAAACATGTGAGTTGAGACATTCCGCAGCTCGAGTGACAGTGGCTCAGAGTAACAGCATAGCCAGCACACCAACCAGGCACAAAACATACAGCAGGCAGCGCAAGAGCAGTTCTCTAATTGAAGGGTCCATCATCTCACCAGCATCAAAAAATTTAGCATATACATCAGCACATCCAGAAAATGAAAAAAAAATTATAATAAAAAAACACAGCAAAACAGACAAACACTTTTCCCCGCCCATCCACCCCGCATACCATCCCAACCACGGTACACTTTATACCTAACAAGAACCAAACTAGAAAGGAAGGGTTATAATAACCCTCCCACTTTCCCTAAACTGAAACTAACTAACAGAGTCGATATCCGTCTATCCCCAAAAATTGGAGGCAATATATACTTCAGGCTGGAGCAGCACACCAGTCTTGTAAGTATACCACGGTGCTCACCCAAGGAACCCATGCAGGGGCCAAAGTACAATGTCGACAGGTGGCGGCACACGCTACAATAAGAGTCACGTCATAGATGCCAAAAGAGGCATCTATGACGTGACTCTGACTCTTATTGTAGCGTGTGCCACCACCTGTCGACATTATATATATATATATATATATATATAGCGATCGAAACATAGGGCAGAGATAATAATAATGCAAAATACTACAACTATGAGGAAACCCCGCGGAGATATATAACATCCTGACTCCCCCTGAACAACCCTCAAATACAGAGGAAAAAAGCTACAACAAGAGTACATTAATAACATTGTCCCACAACAGAGAGCCCGCAGGCTGCAGCGGCATCCCCCCGGCACAGTGAATGTACGTTCGTGCTCATATAATCTTGGCCTCAGGATTTAAGTCCCAGAAATTGCAGTGTCCCAGTTCAAAGAGCCCACTCGCTGCAGCCACGACTCCCAGGCACAGCAAATGCACATTTGTGCTAGTATAAACACAGCACCAGGATTTAAACCCCAGAATTTCACTCTGGAGCCATCTGCCTGGCCGCAGGAGCATAGTGGTCAAGCCAGGCCGCAGCCTCCCGATGGGTGACAAAGAACTTAGGGCCTTATTCTGATCAGTGCGGCCGGATCCGAATATGCGGCCAGGACCGTGCGTGCGAAACCCCGCCTTCCATATGGATCGCCAACTCCGTCCGTACCCGGTAAGAAGCTGGCCGAACGGACCGCACGTGTATTTTTCATGGAATACGCCTCCTCCATCTCAGGGAACCTCCCCCATCATTCGATGGTCGCAGACCATCGAATGCAGGACCGAGTGGTCCACCAGCTCCCGCAACCTCAGACCACACGGACATTTTTCCGTGCAAAAGCAGGGATCTGGGCGGGCAGCTGACATCCGGCGATGTCATATGTCCACCCCCTACACGTGCGTCACGACTGCATTACCATACGTACGCCCAGCGTTTGCATGGGAACGCCCATGAAACGCGGGGCGTATGCGTATGGTAATGAGCCCAAATAGCCCTTGCCGCCCCTCTCCACCCCCTGTTCGGAGTGTTCACATTTCATGCAGGATTTTGCCGTATGCCCCGCTCGCACATGCGCAGAGACGCCTCTGCACATGCGCAGACACAAAACATCGGCGGCACGAACGCACGCGGATATTACCGCACCAACCAGAATAAGGGCCTTAGTCTCACCATTAGCAGGGCCGGTGCAAAGCACCGGAGCGCCCCAGGCAGGGGGGGGACGCCTCGGCGCTCACCCGATCCACGGGGGTGCTGCGGCGCGGGAGGGACCTGGGCTGTCACCCGATCCACGGGGGTGCTGCGGCGGCGTGGGAGACACCTGGGCTGTCACCCGATCCACGGAGGGGGGGGGGGGTTTGCCAGGTGATGGGTGCTGCGGGAGGGACCTGGGCTCTGCTGCGGCGCTACATGGCTGAGCTGCGGTGGGTTTTCTGGGCGATGCGGAGAGCTGCGGGACAAGTAAGTACCCAATCCAGGGGGGGGGGGGGTGGTGAGGTGATGTGCCGAGTTATTGGTGCTGTAGCGCTCCACGGGTAGGAGGGGGCGGGCAGGTTTTTGCCGGGGTGCAGGAAACTTACCCCTGCTGTTGGCGTTGCCCTCCAGTGGCCGGCGCCCTAAGCAAATACCTAAGGCTGCCTAGTGGTGGCGCCAGCCCTGACCATTAGCCACCACTCTAAGCCTGGAAGGAAACAGCATTGCATAGTTTACCTACAGGTCACGGAGTCTGTGTTTAATTGGTGCATACTGCGCCCTGTCTCTCTGGACCACTGCAAAATCCGGGAAAGCCTATATCCACACTCCATTCCGCATCAGTGGTCCTTTAGTGCGACCCAGCTGTAAAATAGCGTCCCTGTCCTTGTACTGAAACAGCTTAGCAATAAAAGTGCAGGGTTGTGCACGAGGGGGTAGAGGACGGGATGGGACTCTGTGAGCATGTTCTATAGCAAAGTGAGGGGAAAATGAGTCTCTGACATAAGTTTCTATCAGCCAGGCCTCCAAGAAAGCCTCCGGCGTACCACCCTCCTTCTTCTCTGGTATCCCAACAAAACGGATATTGTTCCTGCTCAAACGCCGCTCCATATCCAAAAGCTTAATCTGTATGGTCGCCACTTGGCTGTTAGACACGTTATCCTTGAGTGGGCCAAATGCATCCTCAATAGTGGAAACGCAGGTCTCAACTTCCCTCATTCGCTCCCGGATACACTGCACATCATGGCGCAGTAATGATAAATCACTGCACCTGACCTATCTTGTCAGTAAGCCGCTTTTCAGTGCCAGCAATGGCCTCCAAGACTTGGCAACAACAAATTAGATGAATCCCTCTGTGCGCCTGGGCAGTCTGAAGAAGGGTACACCTGAATGATATCCCTACAATATCAAGAACAAAGGTGTTCCTTCCAATGGCGCCTTAGTAAGAAGGTTACGTTCCTGCTAATAAAGGGACGATCCTCTTATCCATAAATTATGGTAATATACAATACTGCATAGATAGATAGACAATATACAGCACTGAATCCCTTGAACCAGCAACAATGGGGCTTTTCCACTCCAGATGCAATTCAGACACCGAAAAAATTAACAGATAATGGTACATAGAATAATACCATTTATTTGAACATAAAATACACAGACATGAACATGAGGTAGACAATGGCCAATTACACAGGTGTTGGAGAACTGAGAGTGATCTGAGTTCTCAAATGTGCATAGATAGGAGGTGAATACCCGGGATCAACCTCCAAGCTCAGGCAAGCAGGGTAACAGGTCCAGAGTTCGATCCACAAATCCAATTAACGGCAGCAGGAGCTCCAAATGGGCATAGATAGGAGGTGAATACCCGGGATCAACCTCCAAGCTCAGGCAAGCAGGGTAACAGGTCCAGAGTTCCATCCACAAATCCAGTTAACAACAGCAGGAGCTCCAAATGGGCATAGATAGGAGGTGAATACCCGGGATCAACCTCCAAGCTCAGGCAAGCAGGGTAACAGGTCAAGAGTCCATCCACAAATCCATACAGATAGTGGTAGATGCTCAATTAGTTCAGTAACATTACCCAGGTGCATGGGGGAGGGGTTAATACTGGGTAAGTAAAACAAGACATTTTTTCCCTCAGCACACTGGGTAATGTTAGTAACCAATCTTGAACACTACATGATAATAAAATTCAGAGATATTGGTTACATATACCTGCGCAGGTGTATGCTATGCCCCCAAGCTGCGTCAAGGCTTCTCTGTATATTGGGGGTCCCTAGCGATAGTTTTTGGGGTGCCGCACCCTGCACCTAGATATAGCGCTAGGGACCCCCAATATACAGAGAAGCCTTGACGCGGCTTGGGGGCATATCATACACCTGCGCAGGTATATGTAACCAATATCTCTGAATTCTATTATCATGTAGTGTTCAAGATTGGTTACTAACATTACCCAGTGTGCTGAGGGAATAAATGTCTTGTTTTACCCATCCACAAATCCAGTTAACGGGCAGCAGGAGCTCCAAACTCATTTTTGATCATCAACTATGATCTTAACTGGATTTGTGGATGGAACTCTGGACCAGTTACCCTGCTTGCCTGAGATTGGAGGTTGATCCCGGGTATTCACCTCCTATCTATGCGCATTTGAGAACTCAGTTCACACTCAGTTCTCTGATCAGAAGGAACGTGGGGTATTGTACATTACCATAATTTACGGGGAAGAGGATCGTCCCTTTATTAGCAGGAACGTAACCTTCTTACTAAGGCCCCATTGGAAGGAACACCTATACTCTTTTGTCTGCTTTGCTTTGGGTTCAACCAGAGGCTGGGGTCCATGCAGCGGCTGACAGAGGTAGGCCACGTCACCCTCTGCAGCCACCCTGCAGAACTCATTTGCTGGGGGAGAAGCAGCCACAAGTCCAGGAGGTCCAGAACTCAGGTGCACAGCAGGTGAGGGGGGATTGGCAGCCCAGGGAGGGGGCTCAGGATGGGTATTAAGGATGTGGGACTGGGGAGCTTTGGGATCCGCTGCCTACATCCTCGCCGCCATGGTCACGCCCCAAATAACTAGGGTTTTAGTTCATGAATTGATCAATGCATTTAAGCTTGCAGCCCATCGCCAAGGGACCCCATTTCACTGCAAGTCCCACACTAACAATTGGTCTCTTAAGAGCCTGGTAACTGCTGACACATCATAGCTAAAATGAACATTTGTTTTTTTTTCTAGTTTAGAGCTCACCTGCCAACTACCTTATGGCTTTTAAAGGTAAGACAATACCCAACACACATGAATTAGTATTAAAGGGGCAGCTGTCACAGGTTTCAGATAAATTAGCTTATCTGGGGTGCATGAGAAAGCTATGATCACAGTAAAAAAGATTGATTAAAAATGATATGTGGGTTAATTTTTAATTAACCTTGGTAACTGTCATCATAGCATTCTCATGCACCCCAGATAAGTGGGTGTGGGACTAGGGATAGACAACAAAAAGGTCAACAACCATTAGATTGACAAACAAAAAGGCCAACATGTAAGAATATCGATATGCAAAAAGGTTGACATTGAAATAGGTCGACCCAAGCATTATGTTTACAGTCAAAAGGTCGACATGTTTTTCACAGTTTTTTTACCCAAATGTCGACACGGGTTAAAGTGCACCGCGTCCCCTCGCATGGCTTGCCATGCTTCGGGCACGGTGCCTTGCTAGGCTCGGCACACTCTTTTATTTTCCCACCACGCCCTAGTGGATGGTAGAGCATGAAATACTGCCTGTCGGCTCCAAAAAAAGTGAAAAACCCCATGTTGACTGTCGACCTTCACCATGTCAACCTAATGCTTGTGTCGACCTATTTGAATTTTGACCTTTTTGCATGTCGACCTTTTACATGTCAACCTTTTTGCAGGTCAACCTTGATGATTTGAGTATCATCAGCATACAGATGATACTGAAATCCATACGAGTTGATTAGTTTCCCAAGTGAGAAGGTATAGATTGAGAAAAGCAGGGGACCTAAGACTGAGCCTTGTGGTACTCCAACGGACAGAGGTAGTGAGGAGGAGGTAGAATCAGAGAAGCTAAGGTACTTGTGTATTATCACGGCGCCCGCAAAATTGGCAGCAAATCGCATGCAAAGATCGGATGCGATTTGCATGCTATTCCATCCTTGCACACCCCCACTATCCAAGTCAGCCCGAAGCGTGTCGAGCGCAGCGAGCCCCGCGAGGGGACGCGGTACGCATCCTCCTGTCCTGTTCATACCCCCACTATCCACGTCAGCGTGGAGTTGAATTTATAAAGCGTGGCGAGCGCAGCGTGCCACTAAGCCCGAAGCGTGGCAAGCGGACACGGAAAACGATCCTAAAGCATGGCGAGCGAGGGGACACGGATTACTTGACGTGTATTCCGTGTCCGCTCGCCACGCTTCGGGATCGTTTTCCGCGTCCGCTTGCCACGCTTCGGGCTTAGTGGCTCGCTGCGCTCACCACGCTTTTTAAAATCAACTACACGCCGACTTGGATAGTGGGGGTATCACCAGGTCGGGAGGACGCATACCGCATCCGCTCACCATGCTCGCCACGCTTCGGGCTGACTTGGATAGTGGGGGTGTGCAAGGATGGAATAGCGGCAAAGCGTGTGTGTGAGACGAGTGTAGGCAAGTCTCTCAAGTAGCTTAGAGATGCAGGGGAGCTAAGAGATAGGACCGTAGTTAGACAGTTTAAATCAGAATTGTGTTGAACAGAGAAGAAAATAAATCAGTAGAGAGAGAGAGAGAGAGAGAGAGAGGTGTTACAGATTTTAGTTAAGCTTGGGATAAGCACAGCAGACAGAGCTTTACTGACCTGTAAGGGTATAGGATCAAGAGGAGAGCTAGTGGAGGAGGAAGATGAGAAGAGTGTGGATACTTGTGGGGTCAAATGAGGAGAAAGTGGTAAAGGGCTCAGGAAAGGAAATAAGCAAGTCACTGGCTGAAGAAGAGCATGCCATTTCATCTTGGATTTTAGGAATCTTTTCCTTGAAGAAGGAAGCAAGTTCTTGCGCACTGATATTGGCAGGTGGGGTGGGTAAAGGAGGGTAAAGTGAATTAAATGTATTAAAAGTCCCTTTGGGTTAGTGGCATGAGAAGAGATGAGAGATTGAAAATAAGTTTGTTTAGCAATGTCCAGAGCATTACGATAGGAGTGGTAGGTCTTAAATGTGACAGTCACTTGGATTTTGAGATTTACGCCACTGACGTTCAAATGTACATGATAGTTTTTGCAGTTGTCTTGTTAATTTAGAGTGCCATGGTTGGCATCTAAGCCTACGTGGATTGTGAGGAGTAGCTGGAGCAGCTTTATCAAGGGCAGTTTGTACAGTCTGGTTCAGGTGGATCACAGCTGTCCCAGGAAAGTGTAGAAATGGGTGAGTGCAGTTGTTGCAGAGAGTTAGAAAGTTGTTGAAAATCAATAGCATTAGTATTTATGCGGGTTAGAGGAGGCTTGCATGATTTAGGTATTATAGAGTTTGGAGAAATAGAGGAGGTTGAAATGGTTGTGATCCGAGAGAGGGAATGGGGCGTTAGTGAATTCAGAAACTGAGCATTGCCTAGTGAATACAAGATCAAAGCAGTGGCCCTCCTTGTGAGTAGAGGAGTCAGACCATTGGGAGAGGCAAAGGGCCTGATTCTAGTTCACTCTTTCTGACAAAATCCTTCTTAGATGGACAAAACCATGTGCACTGCAGGGGGGAAGATGTAAAATGTGCAGAAAGAATTAGATTTGGGTGAGTTATTTTGTTTCTGTGCAGGGAAAATACTGGCTGCTTTATTTTTACACTGCAATATAGGTCTCACTTTGAAGTAAAACCCCACCCAAATCTAATACTCTCTGCACGTTACATCGGCCCCACCTGCAGTGCACATGGTTTTGTCCATCTAAGAAGGATTTTGCCAGAGTGAACTAGAATAAGGCCCAAAGAGAGGAGGTTAGAGAGAGGAGTTTAGAGGCACGAGGAGAAAGTGGGCTGTCAATAGCGGTATTCAAATCACACATGATGATGGTGAAGATGTCAGAAGATAAGAAGTGTGTGAGCCAGGCAGAGAAATCTTCCAGAAATGGCTGTTTGGGAAGCCCAGGTGGGCGATAGATAGCTGTGACATGCAAAGAGAAAGGGGTGAAAGCTCTGATAGAGTGAACTTCAAATGATGTTAATGTGAGTGAAGGAACAGTGGTAGGACTGTGTATGTGCACAACTGGGACAGTAATATACCTACCCCACCTCCTTTACTGTTACCAGGCCTGGAGGTGTGTGTAAAGTTGTAACCGCCATGTGATAGTGCTGCAGGGGAAGCGGTGTCTGATTGTGTGAGCCACGTCTCTGTAATAGCCAGCAGATTGACGTTGCAAGAGATGAAGTTGTGCTGATGTTAGTTTATTGCAAACAGAGCGTGCATTTATTAAAGCACATTTTAGTGACTTGGAGGGTGATGTGATAAAGGGATTTTTGTAAGAACTTACCGTTCGAATCCCTTTCTCTGATATGGTCCTGGTGACACAGCTCAACACTGGGATGTAGGAGGGTCCGAAGGAGCCAGGCACCTATCCTAAAGTTTTAGAGGGTAGGCTCCTCCCCTACTGCATCCCTGGACTCTTCAGTTCAATCTTTCAAAGCCACTGGAATACATTAACTCAGTACAAACGCCTGCACATATTATATGCACATTTTATAACAGAAACTGTTAACTTTTAACCATTTTAACATGAACATCATGAAACTTCTGGCATACTTACTGAGCGTAAGGGAGGGATCGCTGTGTCACCAGGACCATATCAGAGAAAGGGATTCGAACGGTAAGTTCTTACAAAAATCCCTTTTTCTCTTTCAATGGTCCTGGTGACACAGCTCAACACTGGGACGTTCCAGAGCCGGTCCTTTGGGAGGGTACGCTCAGGTCTGCAGCTCTCAGCACTGCTCGCCCGAATGATGCGTCCTCCGACGCGAACTCATGGAATCTATAGAATTTGGCAAATGTGTGAACAGATGACCAAGTGGCAGCTCTGCAAACCTGCTCAGCTGTGGCCCCATGTCGAACCGCCCAAGAGGTGGCAACTGACCTGGTGGTATGCGCATTTATTTTGGCCGGTACTGGTCTACCCACTTTGGTGTATGCAAAGGCTATCACAGACCGCAACCACCTAGCAATAGTCTGCTTAGATGCAGGCCAACCAATTTTGTGTACGTCATACAATACCAACAATGTGTCAGTCTTCCTGACACTCTTCACTCTGTCCACATATATGCGTAAGGCACGCACAACATCCAAAGTTCTCAACTTGTCCCTTTTCTTAGAACCCTCTGGGGGTTGAAACACAGGTAGAACTATCTCCTGATTTAAATGGAAGGTAGATACCACCTTCGGTAAAAACTGAGGCACTGTTCTTAAAACAGCCCTGTCATCATGAAAAATTAAGAAGGGAGATTTACATGACAAAGCTCCCAATTCTGAAACTCTTTTAGCAGATGCTACTGCTAACAAAAACACTAGCTTCCACGTGAGAAACTTAAAGTCAGCCGACCTTAAAGGTTCAAATGGTGCCTTTTGAAGGCATTCCAAAACCAGTGATAGATCCCAAGGTGCTACTGGTTGCTTGTATGGAGGTTTCAACCTGGATACTCCTTGTAAAAAGGTTTGAATTTCCGGCAAAATGGCTACCTTTTTCTGGAAATAGATGGACAAGGCCGAAATCTGCACCTTCAGTGACTGAAGGCTTAGCCCCGATGAAAAACCATCTTGTAAGAATTCCATCATTCTTGATAGCTTAAAATGAGATGTATGAGCCTTTCTTCTCTCACACCATCGAATGTAAGTCTTCCAGACTCTATAATATTTTGCCGAAGATACAGCTTTTCTGGCTTTTATCATCGTCTGTACTACTGCCTCAGAAAACCCTTTTCTTTTCAAAATGGTGGTTTCAATAGCCAGGCCGTCAAAATCAATCGATCTGAATCCAGGTGATTGAATGGGCCTTGTCTTAGAAGGTCTGGTCTCAGAGGTAGACGCCATGAGTCCACAGACAACCTCTGAAGCCTCGAGTACCAGGACCTCCTTGGCCAATCTGGGGCCACTAAGATCACTGGAACCTTCTGCCCCTGTATTTTCTTCAGAAGTCTCGGTAACATTGGTACTGGTGGGAATGCATAAAGGAGATCTCCCTGCCAGTGAATAGTCATGGCATCCACTGCCTCCGCTAGTGGATCCCTTGTTCTGGCATAGAACCTGGGCACTTGACGGTTGACCCTGGATGCCATCAGGTCCACATCCGGAGTTCCCCACATCGAAGTGATTTTGTGAAACACCTGAGGGTTTAAGCTCCATTCCCCTTCCTTGAGCTCCTCCCTGCTCAGGAAGTCGGCTTCTATATTCTCTATTCCTGGAATGAATATAGCCGATACAGCTGGAACATTCTGTTCCGCCCATAGGAAGATTCTGGACACCTCCCACATGGCCAATCTGCTGCGTGTACCTCCCTGGTGATTCAGATACGCCACAGCTGTGGCATTGTCGGTCTGAATCCTCAAAGGGAGGTTCTGTAACCTGTCTCCCGCCAAGGAAATCACTTTCCAGACAGCTCTCAACTCCAAGATGTTGATTGGTAACGCTGATTCCTCTGCCGTCCACAGGCCCTGAAGCCTGAGATCCAGGACTATTGCCCCCCAGCCCCTGAGACTGGCGTCGGTAGTTACTATCAACCAGTCCCAGGTCTGTAATGACCGACCCCACTGAAGGGAATCTACTTCTGTCCACCATTTCAAGGATTCTCGAGTGTCCGAAGACAGCACTATCATCTCGGATTTCATGGTCAAAGTGTTTCCTGACCAGGCTGACAAAATGTTCCATTGGAACCTCCGAGAGTGGAACCTGGCAAATTGAAGCGTCTCGAATGACGCCACCATCTTCCCCAGGAGCTTGAGGCACCTCCATACTGAAATGCTCTGAGCCCTGAGAATCTCCTGGACTAGGGTGACCAGATCCCTGGCCTTTACCTCCGGGAGGAATACCCGATGAAGATGGGTGTCCAGTATGACTCCCAAGAATTGGAGCCTTTGTGACGGTACCAACTGAGATTTTTGCAAATTTAAAATCCAGCCGTGAGCTTGCAAAAAACTGATGGCCTCTGCCAAGTGACTCTGCAGCATGGCTGCTGACTCTGCTTTGAACAGGAGATCGTCCAAATAGGGTATTACTGTGATTCCCCTGAGCCTCAGCACCGCCGCCATCACTGACATTATCTTTGTGAATACCCTTGGCGCGGTTGCTAGCCCAAAGGGTAACGCCCGGAATTGTAAATGCAGGTCTCCTATGGCAAACCTCAACAGGGTCTGATGCTCCGGGTGTATAGGGACGTGCAAATATGCGTCCTGGACATCCATGGACGCCAAAAATTCTCCCTGGTCCAGACTCAGGAGTACTGACCGTAGGGACTCCATTTTGAAATGGTCTACCCATAAATGAACATTTAGGGATTTCAAATTTAGTATTGGTCTGAAAGACCCGTCTGGTTTGGGCACCAGGAACAGCGTGGAGTAAAAGCCTTTCTTCCACTCTGCCCTGGGGACTGGTGTAACCACCCCTTTTTCCAAAAGGGAGTGAGCTGCTCTCACAAGAGCTGTACGAAGCCGTGCCTCCTTTGGTAAGGATGTGGGGATGAACCTCTTCGGAGGCGGCCCTCTGCAAGGGATTTTGTAACCTTGTGTTATAATATCTAACACCCAGGCATCCTGGCCTAGAGAAGCCCAAGCGTCCGTGAAGAGTGTGAGACGCCCCCCCACTTTTGTCACTGTCGGGCGAAGCCCCTGACAGTCATGCAGAGGGTTTATCCTCTCCTTTTGTGGCAGGCTTCTTGTGAAAAGAGCCAAATTTTGACTTTTGTGTCTTGCCTCTAGAGGACTGAAACCTTCCCCTGAAAGACTGTCCTCGAAAGGACGCACCACCTCTAGGGGAGGGCCGAAAGGACGGCTTAAAAGCAGAAAATCTGGACGTCTGCTTTGCTGAGGAGGCCGGCAGGAATGTACTTTTGCCGCCCGTGGCCTGCTTTATAATCTCCTCTAATTCGGTACCAAAAAGTACCTTTCCTTTGAAGGCTAATGTTTCCAGAGCCTTCTTGGACTCATTGTCTGCTTCCCAGGCTTTAAGCCAAAGCACTCTCCTGGCATTAATGGAGACTGTGGACACTCTGGTTGCCATTTTAATAGCTTCCTCCTCTGCTTCCACTGCATATTCTGCAGCTGCCTTAATCTTTTCTGCAAGCAGTAACACACCAGGGTCAGCTTGCAGCATGGTGCATAATTCACCAGCCCACTCTATCATGGCCTTAGAGACCCAGGCTGAAGCAATAAGGGGCCGTAAGGTAAACCCCACCCCTTCAAAGATAGCCTTGAGGTTACCCTCCAGCTTTTTATCCACAGAATCTTTGAAAGCTGCACCGCCCTGTACTGGTAATACAGTAGCCTTGGACAAACGTGCCACTGAAGCGTCCACAACTGGGACCTTTTCCCAGAGCTCCGCATGAGACTCTGGCATGGGGTACAGACTAAGGAATCGCTTAGGCATCTGTAGCCTCTTATCAGGAGTTTTCCAAGCCCCTTCTAACAATTCCTGTAACCCCTCATCTGAAGGAAAAGTAACAGCCTCCTTCCGCTGTCGCTTAAAAACACCTTTAACAGGAGTCTTATCCTCCACAGACAGCTTTAAAGCCTGCTTCACAGCTACAATGAGATCCTCTATACCAGCAGCCGAGTTCTCTTCCACATCATCACCCTGATCCCAGGGGATGTCAGTATACTCTCCTTCCTCCTCATCTACCACAGTAGTCAAAGCATAAGACCTTCTAGGGGTCCCTGCCACATCATCCATTTTGTCCAGCATTTCACTGAACCTGTTGATCCCTTTTGCAGTATCCTGCATCACCTGAATCAGCGCAGGATCTGCCTGGGTAAGAGGCAAGGAGCCAGACGACTGCTGAGATGATGGCATAGGTCTCTGTGATTCTACCAGCCCATCACTCTGCCTGTCCAAAAGCTGCACCAAAGCGTTAACTGACCTGCCTAGGGCCCTGGCCCACGCAGGTTCCATTTGCTCTGCCCTATGGGGTTCACTGCCCATGGGTCTCACATCAGCGCAAGTAATACATAAGCCCCCCTTGGCCATCTGCTCAGGGACAAACTTTTGTGTGCAAACATTGCACGCGCTCAGTGCACTAAGGGCTCCCTCCCCCAAAACCACAGCCTGATGCTCAGACATGATGCAAGTGATAAATGTATATCTATCAGTATACACAGTGCAAACAATGTACAAGCGTTTATACAGAGGCAATGCACCCAATCACTTATCTGTCTGTTGGTTTCAACTGCGGGGAAGCGATGCCCAGGAAATCCAAGTCACTCTGCCAGGATCAGTAAGCCAGCTCAGCTCCGCTGCAAGCGTTCTGAAAGGCGCCAAAGTCAGAGTGAAGGAAGAGACCACAGGTCCCTGCTGCTGCGGGGTCCCTGACCTTTTGGCGCCAACCACCCCCAGCCAGCCGCTCCTCAGGTAGGATTTCCTAGTTCCAGTGTCTCCCCCTCAACTGGGGATCACTTGGAACATGCCTGTCACAACGCTGCTGTCCTCTCATCTAGGAGCTCAGCGTGTAAGCTCCGCATAAAATGGCCGCCGCCATCACGGAGCGCCTGTCCCCCATGATCCCCACCTAAATGTGGAGCCGGTTTCAGGGTACTCCGGAGCCCAGGCAGCCTTTTGGAAAAAGGCTATAAGCGCTGCACAGGGAGACCAGACAGTGTCTCCCCTGTGCACAGTGAGCTGACAGGACGCGCTTCTGTCAGCTCCTGCTGCGCTAGCAGTGTGAGGATTCACTATGAGAATCCTCACACTGTGCCTACCTAGCTAGGGTAAAAGTTAATAAAACAATAAAAATCCCCTAACTACTCTAATTCTTCGGCTGCTCCTGCAGCCCTTTAGAATAGCACCCACTCCAGTGGGCACCTAACACGAACTGAAGAGTCCAGGGATGCAGTAGGGGAGGAGCCTACCCTCTAAAACTTTAGGATAGGTGCCTGGCTCCTTCGGACCCTCCTACATCCCAGTGTTGAGCTGTGTCACCAGGACCATTGAAAGAGAAATGTTTATCATTTATGAGGTTAGCTAGATTTCTGTATTGTTTTGACTCAGCTGAATGTGAATGTGGCAGGTGATTAGGGCCTGGATTTGTGGAAATATCACCAGCTAATAAAAGCAGAAGAGCTAAATAAATGGGTACTTGTGGATTATCACGGCTCCCATCGCATGCCATATATAGTGGCATGCGATTGGATGCGATTTTTGCAGGTTTTTACCATTTTTACAAAATCGCATGCGATTACATTCGTTTTTTTAGCAGAAAAGCATCTAAATGCATTGAAATTAGTATCAAACATGTTCAATGGCCCCCAAATGTCATTTTTGAGGCTGTACCACCCCCACTATCAACGCAAACCCGAAGCGTGGCGAGCGGCGGCGGTACGCGTCCTACGACCTTTTCATACCCCCACTATCCACGTCGGCGTGGAGTTGAGAATAGAAAGTGTGGCGGGCGCGAGCCCGAAGCGTGGCGAGCCCCGCGAGGGGACCCGGACACATGTGAAGCCCGCGAGACACACATATACCTGTGAAGGTATCCGTGTCCCCTCGCCTCGCTGCGCTCGAACCACTGCAGTGGCAGATTGAGCTTCAAGATTTACAACGTAAACTTCGTCTGAAAGAGTTTTTTTAACGTAACCCATCTGTTAACACCAATACAGATGATGTACCTCCTCAAGTCCGCAAACTTTTACCTAGGTCAAAATTTGACCCCCCCTCATCGAACCCTTCGATCAAGACATTTTTACGTCGTGTTGAACAGGAATCTGTTCCTGAGAACACTAGGAAAGAGGGAGTGAACCGTAGTAATCTCACTAAAGAAGAGTGGACAGCTTTACGTCGACTTGAACAAAATGAAAAGTTGATTTTCAGGTCGGCAGACAAGGGTGGCGCCTTGGTCATCCTTAATATCCAAGATTATCTAAAGGAAATGTCGAAACAACTTAGTGATAGCAAAACCTACCGCAAGCTGTCGGGAGACCCTACCTCTTTGTTTAAGAAGGATCTACAGTTATGTTTGGATACAGCCGTGAATGAGAAGTATATAACGAAGAAACTAAGGGATGCTCTGATCCCGGACTTCCCTAAGACACCACTAATGTATCTTATTCCAAAGATACATAAGGACCCGATCAATCCCCCTGGTCGCCCAATAATAGCTGCCAGGGGGTCATTGTTCCAATTGGTGTCTACATATTTGGACACATGGTTCCAGCCTTGCGTTCAGAATCACGAAAGGTTTCTTCTGGACACGACCAATTTGTTGAACAAATTACTTATGTTGCCACCATTACCTACAGATCTATGGTTGATAACCATCGATGTTAGCAGCCTGTATACCTCAATCCCCAATGTGGAAGGTATACAGGCTGTTAAAGAATTTTTGACTAACAACCCCTTGTTTACAGGTCCGAACTTATCTTTAATCTTGGAGCTATTAGAGATGTTGTTATCCAGGAACTATTTTGCTCATGGTAAAGAATATTTTTTGCAGACTAGTGGCTGTGCGATGGGGTCCCCTGTGGCCCCATCGTACGCCAATATTTTTATGTTCTTCACAGAACAATCGATTTTTTTCGATAATCTGGATATTAGTTCAAAAATTTTCTTTTATACCAGATTTATCGATGACATTTTGCTGTTTTGGGCGGGCTCTGCTGAAGCCTTTGAGGATATTATACAAACCCATAATGCCAGCAGTTCACCGATTAAATTTACATTTACCATGAGCAAAAGCGAGATTTCTTTTCTTGATGTCAAAATTGTGCGGGAAGACAATATGGTGAATACAACCTTGTTCACCAAAGACACAGACCGCAATAACTTATTACTCTTCAGTAGTTTTCACCCAGCTCCTTTGAGGAGCGGTTTGCCATATTCTCAATTTTTAAGAGTGTATAGGATAAACAATGTGAGGTCTGTTGCCATCGCTCAAATTGATATCATGAAGCAAAAATTTTTGGAAAGAGGGTATCCTGATACATTGTTAGAGGATGCTAAAATGAGAGTTTTGGGCATGAATAGATCTGACACACTGAGAAAGAAATCAGGTACCCTGCCCCAAAAACCAATGCTCCCGTGGCCCACTGTCTTTAACCCTGAGAGTCATAGGATTAATAAAGCAGTAAAAAAAACACTGGCCCTTAATATCTTCGGATGAATCATTGGGGTTGTCTTCCACCAGATTACTCCCGTGTTACAAGAGGGGGAGGAATCTGCGGGATTATTTAGTGAAAACCGACATGTCAAAGATTAATGTGAAAAAATCTACCCATTTTTTACAAGTCAATAATGGGTGTTATGGCTGTGGGTGCATTACATGTGGATTTTTGTTGAAAGGAAAAAGTTTCTCACATCCACACACTGGAAAGCAGTATGACATCAGATATTACCTAACTTGTAAAATGCGGTATCTGGTTTATCAGATTATCTGTCCGTGTGGGCTGTCATACATAGGAAAAACGGAACGGACGTTCCGGGAACGTATGGCAGCCCACAGGTCTTTAATTAAGTTGGCCCTGCAGGAGGGAACTAGTGAATTACCAGTTGCCAGGCATTTTGTTGAGCATAAACATAGCTTAACATCAATACGCTATCGTATGATAGATTATATCCCCCCCCCCAGTAGAGGTGGAGACCGAGGGAATGCCAATGGATAATGAGATTAAACACTATCGCTCCGTACAGCTTGAATGACCAATTGGGTCTGGGCTGTTTTATCTGTCGTTCGGCATATGCAAGTTTTTCTTTTATAATTAACTGAGGAATACATATACTGTTAAATTGAAAGATAATTGCCAGCATCATGCAGTTTGATGATTTGTTATGTTTGTCTGTATTTTTTAGGCACTGTAATTAGTGGCGTCTCGTGTCCCTTGACTACGGACAGGGATTGATGACGTCAGCTATCCTGCGTCCTGGCCGGGTGCATGGTCCCGGACCGGGCAACGCCGCGTTCACAAGAGGTGTGTCATGTTGTATAAAGGTATGTGTTTTTGTATTGTGTACCAAGCCTGATGAGGAGCCAGGCACCTATGCTTCTAATTCTTTGGGAGCAGGCTCCTCCCTGCTGCATCCCATAATGCTTCAGTTAAACTTCAACAGCACACTAGGATACATAACTCAGTACAATGCCTGATCATCATATATGCAACTTAAAACAAATAACATGGCAACCATGAACGGTACAACTTACTGAGCATTAGGGAGGGATCAATGTGTCACCGGACTGGACTCAGAGAAAGGGGTTCGAACGGTAAGTTCTTACAAAAATCCCCTTTTCTCTTTCGTCCAGTCCGGTGACACAGCTTACGATGGGACGTTCACGAGCCGGTCCTTTGGGAGGGTACGCTCAGACTGCCAATTCTCATCACTGCCCGTCCAAATGAAGCATCCTCCGACGCGAACTCATGAAACCTGTAGAATTATGTAAAGGTGTGAACAGAGGACCAGGTGGCTGCCCTGCACAGCTGCTCCGCTGTGGCCCCATGCCTCACCACCCACGAAGAAGCAACTGACCTTGTAGTATGGGCGTTTATGCGAGATGGCACAGGTCTACCTGCCTTACAGTAAGCAAATGCAATAGTTGATCTCAACCAGCGGGCTATAGTCTGCTTTAAAGCAGGCCACCCAATCTTATGTACATTGTACAAAACCAACAGCAAATCTGATTTGCAAACATCCTTTACTCTACTGATATAGATTCGCAATGCGCGAACCACATCCAACTTTTTCAAACTGTCCCTATTCCTCGTTCCCTCAGGCAGGGAAAAAACTGGGAGCACAATGTCCTGATTCAAATAAAAGGAGGAAACCACTTTAGGTAAGAATTTTGGTACTGTCCTAAGTACAGCCCTGTCATCATGAAAAATCAAAAATGGTGACTTGCAAGACAAGGCACCCAATTCTGACACACGCCTAGCCGAAGCAATGGGCAATAAAAAAAGTAAGCTTCCAGGTAAGGTACTTGAGATCAGCCGATCTCAGTGGCTCCAAAGGAGGTTTCTGTAGCATGGACAAAACAAAGAGATAAGTCCCATGGTGCAACTGGCTGCCTGTAAGGAGGCTTAATCCTGGCCAGACCCTGTAAAAAGGTTTGTACCTCCGGCAACAGAGCCACTCTTTTGAAAGAAAATGGAAAGCGCCGAAATTTGCACTTTCAGAGACTGCAAACTTAACCCTGATGACAGTCCATCCTGTAAGAACTCCAGTAGGGATTCAGTATGAAATCCTGGCAGTCGGGATCCCGGCGACCGCCGAAATCCCGACAAGGGGGGGGGGACGTGGATCGCCCCCCCTTGCGGGCTCGCTGTGCTCGCCACGCAGGAGGCTCGGCACGCTAATTTATTCTCCCTCCAGGGGTGTCGTGGACACCCACGGAGGGAGAAAGTTTCGGGATTTCGGCAGTCGGGATTCCAGCGTCGGGATTCTGAACGCCGGGATCCAGACCGCCGGGATTTAAACTGCATCCGCTCCAGTAGCCTAGCTACCTTAAACCTTGAGGTATGATCCTCCACACCCTGTGGAAATTGGACGCAGACACCGGTTTTCTGGTCCTTAGCATGGTCTGTATGACCTCTTCTGAAAACCCCTTTTTTCTCAATAAGGAGGATTCATACGCCACGCCGTCAAATTTAGACGAGCTAGGTCCTGGTGCAGAAACGGCCCTTGGCTTAACAAGTCCGGCTGAAGAGAAAGTCGCCACGATTCCGTCGATAATCTCAGTATGTCTGAGTACCATGACCTCCGGGGCCAATCTGGTGCAACCAGAATGGCCGGTACTCTCTGTTTCTTTATCCTCTTCAACACCCTCGAGATCATTGGGAACGGGGGGAAGATGTAGACCAGATTGAAAGACCAAGGAATTGTCATGGCATCCACTGCCCAAGCCAACGGATCCCTTGACCGAGAGCAAAATCTCGGTACTTGACAATTGGTCCTGGACGCCATAAGATCTATGTCTGGCAGTCCCCATCTGTCTACCATCTTCTGAAACACCTCCCAATGGAGTGACCACTCCCCGTCCAGCAGGTCCGCCCTGCTGAGATAGTCCGCCTCCACATTCCGGATCCCTGGAATGAAAACGGCTGACAGTGCTGGAACCTGAACCTCCGCCCAGGTGAAGATCTTCACAATCTCTGCCTTCGCCATCTTCCCCCGAGTACCGCCATGGTGATTTAAGTATGCCACTGTAGTGGCATTGTCGAATTGTACTTGTCCTGGCAAACCCTTCAGAAATTCCTCTGCTTGGCACAAGGCATTCCATACTGCTCTCAGCTCCAGTATATTTATGGGAAGACTGGATTCCTCCACTGACCAAAGGCCCTGCAATCTCAGGTGAAGCACCACAGCCCCCCAGCCCCTGAGACTGGCATCCGTCGTGATGACCAACCAGTCCCATGAGCAAAGCAACCGCCCCATCTGCAGAGTCTCTATATCCGTCCACCATTCCAGGGATATTCTTGCTTCCTGAGACAAGACCAGCAGCTCCCGTTTCATTGTCTTGGCATTGCCGGACCAGCATGCTAGTATGGGACTTTGAATGGAATCTGGCAAACTGCAGCGTCTCGAAGGTCGCTACCATTTTGCCCAGCAGCCTTACTCCCTGCCACACCGTCGGTGCATTGGCCCGGAGAATTGTCAGTACCATCTGCCGAATCTCCACCGCTTTGGGGTGAGGGAAGAACATCCTGTGAAGGTGTGTGCCCAAAATAACCCCGAGGAACTGCAGACTCTGTGTAGGTGTTAGATGTGACTTGGGAAGGTTTAGCACCCAACCCTGTTCCTGCAAGAACTGCGTCGCAACACTCAGGTTTTCCCGCCGACTCCGCCTTGAATAAAAGGTCATCCAAATAAGGAATAATTACTATTCCTCTTAGATGGAGAGCTGCAACCATGACCGCCATCACCTTCGTGAAAACTCTCGGAGCCATTGCCAAACCAAACGGCAGTGCCTGAAACTGCCAATGGTCTTCTCCAATCACAAACCTTAGGAGAGCTTGGTGATCCTTGAAAATGGGCACATGGAGATATGCATCCTGAATATCGACCGATGCCAGAAACTCCCCCGGTTCTATGCTCAGGAGCACAGAGCGCAGGGACTCCATTCGAAAGTGATCTACCCACAAGTGAAGATTTAAAGATTTTAAATTTAGTATGGGCCTGAAAGAACCGTCTGGCTTGGGGACAAGGAACAAGATTGAATAAAACACTTGTTTTCTCTCCTCCTGGGGAACCGGAATCACCACTCCCTTTTCTTTGAGAGACGCAGACCTCAGTGACGCTGTCCGCGGCAAGGGTGTAGGAAGAAATCTCTTGGGTGGCATGCCCCTGAGATTTATCCGGTAACCTTCTGAAATGATGGAAAGGACCCAAGGATCCACTATGGATTCTCTCCACCTGTCCCGAAAATGGAGGAGGCGACCCCCCACTCTGAGCCCAGAATGGGGAGTCACCGCCCCATCATGCAGAGGACTTGTCATCCCCCTTGGCTGCATGCTTTTTTGTAAAGGCACCAAAACGGCCTTTGGAAGCCTTTCCTCTGCCGGCCTGAAATCTGCCACGGCCAGGCTGTACTCTGTTGGAGGCACCGCCCCGAAATGGCGGCCGAAAGGACGGCTTGAAAACTCCAAACTTGAAGCCTGAACTCTTGGAAGTAGTGGGAAGAAAAGTACTCTTGCCCCCATTAGCCTGTTTGATAATGGCTTCCAGCTCTGAGCCAAACAATAACTCCCCCTTAAAAGGCAAGTTTTCAAGGGACTTCTTAGACTCACTATCAGCTTCCCAAGCCTTGAGCCAAAGAGCCCTTCACGCAGACACTAAAGTTACAGACACTCTGTACGCCATTTTAGCTCCTTCCTCACCAGCCTCACAAACATACTCTGCGGCCGACCTCAATTTCTCCGCCAGAATAAAAGCCTCTGAATTTTGGTGGAGCAGCCCAGTCAGCTCCTCCGCCCACTTAATCATGGCTTTTGTGACCCAAGCAGACGCAATAATGGGTCTCAAGGTATACCCCACACCTTCAAAAATAGCCTTCAAACAGCCTTCCACTTTTTTGTCCACCGGGTCCTTAAAGGCAGCACCCCCTTGGACCGGCAAGGCAGTGGCTTTAGACAGTCTAGCAACTGATGCATCCACTAATGGGGCTTTTTCCCATAATTTGGTATGCTCCTCTGGCATAGGGTACATATTTGCATACCTTTTTGCCATCAACAATCTCTTATCAGGAGTCTTTCCTGCCTCATTTAAAGAGATTACATTCCATCATCAGAGGGAAAACACACAGGGTCCCTGCGACTCTTTAAACACACAAGAGACAGGAGTCTTTTCCTCCTCTGCAAGATTCAAAGTCTGCTTAACAGCCACAATCAAATCCTCAATGCGTGAAGTTAACGCCTCGACTACATCACTCATGTCCCAACTCCAGTTCTCATCACACCCACCATCATCATCCAAATCCTGAATAATTGGTGGTGTAGACACAGGGTGCCTAAGCACACTCTCATCAGAGTATTTTGTAAACTGCTCCATCAGGGCAGTCATTTTATGAACTCCCTGGGCAGTATCCTGCATAGCCTGCAGCAAAATGGGGTCCCCCTGAGCCGGGGTAAGTGACCCCCCAGACACCTGAGACGAGGTAAAGTGGCCAGGAGACCCTATCAAGGAATCCTTCTGCTATTCAACTCAGTAAGAGCATTCATAGATCTGCCCAACGCCAAAGCCCAGGCAGGTTCAGCTATCTCCGTTCTGGGGGTGCGTGACCCACTGGGAACAGCCTCACAGGACGGGCATAAATCCCCCTGATCCTCATGTTCACATGTAAATTTAGCATCACACTTTTTACAGTAAATAAACATGTCCAGCGCTCCCTCCTCCACAGCAGCAGAAGTAAAACCCTCAGCCATGTATTTAACACAATGCAAATTAACAGGCACAGCAGAGAGCAATGTAACAGTGTACTTATCTGAGCTGGTAATTCTGTCAGCGATCAGGGAGGGAAGCGCTTCTGTGAAGAGACTGGAGTCTGTGTAAAAGCACCGTCAGCTCCGCAGCACGGTAAAAATGGCGCCAAACACAGAGCAGGAAGAGACCAAGTCTCTGCTTCAGCGGGGAGACCAGCCCATCTGGTGCTTTCTCCCCCTTCAGCCGCTCCCGCAGATGTCTCTCTCACCTCCTTGTTCCTCCCTTAGTGGGACCACAATGGAGTTGTCCAGCAGCGCCGGACTCCTGTAAGGGACTTCACTTCCCTGGCGGGATTTCCGTCCCTAAACCCTTCAAGATGGCGGGCGCCATCGCGGGGGGTCCGTCCCCGAAGATCCCCTTCTGCAAGGAGCTGGTTAGGACACCCCCGGGGCCCAGGAAAGTCTCTATCCTAAAGAGACTAAGCGCTGTGCAGAGGGAATAAAAAGGTGTCCCTCTGCACACAGGGAGCTGACAGGACGCGCTTCTGTCAGCCTCTGCTGCGCTCTCAGTGTGTATGCACTTCTGTGAGAAGCGACACACTGGCAAACCTGCTCTAGCTAGTGCATTAATAAAATAAAAAACCTAACTATTCTGAAAAAAATCCAAAGGAAAAACGCAGCTGCACAGCATAGCACCCACTCCTGTGGGCACCTAAAACTAACTGAAGCATTATGGGATGCAGTAGGGAGGAGCCTGCTCCCAAAGAATTAGAAGCATAGGTGCCTGGCTCCTGGCGGACTCTCCTACATCCCATGGTAAGCTGTGTCACCGGACTGGACGAAAGAGGACTTCGAGGACTTCTGTCTCCCACAGGTTCAGCCAGCAGGATTCTGCTGTGGGAGACAGAAGTCCTCGAGAGCGGACTACTAATACTAGGAGAGAGAAAGTGTCCAAACAATCCTTCCTGGGTGGTTTCACTTATATTTTCAAAAGGTTTGGCCAGATAAGCCTTTCAGAAGAAATATTTATGGTACCATCTTTTTATCTTTAATTCTCATTGAAAGAGAATCAATTATCCAATAAGGAGAACTAATAAAATCACCGGATTAACACAGTGGACCGAATAGGACCTATATACGATAATGTCACGGCCTGGACTGTCTGTGTTCCCGGCACTGACCTGGGTGCGCCAGTGGAGGGCGCAGGGAACTGGAAGCGAGGAGGCTTGAGATAGCTGGAGCTCATGCACGGAGACAGGAGAGAGCTGAACTGCCGGGGACACAGAGGATTGGCTGAGACCTAAGGTAGAGGCGCGGGGTCTAAGCCGACAGTGGTATTCACCAGTGACCCCCGCAAGGGGATATGGACTTAGCTGCAACTGCCGACCAGGTCGCGGCCCTCTGCCCAGGTTCCCCTGTGGCTTTGGCAGAGTTTGGATAACAAGAGTCTTTAATGGGGTACGAAAACCATCGATGGTGATCGATGGCACTGAATGCTATACAGCAACACGGAGGGTTCTTGAGAGTAGTGGGATGCGGCCTGGAAGCCGGGGATGACGTGAAGGTAATACAGGGGGACACTGGAGACAATGAAAAATACCGGAGCGGCTAGGGAGCCGATGCTTGAGATCACTGGGGATCGCTGGAGCGGCTAAGGAGCCGGTACTTGAGATCACTGGGGATCGCTGGAGCGGCTAAGGAGCCGGTACTTGAGATCACTGGGGATCGCTGGAGCGGCTAAGGAGCCGGTACTTGAGATCACTGGGGATCGCTGGAATCACTGGGGCGGCTAGGGAGCCGATACTGGGGATCACTGGAGCGGCCTGAGAGCCGAGAGGAGACGGGCACGGAACCCACGGATAACCGGACACTGAGCAAGTAACCTGGGCTGCACGAGAAGACAGGATCACACGGCAGATGGAAACACGTGGAGACTTCTGGCAGGAGTGGTATGACCAGGACGCTGAGAGTAACACAGGTGACAGCGGACTCAGGAAAACCGGACCTCTGGAGCACGTGGGGAGTCTTGACAGGAGCTTAACGCTGGAGAACTCACAGGTAAACTGACGAGTTGTTCAAGACAAGGAGGAGACTGTGAGCTGGGTATTTATCCCTCCAGGTGATTAGAGAATCAGACGCAGGTGATGGAATTAGCCGCAGCAGCAGCACACAGACCAGGAAGTAAGGTGGAGTTTACCTGGATCATGTGACCCGCAACTTGATCAGGGAATACACCTGGAGCTTACAGTGACGCAGGGACGACTTGGAAGCAAAAGACATCACGCCAGGGACTGCCGACTGTGCCGGCAGCTGACCTACGGAGGACACTACCCCAGCGTGCCGGTAAGGGGCGCATGCGAGCAGTGCGGGAACCGGGGTTCATGACAGTACCCCCCCCTTTAAGGGTGGGCACCGAACACCCTTTGGGCTTACTTGGATTGTCTTTATGAAAAGCTGCAATCAAACGGGGAGCATGCACATCTGCAGCATTGATCCAGCTTCTTTCTTCCGGGCCATAGCCCTTCCAATCGATGAGGTATTGGATATTTCCATATCTTTTGCGAGAATCCACCACCTTATCGACCTCGAATTCAACCCCTCGATGGGTATAAACTCTGGGGAGCTCAGGAGTAGTACTTTGGAACCGGTTGAGAACAAGAGGTCGCAGTAAGGATATGTGGAAGGAATTCGGGATCTTCAGGTATGGTGGTAGCTTCAGCTTATAAGCTACGGGATTGATCCTTTGGATCACAGGGAATGGCCCAATGAATCGGGGGGCGAACTTCATGGACGGGACTCGGAGGCGGAGATTTCGAGTGGAAAGCCATACTTTGTCGCCAGGCTTTAACTGAGGAACTGCTCTTCTTTTACGGTCAGCAAAGAACTTGTATCTCTTTGAGGCTTTCTTGAGAGAAACATGTACATTTTTCCAAACTTGCGAAAAATGTTTGAGGGTGGAAGATGCGGCAGGCACTTCCAAAACTGGTAAGGGCTCAAAGATCGGTGGTCGAGGGTGATGACCGTAGACTACGTAGAAAGGAGAGTAGCCAGTAGCTGTGTGGTATCTGAAGTTGTGGGCAAATTCAGCCCAAGGCAGCCAGTTGACCCAGTTGTCTTGTGACGAGGACACATACAGGCGCAGAAAGGCTTCTAGGTCTTGGTTAACTCTCTCTGTTTGCCCATTAGACTGCGGATGGTACGCTGTGGAAAAGTTCAATTTCACTTTCAGGGCAGAACAGAGAGCTCTCCAAAAGCGGGCTACAAATTGCACTCCACGATCGGAGACAATATCTGTGGGGAGTCCATGAGTTCGAAAGATGTGTTGGATGAAGATCTGGGCGAGCTTGGGAGCAGAGGGCAGGCCAGTCAACGGAATGAAATGTGCCATTTTGGAGAACCGGTCTACCACCACCCAGATGGTATTACATTCTTGAGACTTTGGGAGTTCAGAAATAAAGTCCATGGAAATGTGCGTCCAGGGACGCGTGGGAATGGGCAATGGAAGGAGAGTACCTGCAGGGGACTGACGATGGACTTTATGTTGGGCACAGATAGGACATGAGGCCACGAAATCCTGGACATCCTTTTTCATGTGAGGCCACCAATATGACCGGCGAAGAATTTCCAGGGTTTTGTGAACACCTGGGTGACCGGAGAAGGGCGAGGCGTGAGCCCAAGACAAGATTTTGGGCTGGAGCTCAGGTAAAACTAGCATCTTTCCTCGAGGTGGCACAGGTGACACATGGGTGGCCGCAAAAGCCGTAGGACTGATGATGGGATGTTGTTCTTGTAGCACTGTGTCATCTTCCATAGAGCGGGACAGTGCATCGGCTTTTACATTTTGGGACCCAGGACGATAGAAAATTTTAAAACTAAATCGTGAGAAGAATAAGGACCAGCGAGCTTGGCGGGAATTAAGACACTGGGCGGTCTGGACGTACAGTAAGTTCTTGTGATCTGTGAAGATGGACACGGGAAACTTGGCCCCTTCTAACAGATATCGCCATTCTTCCAGTGCAAGTTTAATTGCCAACAACTCCTGATCGCCAATGGAATAGTTTTTCTCGGCAGGGAGGAATTTCCGGGAGAAAAACCCACAGGGGTGCTGTTTGCCATCGTCTGTGACTTGAGAGAGCACAGCCCCAACACCCACATTAGAGGCGTCGACTTCCAAGAGGAATGGTTTGTCTGTATCTGGCTGCCGGAGAATGGGGGCAGAAATGAAGGCTTGTTTTAGCAGGTGGAATGCGGACAAGGCTTCTTCGGACCAGACAGCTGGATTGGCACCTTTTTGGGTGAGGGCTGTGATGGGGGCGATGAGGGTGGAGAATCCTTTGACAAATTTTCTGTAGTAGTTGGCAAAGCCAATGAAACGCTGGACTGCTTTGAGAGTGGTTGGTTGGGACCAACTATCGATGGCTTCAAGTTTTGCGGGATCCATTCGCAACTCTGAGCCGGATACGATATACCCTAGGAAGGGTATCTGGGGAACTTCGAATGTGCACTTGGAGAGTTTACCGTACAACTTATTAGCACGTAAACGGGACAGCACTTCTTTGACTTGAGACCGATGAGACTGGAGATCTGAAGAAAAAATCAAAATATCATCGAGATATACAACAAGATATTTGTATAGGACATCTCTAAAAATTTCATTGACGAATTCTTGAAAGACGGCAGGTGCATTACTGAGACCGAAGGGCATCACTAGATACTCGTAATGCCCATCTCTAGTATTGAAGGCAGTCTTCCATTCGTCGCCTTGGCGAATTCTGATTAGGTTATACGCCCCTCGGAGGTCAAGCTTGGTAAAAATTTTTGCCCCTTTGATACGATCAAATAGTTCAGTGATCAAGGGAAGAGGATAACTGTTCTTGATGGTTATCTCATTGAGGCCTCTATAATCTATGCATGGGCGCAACCCTCCATCTTTTTTTTTCACGAAAAAGAATCCTGCACCAGCAGGGGAGGTAGAGGGTCGGATGAACCCTTTCTGGAGATTTTCTTGAATGTATTCAGACATCGCTTTGGTCTCAGGGATTGACAGGGGGTAGGTACGCCCCTTAGGAGGGGACTTCCCAGGGAGGAGATCGATGGGACAATCCCATCGGCGGTGTGGAGGCAGAACATCAGCAGCTTGTTCACTGAAGACATCACTGAAAGAATGATATGCTGATGGTAGACCTGGAAGGCTTTTGACTGTGGAAGATCGGACTGGAGTTACTTCAGTCAAGCAATGTTTCTGGCAATAATCGCTCCATTCCACAATTTGGAGAGATCTCCAATCGATACGGGGGTTGTGGAGTTGTAGCCATGGTAATCCTAACACAAGATCATAAGAAGATTTAGGAATGACCAGGAAGTCCATACATTCTTGATGAAGTACCCCTACGTGGAATGAGACAGGGACTGTCCGATACATAATGTCACTTCCGCGGATCCTGCTTCCATCCACCGCTGTGAGGTAGTGAGGCTGGGGAAGAGGCAGGATTGGGATTTTGCACTTCTTTACCAGCTCGGCTGAGATAAAGTTCCCTGCAGCCCCGGAGTCTGCCAGGGCTGAGACTTTCAGGGTACCCACAGGGGACACAAGGGCAACAGGTAGAATTAAGTCATTGGTGGGAGGAGCTTTACTGAGACAACCTAACCTGACTCCCCCACTGCAGGTTAGGGCTTGGCGTTTCCCGGACGCTCGGGACAGGACCCAATGAAGTGACCGGGGGCGGCACAGTAGATACATAATTTTTCTCTTTGTCTCCTGGACCGTTCATCTGTAGATAACCTAGATCTACCTATTTGCATAGGTTCTTCTGTGAAGGTTGTCGCAGGACGGTGCTGAGACGGAGGCGGGACTCGGGGAACTACTTTCTTTAATTTTTCTAAACCTCGCTCTCTTAAGCGCAGGTCTATTTTGACACACAAGGAGATTAAATCTTCCAGCTGCTCGGGGAGATCTCGGGTGGCAAGTTCGTCTTTGATGCGCTCTGAGACGCCCAACCAGAAGGCGGCTGTTAGCGCCTCATTGTTCCATTTGAGCTCGGAGGCAAGGGTCTGAAACTGAACCACGAATTGACCCATGGAACGAGAGCCCTGTTTGATACGGAGAATTTCTGTAGAGGCTGACACAGGCCTTCCTGGCTCATCGAATATCCGTCGGAAGGTAGAGACGAATCTCTCATAATCGGTGAGAATTGGATCAGATCTTTCCCAGAGGGGTGATATCCAATCTAGGGCAGAACCTGACAGCAAGGAAACAATATATGCTATCTTGGTTCTGGCAGTCGGAAAGTTCTGTGGTAAAAGTTCAAAGTGAATGTCACATTGGTTTAGAAAGCCTCTACAGGCCTTGGGATTGCCATCATATTTATTAGGAGTAGGCAGCTGAAGACGAGGGAAATATGATGAAGCATGAGTGGCAGGCGGATTAGATACTGGTGGCGGAGGTGGCCGGAGGGATTGCTGGAGAGAATCCAGACGAGTGGACACATCCTGGAGGTATGTAATCACCTGCTGCTGCGTCGCTTCTTGCGTCTCTATACGCGAGGTGACATCTTGAAGCGCCGCTGGCCCCACACTATGGTCGCGTGCCGAGTCCATCGGTCTTGAACAATCTGTCACGGCCTGGACTGTCTGTGTTCCCGGCACTGACCTGGGTGCGCCAGTGGAGGGCGCAGGGAACTGGAAGCGAGGAGGCTTGAGATAGCTGGAGCTCATGCACGGAGACAGGAGAGAGCTGAACTGCCGGGGACACAGAGGATTGGCTGAGACCTAAGGTAGAGGCGCGGGGTCTAAGCCGACAGTGGTATTCACCAGTGACCCCCGCAAGGGGATATGGACTTAGCTGCAACTGCCGACCAGGTCGCGGCCCTCTGCCCAGGTTCCCCTGTGGCTTTGGCAGAGTTTGGATAACAAGAGTCTTTAATGGGGTACGAAAACCATCGATGGTGATCGATGGCACTGAATGCTATACAGCAACACGGAGGGTTCTTGAGAGTAGTGGGATGCGGCCTGGAAGCCGGGGATGACGTGAAGGTAATACAGGGGGACACTGGAGACAATGAAAAATACCGGAGCGGCTAGGGAGCCGATGCTTGAGATCACTGGGGATCGCTGGAGCGGCTAAGGAGCCGGTACTTGAGATCACTGGGTAACGCTGGAGCGGCTAAGGAGCCGGTACTTGAGATCACTGGGGATCGCTGGAGCGGCTAAGGAGCCGGTACTTGAGATCACTGGGGATCGCTGGAATCACTGGGGCGGCTAGGGAGCCGATACTGGGGATCACTGGAGCGGCCTGAGAGCCGAGAGGAGACGGGCACGGAACCCACGGATAACCGGACACTGAGCAAGTAACCTGGGCTGCACGAGAAGACAGGATCACACGGCAGATGGAAACACGTGGAGACTTCTGGCAGGAGTGGTATGACCAGGACGCTGAGAGTAACACAGGTGACAGCGGACTCAGGAAAACCGGACCTCTGGAGCACGTGGGGAGTCTTGACAGGAGCTTAACGCTGGAGAACTCACAGGTAAACTGACGAGTTGTTCAAGACAAGGAGGAGACTGTGAGCTGGGTATTTATCCCTCCAGGTGATTAGAGAATCAGACGCAGGTGATGGAATTAGCCGCAGCAGCAGCACACAGACCAGGAAGTAAGGTGGAGTTTACCTGGATCATGTGACCCGCAACTTGATCAGGGAATACACCTGGAGCTTACAGTGACGCAGGGACGACTTGGAAGCAAAAGACATCACGCCAGGGACTGCCGACTGTGCCGGCAGCTGACCTACGGAGGACACTACCCCAGCGTGCCGGTAAGGGGCGCATGCGAGCAGTGCGGGAACCGGGGTTCATGACAGATAATAGGAAACCCTATATCATCCATAAAATTGTACTGTTGCTCCCCTGATGAAGTCTTTATAAGACAAAACGCGTTGGGACATCTATCTATCAAAGAACAAAATAAAAACAATCGCTTGGAGAACATTTCTCTGTCATTTTATTCAAATTGGATGAATTGGATGTTTTTATAAGGACTGTACACTTATTAATTGGCGCCTCACCACTATTGGGAAAAAAAAAAAAAAAAATATATATATATATATATATATATATATGATAAACAAGTAAAAGGGGACTTAATACAAGCACATGATGGGCTGAGCAGCAGCGACTAGGAATAGGCAGCAGATAAAAGGATGCTGGTGACTGGGTACATAAGTGGGTATAGGAGCAAGGTTGGCTAGGTGTATGGTCGTAGCTGCACTGTTAAGAACGGTTGGTAGGGTATTGTGGCACCTGTATAATGTAGGAGACCTCCACTACACAACCGGGGTGAAGATAGGCAGATAGTGGTGACTGGTTGACAGCGGGGTGCCTAAGTGGGTATCGGGGCAAGGGTCGGTGGATGGTGATATATGATGTCAATCACGTTTATGTCAATGTACAGTAGTATGTGTCCTATGACCAGTTTTTCGATCGTGTATTACAGGTTCACAAACTCAGGCCTCAAGACCCTGCACAGTGCAAGTTTTTCAGGTCTCTCCAAAGAATCACAAGTGAACTAATTAGCTCCACCTGTGGATCTTTTAAAATGTGTCAATGAGTAATGAATGCACCAGGCAGGCGAACTGAAAACCGTGAACTGTGTGGGGTCCTGAGAAGAGAGTTTGAGAACCCCTGGTGTATTACATTGAGCCTAACTGTTGTCTATCATATATATGTGTCGATGTATGGGAGCATCTGTCTGGTGTCTATGTTCCGTGTGTCGATCATGTATTACATCTAGTATATATGTTGATGTAGTGTTAATCGTGTCATTGTTCTGTCGATGTTGTGCCATTGTAGACTTATGCAATGTTGACCTAATGTACCTGTTGACCACCTATGTGTAAATGAAATGCATCTGTCGACCTTTGGTAGGTTATCGAATATTGTCGATCTAGTTTAGTCAACCAGATACCATCCTTATGGCTCTATCCAAGGCATGTTTAATCCCACTGATTGGAGGCTATTCCACTTGAACAGTAACCTTTCTGTAGGAAGTAATGTTCCTTCAAATTTCACTTGAATCTGCCTCCCTCCAGTTTCAGTGCATGTCCTTGGGTTCTAATACTTCTATTAATAAAAAAAAAAATGAATATGAACATTGTTAAAACCCGGGATATATTTAAACGTTTCTATCATATAACCACTTTCCCTTCTCTGCTCCAAACTATATATATTGAGATTTTTTTTAGTCTGTTCAGGTAAGTTTTGTTATATAGGCCATGTACCATTTTAGTTGCCCTTCTTTGTATTGTATCTAGTAATTATTTAAACCCTTGCTTTCAATGTTTGTTTTAGGACATCATACAATTATATAAATCACCAATAATAAAAAAAAAAAACCACAACAGTTCCAGAAAAGCATCAACAACTTTACATGAAATTTTACATTTTATCTTGTGTGCAAACAGGTGTATACAAATTAAATTGCTTAGGTCTGTACAGCTATATAAAAATTTCAAACTTTCATTTCCATATACATACAAAGTGTTTATAGAAACATAAACCAATCATCTGTACATTTATTTACAATAACAAATTAACTTTACAAGTGAAATTCACATTTATATAACAGTAGAAATCCAAGACAGGTATTAGAGGACTCTGAAAACCTAGTATTAAGAGCATAACAGCCGTTACCCTCATTTAGATACAATACTATGTTATATACTGTAGCAAGCGTTTCTTAAAATGCCGAAAAGACTCCGCAAGAATGATACAAAATTTGCACTTGCAAAAAAAATCTTTTTTTATAGATGTTTCTAATATACACATTTCCAAAAAAAATCCTAATTTAATTATGTGCACAAGAATGGTGGCATTATATTATTAAACTATCAAGTACTTAAAAAAATCCTTCCCAGATGGTTACTTTTATTGTTTAACTTGCATTAAATCAAACCAAATTTCATATTAGTTTTCACAGAGTTTGATTTACTGACAATAAGCAACTTACAGGAACTACTGGATTTTGTGCACCATAATGCCAGAGTTAGGGCTTACCGGTTGAAAGATTGATTTGGTATATATTAAAGAACCAGAAAATTACTGGTCCATATTTGAGGGCTTCACTCAGATGCTCTTAATACTATTTTAACAAGTTAGTAGAACAGAAAAAAAAATTCTGTGAATAGAAATACCAAGATAACATGTATACTCTAGCATACAAACATCTCCATCCCGATACCCACACTCATTGGGGACTATTCTTGCAGGTCCATTTTTGGGCGTCAAAACGGTCTCTAATGGGATATATCTTTAATGATCATCTGTCACATCGCAATATCCTGATGTTTTTAATGAACAAAACTGCTCTGGGGATAGTTGGATATGTCCCATGTTAACAATGAGGTGTGTAAAAGCCTAAATTATCCATACTATGTGAAAAGTTTAATACTAGGAATGATACAAGACCACTGTATTTTAGAAGTGGCAATTTTTCTCTAGGTATTCTTACAAAAGAAAAATAACTTTTTATAAATCATGTGTAAATTAATTAATAATGAGCGGCTGGGTAACTGAAATTTTGGTAGATCTATTTTAACAAGTGTCCAATGACGGACCTTCATGACAACAAACATATTGAAAGTATGATGAAGTGCTGAAAATGCCATATACGAGAGAACTCTGGTTAGAACTCCTGTATCTGTTATAAAGCCAGACCATTTAGCATTTTAAACTAGAAGGCACAATAAGAGCTACAAGTATTACTTCATTGAATCAGGAAAAAGTTAAGAAACACGTTATATCTAATGTTTAATTTAAATACATTAGAAGTTGACAAAATATGAAAAACAATGACGTTTGAAAGGTAAATAACATCCACAATAAAAGCACAGAGATGAGCTAGAGTCCATGTAAAAGGCTAGAGAGAGCAATGCTTTGCCCAGAAAGAAGGAATGGTTATATACACACAGAAAATCTCAGCTGCTGCTATTTCTGCTCTTCTTGAACAACTTCATTAACTGACGGAACCGCTCTTCCACCTACAATAAATGTTAAGAATTACATGCTTAAACAAGTACTAAGAAATGTAGAGGAATAGGAGAACCACAAAATATATATGTGTAGTGTACATAGGTATATTTTTATTCATATATTGATTTTCATATATTATATATTAACAGTTTCTTATTCCGCAGTGCTTTGCAGAGAATGTTTGAACAGTCACATCATGCCCCAGTGGAGCTTACACTCTATATTCCCTGCCACATGAACACACACACACACACACACATTTACACATTTACACACCTACCAGTATATTTTTGGAGTGTTTGGGAAGAAACCGGAGTGCCCGGAGGAAAACCAGTACGGGAGAATACTGTATACAAACTCCACACAGTTAGGGCCATGGTGGGAATCAAACCCATGACCTCAGTGCTGTGAGGCAGTAATGCTAACCATTACACCATCAATAAAATCCATATATTAGCCTTTTGCAAAGAATGAGAAGCGATACAGTGAAGTGCTCTAATTAAATAAAGACAATCAAACGCACCAATCACCAGTAAAGAAGCTACCTCACCTCGGATCTTCCCTACATTAATTTAGGTGTCTCCTTACTTCATTGCTTGGACTTTCCCAAAGGATCTCCTCAAACTTGCATTTGAGGGGGCACTCACTTGATCGGGTCTACACTTACTGTTGTGATCTTCCTAATTAATGCAACTCCCCCAATGTATTCTGTCCAACTATGAACTGCTATCTTTTTACTTATCCCTCTCTGCTTTCCCACCCCAACTCCTATCAATTAATGCAACATTTAGGTGATCAACCATTTCCTTATCCACAATGCTAGACTTTCTTCTCTCTTGATCTCAACACTGACCCATCTCTTCTCCATTTTGTATGCAAATTTTGAACATATCTATGAAATTTCCTCTTACTCCAAGCTTGACCCATTTAGCAGGGTTTCTGTCCTCACCACTGAAACTGCCCCTGGGTAAGTATGCAACCAAGGGCCACTACTCTCTGCCTATTCTCCTCTGGACTTCTCTGATGCTTATCCTGTAAATTCTTCACTCCCTTGGAATCAAATGGGCTTTCATATGAAAAAAAAAAAAAAAAACCTCATCCACTATTCAATGCCCTGCCTGTCCTGCATTAACTTATACTGTAAGTCAATTTTCTTGTTTTGCTCATTTGTTTATGTACTTTGTTACCCATGTGGTGCCATATAAAGCAAAATAGATAATCTTGGTGAAGTTCTGCTGCAGAGGTGGAGTGGGGCCAGCCAAAACTGCGTACAAGTCCCACTTGTCACCTCCAGCTAAGTGACAAACAAGAAACCACTTGATTTAAAAACAAAAAAACTAGTTAGAATAGCTAAAGAGACAAAAGGATATTCAGTACAAACCTGGTGTGGATATTTATTCATCTTTGCTGATAAGACACAAAAGGTCTTTTCCTTTGGGCCAAGCTTTTGACACTCCAGGAGAATTGCGCGGTCCTCGTCTCTGTCAAACAGAAAAATTATATGGCATAGAATGACAGATTACAAAAAATGTATTATGGTTTTCAATATAGTTAACCAGTGTGTTCTTAAAGTCAGATCACATCATAGCAAAATTCTTAAACTATGTAATCAATTGTCCAATGTTCTAAGTCAAACTTTAGTTGGAGAATTTAACATATTTTACATTTAACATCTTGTTCAAATTTTCTCTGCTCATTCCAAAAAAAATTCTGTGCACTTATAAGCACAGCTGGATAGCTTGAAGTAAAAGGAAAATTGGAACTTATATGTTAGTTGGACGCCCACTGTAGTTAGTACGCTCATACCCCCACTATCCATGTCGGCATGGAGTTGATTTTATATAGTGTGGCGAGCGCAACGAGCCCCGCGAGGGGACGCGGAAAACTAAGCAAATAGCTTAGTGGGTGCCCAACCAACATATAAGTACCGGAAAATTTGTTACAAAGGAGGATATACCACAAAGCACATGGATTTCAAGTGTTCCATTTAGCAGATATTATAAAACAGGTGAAGTCATGCATACATGGTTTGGTTAATGGCAAGTAGAAGCATTGCATATTAGACAACCAATGTTGGATGTGAGAACGGAGTAGAATTAGTATGTTTTACAGAAACTTACAAGACGTCAGTACAGCATGGTTAGGAAAAGTACTGCAATAATTTGCGAGTATTAATAAGTGGGGCATACATAAAGATTTTGCTGTGCTCTTTGTGAGTTATATGTAATATCTGGAAATGTTTTAGATGTATGGAATATGATTTGAGTACAAATTGGATATGGAAAAAAAAGCATAGATAGGAGTCCAGGATAACATATATGAAGCAAGCTTGATAGTTAGGATTTATTGTTGTGTTGTTACCAAATAGAGAACCAGTATAAAAAAAACTTTTCTTTTTGCAGTGGGAATATTAGCATAGATCTTGGAACATTGAGTGGATAATGGCTAGTGACATGCAAGAAAAAAATAATGGATGCCAACACCAAATGGCGTAATCTGGAGCTGATAGACACATTTGGTTATCATACAGGAAACAGGGTTTGATCAATGCGCTACTAACTGCGGCTGGTACTGGGATTTGTCAGGTCCCAAATGTGTAGAGGAAAAAACAGAAATATGGTACCAGCGCAGGCTGAAAAAAGATGGTGAGAACGGTATCCTTTACAATAAATTGTATTATTAAAGTTAATACGAAAGCTGTAATGATGGAATTCGATTTTAAAATTGTTAATGAATAATAAAAGAATATAATATAATAAAATGTGTGGACAATCAATAGTGTACAGAATACATCACAATGCAAACTGGCATTTGTATAGGCATATTACCATGCGGACATCAATCAATGGATCCCATGAGTAGCAGATAACCAGGTAGCCAAATATGTCCCAAAAACAAGATGAAATGGGTTCCTCTGAGGGGGAAGGATGGTAGACCTGGACGACTGATGTTAGTCCAAACACTGCCTCGGATTGCTTTCCGGATGGGTACATTTTGTAGATGGATAATGGATGTCCTGAGTGCACGTGATGCCGGTGAGAAGAAAGTCCACTTTTAAAAAGAGCTCAACGCGTTTCTCTGGGATTAGCCTCCCAGCTTCTTTAGGAGAAAAGTACTTTGCTCCTGAAGAAGCTGGGAGGCTAATCCCAGAGATTTTTATTATATTATATACTTTTATTATTCATTATCAAATTCCATCATTACAGCTTTAGTATAAAATTTAATAATAAAATTTATTGTAAAGGATACCGTTCTCACCATCTTTTTTCAGCCTGCGCTGGTACACTATTTCCACATTTGGTTATCATCTGCACAGAGATGTTCTGGTCTATAGAAGCGGTGTTTCCAGTATTTTTTTTTCAACTGAAAAAAAAAAAAACCTCAATACAGTAAACCTTGTAATAATAGCTGGAGTGCCTGGGACTTAATAGTATATATACAGATGTAGCCATGCTCATTGTTGCAGCGCCAGTGGCTACGCACTTTAGTTCAACTTCGGTGAGACAAACTGGCAGGAGCAGAAGAATCGCAGCAATGGTGAGTTTCTACATCAATAGGTGAACAGTAAATTTTAAAGGGCAGACACGGAGAATCCTAAATGCAAAATGTTACATATACGAACTATACTTTCAACAGAAAAGCAACAGAACCTGGCTAGAAGATAGTGTTAACCCCACATTTTTATACCAGTTTTAGTAAATGTACAGTACATGTAAAAATATTCATAACACAAATTGAATGTATTTACAATAGTCACCTTGTCCATGAAACAACCACTTCGCCTTTCTTTTTAATGACATTCTTTGCAGAAAGACTACTTGGTGAGTGCTTGGAATTTATTGCGCCATCGCTGACCGCTCGTTTGTGTTTTCTGTGGGACTTCTCCATAACCAAGAGATTGTCTCCTTCAGTCTTACTCTGCCTAGGAGATTTAGCTTTGTTCTCATATGCAGAAAGTTTTGCCCTTTTTGATGAATGATCCTCATATGACAATTTCCTTTTCTTTTGGAGTAAAATAGTATCCATACAGTCAGAATCAGGATTAATAGGCGATCCATTTGGACAGGTAATTGGAAGGCTAATTGTTTTTTCTGTATAGCTCTTGCCACAATCTATTTGATCCTTTTCTACACAACTTGCATCAGCTAATTCAAGTTCAGATGTGCTTTTTAAAGTGCATGTATCATTTGGGCTTCTTTTTTCCGGAATCTTAAATATAGAACCCTTGGCTTCAGATGGATTTTCGCTATATGGCTGTGGACACAAAGTCGTTTTCAATTCCTTTTCCATGTCTGATAAACTGGAGTGAACAATACAGGAAACTATAGAATCACTATGTGCTTTGGAATTTGCATCTGCCAAGGTTTCCATTTCTTTAACATCGGTTTGTGCGCTTTCAAAAAAAGTGCTGCGTTCTACCATTTCCAATTGTCCGGAGGCAGCATTATCAGTCTCATCTATAGATGAGGAATCGGACAATAGTGAGCTAGAAGAAACAGCACGTCTTATTTTAACAATGAAGTGGTCATTAGATTTCTCCATAATAACTGCTTGCATTGGTTCACTTGGATGGCAATGGAAGCTACCAGGTTCACAAATGTTTTCCAAGGAACCAGAACAGGAGTTGTCAGAATCTAAAGTTAAATGTATGTCTTGCTCAGTGGCATCCTCTTCATCAAGAAGAGCATCTTCACTGCAATGTGCATTAACTTCTGATATAGATTCAGGATCACAGATTGGTCTAAGAAAACTAAGATGCGAATCAGATTTCAGTGGGGAAGGAACAGTTAGAGACACTGCAAGATCTTCTAGAAGAACTGATGAGTATGAGCTCAGCCTTTCCTCAGAGCTGGTAAGGCACTTATTGGTAGGGATCTCTAGCAAACAACTTTCATCAAATACATCTGGGTTAAGTACCGTCTCAAGCCTTGGTAACGTATTGATATGTGGAGGAGAAATGGAAGCCCAAGAAAATTGTGCCTTTGGAGGAGTTTTATTCTCAGCCATGGAATCTACACTTTCATATGTCGGATTTGAGGAATATTGTTTTTCTGGAGTACCATAAAGCCATAGGTTTTCCTGAAGGGCGTTTATCTCTAATTGTTTAGGAACATGCAGCAAGCTTTTAAAAAGTTCACCCATATGGTCATCGCTGACCAAGTTAAAGGATAACTCTGTGGAATTTTGTCGGCATTTCTGAAGTCCAGTAGAAATTACAGTCTTGCCAAGTGTATGAGGAGAATATTTGGAAGGTGGGCTGATGTTATTACAGACTGTATTACCATGATCTGATAGACAATCAACCCTTACTGAATTTTTCAAAAGATTTCCAACACTTGGGTCATCAGCACGTTGTATTTTAGCATTTGAAACATTAGTTTCACTACAAAATTCCAATGGTCTTAGACATGGCACAGATACTGACTTTACCAAACAAGCTTTGTTCTTCAGATTGATGCTTTTTTTCAAATTTTTCACACAATCAGATTTTTGTGTTCTTGCACAAGATGTAGTTCTTTTTTGCTCATCACGATCATTTTCTATTTTGTCCAGGTCACAACGTTTTAAAAGAATAACCTTTATGGTATCAAACAAAGAATCAAATTGTTCTTCTACAAATCTCCATAGTCTTTTCTTCATATCGACAAGTCGCTGATCGAAAATGCGATCCACAATCCCATTCTTTTTCATCTGTTTCAGTTTGTACTCTATGTGCTTACATAGTTTGTTTTGCAATCGCTGTGGAGAGGAACATAAATTGGACCAATCCAGTTTGCTCAACAGAGTTATAAAACATAATGTTGCGGCTTCAATTATACGATGGAACTGGGTAACTGGAAATTGTATTTTAAATTTCATATATTTTTTTCTTATGTGTTTTCTAATAATTCTCAGCATCTGTAACACATCTTGGATACTTAATGGGGGAATGATTTTCAAAACCCCTTCAAGGCAAGAGTCTGCAGTGAGTTTTATTCGTTTTGCAGTTGGCAATGGTGAGGACTTTGTGCGAGTGCAGTTTTTTTCCTTTTGCTTAATTTTAGAAACTGGATGCTTTGGTGTTTTTGCGTTGGATAAAGATATGATCTCACTCCCTTGACTTGATGTCATCTTGCCTACAGTTGACTCTTTACCAAGATTTGTTTGACTAGTACTACTTATGGGCTGAAGTGCTTGTTCACCTATCAGTTCTTCATCACTTACAATCTCCCCTTCCTCCACTTCATCAGAAGAAATCTCTATAGGAAAATCAGAGCCCAAGTTTGTCTTGTTAACTGGCTCACAATTCTCCTTGTTCAATTCCATGGACAATGATAGACAGGGAGTGGTTGTATGTACATCGGATGGTAGATCTGAAACAAGAAAAATACAGATCCAGATTAACATTTTTTTTACATTAAATTCACCAAACAAGCTTGAAAATCCAACATTCAAAATGAGCTATAAAAAAACGTTGATATCCCATAAAGGGATACAACACAGCCTCTACTGCTATACTGTGCAGACAGCAACGGAGCCAGGGAGGAAGTAAACAGATGCCTGTGTGCGGCACCCATTCACCTCGTGGACAGGGGCTATGGGGTGCACGGAGGCTTACCTTGGTGCTGGGCTTGCCCCAAGTGAAGCAGTCCTGACGTGGTGATCCCAGCATCTCCAAGCGCTGCCCCTGCATCCGTGTGGAGTGTAAAGGGTTGGCACCGCAGTGTAAACAGGGAAAATTCCAGATTTGACCAGGATCGGTACCATGTTCCAAATACCAGGTCGGATCTGGGATTTTGGTGTAAAAGTGGTATAAAAAGGAGATACATTGTAGAAACAATGTACTAAAAACTTTCCAAAATGTATTATTTAATTTATTCTCAGGCATAAAGGATATATTAACTTTTAAGCTGTTTGTCAAAAGCAGTCAATCAGCAGCAGCTCTGACGTCTCAAAAAAGAGAGGGAGAAGAAAGACCAGATATAAACAGAATATGAAAGGTGTTCAGACTCTAGGACCCCCTCCCCCACAAGTCTGGTGAATCAGGATGGATATCCTGTGCCACCCTATGGACATGAAGAAAAAAAAAAGGATATACAGTATGTGCTGTATCCCATCCTTGCTGGCGGGTCGCCAGCACGTCCCCTCTGGCGACCCGCCAGCAGCCTCGCCGGCGAATATACTGAGACGCGCGTGCGTCTCACGCGCGTCTCAGTCTCCGTCGCCAGCGTGACGGAAACCCTGTCCGTCTCCGCCTCAGGGAGACGGACAGGGTTAGGGGGGGTTAGGGGGGGGGTGCGGGTAGGCGGCGGGGACCCGGGGGAACCAATGGAAGCGCCGTCGGAAGGTGACGTGCGCGCGCGTCCCCTTCTCGCAATCGCCATGGCGCTGGCGGGGGATGGCGGCTGGCGACGCCAGCGCCATCCCCTGCAAAGATGGGACCTGCCCCATCTGTAGATAGATTTATTTTATGGTCACTTTAGGCCAGCACACCTCCGCATTCACATCTGCAGTGGTGCCTTCTCCTGGTTTCCCAATGGCAGGGATTCAAAAACACATCCAGCAATAAGGGCGGCGCTCACTTATTTCAAGAAGACTCGTACAGCAGGAGTATGGTCAATGTTTTGGAGCTTCTTTATTATCACTCCGTCATCAGGAGCGCCGCCCTTGTTGCTGGAGATGTCTGGTGAGAAGTCTGGTGAGTGCTGTTTTCCCTGTATCTATATATACTGTATCTATATAGCACTGCTTGGACACAGGCACTGCTATTTATACGGCACCCTAGCGATATCTATAGATATCTATCTATAAGATTCAACTACACTGCACAACACCTTCACAAGTAATGTCCGTGCCCGGCTAATATATCATAACACTTTGTACATCCAAGAAAGAGCCCTCCTCCATTTGGACAAAACCAGCACAGGACTCCAGAATTTTAAATGTTCAAGAAGAGATGTATTAGGTAATGGCAGACCAAAAAAATCACATGGCATGACAATTCATATAACAACATGACATCCCTTTAGACAAAGGTGCACGCTGCACCGAAACTGCAGCCACCAAGGGACGCTGGCTAAGGAGCCCTATACAGTAACTGTGCTGGCCAGCTCCCCAATCACCAGTTTCAACTAGACTCATCATAATCATACCCTTGAAAAAGCATGTTTTCAGTTAAGCTTACCACCCTTTCCCATGATCCCCAGCCCCAGCATAGCTTTGTCTTTCACTTGTTGGAATCAAGCTATATCACTTGTACAATGTTAGCTCTCACGAGCAAAATATACGTGCATGTGATATATGAACTTGTTCATATAAGGCTATGTCATTGGTGTATGTAATATATTTGCACCATGTAAAAGAGATCTAATCTATTTCATATTAATGCGTGGCTTGGAGGCATAATGATTATATTTGATCAAGGATGCGTTCCAAAACATTGGTTAAACTATAAGGCATTTTGAAGGGCACCTTGTCAGTTTTGAAGCAATACAAATACAAATTTGTAGTATCACATAAAACATACATATACAGTAACATGAACAAAAAGACAACTCAGATCATGCCCAGTAAGACAGGAAGGCCTATTATTGAAAGAATCTCAGATAGGTCAGTAAATTTCTAGAAATATAACCCCAAACACTCTGTAAAGCACTGAAAATAATTTGTCTAAAGTACAGAATCATTTTTTGCATTTATCTGACAGCTATTGTAGATAAATTGTGTCCGGAGCTCTGAAGCGGTGACTTCAAATTGCCTTATACAGTTTAGTTAAGGAGACTTGTGGCTTCTTTGCTGAATTGGATCTGGCCCTATAAGTTACATAAATCTGCTCAACATGTGGTGTATGCTACGCTTTGCAGTGTCTTAAATGTGTGTGAGGGATAGGGACCAGTTTAATTTGTACATAAGGTACTTCTTCAGATATATTCGGGTAATGGTCTGCCCCAAAATCATAATGATGGAACGTCCCAGTGCTCGAGTTTAGTATGTGTGTTTGTAGGTGGTGTGGTAGTTGGCAGATGAACCAAACCATACACATCAAAATACCTAATCCTCATTGAATGGGACATTCCCTTATTATTGTTAAATGCTTTGTTAAAAAGGTAACAACAACAATAAAATCTGTATTCCATATAGGGCAGCAAAATAAATAGAACATTTGGCATTAGAATTAATGTTTTTTTTTTTTTTTGCAAGTTAAGAGAGCGATACATTACAGTAAAGGTAAAACCTTCTCAAACTACATGCAGTATTAAAAGATTGGTACCTGTTTCCTAGCACGGCCACAATCGCATTGATCTTGTGCCCTTAATAGTGTATGCGATGGCCCCCGACGCGATGGACCCGATTTCCCATTGAAATGCATGAAAAAGTTAAAAAATCGCGTCGGTCGCATGTGGCTAAATAAGCATTAAATGGTCCCGACGCGATGCCCCCGATTTCCCATAGGGAACAATGTTAAATGCCTCAATTTACCCAAATCAACAGGGAACAATGTTAAATGTTCCAGAAAGCCCCAAAAACACCCCTGAACAGTGAAATGGCCCCCCAAAATTAGTTAACGCCATCCTACGATCAACGTGAACCCGAAGCGTGGCGAGCGCAGCGGTACGCGTCCTACGACCTTTTCATACCCCCACTATCCATGTTGGCATGGAGTTGAGAATAGAATAGTGTGGCGAGCACAGCGAGCCACCGAGCCCGAAGCGTGGCGAGCCCCGCGAGGGGACGCGGATACCTTCACAGGTAAACGCGTCCCTTTGCGGGCTTCACAGGTGTCCGCGTCGCCACGGACACCTGTGAAGCCCGCGAGGGGACGCATATAACTGTGAAGGTATCCGCGTGCGCTCGCCAAGCTTCGGGCTCGGAGGCTCGCCACACTATTCTATTCTTAACTCCACGCCGACGTGGATAGTGGGGGTATGAAAAGGTCGTAGGACGCGTACCGCTGCGCTCGCCACGCTTCGGGTTCACGTTGATCGTGGGGTGGCGTTAACTACTTTTGGGGGGCCATTTCACTGTTCAGGGGTGTTTTGGGGGGTTTCTGGACCATTTAACATTGTTCCCTGTTGATTTGGGTAAATTGAGGCATTTATCATTGTTCCCTATGGGAAATCGGGGGCATCGCGTCGGGACCATCGCATGCGATTTTTTTACCTGCGATGCCCCAGATTAGAATCTGTGTGGCCGTGCTAGGAAACAAGTACCAAAAGATTTAAATCATACACGCATGCAAAACTACAGTGAGTTTAAAACTACAACCATCAGTACCTTTTAATAAAACGCTCACTAGAGAAGCTTTGGCTCTATGTTCAGTTGTATGTTGATGCACTAAAGACTGGACTGGGCTTCTCAGTGGGCTGATGATGTTTGGTATAACTTTTAAGAAATTTAAGTCAGTACTCATAACAGAGCCTTCATCATGGAAACACAGATTACATTCAACTCCTTTTGTGCTTAAATTTAAAAGATCAGTATTTGAGGATTCAAATATACCTTTAGCGGTTTCGGTTATATTTGGATTCAAGTTGCTTGTCTTGTCAGCATCTTCACAAGCTTGTTCCAAGACGCCACCTTCTTTGTCATGTTCAATGGGCAAAGACACATTAAGCTTTTCTGAATTAGGACTGTCACTACCACTACATTTGTCAATTTCTATAAAGGATTCAAGATCTATAAAAACTGATCCATCGACAACACTTTGTGTTTCTATTTCTTCAGAGCTCACTGCATCCAGTTCAGCAAAGACAATGTTACTGTCTTCCAGTGTCATGTTAGCCAGTGCTGCAATGTTATGATCATGTGTTGAAGTTGGTGGTTCTTCCTGCAGACACACAATGTTATCTACAGCTGGTTCAGATACACAAACTAATTTAGAGTCATCTAAAGTAACGGTTTTTGTTGGCAACGCCCCTGTCACAGGTTCTCTGTGCTTAGAATCAGTTTGTTTAGGGCTACTTAAAGGCTTTTGTACAATTGCGTTATTTTCAATGCTAACACACACTTGAAAAGATAAGTCTGTAGTTAAGTCTTCCTCACCGACACCACATTCTATGGTGGATAAAGTGGAGGTCGTTGGGTCGGTGTCTGATTTCTTTTTGGCAGGAGAAAGGGTCAGACTAAGAGTCTCCATAAATGACAGCTTCAAGTCTTTCTGAACGTGGTCGTCTTTCTGACCAATTAAATCTTTTTTACCATTCATGGACTGCACATCCGTTTTACAAACCTGTTCTTCACCTTTATCTTTACTTGAAGACTCACAAATGTCTTTTTCTCCCTTCTGGTGTCCTCTGTGTTTCTGGTCATGCCTATTTCTACTATGCTCCTCTTTAGACCTTTTCTTTTCATCCCCTTTTCTATCTAAATCAGATTTGTCCCTTTTTTTCTCACGATTAGGTTTACCGTTTGTTGAAGATGTGTTAAGGTCAGTTTTACTTGATTTTGAATCTTTGTTTCCACATTTAGCTTCACTGTATTCTGTAGCCCGTTTTTCTCTCCTTCCAGCATCACTGCTTCTTCTGCTGTCATTCCTATCAAATGATGAAGCCTTTTGGTAACTTTCGTCCTTTGCATTTGAAAAATGCTTTCTATTTGACCTTCGTGGCTCATTATCTTTTTCCGCTGCTCGCTGCCTGTGTTCTGGGATGGACTCTCTTTCATGAGCTTTGTGGTCCATACTGCATTTAGATTTTTCATGTATTTTCAAAGGTTTTTCTTTTGAATTAAGTGGTTCTCGCTGCTGCATTTTGCCTGTTGTTGCACTTGATTTATCATGACCGCTTGAATTGGTTATACGACTTTCTAGTTCAGAACAGGAATCCAGCTTTACATTTTTGCTCTCTTTAATTCCTTCGCTTTTACCACATTTTGAAATTGGCCTAGTCTTTTCCTTTACAACAGAATTCTCATTTGTTGAATTGCTCATGCCAGACCTTTGCCCTTCCTTTCTCTGCCTTCGATCTGAATCTTTATTTCGACCCTCAGAATCAATTTCTTTAATATTTTTTTTATCCATTTCTGTATTAGGTCCCGAAGACTGCTTTTGGAAATGGCTTGGAGCACTTTCCTTGCACTGCTTAACATGCTGGGTTATTGTGGAGTTTTTATCCACACAAACCTTCAATTTCTCAGAAATATTTAAGGGAGAACAGTTTAAAGATACATCTTTAGACGATTCTTGGTGTTTCACTTCCTTTCTTATACAGTCCTCATCTCTGGTGATCTTTGACGAAACATCTTTTAATTTTGTTTTATTCCCACCCTGTAGTAGCACTGGAACAGCCTTAACATTGCGAGTGTTACCAGGAGTAAACAATCTGCATATAAAAAAATAAAAAATAAATCAATAATAAAAAAAACAATAATTTGAACCAAAAATTACATTCCTAACATTTAAGCAGACTCCAAAATAAGTTGGTCACGTGGCATTGAAGGTAATATTCTAAAATTAGTAAAAGCTTTTTTAAAAAAAAAAACACAAACTCCTATGGTATATAGTATAGATAACATTGTAAGTGGTTTAAATAAACACTTTATAACTTTAAAAACCAACATTAATATTACTTATAAGAGTATCCTACTACTGTAGCTGCAGTAACTTTTCTCAGTTAAAAAAAGGCCATTTATTTTTTTTTAAACCTGAAAGTCATCACTGGACATTTCCGTTTTAGCCCTTTTATTTATTTTTTTATTGAGAGAGAAAATTACCCTTTTTCCTCGAGAAAACACAGAAGAAAAATAAAAAGCTGCAGAGGTATGGGTTTCCGAAGCAGTGATGGCGGGAAAATAGTTCGATAATTGCCAGCATCGGAGCTAATAGGCTAGCCCTTGTGAGTAAATTACCTCTGGTAAAATTACCATGGCTAATTGGATACAACTTAGTATTAGCAGTGCGCTTACATGAATACCAAACCAACCAGCCATGTAATATTGAGAATCATTACCTCTGATTCAGTCTGTTGATCTCCTCTTCTTTACGTGTAATTTCTACCCTCGCAGTTTTTATAAGTGCAGAAATATTCTTTTTTAAACACTGATTTTCATTTTGCAAGCTCGTGTTCTAAAATAGAGGAGAGAACAAACATCTGTATCAGGATATTTACCTATTTGGACTATTGCTGTAAATCTATATATTTTGGTGACATGCAGCACCAAGTACAAGAAGCGTAATTTGGTAAATTCACTTTAGATTTTTAAGTGGCAGTATCCTCATACATTTTAAACTTTTAAAAGGCTACATAGTGCAAGGAATGAACAACACTGAAGCATGTTTCCCCACCATTCATGCCACTATTCTCCAGTCTGGATTCCTTAGTGTTCACAGATAAAATGCCCTGCAAGAGCTGGAATATCAGGGGAACCAAGTGGATCAGAATTGTGAAAATGATATGTCCTAGTGTCTTCTCCTTTAAAGATTACAAAAAAAGATAAAATATAGATTATAGAAAACTACTTTACCATAGACTGCATTTCTTTGAACTTGATAATCAGTTGTTTCATTTGTCTCTGGCACTTCTCATATTCAGCACTCAGCTAAAAATGGAGAGAAATAAATCAGTATGAGAAAAAAATAAAAAAGGACATGAAAAAAAACATAAAAGGGAGCGGATGTGTACTTCAACTAAAGGCTCAAAGATTCCCACATCCCTGCTTTATCAGAGCACTAGTACATTACAGACACATTGGTCTGATTTCTTCACTGGGAAGACTTTGGTTTATTACAAACAAATGACTTAAAACTATTACACAAACCAAACAAGCTGACCAAGAAAAAAAAACAAAAACCTGGGTTTAGAGCAGTCACCAAATAAATTAAGAGAAAATAGGATTTTAATTAACTACTGGTAAATCCTTTTCTCGTAGTCCATATGGAATTACATTACATACATTCCATTGAGACATTATACACATTACATTGAGAGCATTTAGACATCACTTGCAGAGATCACATGCCCACCGAGCTGTACAGCGACTAGGCAGCCATCAGCGGCGCCAGTGGACATTGCAGCAGCCGGGCTGGTGACAGCATGAGCATAGACAGAGCACAGTTGTAGCAGGGACAGTACAGTTATCACTCAGGAGACACGGGATACATATTGCTGAGTGCACAGATCCTAGGCAGACATTTGCGGCGCCATCTTGAAGGCCTCACCAGGCCATCCCCCTGTAGGGAGAGTCAACGCGGGCAGCGTGGACAGCAAAGGCAGCGGCCGGGGGAGGGGGGAGAGAGTCCATGAGGCTGGGAGGGAAGAGTCTGTGAGGCCAGGGATAGACAGTGAGGCCCCTGGCCAAAGCTAGGCCCTCTCTCTGGAGCCATACCTTCTCCCGGGCAGCCAGATCCATGGGGCCGGACGGGCTTCCCAGTCCATCCTAGGGGTCCCAGCCAGGGCCTGCCTGCCGTCTCAGCAGCAGTGCCGGAATCATCATCCACTGCAGGCCAGGGTCCCCCTCTGTAGGCCCGGATCCTCCACTGGGGCCGGGACTCCATCTCTGCTGCAGCGGCCGGGGGTACTGGTGCACGAGGGACCGGCAGCGGGTCCTCATGCCGGCGGCATCTCAGCATCGGTTGTCACCTGGGCGCCATGAATTTCTCTGTCTCCCCCGTCGTCACCCGCATCTTCTCCATGGGCCGGGGATGGGAGCTCCGTGGATGTAACACCGGAGCTCTCCTGCATGCGACCCGGCCCCACTAAGGACTAAAGGGTCTAAATCCTCCTGCCACCTCCAAGTCCAAGGCAATGGCCGCAATGCCACGTTTATGCAGTTGTTTAGGGGTAGGAGTAAAAGAGTGTCCACTCTAGCTAAAAGATCCTGCTGCATTTTCTGTGTTTGCAGCAACCTGAGGACACATTTTACAGCATAGCCTTCATACTGCTGGCCCAGGAAGGCTCCTGTGAATCCTCCTGGGAAATTGAGTTGTACATTGCTCACGTTAGCGGTGAGACAGGCCCAGGGGAAAAATGCACAGCAAACCATGCATGACAGTTTTTTTTACCATCATGGTAAAGCAAGATGCCGTACTGCGAACCGGCAGGCCCCCTAACGGGGTCCCCGGATTTAACTCTCCACTGACATCTTTGGACTTATGCCAGTGGTGTGCGGTGTGCTGCAGGTGTGCTCACTGCAGCGCAATGCCTGCGGTTACAACACCCACTCAGGACGGTGGTCCTGCAGCAGGGAACAGCTCTGCACCGGATGAGGCCGTGACGGACCCTACCCCTGGCCACAAAGCAGGAATGCTGTTCAGTCCCAAACAGCAAACCTGAAATAATTAAAGTAAACTGAAGAAAACCTCTCTGGAGCTTCAGAAGTGTGCATCCTCTCCTGAGGGCACATTTTTCTAAACTGGCTTGTGGGTGGGGATGTAGAGGGGAGGAGCCAGTATACCATGCTTAAGATATTTATGCACCTATCTCCTGCGGAGGACCCTCTATTCCCCATCGTATTGAGACCTCAGTATCCCATATGGATGATAAAGAAATATGTTTGCTCTTTCATCCATATTGGTGGGACACTGCTGTACTTTGGAGACATTCCAATACTGCTCTTAGGGGAGGGTATGCGCAACAGTTGCTGCATGCAAATCTTTTTGCCCAAAATAAGCATTTTTGGATAAAAAATGGACGGTTCAAAAAATTTTGTGAAGGAATTATTGAAGACTGAAGAGCAGATTGGAACCATGAAGGGTTCAATGGACTTGACCCTAACCCTGAATAGGCACCTTCAGAAACATAGGGTGCATACACACTGTACAATTTTTTTGACCAATTTGGTTGAAAGACATTTCCATTGAACCCAGTGTCCTGGACTAAAGATGTTGACGAAAGATAGGCTCTTTTTGAAAGATATTCAAATTGAGCTGCATGCACAGTTGATGAACAATCTTGATGAACAACTGGCGGGTATGCGCATCATCATTCATCATTTGTTTGTTGACAATATCTTTTGTCAACATCTTTCGTCCAGGACACTGTGTTCAATGGAAATGTCTTTCAACCAAATTGGTCAAAAAAATTGTACAGTGTGTATGCACCTATAGGCTTGACAAACATTGGCTAATGTGTCCAATTTAGAGATGTATGTTAATGAATTTGCAATCCGGTGCACAGCAGACATGCAAAAATATGCAAGCTTTACCAACTCCAGAATTTCTATTCAGACTCCAACCATTGCATTCAAAGAGCCAAGCAACTGTCTACAAATACACAACGGCAGAATGAAACCCTTTGATAATAGACTCGCTGAGTATACCTATAGTCATGCAGAATGTCATTGAAATGCTGGTGCCATGTTTTGTGTTTTAACTCCCCCCAAAATGGTCAATGACTGTCAAACACTTTGCAAATAAATCCTCACTGTGGTACCTTGGTACATACGCAATGCGTAAATATTAACTCCCTAAACCCTAGCATTGCATAAATCTCAGAACCAGCTGAAATGATCCATTGCAAAATACAGTTTTAAAGCAGGCTAAACCCTCTCATGATGGTCAAAGACTAGAGTTGGTCTTCCACAAGGACTTCCTTCTCCCCACATAAATCTCAAGGCTCTCACTACATCCAAGACATTCCAAATGTGGACAACCAAAGTCTTACCTTCAAAAAAACACCATCAGAATGGCAATGTTCTTTCAAAAGATGTCTGGATTAACAAGCGGGCTTTGTGTAATGAAAAGCTCTCCAATTTTATAATGAGAAAAAATGGTCTATATGTACCAAGCCTTGAATAGAAATTGGACGGAGATAAAGTACCAGTCAATCAGCTCAGATCCCCATGTTCCTCCATAGGGGATACAAGGTTTAGACAGTGGGAAAACTGTCTGAATTAAAAAAAAAAAGTTAACTTTTCTTACTGGACAACCTCAGCTCCTTCTCTTCTCAGTGGTTGATTTGTTGATATTATAGTCACCAGCAAAATCGCCTCCATCCATGGACATGGTGCGTTCCCTCGGGTCGTTAAGGACACCCTCTATCATCTGTGCATGTATGGAGGGAGTGGATTGTTAACATGCTGACCAACTCCACCACCATGTCACTCGTATCAGCATTCTGTATGCACTCGCTGATGCCGGCACAGGCGGAATTTATGCAATTCATGTAGTGCTGTCAATACGATCACTACCTCCCATGGGTAGCTAACTCTGAACCTATTATCGTCCACTGATTTATTTCTATGCTATGTGAGCTTTATGAAATCATTGCTACTGTAACTACAAAAGCGAGCGGTTTGGATTATTGGAATTTCGAAGTATATCAAGGAATGCCCAAATTTGTAAATGTTACCTCTTTGTAAAGAGAAGTGTAACTACACATACTACAGGAGTTCCACCCATCAAACCTTGATGCTATTGTGCATGAGCACACTTTGAAGCTTCTTGCATTTTGAATCTACATCTGCAATTTTTCTTTGAAAACCCGATGAAGCTCCTGCTACCAGTGATTAGAATGGGGCTGAAAACGGGAGCGCGCACCAGGCGATTTATCGCCGGGGCACACACCCATCACTTTTTTAGGAACAAAAGTTTACCACCTATCAAGCAGTGCCAAAAAAAAAAGGGAAGTACTGCATGTGTATGGAGGTGGAGGGATAACTATTGGCAGCGCCATTGTAACACACGCATTTTGTTGTTTGTCTTGGTTGGGCTACTGGTGTTTAACCCTAGTGTGTCACGGGCAGCAGCCGGAAGGTTGCGCATTCATTTTTCACAAATCTTGTAAGAAACACACTCCCATCACTGGCAATATGGTCGCCAGGGACCATATTTCCAGCGATTATAGCCCATATCGCTGCCGTGTGTACACGGCTTAAGTTTACCCCTCAGATTTAAAAAAAACAGGTACAGGCTGGGATCTGTAAAGCACCACTCCAAACTGGAACAGGACTGCACTTCAGTGGAGAGGATAGCGCTAGTGTAATATAGTCTACATAGGACACAGCTGGTAAGTGCAGGAAAAAGAACAGAGCACAGCAGGATGTGTTGGAACTGAAATATAACAAAGCAGCAGATGGAACCAGTACTGTGAAGCCAAACCTTACCAATAAGAGGTGATATGAGAAAAGTTGGGCGATGGGCATTTGTTCTGATCCTGTTCTGACCTTCATTAGCATACTACACGTCAAGAGCAATAGTCAGGCATGATGTGCAGATCATCAAACCTGGCAAGGTCGCTAATGATCATCAGTGCCTGATATACACTACAATATATGCACCAAACTGAGCAATATGTACAGTAGGTCAGATAAAAAAACAACAAAAAAACTAAACACATTTGGATGCCCTTGGTCAAAAAATTATTTGACCAAGGGCATCCAAAGGTCCAGACTCTGACTAATATACCACTGATCAGTGGTACGCGACTTGATGAAATAGATCAGAAGCGTAGCAGACAGGCCCCTACACAGAAGATACTGGGTAGAGTGAGATCCTGTAATGCAGATGATTTAGCTGCAGGGCTGTCTCTAAAAGATGCCCATACACTGATGCAATGTGGGCACTCTTCAGGAGATTCCGATGGATCAGTCCAATAAATCAGACGAAAAGTATCAAAACCGCATGCGTTTCACCTACTGAGATCGCAAGGCCTGCACTATAGATATATCGGATCCTGCAGGCCTTGCTGGGATCACACACGATACCTGGTATGTAAAAGGACTGTATACATTCCCGAAGGGGGGTTCCTATGTGACTTTTACCCCTCTGAAAAGTTGCATTTTGTATGGGCACCTTAAGGTGTATGAATGACCACATCGGTCTTACTCAAAGAGCCCCTCTGGAGCAAGAGCTTTTAACCCTTTAACCCCTTCACGACATTGCCTTTTAAGGTAATTTTTTTTTTTTTTTTCCTCCTTGCGTTCAAATAAGCGTAACTTTTTTAATTTTCCGGCTATATAGACACATGAGGGCTTTTTTTTTGCGGGACAAGTTGTACTTTGTAATGGTACCATTTACTATACCGTATAATATTCTGGGGAATCAGGAAATAATTCAATGTGGGGTAAAAAAAAAAAAAAACCGCCATTGCACAATTTTGCGCTGGTTACGGTTTTTTTGGAGTTCATAGTTCGTTTAAAATGATGGGTTATCTTTATTCTATGGGTCGTTACGATTCTGGCGATACCAAACTTATATAGTTTTCGTTATGTTTTACCACAAAAAAAAAAAATCGCAACTTTTACGGTTTTTCTAATTTGCGTTGCGTCGCCATGTTCTGCGGCTTATAACTTTTTTATTTTTCCACCTACGGACCTGGGTGAGGGCTCATTTTTTGCGGGCTGAAGTGTACTTTTTAATTAATACCATTATGGGATATGGGCGACTTTCTGATCTCTTTTAGTTATTTTTTTTTGGGTACGCGATGCGACCAAAAAACGTAGTTTTGGCGTTGGGGATTATTTTCCGTTTACGCCTTTAACCGTGCGGGATAACTAATGTTATATTTTAATAGATCGGACTTTTAGGAACGCGGCGATACCAAATATGTTTATTTTTTTTATTTTTTTTTTATTTTTATTTGGGAAATGGGGAAAGGGGGGTGATTTGAACTTTTAATATTTTTTTATTTTTTTTTATTTTTAAACTTTATTTTTTTTTTTTTTTTTACTTTTACTACAAGGCCCCCTAGTGTACTTGACCACTAGGGGGCGCGATCGCCTGTACTAGGTTCAGCCATAGAGCTCTATGGCTGAACGTAGTGATTTTATGCACTTCCTATTACATCCTGCCTGAGGCAGGATGTAATAGGTATGCATATACGGCCAGCACAGGGGTCTACATTAGACCCCTGGCTACCATGGCAACCGATCGGCACCCTCCGATCTCGCTGCGGGGGGCCCCGATCGGCGCCGGAGGGGGGCGCCCCCCCTCCGATCAGCTATTTAAGCACTGCGGGCGCTTTGCCCGCGGTGCTTAAAGGGTTAAACGGCCACGATCGGCGAACTCGCCGCTCGTGGCCGTGAGAGCAGGGACCTGGCTGTAATATACAGCCATTACCTGCTCTCTTTCAAGCCAGCTCACTCCGTGAGCTGGCTTGATTCCCCCGCAACGGCCATATGACGTATATATACGTCATATGTCGTGAAGGGGTTAAAATGGAACCAACCCATCTGCAAGAAACACTGTAATAGTCAACCTTTGATTTTGGGTGTACTAACAGCAAGGATTTAACCCACTTGTGACAAAGTTCTATTTAGATCCTACACCAAAAACAAAGGCAACCAAGGCTAACACCCCCAAGGTCTCGTTGAATTTGAAACTGCTTCTGATAAACACATATAACAGACCCAGGGCTGCTCAGGTATTCCAAATCTTTATTTTTAATATCCATCAAGGGCAGCAACTTTGGGAAAAAGACAACCAAGACTTTAATAAGCTTTTTATAAATGTGCTATCCTTGAAAAAGGCAGCTATTTGTACTGGGATGTGGTAAGTTCTTAGAGAATGACAATGGAAACATCCACTATAGGCAGTCTGTTAAGAGCACTGAATAAAGAAAGGTCTATAAAGCTTTGCCATCTGTAGTGAAAAAAGCAATGAAAAGTTTTTGTGAAAAACCATCAAGGGGCAATCTATGTTTACATGTGCATAATCCTACAGTATACATCACGTATAGAATGGTGGATTACATTGCTTTTATAGAATTTTATTAAAAAGAAAAAAACCCACACAGTATGCAATATCCCATATAAATGGGGCAATACCGCTAAGCCTAAATACTTAGCTATTGTAGACTATTCCCCTTGAGCTTCCTAGTGGCTATACATTGTGAGTATGGGCGATCGGTGCAAACTCATTGTTCTTTATGCACATGCAGTCAATCTATAGATCATAATAGTATGCGCTAAAGATCTGATCAGCCCATCTAGGCGATGGTGACATGTGGGACCGCGCATCACTATGGGGCATAGATAAACCCAGGAGGGGAGGAATTGTCTGGAGTGGTGAGCCTGCTGGGTTGTGATAGAGTTCAGCACACATCACCCCTACATATATGTGTACTTCACAACTGAGCACTAAGTGTCATTAATATAGACATACTGAAAGCCCTTACAGCAGGAGTGTGTTGTGCTGCGGAGCCTAGTACAGTAAGGAATAGCCACAACAGCAGCCTGTCAGAGAGTCTGGGGGAGTATCTGCCTGTCAGGAGCTGAGCTGAGGAGACGGAGCAGGCAGCCGAGTAAAGGGAGCCAGAGCCTTATATTACACAGCTTGCGGCCCCAAGCATTTCTGCTGTATCCCAAGTGACCAGATAAATACTCACTATCAGTTGGTGGAAAATACTTTATTAAATAATCTACTTGATGCTGCACATAGGGGGATTAGGACCCTCAATTAAATTAGGTTGCAGTTGAATGTATTTACTTCTTGAGCAAAGTTGCAAGCTAAAAAGAGACGTTGTATCTTTATAAGTGGCAATAAATACAAGACCCCGATACTTGGTAAAGACTACTGAGGAAAAGTGGATAAATTATCCAGAGTCTGTTGTTACCCACAGGCCTCAGCGGCCATTGTTTATTTTTGTGAGAGACATTTACATATATAAAAATAAAATAAAAAATATGGGAAAGAAGCAAAGGAACAGAGATAAAGTTGGCCTTAATGCCCTTACTGTGTCAGTTGGGAGAATTGAAGCCTATAAAGAATTTACATGTATAGATAAACAAGAGTACAAGCAGAAACCAGAAATAAAGAAAGAGGTGTTGTGTAAGTTTGTGGATAACACTCAAGAAGTAATCGATGAAAGAACTTTAGATGCATCTATAGAGTTGGAGAAAAGAAAGAAAAGATCAAAGAGTAAGAAAGTGAGATTTGATCCCAACCAAGAAGGTAGTGATGGAGATGTTAGCGGCAACCTAGCTCAAATTTTGGTCACTAATGATGATTATGAAGCAACAGAAGATAATACATTTGTTTCATTGAAAGAGAGTCTACCAGGGGCAGTAGATGATGTAACAGTAGTTGATGAGAAAGAAGAAGATAATAGTAAAGTAAAAAATAAGGAAATAGAAAATGTAATAAAACAGATAGCTGAGGATTCTAAGGAACATGGACAACTAGTATTAGCTCTTCCAACCGATCAACAGAAGGACCTGCTTTCCCTGTTTCATACTTCTGTAGAGGAACCAATGGGAAGAGATAATCTACAGACCCCAATGGAGGTGATAAAACATATAGCAAAGGACCGGTTCAAACATATTTGTCGGCTGTTGGAGGTTCTAGATGAAACCAGATGGAAGCTAAAAGAAGAACAGTTGTTTAACTCCAAGATTGATGAAAGGAATCAGGAGCTTGAAAGAGAACTTTGGTGGTTACAGAGAGGGGTGGAAACCCTGACATCAGAAGACAGGCAAACTAATGGAGAGCTGGAGCAACAAGTTGTTAAGGTACCAGCAGCAGGAATATAATATTCGTGCTCTTGAATCAAGAATAACAGAAATATCTGAATTGTTGGAAGCGGGCAGAGAAACTGAACAGAAGGATCAGATCTGTATAAATGAAATGAAAGAAAGACTATCTCAGCTATAATCTGAGAATAAAATACTAAAGGATACCAACTTTGTGGGCACCTGCTCTGAAGATAGTCTTTGTCAGTTTTCTGTGCAAAAGGATATTAGAGATATTGCATTACAAACAGAGGCAATGGATGATATATTGCCAATACCATCTTCATTAATTAAAGTGGATAGTAAGGAGACCCAGTATACTTCCCCAAGGATAACAGGTACAGTAAAATGGTTCCATGTCAAGAAAGGCTATGGCTTTGTAAAAAGACATGACACTGGAGAAGACATATTTATTCATTGGACATCCATAGAGAAGAATAACCCCATGAAACTTTTGTGCAGTGTAGGAGATGGAGAGACTGTAGAATTCGAAATATTGAAAGGGGTAAAAGGTGCATATGCAGCAAACGTGACTGGCTTATGTGGAGTATCAGTGAAAGGGAGTAGATTTGCTCCATACTGGAGAGGAGTATGCGCTTGTCCAGGATGATTAGACATGAGGTTCTGCATATTATAAGGCTGATAACCCAAAGGGACAGGCTGAGTACCCATGTAAGTCATCCCACTGGCTGGAGGATTCTGGGATATTGAAGGTAGGCTCTGGGAGGGCACGTTTTGGTAGGGTTGCGTTGGTGTGGGTTGGTAGGATGTGTATGCTGGGTTGGTAGTTGGCACTGGCTGGCCCTGCTGAGTTGCTGGGGCAGATCCTGCTGGGTACATGTATGCATTCACCATATTGGGGTCCGTACCAGGTACTGGCATGGCAGAATACTGAGTAGGATTTGGTTGCCCTGGTTGGTTCATGTATACGCCATGCATTGGAGACCCTTCCACTGATCCAGAGGGACTGAAGGTGCCAGGATAAGCATTGGGTCCTGAGGGTGGGTACATGACACCACCAGATGATGGCAGCGACTGCAACTGTGCATAAGGGAGTGAGAAAGCCGGCATCTGTGCTCTCATCTGAATGGTCTGTTTCTGCTGCTCCAGCCGCATCTGCCTCTCCTTTTCCTGTTCCTGCAGGCGCTGGATGGCAAGTTGGCGCTGCATCTCCAGATATTCCTGTTTCTTCTGCCTCATTATCTCTAGCTTCTGTGCCAGCTGAATCTGCCTCTGTCTTTCTGCCTCCTCTGCTGCTCGTCGCAGCTTTTCTCGGTGCTCCTCGCGTAGAGCATTCAGTGCTCCCCGAGCATCTCTGATCTGGGCCAACTTGTCCTGCAGACCCTCATAGTATAAGCGCCTCTCATCAAGCTGGTTTAGCAGTTCCAAAAGCTGTGGGTGCATGTTGTTTATAGACTGAAAGAGGGAGAGAACAGCGGAGTCGTTGGTGATGCTCCTGCCACGCATATGGTTACTCTTCATGCGGTTCACAAAAGTGGTGACTGCGTTCTGCAGAGCCTTCAAGAACAGGAAAAGGAGAGGCAGATGCGGCTGGAGCAGCAGAAACAGACCATTCAGATGAGAGCACAGATGCCGGCTTTCTCACTCCCTTATGCACAGTTGCAGTCACTGCCATCATCTGGTGGTGTCATATACCCACCCTCAGGACCCAATGCTTATCCTGGCACCTTCAGTCCCTCTGGATCAGTGGAAGGGTCTCCAATGCATGGCGTATACATGAACCAACCAGGGCAACCAAATCCTACTCAGTATTCTGCCATGCCAGTACCTGGTACGGACCCCAATATGGTGAATGCATACATGTACCCAGCAGGATCTGCCCCAGCAACTCAGCAGGGCCAGCCAGTGCCAACTACCAACCCAGCATACACATCCTACCAACCCACACCAACGCAACCCTACCAAAACGTGCCATCCCAGAGCCTACCTTCAATATCCCAGAATCCTCCAGCCAGTGGGATGACTTACATGGGTACTCAGCCTGTCCCTTTGGGTTATCAGCCTTATAATATGCAGAACCTCATGTCTAATCATCCTGGACAAGACCCAGCAATGAGCAACATGCCCTCCCAGCAACCTTTCCTTGGCGGACAGCAGCCTATGTATCAACCAATGCCAGTGGGTGCTGGTCAGCAACAACCTCAACAGCAGCCAGCGACACATGGTCAGCAGGTGCCAGGTGGCAGTGAAGCCCAATTAATCTCTTTTGATTGATTCCAGGACACGTCCCACCCTGCTCTTTGGTCATTCTGCTGCCACTCCCTGCCAATGTGTAGCATGTTTTCAAACCTTATAGCTATGTATACGGCAGAAGGTAGTCTTCTTCAATGAAAGTACTGCTGCTATAGGGACTGAGCTAAAGTCATAATAAAATAGAGGATACAGTCTCAGAGGATACTACAGGTATAACACTGGATAGTCAGAAAGATTAAGTGAAGGCTGAACCCCTTATTATATGTGAACTTCAGGAACATTTATAAAAGCAAGATCTGCAACTGTAAACCCAGAGTGTAGATATCATAATTTCTCAGCCGACTGTATTATCAAGGATATTCTAGTGGTTATACCAGATGGTCTTTTAGTATCCTGCAGTGTTTTATAAAAGAACCACATTCAACATAGTGTGGTTATCAATTGTTTCCCCATTTAACAGACACTGATATGACCATAAAATAGACCAGTGTATGCCCCCGGATACAACGGTGAATTGTTCCCTCACTCATCATCTACTCAGAAAAGTACAGCCTCTGTAGGGAAAAGAGAATAGCTGGTCAGGTTGGAGCTGCTGATAGGACACCCAGGATATCCCGGTCATCATATGTCGTGTGGATTACAAATAACTTCATAAAGCAACCATTTATACCTTTTTGCTTTGGTCATCAGCCCCTTTACCTTAAAGTACTCAGGTAGGAATGGTGGCAGTACAGGAACTGCAAACACTTTGTCCCATTGGGAGCTGAAAACACAAACACCCTATCGAAGCGCTTATATTTTGCCTACTACTAATAGGACTGTGTGCACACATAAAGGGTCTATTATTGCGCAATAATAAGTCTGTGTATAGAATTGAAGTGGTGATGGAAAGGTAGTATACTATGTAATGAAATGTTGGCAGTTGAAGTTAAATGCTATATCCAGTTAAACTGTGCGTTATTTGTTGCAGCCATCTCAGGTAGTGTTGCATAATTTTTTATTTTAGGAGTATTTCCCGTTGTAGCGTCCATCGCTAACAACCAGTTCCCAGTTCCGGTACAATAAATTTTGTGTGTTGTTGGTGATTTATGCCATTATTTACCTTGAAATTGTACTGTACCCTATAATATGTTGATTATATAAAGAGGTGTAACTAAATTGCTAAAGTGTATATGTTTATTTCATATGTTTAAGGGCGTTTCCCCAAGCCCGCCCTATTGAAATATAAAAATATCTATATACCACCAAAGCTTGGGGTGGAGGCACAGTCAGACATTAGAGTAATCTACATGGGGTGATGCCTGCTTAATTTCTAAGTGATCTATACAGATGGTTTAGAAAATAGGGAAAAATCACCCCATGTGTATGGGGCTTTAGACACCTGTAGAAACAGTACATTGTAAACTAACATTTTAAATTAAATATTTAGGCATTATTAGGGCTTATTTAGACCTGCAGACTGAAGTTCTCTTACACAAGTGTGACATCTAAAACTATACAAATATGAAAAAAAAAAAAATGGACTTACATCATTTAATGAAGCTTCTTTAGCAGTCCCTTCCTCGGTTATAATTTCTTCATAAAGATCCAAGCAGTCTCTTGATGGACTAGATGGTTTAATAAATTCCTCTGAAATAAAAAAGGAGATACGACCATCAATAATAACATAAAAATACTGGAATATTTTCATAAATAGACTTGACAGCACTGTTTCTAAAGTGGAGTTCACACCCATGCAATTAACAGGCTGATCGGTCTGATAATTGCATAGGTGTGCATACATGAAAATTATCGGAACAACATCTTTAAATGCTCAGGATCAGATTTTAGGCCCTGCTTAAAAATGGCGATACCCGACCTCCTTATTCCCTTGAACAAAATTCAAACGAAGCTGAAAATAGTGAGTGCTAATCTGCCTGCTGTGAACAAAAATCTGGTTATGTATAGGATATAACAAACAACCAGTTGCTCCCAAATGCTGGAAAATGGATAAATCCATTTAAATTTAACATATGTATCCAATTTGTCTGAATGGTTATTGTTATTTTCTGGTGTAAGGGAGCAATTGTTTGATTCTTATATGCTTCCATACCACCAAATAGATTTGACTCAATTCAGTATTACATGATCATTGTAGACTATTACTTTACATTGTGTCACAACACAATACAGATGGGACACTCATTAGGTCGACATACATTGGGATGAACACTGAAGGACGACAGCCCTTAGGTCGACACAGAAAAAGGTTGACATATGGTCGACAGTCAAACGGTAAACATGTTTTTTTTTTACCTCTTGATATTTCATGCCCTACCATCTACTTGGGTGTGGAGGAAACAGAATAGTGCCCGAAGCATGGCGACACGACGCATTGATATGGTGCCCATGATGACTATATCGACATTCAAAAACCGTTAAAAACCTATGTCAACCTCGACCTAATGCACATGTCTAACTTAGGCACGTCAACATTTTTTAAGTGGTCGACCCAATGTATGTCAATGTAATGGCCTATACAGATTATCGCTGTTTCTATCCAAGAAAAATATAATGTATTCCATCACACCAAGGAAGCCAATAGTACAAGAGCATTTTAAAGTGCAACAGAATTTGCTGCGATATAAAAGAATCCGTAAATAAATAATCAAAAAACATTCCATGACCACTAACGAAGGGTGGGAACACAGCTTAAAGCTAGCCATACATACATCTACAGATTGCTTGTCAGATTGGCCTGGTTGGGACAAAAACCTGGTAATATCTGAATGACAGTTTTCCAGCATTGTAAAGCAAATGGTCATTTGCTTTCATCCATCACCAGGTTTTGTTCTAACCAGCCAGAACAGACAATAAGTCTGTAGATGTATGGCCAGCTTCAGCCATGTGGCCTCAGAAAAAGATAGTATCAGGAGGACACTGCTAATCTAAAGCTGGGTACACAATAGATGACATGCAAACGATGCAATATCATCCAATTCCCTTGAACTCCTGTACAAACAATACAGTGTATACACAGTGACCATCTTGCCGGCGATATTGCACCGTGTGTACACAGCTTAAGTGTGGCCAGGGGGAAAAAAAACCACAGACAAGGGGTTAAGTCAAAATGAACTGAAACTGACCTGCACACCAGCACATACAATGTTGCAATCAGTCTGCTAGCAAACCTCAACTAACCAAAGCTAAGGGCGGTTTCACACACTCCAGCTCCTTCCAGGCGGCGAAAACCTGCACGGCCAGGAAGCCGTGCTGCACACATCAGTATACAATGGAAGGGATGGCCACAGCCCGAAAGCCGTCCCTTCCAGTGTCAGGATCCAGCTGCAACCAGGCGGCCAGGCCCTGGCCGTCCCGTGTGAATGGACACAATAGTGTCCATTCACAACTACTGTGCACGGCTTCTGGCTGTGCGGGATTTCGCCGCCCGGCAGGAGCCGGACAGTATGAAATAGCCCTAAGAGGGCTGGTAGGAACAGTAGAGTGTAACCTGACACCTGAATATGGAGGTGAGGTACACAGGGGACAGGAACCCACTCTCTCTAGAGACAGCTAGGGATGGCCAGCGTTGCCTTTGCCATTGATGGTTGTCATTGATGGCAAAAGTGCAACTGGCTATTCATGGTGTATAAGTATGCAATGGATGACCATCGATGTTTTTACATATCAGTGGTCATCCATTTGCTTTGAAAGATTGGCCTGTGGGACAATCAAAATGTGGGGGCAGGGCTTCACAGGTGTTGGGGGCGGAGGTACGCTCCGTGTCCCGGCCCCTTGATGAAAAAATAAAAAAATGTAACTATTCAGTTGAGCCTGACACGGATGGTGGGAAAACTATTCGACATCGCCCACAAAACATCAATGTTTTGTAACCATCGATGGCCATTCCTAGAGACAGCTGCTGCTGGCAATTATAGCTTCAGATCACTGCAGGGGAGCCCAAGCGAATCATTCACCATAGCGACACCTCCACTTCAGGGACTCTATCACATTAGCAATTCTGTCGTTTAACCAGCACAGTGTTAATAAAATCACCACATGATTATTATTGCAGTATAGAAACAGTAACACAATCGCTGTGAACAAACCACCACATCACCCGAGCCCTATAGCTGATAGGAGCCGACAGGGAACGGCATTTACTGTTCACTTTCGGCGAACAGTGAACATTGAATAGGGTGAATCAGATTTTCAGTGAAAAAGATTCACTGCAAGGAGTGAAAAACTCCCTATTCGCCTAAAAAAAACACAACAGTGAATCGGGAGCATTGAATACTGCCCTATGCCTATTTCCCAAGATACTATTTTTCTGGATGTGATAGCCTCAATTATTCTGTCAAAGTCTATTAGCCAGGTAAATCATCTCATTGATGGAAATGCCATTACATCTGGATTGAAGAAGAGGCCTGGAAATATTGAAAGCAATTCAATTGTTTTTGTGCATATTATCTCCAAGCTGAAGTAACCATTTGACAGAGGGCGCAACAGACTGGAATACCTCAGAAACTGTGGACCCCAAAATATACAATGGGGTGCCAGCTCCTGAGCAACAACCAGCAGACCAGGACTGCAGAATGTAGTACACAGCGTGCTGGCGAGTGCAGGAATCATGGTACAATAATATTGTTCTTTATAGGCAGCCTACAGGTCTCAGCAAGCTAGTCCTGGCATGCTTACACTTGGAGGACCACAAGTGCCAGCATACCTGAACCTCTGATTACAATGAAGACAACACCTCAAATACTGTAATACTTTTTATAAAATAAAAAAAGGACAAAATATAAACCAAAACTGTCAAATGTTTTTAAACTATGAATCCACTTAATGATATTAGATATTATGCATATCTCACTTATTGGTTCTAGAAATACATTGCATGGGTAATGTTATTTCACAATACATAAATTGGATATACCCCTTTCAACATGGGTACTTTTCTTGTGTGAAAGGGTCATACAGGGTCAAGATTGCTAGGTCTTCGACCCGCAAAGGCTCAACAATTTTGGCCCAGGTTGACCCTTTCATACAGAAGAAATACCTGGGTTGATCAGCAAATTACTGGGTAGAAATTATTTTCTGTGTTAAGTGGTATTGGGGCAGATGTATTAAGCTTTAACAAGAGATAAATCCAAGGGTGATAAGGAGAGATAAACGTCCCACCAATCACCTGCTATCTGCCATGTTGCAGCCTGTGTTTGAAAAAAGTCAGTAAGGAGCTGACTGGCTAGACGTTTATCTCTCTTTATCACCCTTGGATTTATCTCTTGTTAAGGCTTAATACATGTGCCCCTATATATGTAAATTACCTGTTAAAGTATCGGTGTCCAAGCCATCATATATATCAACTGAGCTGGCATCACTTTTAGCAGGGGAAGCTGCAATAAAAAGATGTTCATTTTATTAAATGGAATAAAATGAAAATGCCTGAAGTTTTATACATTATGCTTCTGTAAAAGTAGTTGCCTTATCAAGCATTGATTTTGCTTGGAACACATACCATAAAGTTCATCAAAATGCATCATATTGTGGTCTTCAGAGGCCGTGCTTTATTGACATCTTACAGGATATTGATCTGCAGCAGAAGAATCTACATCAATATCTAAAATTAGGATTTTATTTTGATGACCTGATTACATATCAGCTATACAGCTTCAATAATCTTATTTTATAATTGCGGCATAATTACTGTAACTCTTGGGGAGTGGTCAATGGCTTTCATTGCTGCCTTGCAGCACTGAGGTGACAAATTCAATGCCATAAGGCAGGCATGTGCAAACTGTGGTCCTCCAGCTGTTGTGAAACTACACATCCCAGCATGCCTTGCCATCGTTTTAGCATTCCCTAATAGCAAAACTGTGGCAAGGCATGATGGGACTTGTAGTTTCACAACAGCTGGGGGCCGTAGTTTGGACATGCCTGCCTTAAGGTGTGTACACACAGATAGATTTGGCAAAAGATCTGGGCGTTCCCGACCGATTGAAACGACAAATCGCTCAAATCATTCCGTGTGTATGAACGCTATATCGGACGATGTGCGTACCCGACGGTCGTTATTAGAGGTTGCTGATCTTTCATGCATGCAGAAAGATCAGCGACCAATTGTTAAGGATCTGTACCAATTGTTTCATGTGTATGCACGATGAACGAATTGGTAAGGCTAATTGACTGTCTCCCTCTCCCTCCAACATCGTTATAGATCAATCGTTCATGAGTAATCGTTTGCTCAATCATTCATCAATTGTCACCAAATCATTTGTGCAGGAGGTTCAGAGGAAATTGTTAACGAGACTGAATCGTTGGCCAAATCTATCAGTGTGTACACACGCACCTTAAGGGATCTACTGTCTCAGTGAGAGATAAAGCAGTGTTTTCTAATGGCACCTAACGTCCCCATACGGTGATAACACAATTGGGCAGATGTTTAAACCCTGGTGAAGAGATACTGTGGAAGATGATAACTGAGTGGCTGGTGCGTTATGTTTGAAGATGACAGTTAGGAGTTGATTGGCTGGTGCATTGTCACCTTCGAGTTCATATCTTCGCCAGGCTTAATACATCTGCCCCGGTAGTAAATGCGCCTACCGACAGCTATATTACAAATACTGGGCACAAATAAAGAAAGACGCCCCCATGACACTTCTCCCCCCACCCCCCTCTCTCCCTTATACAGTGACTGCCATTCAGATTCTCCAACAGATCATGCACCTGCCTATGTTACACTCTCTCCTTGACCCGCTCCCAGCTTAGTACAAAACGCACTCACACCATGAGCCTGCCACACGTCGCGCACTCACAGCAGCCGCATCCCAGCACCCTGCCGAGTCAGGCCGCTTCTGCTGCCTATGCAGACTGTGCTACCTCTGCGGCTGCTGCTGACAACACGGGAACATCCGCCAGAGCCGAGGAGTTTCCTGCAGAGAGCGCGGGAAGTCTGATCTCGCTGGGGCTCTCGCGAGATGAGATCGGAGCCGCCTCCCACACATCAGCCGCCGCCGCCCGGGGAATAATAGTAACAATAATAAATATATGTATTTTACAAGCAGTGAGCTGAGACGTTCCAGGTGACCGGCAAGAAGCGGCTGCAGACGCAGTAACCGCGTATAATAACAGCGCCCTGTACGCGGAGAGCAGCCTGTGTGCGCTAGGCCGCCCCGCTCCTCTCCGCCGGTTGCCGCTCACACCCGCTGCTGACCAGGTCACACACACGGATCCCCCGGCGGGCAGTAGCGGCCGCTGACAGACAGCAGCTGGGAGTCGCACCGCTGATGACGCTTGTTGCTCCCGGAAGTGTTCCGCGCTCGCTGCCGCCGCCGCTGCTGGTGGTGTAGTCCCCACGTGCGGAGGAGCATTATTTGTACGGCTGCTGCTCGGCCTGCTGGCGGCGGCCTGGTCCGGACATGGAGCACCTGCAGCTCAGTCTCTCGGAGCTGGACACGATCGCCCAGAGGAGCAGCGGGGAGATCCGGCAGTACCTCGCTAAGCAGGTAGGGGAGACCAAAGCAGCAAATCATACCCGCGGGCCCGGCACAGGCACCGGGGGCTATCCCTGCAGCGATACCAGCTGCCGGGCATGGATAGCGGCTGCAGGAAGCTCCGCTTCTCCCCTTTCAATAAATTCAGGGCTCTGCTTTTATCAAATAGTGAGCTCGCGTAGAAACCGCTATCCACATACATGCTGGGAGAGTATGGAGGCTAAAGACTGGTGGATGAGAGCAAGGGATGTATGTATGTGTGTGTGTGTGTGTGTGTGTATATGTATGTGTATATATATCTCTTTTTGCACACTTAGAAACCGAAGGTACATAATGACTTCTACACGAATAGTTGTTCCATTGCACACATGCTGCATTACACAGCATGTGAAGTCTTTGTTTCTTCAGAGCATTGCTTGTTGTGTATTACCAAACCACATGGTCAAATACATACAGTGGGCTGTATTTTATATGCGCATAATGTGCAATGGGGCAGATGTATTGTGCCTGGAGAGATATAGTCAATTAACCGCCATGTCACAGGCTGGGTTAGAAAAATGTCAGTTTGGAGGTGGGTACACACCTAAAGGTTTCTGTCAAATCTGTCTGGTGGGAACATAAATCTGGCATTGTATGGAATCGAATGAGAATTGAACGTTTGCGCCCAAACACTGGAAAACAGACAATGATCACTAAGACAAATTGCGTTAATAAGTTTGATTCAGAAAATGTATCTGCATAATCTTTATTGTACATGTTTACAAATGGTTAATTGCCATATGCTCCCATACATTGTCTAATTTGAACAAAAATATGATAGACCAACCTCTAGGTGTTTTACCCAGCATTAAGTGCTGTTTAGTTGGTAAATTATCACTCTTCATTATAATATGCTATGCAACTGTTAAAAATATGAATCAGATACAGTTAATATAAGTGGATTGTAGTCTTTACTTAATTTGTACATCATGTTACACTTTATGCATATTATTATGAAACTCTATTACAGATACTAAAATAATCACAGAAATCCATTAAACAGGCATAATTCTTTATATCAGTGGTTCCCAAACTGTGTTCTCAGGCACCCTGGGGGTGTCTTGAGGCTCTTGCTGGGGTTCCTCATGTTTGTGGTCTAGGACCAAATCAAATTAGCTATGTTTAGTGATCTGCAAAACCATTGCTAGTGGTTGCCATGAATGAAACCTGTGGATAATCAGATGCGCAACTGCCACCACACATAACTCACCCTAATGGTTGTACACACAGTGCGATTGCCTTGCGATTATATCCTGATTCGATCAATTGAGATCGAATTGCACAGCAATCAAAACGCATTCCATTTTTACTATATAGTCTTGCCTGCACAGTCTATTTTTATATTCGATATAGACTAAACGGCAGCACGCGTAGGGATTGAATGCGGCTGAAAACCATTCGATATCTATTTGATTTTCCTATATAAGCAAACTCGAATAGAAAAATAGACTAAATCATGCTGTGTGTACACCCTATAATACCCTTTCACATTGTACCTAATTACATTGTACCTGACTCGGTAATTGGTGCGATGTGAAAGGGGTTAACCGGGTCCTGCAAACCAATAGCAACATGGCAATACGAGCCGGTAAAAAAGAAGGGTTCTTAGCGGTACATTGCTTTGTGGTGTGAACGGGTTAATTGGGTTGAGCGACCAGTTTCCTGTTCACACGAATGGAGTAGGCAGTGGTTGGAGCAGCGCCAGCTCTAAAGCTGCCCATACACGCTGCGATCCTGGCGTGCGTTGTGGGCTTAAATAGCATCCATCGCATTGCATGCCTTGTGCATGCGATGCGATGAATAACAAGTACAAAAAGTACAAAATGTGCAGCACATACTTTTTGTACTGTGTGATGAGGTGCCGCGGGAGTGCGCACCTCAAAGCACACATCGCACAGCCCGCATCGGGACGTGTATGGCCACCGTTAGGGCTGCCTCCGCCCCCGCACTGCCACACCCCCAAATGATATCAGCGAACCGCAAAGCGAAAAGCATGACTGAAAACTTTAGAATCCATTTAGACAATCAAGGACTGAATAGGCTAAATCAGATTTAACATTACTGAGTTTTGACCATTTGAAACAAAGGGTAGGGTACTTGTGTATTTTGGCGGCGCCCCCGATGTACGACGAACAGATCGCATCGCATGCCATGCACCCGATGGCATGCGATGCGACGCGATTTTGACCCCCTATACGACCAAAAATCGTATAAGCACCTTAAAGGGTGCTTTTGAGCACCCAAATGGGTGCTTACAATGTTAAATGCACCCCCACGCCACCCCCCCACTATAAACGTGAACCCGAAGCGTGGCGAGCGCAGCGGTACGCGTCCTACGACCTTTTCATACCCCCACTATCCACGTCGGCGTGGAGTTGAGAATAGAATAGTGTGGCGAGCCCGAAGCGTGGCGAGCGGACGCGGATACCTTCACAGGTAAACGCGTCCCTTCGCGGGCTTCACAGGTATCCGCGTCCCCTCGCGGGGCACGCTGCGCTCGCCACGCTTCAGGCTCGGTGGCTCGCTGCGCTCGCCACACTATTCTATTCTCAACTCCACGCCGACGTGGATAGTGGGGTTATGAAAAGGTCGTAGGATGCGTACCGCCGCCCCTCGCGGGCTCGCTGCGCTCGCCACGCTTCGGGTTCACGTTTATAGTGGGGGGGTGGCGTGGGGGTGCATTTAACATTGTATAAGCACCCATTAGGGTGCTTATACAATGTTTAATCGCATCGCATTGTATGCCATGTACAATGGCATACAATTTCAAAATTGTATGCCATCGTGCACTATCGTACGATATCGCGTCGCATCGCATACCATCGTATGCGATGCGATGGGCGCCGCCAAAATACACAAGTACCAAGGGTAGTATTCCATGCCGCTCGCCGCGACCGGCGAAGGGCTTAAACAACGAGGATCATAGAAAACCAGCGATCCTCGCTGTTTAACCCTATCGCTGGCCGCTCACCCTATTCAACGTTCCGGGGGAATCCTCGCCATCACAGAATGGCGAGGATTCCCCTAACAGCGAGACCCGCGGCTAATGCTCGCCGCATTAGCCGCAGGTCTCGCTGCTTCTGCAGCCGCATACGACGATTTCCCCTCGCTCAAAAAACAGAGCAAGGGGGAATTGGCGTATGAGGGGGGTGAGTTGAATACTGACGGGTCGAGTGCGAGTGACAGCTAACAGGAAGTCCTGCTCGCTTTCACCGCTCACCCACGGCATTGCATAGACCCCAAAAAGTCTAAATGACTCGTTTAGACAGGCGAGGCAAACAAAAGGAGATGACAGGCAGGATGCTTTACTGCCTAAAAAAAATGACCATGAATAGTCCAAATCTAGACTTTTTTTATTTATTTTTTTCAGGCGGAAAATATGCTGTTTTAGACAGAACGGACCTAACCTAACGACCAACACTGAATACATACCATAGTATAGCAATTTGTATAAACAGCTTACACTTCCATTTTATGAATAGATTTCAAGTTAGCAACCTTTTTGTATTCAATTGCTCTACATTGTGTAACCCTTTGAGTGCCAACATCTGTGTGAGATGCACAAAATATTCACTAAAAATGGCAGCATTGCTCACATTTGTTATATAGATTCAATTGAAAAATGCTGTGTAAAAAATATTGTGTTTCCAATATAAGGTAAATATTACAGGTCATTATGATGAATAAAATGTTTTCTTGGCAATTTTCACATCTTTTTTGAAAAATTCCCTTGGCACTCAAAGGGTTAAACTACAAATATATTGCCTACTTAAAGTACTCTTATAGACTGTTCTCATAAAGGCATATTTACAGATACTACTTACTCTTAAGTTTTAAAGTTAATGTCCTCTAAAAAGAATGTTGACATATTCAAGTATTTTGTTAAAATCCAGAATTTCTGAGTTTGCTGAAGTGCAGTTGCAGGTAAACATAAGAAATATACGAATTTCACAACCTAAACCGCAACTCCATCCTGGGACACTGAACATGGAGGTTGGAGGCGAGTTTTGTTTGCTTACTCTTTCACTCTGGACCTGGGTTATTTCCAGGTTTTTGTCACACTGGACCCAGGGCTTCCTTGTAACCTTTGGGAATGATGTCCTCTCTAATACTCCTTTCAGACTTACTGGGATTTTCAACCCGGAACTATCCTGGGCTTTTAGTCAAAGACCATCTTTCACACTACACCTCAGAACAAACAAAAGTATAAAGTGTAACGGGCGCTCAGAAGTACAACAATAAGTCCAATCACTTACACTATTAGTGCAGGATAATAATAAATTTCCAAGTCCTTTAGTTCCAGAATAAATCTTTTAGTCCCAGAATAGGTCTTTTTGGTCTCTATCATCCACATAAAGCGGTCATAGAATTTATCTGACACGGAGGATGTTGGGGGCTTGTCCTTTTATTATGAGACATCCTTAACGTTTAATCCTTGGGGTGAGCTAAAAGCCGGAGTCACCAGGCCTAAAAGTGAGGATTACAATTCTACATCCGATACACCGGCCAATTCTGTAATCCGGATTAGATCAGCAAACACCACTGGGTATAGTCTTAGGGCATTGCCAGGGTGCAGTCCTGTTACTGCTTCTTGGGGTCCTGTCGCCTCTGCTTTCTCCCTCCGCTCTGGCTGCAGCTTTTCTCTGTATTATCACTCTCCTCCTCACTCTGATGAGCCCTGGCTGCCTAGCAGAGGGGACAGGACCCCAAGAAGCAGGAACAGGACAGGACTGCACCCTGGCAATGCCCTCAGACTATACCCAGTGGTGGTTGCTTTATTTGTACTGTATTTTTGTTATTTATTCAATGTTATGCCAAGCTTTGTCTCCCTGTATTGTTCCTTTGTACGGCGCTGCGAAACACTTGTGGCGCCTTATAAATAAAATTATAATAATAATCTAATCCGGATTACAGAATTGGCCGGTGTATCGGATGTGGAATTGTAATCCTCAGTTTTAGGCCTGGTGACTCCGGCTTTTATCTCACTCCAAGGATTAAACGTTAAGGATATTTCATAATAAAAGGACAAGCCCCCAACATCCTCCGTGTCAGATAAATTCTATGACCGCTTTATGTGGATGATAGAGACCAAAAAGACCTATTCTGGGACTAAAAGATTTATTCTGGAACTAAAGGACTTGTACTATTACATGTAAATGTATTATTATCCTACACTAATAGTGTAAGTGATTGGACTTATTGTTGTACTTCTGAGCGCCCGTTACACTTTATACTTTTGTTTGTTGTGTATTTCTGTGAGAAGGGTCAGTCAAACCAACCCAGATAAAGGCCCTTATTCTGGTTGGTGCGGTCGAGCCGCATATGCGGCTCCGACCGCACCAGACGAATCCCCGCCTACAAGACGGATCGGCACGGCCGTCCGTACACGGACGGCTGCCGATCCGCATGAAAATGGCGGGGCGTACGCCTCCACCATGTTGGGAGCTGCCCCCTGCATTCGATGGTCGATGACCATCGAAGGCAGGGCCGCACGCTCCCCCCGCTCACGCAAGCTTAGAGCACACGGACAATCGTCCGTGTGAAAGCTTGCATTGGGGCGGGCAGCTGACATCCGGCGATGTCAGCTTTCCGCCCCCATCACTGGCGTCATAGCCTCATTACCATGCATACGCCCCGCGTTTGCATGGGAACGCCCATGAAACGCTGGGCGTATACATAGGGTAATGAGGCTATTAAGCCCCTCACACCCCTATACGCCCCCTTTGCGGCGTCTAAATTTTTTTCTCGGCGAATTCCCCTGCACATGCGCAGAGTGACCTCTGCGCATGTGCAGAGTGTAAACATCGGCGGTACGGCCGCACGCGGGCCGTACCGCTCAGATCAAAATAAGGGCCAAAGTGTGGTGCAGCCCAGATAATCCAGCGCAACCGGTATAATAATCTTGTATTTTTTACACTACACCTCAGACCCAGGAAAATCCTGGGTGGACTCCTTCCACACATAAACCAGCCTTTTCAGGTATTTACGTTTCATCATTAAAAGGGGACACTTTAACTGACACTTTGTTCTTTAACCCCTTCCTGACAGAGCCAGTTTTTGCGTTCCTGACAGCCCTTTTTTTCAAATCTGACATGTCTCACTTAAGTGGGGATAACTTTTTTTTGCTTTTACTTATCCCAGTGATTTTGAGATTGTTTTTTCGTGACACATTGTACTTCAAATTAGTGGTAAATTTGGGTCGATACAGTCTGTGTTTTTTTGTGAAAAATACCAAAATGTCGTAAAAAAATGGAAAATTTAGCAATTTGCAAAATGTTAAACTTTCTGCTTGTGAGACAAATAATCATACCACTCAAAATAGTTAATAACTAACATAGACCATATGTCTACTTTATGTTTCCATCATTATTTCAACTTCCTTTTAATTTTTTTGGACACTAGGAGGCTTACAATATGAATAGCAAATTCTCAAATTTTCAAGAAAATTTCAAACACTGATTTTTTTAGGGACCAGTTCAGTTCTGATGTGACTTTGAGGGACTTGTATGTGAGACACCCCCATAAATGATACCATTTCAAAAACTGCACCCTTCACAGTATTCAAAACAGCATTTTGGAAGTTTGTTAACCCTTTAGGTGTTTCACAGGAATTAAAACAAAGTGTAGGTGAAATTTCAAAATTTCATTTTTTTTGCAGATTTGCAATTTTAATACATTTTTCTAAGGAACACAGTACATTTTACTAGAGAAATGTGACTAAAAATTGATTCCCCCAATTCTTTTGTTTTCATAAATATCCTATATGTGGCCCTAGTGTGCACGTTGACCAAACCACAGGCTTCATAATAGAAGGAGCACCTACTTGATTTTGGAGCCTCCTTTTTATGAGATTATTTTTTAGGCACCATATAGGTTTCTAGGCACCATAAGATGCTAAAATTTAGGAACCCCCCCACAAGTGACCCCATTTTGCAAACTACACCCCTCAGGGAATTCATCTAGGGGTATAGTGTACATTTCAAACCCCCAGGGGTTTCACCAATTTTGATACAACTGGGCAGTGAAAATGAAAAATTACATTTTTTTACACAAAAATGCAGTTCTGGCTCAAAATTTTTCATTTTCAGAAGGTATGAAGGAGACAAAGCACCCCAAAATCTGTGCCCCAATTTCTCCCGAGTACGGCAATGCCTCACATGTGACCAAAAAATACCATTTGGGTGCATGGCAGGACTCAGAAGGGAAGGAGTGATTTTTGGATTTTGCAGCTCAGATTCTGGTGGAATTTTGGTGGGTGCTATGTCGCATTAGCAAGACCCCCCAAGCACCAATACAGTGGAACCCCCCCACAAGTGACCCCATTTTGCAAACTACACCCCTCAGGGAATTGATCTAGGGGTATAGTGTACATTTCAAACCCCCAGGGGTTTCACCAATTTTGATACAACTGGGCAGTGAAAATGAAAAATTACATTTTTTTACACAAAAATGCAGTTCTGGCTCAAAATTTTTCATTTTCAGAAGGTATGAAGGAGAAAAAGCACCCCGAAATCTGTGCCCCAATTTCTCCCGAGTACGGCAATGCCTCACGTGACCAAAAAATACCAGTTGGGTGCATGGCAGGACTCAGAAGGGAAGGAGTGATTTTTGGATTTTGCAGCACAGATTTTGGTGGAATGAATGGTGGGTGCTATGTTGCACCAATACAGTGGAACCCCCCCCACAAGTCACCCCATTTTGCAAAGTACACCCCTCAGGGAATTCATCTAGGGGTATAGTGTACATTTCAAACCCCCAGGGGTTTCACCAATTTTGATACAAGTGGGCAGTGAAAATGAAAAATTACATTTTTTTACACAAAAATGCAGTTCTGGCTCAAAATTTTTCATTTTCAGAAGGTATGAAGGAGAAAAAGCACCCAAAAATCTGTGCCCCAATTTCTCCCGAGTACGGCAATGCCTCACATGTGACCAAAAAATACCAGTTGGGTGCATGGCAGGACTCAGAAGGGAAGGAGTGATTTTTGGATTTTGCAGCACAGATTTTGGTGGAATGAATGGTGGGTGCTATGTTGCACCAATACAGTGGAACCCCCCCACAAGTCACCCCATTTTGCAAAGTACACCCCTCAGGGAATTCATCTAGGGGTATAGTGTACATTTCAAACCCCCAGGGGTTTCACCAATTTTGATACAACTGGGCAGTGAAAATGAAAAATTACATTTTTTTACACAAAAATGCAGTTCTGGCTCAAAATTTTTCATTTTCAGAAGGAATGAAGGAGACAAAGCACCCCAAAATCTGTGCCCCAATTTCTCCCGAGTACGGCAATGCCTCATGTGTGACCAAAAAGTGGCAGGACTCAGAAGGGAAGGAGTGATATTTGGATTTTGCAGCACAAATTCTGGTGGAATGATGGTGGGTGCTATGTTGCATTAGCAAGACCCCCAAAGCACCAATACAGTGGAACCCCCCCACAAGTGACCCCATTTTGCAAACTACACCCCTCAGGGAATTCATCTAGGGGTATAGTGTACATTTCAAACCCCCAGGGGTTTCACCAATTTTGATACAAGTGGGCAGTGAAAATGAAAAATTACATTTTTTTACACAAAAATGCAGTTCTGGCTCAAAATTTTTCATTTTCAGAAGGTATGAAGTAGAAAAAGCACCCCAAAATATGTGCCCCAATTTCTCCCGAGTACGGCAATGCCTCACATGTGACCAAAAAATACCAGTTGGGTGCATGGCAGGACTCAGAAGGGAAGGAGTGATTTTTGGATTTTGCAGCTCAGATTCTGGTGGAATGAATGGTGGGTGCTATGTGGCATTAGCAAGACCCCCGAAGCACGGTGAAATTATGAACCTAATAATCCATAGATGTGTGGTATATTTTAAAACACTCCTTTATACATAGGCCGGGTTTGTCGGGGCAAGTGTCACACTGGAAAATAGTTTGCTTTCTTATTCCCTTTTTATAGCAAACTTTGCACCTTTTTTGTGTCCTGCCCTTTTTTCCAGTGGAGGGGATTTCATCAGGAAAATGCTGCCCTGGTACAATACGGGGGCCAGTACTAGAAGTACTGGGGCCCTCTGCCTGCTGGTTCCCAAATATTAGGCCCTTTATGACTTCCTCTTGAAAGTGCATAAATGTCCCCCTCTGGCCGGTAGAACGGAATAGCACGTAAGCGTTATACAGTGCCATCTGGATGATATACACGGCCAGCTTCTTGTACCAGATTTTTGTTTTCCGCAGGGCACTGTACGGCTTCAGTACCTGATCTGAAAGATCCACTCCGCCCATGTACCTATTGTAATCCAGGATACAATTAGGTTTTGAGGTGTGGGTACTGGTACCTCGTACAGGGACGGAGGTGGTACTGTCTCCGTGAATTGTTGTCAGTATAAGGACATCCCTCTTGTCCTTATATTTGACCAACAACATATTTTCGGTGCATATTCCCCTGCTTTCACCCCTTCTCATTACTTGGGCAATGTGCGTTTTTGGGAGGCCTCTTTGGTTCTTGCGCACAGTACCGCAAGCTGCTGTACCTCTTGAACCAAGGGCCTTAAACAGGGGGATGCTAGTGTAAAAGTTATCCACATAGAGGTGATAACCTTTATCCAGGAAGGGGTGCACTAAATCCCAGACAATTTTTCCACTAACACCTACGAGGGAGGGGGGGCATTCTGGCGGTTCAATTCTTGAATCCTTCCCTTCATATACCCTAAACCTGTGAGTGTACCCTGAGGTGCTTTCACACAGCTTATACATTTTTATGCCATACCTTGCCCTCTTACTGGGAAGGTACTGGCGGAATTTAACCCTTCCTTTAAAATGTATAAGGGACTCGTCTATGCAAATGAATTTATCTGGGATGTACATGTCTTCAAATTTGGCACTGAAATGATCAATGACCGGCCTGACTTTGAATAGCCGGTCAAAGGTGGGATCATCTCTGGGTGGGCACTGTGCATCATCGTTGTAATGCAAAAATTTAAGGATCGTCTCAAATCGAGCCCGGGGCATGGCCATACGGTAAAATGGGGTGCTGTACAGAACATCTGTACTCATTTATTGCCTAATTTCTGGCTTTTTTACTATGCCCATATGAAACACCAGACCCCAAAACGTCATCATCTCTACTGCATCTACAGGGGTCCACCTAGCAAATGATGACGTGGGGTTTTGAGCAATAAACTGCTGGGCATATAAATTAGTTTGGTCCACCATTAAATTTATAAAATCATCAGAGAAAAATAATTTGAAAAAGTCAATTTCTCTGAGACCTGTGGAATCAAATTGGATTCCTGGCATGGCCAAAAACTCAGGAACCTGGGGCTCAAAATTGTCTGGTGGTGGGGTCCATACGAGATCAATTATTGGGGGGGGGGGGGTCTCAGCTGCTCTACGGGGGCGTCTTTGAGGGGGTCCCTCATCACCAGAGGAGGAAGAGGAGCTTAAGGCGAATCCTTCAAATTCCCCGCTTGCATCACTGGCTGTGTCAGAGTCAGAAGCAAGCATGGAATATGCCTCCTCCGCTGAATACATTCTTCTGGATGACTGGGATGACATTTGGGATGCCATTTTTATTTTTGTGTTACTGGTAGTGAAATGTTTCAACACGTGTATAGTGTAGGGGGGGGTACAAACTTTATTTCAACCCGGGGGGTATGTAGTGTGTAGTGTGTATGTAGTGCAGAAAAAAAAAAATACTTTATACAAAAAAAAAAAATTGAAGGGGTTAAAAAAAAAAAAAAAAAAAAAAAGGTCCTGCGCCAAAAATTGAGCACAGATGTTGGTCAGTAACGTCCGTCACTGAACAGCGCTCAAAAAAAAAAAAAAATAGATCAACCCTGTGCCGAAAAAGATGATCAGTGATGTACGTCACTGATCAGCGCACAGCGGCCACAGGACACCCACAAAATCACAGTGTGTGTAAAAAAAAATTAAAAAAAGACCCCACAGCACACACAAAAAAAAAAAAAAGGTGATCAGTGATGCGACACTGATTACCAGTGAGGGGCAGCAGGTGCACAACCTTTGGTGCAACTGACAGTGCAACTGGCAGCAACTGACAGGTATATATAAAAAAAAAAAACCTCTGCACCCCCAAAAAGTTGCTGATCACCTCAGATATAGTGATCAGCACAAAAGGCGGGGGCAGCAGACACAAAATTTAGCACTCTCTATCACTATCTCTCTCTATCTCTCTATCTCTCACTATCTAACACTCTATGACACTGCAGCAGCAGCAGTGACAGGTATATATATATATATATATATATATATATATATAAAAAAAAAAACCTGCGCCCCCAAAAAGTTGCTGATCAGTTAATTTATACTGATCAGCACAAAAGGGGGGGCAGCAGTCAGTTATATAAAAAATATATAGCACAATCTGTCACTATTTCTATCTCTATCTCTCTCTCTCTATCTCTCTCTATCTATAACTATCACACTGCAGCAGCACAAAATATAGCACTCTCTGTCAATAGGCCTCTCTATCTCTCTCTCTCTATCTCTCTCTATCTCTCTCTATCTCTCTCTCTATGTCTCTATCTATAACTATATCACACTGCAGCAGCACAAAATATAGCACTCTCTGACACTATCTCTCTCTATCTCTCTCTATCTATCTCTCTCTCTCTATCTAACGCTATTACACTGCAGCAGCACAAGTTCACAACACAGGAAGTCACAAGTAACAGGATCCAGGAAGCATCCAGCACACTACAAGCAGTGATGAAGCAGTGATCAGGCAAGGTATTTGCAAGGATCAGGTAAGTATTTGGCAAGGTTCAGGTCAGTATACTGCGGCAGCTAGGCACGGTGACCGCACTGCACGCAATTCCAGACCGGAATGGCGTCTGCAGTGCAGTCACCGTTAGTTTAAATCCCCCTCCTTGGCTGTGATTGGTCCGTCGGTCCGACGAACCAATCACGGCCTTTGGGGGCGGGCGGGGTGAGGTGGGGTGACACCAGTGTCACCCTTACACCCCGCGGTGATTGGTGCTGTACTTTACAGCACCAATCACCTCCGATCGCGTGTCACCGGCGAACGTTATTCGCCGGTGACACAGAAAACGCTGTAATTGGCTGTTCACACTGAACAGCCAATCACAGCGATCGCCGACGGGGGGGCGGCATCGCAGCCCCCCCTGGGCATGCACGGACATGTCTGCTGTCAGGGACAGCAGACATGTTGAAACTGTCACCGCGTCTATAGACGCGGTGACAGTTACAAGCCATGACGTACATTTACGCCATGTGTCGGGAAGGACTTCCCGACCATGACGTAAATGTACGTCAATTGTCGGGAAGGGGTTAAGAGCTGATCTTTTAGAAGTATCCCCCCAATGTTTCCTTATGATCTTTCTATTTCCTAATGTTGATTTTTGTATTGAAATAAATGGTATACCGGAGTCCTCATGGTTTTTTTTTTTTTTTCCCCCTCCCAGTTCTATAGATGGCATCTTTCCCAAACACATCCTTCACTAGCACAGGATCACAACCTTATGATCCCCCCCTTTTTTTTTAAGTACATTGCCCTGGGTGTGGTAATTTATACTCCTCTTATGGAACTAGCTACTCAAGATCAGCGCTTGCCAGTTCCTATGGTAGATGCTATTCAAATGTATGTAAAGGGGGTGTACACATGGTGCTATGTACTTTCTATTCAATCAGTAGGTACAGGCAGCTTTTGTCACCTTTCCAAATAAGTCCTCTCATCTTTAAAACCAGGTTCGCCACAGACAAATGACCCTTGCAAAACTCCACTTTCTCCCAATGCACTATAAAGAGAATTTTCATAGCTAGGAGTTAACTGTACTTCTATCAAATCGGAGGTAAAAAAGGGTCTTCAAATCAGAAACCAATATTCGTGAGGAACAATGCTATACCCTTTAATACAAAATCCCTAATATCAGTTTAGAAATTCTCCTGTTCCAAAAAAAGCTTGAAATTGATTGTAGGCCTTGCTTGTAAAAATGTTGTATAGCGACATGATATCTGCTGTAACCAAAATGTAGTCTGGTTCCCATACAATGGGTGGTATTCAAATTCTATTTTAAACCTGATCTCCCTTCTAAAATGACAGTAGATCGTAGGGAGATTTTCAGTCAATGTACTTTTTTTGTGCATATGGTCAGGTTTAGCTAAGCATTTGCGCATTTCAGCCCACCACCCCCCGGGGATAGCAAGCTGAAATGCTGGTGAAAAACAACTGAATACTGCCCAATATCTATTCGATTATTCACAACATGAAAAAAAAATCTCGATGCGATTTTTACCGTGGTTTTATGCATTTTTGGTTAACATCGCATGAGATCGCATGCGATTTGATGCGATGTCATTTTTCACTGAAATTATGGACATGAGTTGAAATCATGTAAAATGCACTCCAAATGTCATTTTTCATACTGTACCACCCCCACTATTAACGCCAACCCGAAGCGTGGCGAGCGGCGGCGGTACGCATCCTACAACCTTTTCATACCCCCACTATCCACGTCGGCGTGGAGTTGAGAATAGAAAGTGTGGCAAGCGGACACGGATACCTTCACAGGTATCCGTGTCCCCTCGCGGGCTTCACAGGTATCCGAGGGGCTCGCCACGCTTGGGGCTCGCTGCGCTCGCCACGCTTTCTATTCTCAACTCCATGCCGACGTGGGTAGTGGGGGTATGAAAAGGTCATAGGACGCGTATCGCCGCCCCTCGCTGTGCTCGCCACGCTTCGGGTTGGCGTTGATAGTGGGGGTGGTACAGTGTGAAAAATGACATTTGGGGTGCATTTTACATGATTTCAACTCCTGTCCATAATTTCAGTGAAAAATGACATCACATCGCATGCGATGCGATTTTTCCCTGTACAATGCACATCGTGGGAGCCGTGATTGTACACAAGTACCAATGCAGCTGTTCTCTTGGCAATTCGTTGTAAGACGTGATCTATGTAGTGGGACAGATTTGCAGTAATAGCTTCTATCCCAGAATTTATCGGTGAGTTTCTTCCTGAAAATGTATATGAGCAACTGACTTAATTTTATTCCAAATGCTTAAAAACAGACATTGGTCGGTCACTCAAATTGGTTAAATAAATTTGATGTAACAAATTAATCCAAGCAATTGTTTTTGTCTTTTTTCCAACGTTTGGGAGCAGGTGTTTGATTGGCATTTGCTCGTATACATTTCCAGGTTTCTGTTCCCACCATAAAGATTGGACAGACTTTAGGTGTGTACCTAGTTTAAGGTAGCGGGTAATTGTGATGTTACCCACCGTTGAATTTCCATTTGACTTATTCAAATCAAAGTGCCCAATGTTTGACTGTCTGAAACATCAGCACGTTAGAAAAGCAAGTGAATTTGCTAATTAATTGACGGTCCATGTGTTTTAGCCAAAAAATGCAGCCGTTTTTGACTATTTTCCACGGTGGCAGATTCGACTCTAAACAAAGTCATACCGGCATCAGCGTAAAAAATCCCGATGTGCTCGATAAATCCGGGCACAATATGGACAAAAATATTTGGCCATACCTGTTAACTACTGAATTCAGGTGTTTCAGATCCTTTGCCAAAGGGGTAGAAAATCAAGCACCTAGCTATGCAGTCTCCATTTGCAAATATTTGTGATACAAAATGGGTTGTTCTAAAGAGCTCAGTGGCTTTAAGTGTAGTACTGTGATAGGATGCCACTTTTGTAATAAAACAAAATTTTGACATTTCATCCCTGCTGATTTTTCATTGTGACATTTCATCCCTGCTGTTTTTTCCCTGGCCAACTATAATATCCCCTTCAGGCCGAAAACTAAATTACCGGGTGAAGCCGTTCTACCTGGAAATTTTGTGAATCACACTGGTACTTTTTCTTTGTGAATGGGCACACCCTGGTCGTAATCCCATGTCTCTGACCCTGGAATTTACAAGTGGCTGAGGACACGGGATTTACGACCTGGGTTGACCCTTTTATGCAAATTACCGGGTTGAAATTTTCAATCCGATAATTTGTTATTTTGTGTGAAGGGGGTCAGGCTGCTCTCTGCAATATGACCCGGCATTTGAAATGCTGTGTATTTGCTGGGACTTTCAGACGTTTCTGTCTTAAAGGGGTCGTAGTGATATTATTAGAGAAAGGAAGCATTTAGGAACAACAGCAACATGGTTATGAAATGGAAGACCATGCAAACTCAGAGTGGGGTCAATGATTGGTAAGAAACATGGTGCATAAAAGTAGCCAACACGCTGCTGATTAGCTGTAGAGTTATAAAATTCTACTGGCATTGATGTAAGCATAAGAACTGCAGCATGAGCTTAATGAAATAGGTTTCCATGGCTGAACAGCTGCATGTATGCCTCACATCAACAAGTCCAATTCCAAGCTGCTTATGAAGTTATGTAAAGTACACCGCCACTGGACTGTGGAAATGTGTTCTGTGGAGTGTTGAATCACACTTCTGTTTGGCAGTCAGATGCCAGGAGAACATTATGCCAGCTTTGATGTTTGGTGGAAGTGGGATTGTTATGGGGATGTTCTTTAGGGTTTTGGCTAGGCCACTGATCGCCAGAGAATGGCATTTTAAACCATGCCATGCTTCGCGATTTTTGGCAACCATTTGCGGGAAGGCCTTTTTCTATTCCAATATGACTGTGGTCTGTAGATGCTACAAGGATAGAATAGAAGGATAGTGTTTGATAAGGGCAGTAGATCAAATTTGTGGAGTCCTGAAGTTTACATCTGAAAAACTTATGGTCTTGAAATGGAGGAATTCTGACTACAGTTAATTCAAATATGGATTCAACGGGAAACTATTACCTTTCATTACTACAATATAATGTTCGCTTTACAAACAAGAAAACCCTGAGAAAGTATGCAGGCTGTAAAGTCCAGAGCATTGTACCCACAGGGATGCTTGGCATTAATGGTATATAACATTATTTGTAAGTAGCTACTATGGGTGCATCAAAGCTAATATTTTATCTAATGCCAAGAGATAGGTAATAATCAGGATGGTACAAGAATATATAAAATAGACTCAGCAAGTGTACACTCCAATTGGACGGCAGATAAAAAACACTAGGCCCATCTATCCTTCCTCTGTTTTTATCCTTACCTCGAACCCTATTGAATTGTTTTTTTTTTTTGGTAAGAATAACCTTCTATCCCAAGCATGTTTTATTTACTGTTTTAACCTCTACCATCAATGTTAGGAGGCTACTCAACTTGTCCGTTATCCTTTTCTGAGAAGTAATTTTTCCTTAAATTTCCCCTCCCCAGTTTCATCGCATGTTCTTGTGTTCTATTACTTCTCTCCATTCGAAGAATCTCCCTCCGGTAACTTGTGAAAACTTTTCCCTTTTCCGCTTCAGAATAAACATCTTAAGATCTTTCATTCTTCCCATTCCCTCCAGAACGGAATATAATTATTTAAATTGATAGCCCCCCCCGTTTGACCATTGCTGCTAGCAGTGTTCTCATGTATCCTCCAGATGAGACATGCTCTACAATCTCTCAAATAGATCCTGGATCTACTGAGTGTATAAAGGATGCTCTATTTATCCCTGCATAAACTATTATCTTGAGCATAGTTATGAATGTCCTAATGCAATAGTAAATGAAACAAATGCATTTGTGTTTTCAGTTTGTTTTAAATAAGCTTTATAGATAAATATATTTTAAAAGGCGAAATGCGCCCCACCACTCAAGCCGCAGTCTGCTAAAAGAGCCTGCCTCTGACCCGCCGGTGTGACTGGGGAAACCCAGCGCTGCCGTAGATGGCGATGCCCGGCGCTTCCCCAGCAGTGCAGATATTTCGGAGGGGCCTGTCGACCCTATGACCACATACCCCATGTGGAAGAGTAAGGAGTATATTTACCAGCAAGTGATATTCTTATTAAGCATTCGGAATCTTTATCAGTGTTCGCGAAAACCACCCAAAAAAGTGGGTCCCGGGGACCCTTCACTTCTAAAAATTGGGGTCCTACCTGACCTTTTCTGGGTCCCAACGGAATAAAGCCTCCTCTCGCCTTCTCCCCAGCATGGCTCATGTGGGTCGGGGGGGGGGGAGTATGAATTGGCCGACTCGCATAAAGATACATACAGTATACACTAGAAACTGTATAAACCTGAAAAAAGGGACAGTGCGCGCCGAAGGCGCGCGCTAAAAATTGAGGGCATTTTTTTTACATGCACACACCGTTATGCCCAGCACACATTACAGCACACGCCGTTATGCCCAGTACACATTACAGCACACGCCGTTATGCCCAGTACAATACAGCACACGCCGTTATGCCCAGTACACATTACAGCACACGCCGTTATGCCCAGTACACATTACAGCACACGCCGTTATGCCCAGCACACGCCGTTATGCCCAGCACACATTACAGCACACGCCGTTATGCCCAGCACACATTACAGCACACGCCGTTATGCCCAGCACACATTACAGCACACGCCGTTATGCCCAGTACACATTACAGCACACGCCGTTATGCCCAGCACACATTACAGCACATGCCGTTATGCCCAGTACACATTACAGCACACGCCGTTATGCCCAGTACACATTACAGCACACGCCGTTATGCCCAGTACACATTACAGCACACGCCGTTATGCCCAGTACACATTACAGCACACGCCGTTATGCCCAGTACACATTACAGCACACGCCGTTATGCCCAGTACACATTACAGCACACGCCGTTATGCCCAGTACACATTATGACCTGGTGCTAGGACCTCTTTGAGGGAAGATAGCCAACATTGGGGAGAAGTGACCCAAGGGGGTCCTGGTGCTGGGTACTGTTTGGCTGGAGGGTACCTGGTCTGGGTAATGGCAGCGGTTGGGTGCTGTTTGGCTGGAGGGTGCCTGGCGCTGGGTAAGTGTGGCAGCGGGAGTAGCGGGATACCTTTCTGCTGGATCAAGTTGCAGGCTCCAGCCTGTCCCGACACCGACACCCGGTCTCTGGTCCCCCGCTGCAGACGATGCTACACAAAGGTAGCATTGCCGCACTCAGTTGCGCTGTTCTCTGCAGCCGCTGGAGTTGGCTGTCACTCCACGCCGTCTCCATGTCTGCGCGCCGCTCTCCTTCTTCAGCCAGCGGGTGGACTAGTGCGGGCGCCGGAACGTTGCCGCACTTGGTCACAACTCCCGTCACTGGCTCTTGAGGCGTCCTCTCTCCCTCCAGCGGTCCCGGGGTGCATGCCTTCTCAGGTCAGGACAGCTTCTTCTCCCGTCCGCCTCTGATTTCCCGCCGTCACACGCGCTGCTCCCTCTGGTCACACCGCTTCCCTTCTCGCTGACCCCTCTTCTCACTAGTCACACCTCACTTCCTCCTCGCTCCCATACATCCTCCAGTGCTGTCAATCAGCCTGGGGATGTTTTCGTCGCACCCCAAATGATCTGGGTATTAACCCTGCCCCCACTGTACAATGATTGAGTCCCGGCGGCCGCTGCAGTGATTGGCTCGCAGCGGCTCACGCCGGCGTCTCAGTCACAGTCAGGCACAGAATCTGAATCTGCACAGCGCGTCCTCGGGGACCCCTTTAGTTTTGACAGCTGAGTCCCCGGGGACTGTTTTGGGGTAAAATACGCGCTATAGCGCGTTTTTGCGAACCCTGCTTTATGCTCCAACCAATGATTTTTTTTTGCTTTGTGTTTTAACACATGACCATTAAGTGTGGAGTGACTGGCATATTATTTAAGACTTTTAGCAGGTGAAAACAAGAATGACTCACTGTCAAATCTGCCCGGCATCCCTCTTCACATGTGTAGCTAAATTCCAGATTTGCACACAAACCCACATCATTAACCCAGGATTTCTGCATCTGTAAATGCAAACTACCCTGGACTAATGTCCCAACCAGGGTCACAGAGCAGAGTCCCAGGAAGTCCTCAGCTTGCTAGACCTGACATTCCCAGGTCACACGTCTGAAAGTGGTAGAAGATCCCCCCGAAAGCCCCTGTATTCCTTGTAAGATCACCAAGGGACAAATGGAGTATTACAACTATATTCTAAATATGGTATCTGTTTGGTCCCATTGATGCAATAAAAGGTTTTCGTTTGTAGTGACCATAAATGTAGCACCACCTTTCTCTGTAACACTTTATAATTAGTGACAAGCTATAGGAAAATGGGAGTTTTGGATGTGTTAAGAGTTGTGACAAACAGAAGATATATTAGATTCAAAAGAGGCTGGAGAAACAGACTATTGGAGGAAAAGTAGACCTAACACACACATATATTCTAAAAGAACAAATTAGAGTGCACCATAGTGCATGTATCGGTTTGTAACAATTTTATTCACAAAATCCACAGTGCAACTGATATAAGGTCACGTTCCAGAGTAAGTGGCTTTAGTGACCGCAAACTAATAGCATCTATCACAGTGCACAAGTAGATGGAGTGGTTACACCCTCTCCGTTCCTTCCAAAGCCGATGCTAGGCCATGCTCCAACACATTTCATCACAAGAACTCCGTCAGAGGTGTGTGTGTGTATATGTATATATATCCCCTGACCCTCACTAATCTCCTTCGAATCTCATCCTTAATAACACAGTAGAATCTACAGAATGTGTAAATATATAATATTGACCATTAAGATTGTCCGAACGGCATGGTTTCACCCCTGAAGAAGTCCATCATGGGACGAAACGAGTAGGGTGATTTCAGGATAACAGTGACTTGAAGTGGTATCAAGTTTTTGACAAGATGAAGCGAAAACCTTGTATGAAATACAATTGTGTTTTTTATTGTATGGAATAAATTTTACATATTTTATATTGATGTGTATTTGTCCTTGGTGAAACAACTATCAGCGCACTCCTATACCCCTTCTTCGCATATATATAATTTATATACATACATACATACATACATATTTTTTTTTTCATATTCCAAGGCAGAAGAAAAGGGTCCTTGGTGGACGTGATGGGGAGCGATTAGAGTAAAAGAAGGAGATGTAGTAAGGAAGGAATTTAATCCAATCCCAATCGACTTTATTCAGCACCTTCTAGAAGATAATAGATTCTGATTGGTTGTTATTACCCAGTCTTGTATTTTTGCTGTGTGTTGCTGATTGTAAACCACAATGGAATATACTGTGCTATATTAGTAACTGTTATAATTATGATGATTAAACTGGCAAGGTAGGAGCAAGCATCAGGAGTGTGTGGTGAATTGATGTCCGAAAGAAGGGAAGGCCGATGAGGTGGTAACATTGTGTTTGGCTTTGGTTGTAACAGTAAAGTGGGTAGATAAGTCTAGGCCAGTGAGGGGAGAGAGTAATAGTGGTGTGGACGAGGGCGTTGAAACTTGCAAAGCAGTGTGCTGTATTAAATGCAAACTTTACTTGCTGGTCCTGCATTATCATTTCATATGCACATTATTCGTGTAAGTATTGTTTTTACTTGTATAATTTTGAAATAATTTGATGCAATTTTCGGTACTTATGTAGTATCTGGGCGTCCGATTTAGAAGTCGGATCGGGCGCATCGCATGCGACCATCGGATGCGATGACCCGATTTTTCTATAGGAATCAATGTTAAAATGGACTGAGTCCATTTTAACATGAAATTCAATGGGAAAAAGGGGTCCTTTTCATACCCCTACTATCCAAGTGGGCATGGAGTTGGATATAAACCTGTCGCGAGCGTGGCGAGCGGACACAGAATACCGTCCCCTCGCGGGGCTCGCTTCGCTCGGCACGCTTCGGGCTCGGTGGCTCGCTACGCTCGCCACAGGTTTATATCCAACTCCATGCCCACTTGGATAGTAGTGGTATGAAAAGGACCCCTTTTTCCCATTGAATTCCATGTTAAAATGGACTCAGTCCAATTTAACATTGATTCCTATGGAAAAATCGGGGCATCGCATCGCATCTGATTGTATGCCTTAACTTAAGGCATACAATCAAAAAATCGGACGCCCAGATACTACATAGGTACCCAATTTTTTACTCATTTAATTCTGTTTTGGTGGTAAGTAGAATAGTACAAAACATATGTTTAAAGATATGGGGAATATTTGCACAATTATTCTGACTATATAGCGATTTGTTTTCTCTACGTTCCTCCACTATTGATTATACAGTTACACAATAAACCTATAAAATAAATTCATACTCCCAATTGTAATATGTAGGCATCAGCTTGTTCATTTTGGTGACCGCATGTAACTCTGAGGTTTTCCTAGATCTGCCCACTTATGCGCTGTGATAATCAGAGGGGTGAAGAGCGGTCCTGTGTACGGTCTCCTTGTACTGCTTGCCATATGACTGACCAGATGTTTAAAGTCGCTAGGAGCCACGCTAGTGACAAGTTACTTTTGGGGTTGATTCAATATGGTGCCCAGTGAATAGCGCCGGGAGGGATCTCCTGTAGCTATTCTAATTAGCACGTCGCTAAGTTGAATGCATTTTATAAATTAAATTCCCTCGGCAATGCTTTTGGTGCTGTACTAATGCTTAAAATGCATCGCCACCCTAGCTTTGTTGGATTTGTGCTTTCACCCTAGGATGGTTGGGTGCAGAAATCCACTGGTCTGAGTTAGCTGCATGCTGTTTAGAGTAGCTGCGGGAGCTCTCTCCTGGCGCAATTTGCTGCGCACTGTATTGAATTGACTCCTCTGAGTTCAATAAAAAAAGTGTATTACTATTTAGTTGCTAGGGAAGGTTTTCGTCATGAGACGAAACTGGGTTACATAATTAGATGTTTTCTTGTTAATTGTCTTACAGATATGGACTCCCCAGGACCGAGAATCCATTCTAAAGAATTTGTCACAGTTGCTACTTGACAAGGAATGCACTTTGCTGATTGGGCGACAGCTTCGACCTTTGCTTTTGGATTTATTGGAGAGAAATGCTGAATGTATGAAAGTCGGTGTCAACCATGACCTACATGAGAGGCTGTGTGTGGCTATGAGCAGACTTGTCACAAGCCATCCGGATGTCCTTCCGTGAGTAGCGCTGCCTGGAACGATATGATGTCACAATAAATACAGAATATTTTCTTGCTGAATATTGCTTTAACATTCATTATTAAAAATGTGAAAAACTATTGTCAGTTTGACAGTTATGTCTATGAAAGGAAAGGAGGAGCACATGAATAGAAAATATCATACTCAACTCCTTGATTGCCAAGTGAAAGTTACCAAGCAAATATTTTTATTTATCATAATCTGTAAGGTTTACTTTTTATATCGGAAATATAATAATTTTTTTTTTTCCCACATTTTTATTTGAATTTATATAACAAATGTGAGCAACGTGGGAATTTTTAACTGTTATTTTAAACATCTCTCACAGATGTTATCACTCACTGGGTTCATGTAAACCCCCCCCCCCCCCCCTCCCAAAAAGATATATTTTTTTTAATCCACTCTAGGTCTACAAATGATATGAGGTATTCTATCTATTGGATAAAGAAAATGTTGACAGGGACATAAATGTAGACACCTAATAAATGTTGGCAGGGTCAAAATGTCAACAGTTTAAGTTGCTATTTTAAAATATAGGCAAATTATAAGGTCGCCAAAACATATAAAATAATACTGAAAAATGACTAATGGGCAAATGTACAAAACATTGTCGGACAAGTGTTTTACGCATGAGCAGTCATCCTACCTAGCATGTCATCCATAATCAATGAGCACGGATTAACTGTTTGCCTGTTATGTGGTGCACCATACATTAATTGGTGTTGCTGCTAAACTCCTCTATAGTAGCACTAAATAAATGACAACACAGTAGCGTTAATCCCTTGCTTAAGTAATGACAAGCTAGCCATGTTCACTTCCTTGTTGCCCTGTCGACCTTTTTGGTTGTCTAAATTTTGATCTAAAATTTAACAATGGGCTTGATTTAGAGATGAACACAGTAGCAGAGTAACTGTAGACACGGCTATTCTACTGAAATATGCTAATTCTGCAAGATGTGCAATAGGCAGCTCCTGTTATGCCTGTTTTATTCGCTGCTGTGGCTTCCTCTTCCAATAAATCTGCAACTGAATATACAGGCACTGACATCTGCACTACCAGAAAACAGGGACGACCGCCCCTCTTTTTGCGTACACTGGGGCAGATGTATTAAGCCTGGCAAAGAGATAAAGTGGAAGAAGATAAAGCACCAGCCAATCAACTCCCAACTGTCATATTTCAAACACAGCTGATTGGCTGGTGCATTATCTCCTTGTACTTTATCTCTTTGCCTGGCTTAATACATCTGCCCCAATGTCAGTACTGCCGTCAAAGATCTAATGGGACATGACATGCAACAATTCACAAGCCTCACATTATCGTAGTTGCAAACAATTGGGTTTTTATACAACTATGAATCACGCCCTACATCCCTTAGTTTGGTATGCTTATGTAACTTAAAGCAGAATCTAAGCTCCTCAGACATGGGAAAGGATTCACTTGAATAGCAGGAGTTGCATAATTGGTCCGTTTTTTTATGCTGTCTAGGTTTGCATTGCGGTACTTCCAAAAGGCCTCACCAGTGTTCCATAGACTTTTCCTAGAAAGCTGTGATTCCAGCACAGTCCGTTATGGGCGTAGACGGATAAAACTGCGAGAACTCATGGAAGCGGCTTACAGATTTCTGCAACAGGATAATCCTTCCTTCAGAGACATGTGGGACTGGAGCGTCTGTATACCTCTACTGAAAAGTCATGATTTAGTTGTCCGTTGGTGAGTATTTTTTGCAATAATGTTTTTGCTGATTTATACATTAATGATAGAATGAGCTTGCTTTGTTATTGAGGTGTGTGATTGTTTGCTTTTCAGCTATGTGTTGGGGTTCCTCTTACCATCTCTACACTGTTTTCATGAAGTTCTCCTGTCCCAATTGTAGGAGCATAACCAATACAGCCACCGCCAGGTTTATTTCTCAGTCTACCTGCAATAATAATTGTTTCTCCTGATTTATTTACTTACTGTTGCATCACCTCTTAGTTAGTGCCCGTAGCTGGATCCCAATGACTGCTTACTTACAGCCTGACTCAGGCTTTTCAGAAGGGGCCGAATTCGCGTATTTGCACATGTGCAGACCCCCGGTTAATATCACACTCACGAGGCGTTTGCACGGGTAAGGGAGGGAGGGTGGTGGTCGTTCCCATGAAAGTACTGGGCATTCCCGTGGAAATGCAGGTGTGGCATTCCCTGCTCGAGGCTGGAGGCTGACAGTCACATGACTTCCCACCCCCAATACGGCGATAAGCGGGCAAGATAAATGTCAGTTCAGACTGACTTTTATTTGCGTACAGCAGAAAAATAATTTGGTTAGCAACCATCGAAAGATTTTTCCTCCGGGTGGCCGCATGCAAGGGGATGGGTTCGCATACACATCCCCTTCATGCTACCGAGGGAATGTAGGGGTGGTGCTGGGGGCGTGGGGGGTCGCGTTTGTTGGGGTGGTGAATATAAGCTGCCTAGTGAACGGGTCTGAATAAGGCCCTTAGTGTTGCCTTTAGGGCAATATAATAATACAGGCATCTTGCAGAAGTAGCGTAGGATCTTTTGGAATAGTTTTATGTTCAACTAATGCTCTTGAGGTGTGATATAGTGCGAACTACATCTCTGTATTCTCTATCAACCATGGGACACTGGGGGTATTGGGAGATGGTGTAGGAAAAGTCTGGCAATAAATAGTTAAAACTTGACAACACTGGCTGCTCCTCCTCTGTACCCTGAAAAGTTACTTCCATTCTATAATGTACTGAGCACTTTTCTTACTCTGGGCAGGACTGCTGCCATTGTGCTACCATCCCATCTTGCAGGTCCCAGTCAGTAGCAATGGCTGGTCCTTGAAGTACACAGGGTGACAGACGCCTTGGTCGGAGAAGTGGTACAAACCAGCACTGTAGTCAGCCATTTTAACTATAGTGGTTGATCTCGTTTTGGTGTAGGAGGCCCCCGTGCAATCAGCTTTGTGAAGGCACAGAGTGCTGGTCCCTCACTGGAGGGTGTGGATCATTAGGTTGACAAGCATAAGGTCGACAGTCCATAGCTCAACCACTATTGGTTGACACATGAAAAACATGTTTACATGCATTGGACCGACATGAGTTTTTTTTTTATGTCAACATGAGCACTGTATTGGTATACCGCATCCTCTCGCATAGCTCTCTGCGCTCCCCATCCCTCTGCCCACTGTGATGGTGCAAGTCTGTCTAAAAAATAAAATTGTTGACCCAATGACCCCAGTCCTTGCCGGATGGGCTGGGGGAGAATCTTCTCCTGTTTTTTGTTTTACTGCCCTTTGGTAGGTTTCTTTATACAGGTAGCATATCAAAGGTCCCCTTACTCTCTCCTCACAGATGCTATATGGCCATCCTCCATTAAGGGGCTGCTAAATTGGCAGCTTAAGAGTGCAGCTCCTCCTATGTATCACATTTTTTGTGAAATACAGAGGTGGTATGTCCTTTACTTCACCTAGCTAGGAGTTGCTGTAGTTGGGTGCAAACTTTACCTTTTTTTTTTCTGTGCATTTTTTAACTACTACACTGCTGTGTGCATGGTGTTTTCAAGCACACAGCTACTTTGCATATGTGATGCATACTATAATATATGTAATACTATAATATATGTAATTTCTATGGCACCACAAGGGTTCTGCAGCGCCTGACAAAGTAGATAAATAAATTGTAAAAAAGAAAATGACTTGCAGTACAAAATGATGTAGCACAGGTACATGATATATTAACATTGCTGGATCTGGGGTTATGAAATTAAGAATTAAGGGTGCCATTGTATGGAGTAGAAGATAGTCTAGGTAAGTGGTTCCCCACCTCATTCTTCAAGCACCAAGATAACTGTTCACATTTTCCAGGTGTCCACACAGTCACAAGTGAAATAATAAGCTCCAACTGTGGATATTTTAAAATGTGTCAGTGAGTAATGCGTGCACCTGGGGAGCTAGTATATACAGATACAGTAGAAAAAATTTGGTAAGATGGATAGGAGGGAGGTGTGGGTTGTTAGGTCTACACTCGCCACACTATTTTATTCTCCCACCATGCCCTAGTGGATGGTAGGGCATGAAATACCGCCTATCTGCTCAAAAAACAGTGAAAAACCCCATGTCGACCTAATGCTTGTGTTGACCTAGACACCTGCCGAGCTAGACACCTGCCTGTCGACCTAGTGGGGTCGACCTTCCTGCCTGTCGACCTAGTGGTGTCGACCCAAAGCTTGTCGACCCAGTTGGTGTAGACCTAATGACTGTATACCGGCCTAGGAAATAGGGTTTGGTGGGATGTGATATCCTGACGAATGGAGTCCATATTGAATGTGAAGTGGGTGGCAAAGCAAAATACCGAAAATGAAGAGCAGAGTTGAGACAGGGTAGGCAGATAGGGGAGTTTACAGTGACAAATAGATGCAGGGGTTTGAAGACAGGAAGGAGTGAGGTTTTGGTAATACTGATTACAGAGGGAAAGGGCAGCACTGTGGTATGACAGCATACATCTGAAATGGAGGAAGTCTGCTTTAGAGCAAGATTTACACTGTCGCTTGACAGTAAGTGAACATTTTTACAGACAAGTATACCATTTTGTTCTAGTTCCAGTTCAGGGTTTCCATTTGTTGGGCACAAATTACCTTATAGTGGACTTCATGTGACTTGTAGCCCCCCAAAAAAGTGCGCTAAATGGTCACAGTTCAGAAAGGATGGAGAACATAATTGAGGATGAAGGAGGTTGTAAAAGAATAAGTATTTTTGTATTTATTGGTTGGGATTTGGCACTGTTTATCTAATGTAGTGCCTGTGTTTCTGGAGTCTAGGAGAGATGGAAAAAGGAAATTTTGTTTAAAATATAGATTTTATTATTTGCAGAATAATGTTGTGAAGGAAAATGAGTTTTTTTACTTGCTGTTTTTTATTTATTTGGGGGGGGGGGGGGGGTTACACCTATATGGGGGTCCCCTGAGTGGGAAATTTCCACTGCCGTGTCACAAATTGAGATACCCAACAGGGGTTCAGGTGATCTGCATGTGGGGTATCTTGAAACCTCCGTAGGTCCATGATAGTGATCTATGGTCTCAAATGTGATGTGCCGTAGAAATAGGAGTCAGGTTCTATCTGTTATTGCTTGGCGGGGTAGGAAGGAGCCTGTGTAGGCTTAAGGCAGTTCTATGAATTCCTGTACAATCTCATAGGTTTTGGTTGACCTATGTCCTTTCCAACCGCCTCCTCAGTAAGTAAAGTATTTTGTCTCAGAAGCTTTTTTAGAGGTTTGAGTGTCTGTGGGGGGAAGAGCCTTACGGCTTCGGGCGATCTCAGTGGACCCCTTTACAATCACATAGGCTACTGCCTATGTCTTCCCCCACTGGTTGGTGTCTGTGTCCCTAGCTGCGGCTCTCCTCCGTCTGTGTGTCGTGCAGATGGGGTTTAACACTTAAAGTTAGACGGGTTCGTTTTGCAGTGTTGTGTTTTTTCAGCTGTAATGACTGTTTGTAGAGTTGTCACACAGACGGTCCTTCTCCGTCTCTGCGCCCGGCGTGCGCTTGTTGATGGCGTCACCTGGACTCCGTAGTTGTACACGGAGCTCTTTGCCTGGTGTTGAGTGCTTCAGATCTTCTCCCTATGCTGTTGGGAGGGGTCTGGTTAATGTGGTGTACTGTTCTCTTACGTGTTTCGGCCTCTTACAGCCTTTTTCAAGGATGTTGATTGTGGGTGTTAGGCAGAGTTTTGTACTTGCCGCCTGCAGTTAATTGGATGCTTGGAGCAGTTCTTATTGGTTCACAACCTATGATGCTGCTATGTGGTGGGTGACACATCCACCACAGTGCAATCCTTTTCTGTAAAATAATAAGTGAATATCTGTGCATGATTTTACTGTGAAATTTTTTTTTTTAAGCGCCTGTTGTAATCGCCTCTCATAATATTGCAATGTTTTTGGTTCATGCAATTTTTCTTTTTGAATGAAGTATACTGTAGTATTGTATCATTCTCACTTTTTGCTATTCTTTTCAGGTACACCGCTCATTGCCTGGCTCTTGTTACCTGTATGTCTGATGAAAACCGGCAAATCTTTTTGAAGAAATTGTTCAGTGCAGACGAAATAATTAATTTCAAACTTCAGTAAGTAGTTTTTTCTTTGGTCTCATCTACTTTTCCTGCTGTGAATTACTGGAGTAATGACACTGATTCTTATTTACAGGTGGTTGGATGAGCTGCGTGGTCAGGGCATTGAGCAGGGGATTAATATGACCAATCAAGAGAAGTCCTTGTGGCACAAAGATAAGAGCCAAAAATACACCCAGGGCCATATTGTGTCTGGTGATCTTTGTTCTCGCGTTGTTCCAGTTTGTGGAATAATACTTACTAAAAAATTACTTAAGATCAGAGAGCAGGTAAGTTCTATTTGTTGCTAGAAAGTGATAAGACAATGCTATATACTCTAAATATGAATTAAGGTTGAACGACTGCGTAGTCCAAAACGACAAATGGAAAAGTGTGTGTGTGTGTTTGGCTATGTATAGTTAGTTATCTGTTTATGGGGACACTACACCGTATGGGTTGCTTGTGGGCACAGAAGGAGCTAGCACTAAATTAGACTAGTGTCACTATGTGCTTTTTATTTTATTTTTTAAATCTCCTTTACAACCGCTGCTGTTCATGGTTGAGCTTATTTGTATTGGCTTTCTTGTGTTTTTTTATTTATTTTATTTTTTACTTTGGTTGCTGTGATCAGCCGTATATATCTCCTGAGATACAGGGGTGGTGGTGGCCAGAGGACTAGGGCTTTGAATGTTTTGTGTAGGTTCATATGGCTGCAGGGGAGGTGGAGGAGAGGTTCCAGGCACAGTGCCACCTAGGGATTGACTCACTAGGGCCCAGTCTGAACCTACGGTGTGCTGGGAGTTGGGCCAGAAGTTTGCACCTTCGCAGATTGCAGCATTGGAGGTGGCAGACTTTGAGATCAATCTTTGGTATCGAGCTGGTGATGAGGTGGAATGCCAGAGATTGTTTAGAGGTAAGCTTGTGCTTGTAGTGATCCCGCTAGGCTGTTTTAGCGGGGCGCTGAGCCCTGCCCGTTTTTTAAAGGGCAAAATGTGCCCTGCCCCTCTAGCAGCGCCCCGCTAAAACAGCCTGGTGCCTGCCCGACTCCTTGCATGGGGTAGCCCAGCGCCGCCTTAGACGGCGATGCCCGGCGCTTCGCCGGCATCAAGGCACCTTCCCCCTGTGGTGACAGCATTTTCGGCCCGGCCCGCCCACTTTCGTGACGCCGGCGGCCGGCCCGCCCACTTTCGTGATGCCGGCGGCCCAGGACCGCCCACAAGTGTCCCGTCGGCACAATTTCTAGAGTGAACACTAGCTTCATTAAGGTGTGGAGGCCATAAACTGCAGGGTCACCAGTGGTGACACACTGCTCCGGAGTAGTTCCCAATGTAGCCCTGGTAAAGGGAAGAGGGCTAGTGGCTGAGTCAGGTGAGACTGTATATATGACGCCAGCCAGAAGCACAAAATAACTACATCTGGTCTAACTACTTTCCTGCCCATTCCCTCAGTTTGGTGATTTTTAATGACGCATAACCTGCTAATTATTCAGCTTATACTGGAGAGGGTTCCTTGGTGTGTAATTAAATAAAGAAGCTGCTGAGAAGGGAGCTGGAGGAGAGGAGATTATAAAAGTATCTTGGGGCAAGGCTGAGGAAAGAACAGGAGGACCAGGTAGTCACTAGAGAGACACTAAAAATGCCCATACACTGAGGCGATTTGGTCCAATTTAGTCCGATTGCGACCAATCGGCCCTTTAAATCGGATCAAATCGCCTGTCCCTGTCTGACATGCCATCTGGTCCGAAGCGCGGTCCCGTGTGCATCGTACCCGACCAGGTGGTCGGACCTGCTGCCCGTCTGACCAACCGTCCTGGGACCTCCCTCCTGGCGGCGGGGGAGGCAGGGACGCATGTGATCCATCACAACGGATCGCATGGGTCCCTGCCGCCGGGAAGGTCCTGGCGGCTTGCCAGGGTATCGGGTGTCCAAACACTGCTGCGAGACGTCGCAGCAGTGTATTTGCACCTTAACAGTTTGAAGGCAGGTCGCCCACTGCTCACATGAGTTCCCGCCCATAGACTCTACCAGGGGAGGCCTCAGCTGGCTGCACCATGGCACCATGGTCAACAACGCACCTCCTTTTTAAACACTAAATTTGAATAACCTAAGGGGGTTTATGCAATTGACTACAATTTGACAACAATCAGTTAGATTAATTATAGGTTGTAGCTAAACGGAAGAGATGTGTTTAAAATAATCCAACCAGATGGCAGTTTCAAAAAAGAAAAAGTAAGAAAACTTGTCATTGTAATTTTAATATTTTCTGTTTTTATCCAGTTTTTCTTCTATGATGACTAAAAGATCTGTGCAAATTGTTTTGAGGCAGACTTACTTGATTTCTTGTTTCTAAAGCCTCTACTTGTCAATGTCTTTTTTCTGCATTTAGGTATTTGCTTGAGAAAACTATTGTACAGTACTTAAAACATACATGCTTGTTCTGTTATAGGAAACAAATACTAGTCCGCTTGTGTTGGTGGAATCTACTTGTAGAAGTCTCCATAGTCTGGCTCAGGCAGTCTCCTTTCAGAATGCAGTGCTTCTGGAAGGACCCATAGGATGTGGAAAAACTGCATTAGTGGAGCACCTGGCCACACTCACTGGACGAATGAAACCACCTGATATTTTGAAGGTTCAGCTTGGTGATCAAACGGATAGTAAGGTAAAGAAAGCGCTATATACAGTATACTATGTTTTGTCTTAATCGTATAACTTATAGGCTTTACCAGTAGTAGTGGCCATTTCTATTAACCACTTGAGTGGTTTGCCCGGATATTTTCCGGGCTCAGCTGCGCCGCTGCAGCGGGCTGTCCCAGACAATTTCCGGGCATACCACTATGCAGTAGGTGCGCGCCACTGGTGCACTACCCCCCCCCCCCCCTCCTGTCGGCCCCACCCCCTCCGATCCGGCAAGCACCCCTGCCGCCATTTGCCATTTGCAGCAGTGACGTAGAAGGCAGGCTTGGGGATATTCAGGAGGACTTGGGAGCGCTCAGGAGGTCAGGATAATGCCGAACAAATGCCGGAGGGGGAGGGGGGGGGGGCGCCTTCCTGCATCCTGTGGTAAGTTTTGCTGGGGCAGGACAAACCTGCCTTGGTAGATTTGTCCTTCCCCAGGAAAACCCACCACTCAAGTGGTTAAATTTGTTCTTCTTTTCTCTCCTGTTTTTAGGTGTTAGTGTTTTTTTCCATCACTATTATGCTAGTCCATATCCTATTTTACTTCTTGTTAGAAACTTGCACTTTAGGTGTGTCTGGCTACAGCAGTGGTCAGGGAACGCGGTCCTTATTACCCCACGCAGTGCATGTTTTGCAGATCTCCTCACAGAATCACAAGTGAAATAATTAACTCCAATAAACAGATGAATACATGTGAATACACACATGTATCCAGAGAGCGCCACACAATTTATTGTTGTAAACATATATAAATAAAATGGTTATACCATAAGTACAAATTTATAATAAAAAAGACATATATTAAAAATGAAGATAAAAGGAGCAACGCATACTGGTATAAAAGTAATTGCAGCAAATAATAGTCCGAATAATTGGTAGTGCAAATGAACTCTCCTTAGTTGTAAATTACAATTAGTTTAATCGCTTCCTGTATGAAGCTTGAAGATGGTATTTTCCAGGGAGACTGTAAGGATATTTAGTAGCCGTTTTTTTTATAGGTTTTGTAAATGTAGTCCATCCTGTCTGTGGACCGCTCAAGCTGCACTGTCGGCTGTCGCCGCCTGTTGACGATCAGCTGATGTACTTGATACAGTGAGCGAGCCGTCCACCTTCGACGTACAGCCAGATGGAAGCCGCTGAACTGCCGGGGACTAGGAGGAATAATGTAAGGTGCAGGTAGACTCACCCAGGCCGCTCTGGTTTTATCTCTTCTGCGAGAGAACGGCTTGTGTTGTAGATGCCAGGGCACTGGGGGTCTCCTGTTGATCACTGGCGTGGATAAGCCGGCTCAAGCCGGCCTGGGTGAGACGGCTCGCTCACTGTATCAAGTACATCAGCTGATCGTCAACAGGCGGCAACAGCCGACAGTGCAGCTTGAGCGGTCCACGGACAGGATGGACTATATTTACAAAACCTAAAAAAAAAAAACGGCTACTAAATATCCTTTCAGTCTCCCTGGAAAATACCATCTTCAAGCTTCATACAAGGAGCGATTAAACTAATTGTAATTTACGACTAAGGAGAGTTCATTTGCACTACCAATTATTGGGACTATTATTTGCTGCAATTACTTTTATACCAGTATGCGTTGCTCCTTTTATCTTCATTTTTAATATATGTCTTTTTTATTATAAATTTGTACTTATGGTATAACCATTTTTTTTATATGTTTACAACAATACATTTACAAATGCTTTGAATTAATTCCAATTGTGTGGCGCTCTCTGGATACATGATAATTTGTTAATTGGGAGCAGCCATCTACTTTTTAATATCTCTCTTTCCAAGGGTGAAATAGTGTTTGCGACCGATTGGTTGAGTTTCAACCTAAGTTTTTCAAATAATTAACTCCACCTGCGGACCTTAAAATATGTGTCTTTAAGTAATTGCATGTTTTGCTGTGCACCTGCTGGGTTGCCAGCAAAACATGCACTGTGTGGGGTAATGAGGACCGAGTTCCCTGACCACTGGGCTACAGGTTTGCGGCTATAGCAGCTTACTGTAGGAGGAGTGGTGTGTAAACCATTGCGGTTAATAGCATAGCGTTAGCGGATGCTTGTTCCGTGCTATTTATAGCCTCTATTTCTTTTTTTGCTTATTTAATTTTACTTTATTATTCATTCTAAGGAGGAATTAAGTTTGTTGGGGAAATGCACTGTGGGCTAACTTAGTGTTCAATCTAGCACCCACCATATTTGAAAACCCATGCAGTTCCTCTTCCCTGCCTGCGGTGTCGCTGTCTGCTGTAGAGTGGTGGGTTTTGCTGGGGCAGGACAGGTTTGTCCTGCCCCAGCAAAACCCACCACAGAGCTGTGGCCTCTGTTGCTCCCCCTCCCCCTCATATCTGCTCTGGCAATCATATGCCTGCCCTCCTGGGCCCTGCCGCTGCCCTAGCTGCCGATCATAACAGGTGGCAGGCTCAGGGATGGGGATGTTCGGGTCTGTCTCGGGCACCCAAATTTCTGAGTCACGCCGATCTGCGAGCCTGTCGCGTGCTTACTAGAACTAATGGCTACGGGGGCAGAGGAGCTCCGGCGAACAATCGCTGAAGAGATGAGAGGGGAGAGAAGCGCTGCCACTGGGGGGGTGCCCGGACAGGTTATGCACAGCTGCAGGCACGACTGGCGCACACTTTCATTTTAGTGGTATGCCCTGAAATTTCCTGGGGCAGCCCGCTGCGGCAGTCTAGAAGGCTACATAAGCTACATCTACAGCTCCCCCTTGATCTATTATTTTTGTCACCCAGTCAAAAAAGGTGACATGATCTCCCCCCAGTAAACCCATGTTTAGGATACTGTAAATTGCTGGTTTTGAGAGATTCTACAACTCTGTTAAGAGTTTTTCAATTAATTTCCCTACTACTGATGTAAGGCTCACTGGTTGGTAGTTGTTTACCTCTTCCTTGCTTCCACTTTTGTGCAGTGGGACTACATTTGCTGATTTCCAGTACTCTGGGATTACTCCAGTAGCTAGCTACTGGTTGAATAATTCTGTTAATGGTTTTACCAGCTCCCCTTTTAAGCTTTTGGTACTTGTTTCCTAGCACGGCCACAATCGCATTGATCTTGTGCCCTTAATAGTGGTATGCGATGGCCCCCGACGTGATGGACCCGATTTCCCATTGAAATGCATTGAAAAGTTAAAAAATCGCGTCGGTCGCGTCGCATGCGGCTAAATAAGCATTAAATGGTCCCGTCGCGATGCCCCCGATTTCCCATAGGGAACAATGTTAAATGGCTCAATTTACCCAAATCAACAGGGAACAATGTTAAATGGTCCAGAAACCCCCAAATACACCCCATAACAGTGAAATGGCCCCCCAAAATTAGTTAACGCCACCCCACGATCAACGTGAACCCGAAGCGTGGCGAGGTGCGGCGGTACGCGTCCTCCGACCTTTTCATACCCCCACTATCCATGTCGGCGTGGAGTTGAGAATAGAATAGTGTGGCGAGCCACCGAGCCCGAAGCGTGGCGAGCGGACGCGGATACCTTCACAGGTAAACGCGTCCCCTCGCGGGCTTCACAGGTGTCCGCGTCGCCACGGACACCTGTGAAGCCCGCGAGGGGACGCGTATAACTGTGAAGGTATCTGCGTCCCCTCGCATTGTCTGATGGAACCATGATTCTAAATCCTTAAGGCCCCCATACATTATGCGATTTTGGACTGATTCCACACGATTTGAGCACTTGGGCCGATAAATCGCGTGAAATCGGACCAAAATCGCATGTGTTTGACATTTGATCCGATGCGCGGTCCTGAAGAGGACCAGCCGGCTGGGGACGAAGTGGCTGGCTGGGGAGGAAGCAAGTGCGGCAGCAGCCGTAATCAGATCAGTGCTGGGGCGGGCGGCGGTGACCAGATCATCAGTGTCTGTCCACTGCCGTAGCAAACGGGCAGGCAGCAGCGGCAATTACAACTTTAAGATAACGTGTCAAATGACTGCCCGGCTAATGATTGGCTGAGAGTGCTCTATCTCAGCCAATCAAAAGCCGGAGAGTCATTTGACACATTATTTTAAAGATGTAATAGCCGCCGCTGCCCACCCTCTCGCTACGGCGCTGGACAGTGGACAGACACTGATGATCGATGGTCACCGCCCCAGCACTGATCTGATTAACGTTGCTGCCCCACTGCTTCCTCCCCAGTCGGCCACTCATTTGAGAGCTGCCGTCCGCCCCCACTGCTCCTCACCGCCCTGCAGCTCCCCGTTGTTATTTTTTTTACATGTGATAAATCGCATGTGATTTATCACATGTAAAAAATAGCACCTCAAGTCCTAAATTGTATGTGAGCCTCCCGGGGAACTGCTGGGTGGCTCGGAGGAGAATTGGGTCCGACTTGTCCTAATGTATGGGGGCCTTTTGATTTTTTCTGAACATGTGGTTCAGACTAGGGAGGCAAATCCCGGGTTATTTTTTATTTTAGATCCCAGTATTCGGGATTAAAAAAAACCTAATGCCACACTGCTCTGTGAACTACTGTAAAGCAGTCCTGGCAGAGAGCAGGTGCGTGACCACTATTACGCTGCACAACCTGGTTGACGGGCAGAAAAAAAGGTTAATGTGCATTTGTATCAGGTAACTGGAGGCTCCAATCCTGGGATTGAAATCCCAGCAAAATTTGAACTGTTCCAGGATACTGGCTATCATGAGATTGGAATTCCTAGTACAGACTATGTTCAAAAGGGTTGGGATCATTTGGTCTACAGCATGATGGTTGACAGTCATTAGATTGACATGGGAAAAGGTCGACATTGTTCTAGGGCAAAAGGTCGTTAGTTTGACAATGTCTGTCGACAGTCAAAAGGTCGACATGTGGTTTTTAATTGTTTTTTGACCTGAATGTCAACACAGTCGACATGGACACAGTTTCAAGTGCACCGCATCCCCTTGCTATGCGTCGGGCACGGTGCCTTGCTGCGCTCGGCACACTATTTTATTCTCCCAGCACACCCTAGTGCAGGGGTCCTCATACTATTTTGCTCTGGGACCCCATCAGACAATATAAATAATGACAGGACCCCAGCAAGTGACTGCAGAAGGTCATCACATCACCTGTGTAGTCAGCAGACAGCACATACATGGCAGCATTGTGGAGGCACAACATGATGGGAGGAGTCTAAAATAACAGTCAGTCCAACAGATTTTTCAGACCCCTTGAATCACTAAAATAAGAAAAGTCATCAGCCTGATTGTCAGCAACATGGAGCCACAACCCCATGCTGAGATGGTCGGGACCCACTTTGGGGTTAGGACCCACAGTTTGAGAACCGCTGCCCTAGTGGATGGTAGGGCATGAAATACTGCCTGTCTGCTCAGAAAACAATAAAAAAACCCATGTTGACCTTTTGACTGTCGACCTAGACATTGTCGAACGAATGACCTTTTGACCCTTTCCCATGTCGACCCAATGGTATCAACCCAATACTGTTGATCAAATGACCACATCCCATTCAAGAAGAAAACACTATTTCAGCCAAAAACTACCACAAGGACTTGAAGATTTAAAACACCTTATGTGAAGCGTCTCTATATTTGTATATGATGTTGTTTTGTCTGCAAGACTTGAGTGTTTAAAGCTCAGATATTTGAAAAAAACATTCAGAGAAAAGTCTTAAAGTATGTCTGAAGAAAAGGCTTTTTTGTTGTTTTATTTTTTATTTTTTTTACAGTAATGCATGTTCAGTTTTCACCCCCTACCCAAACCTAATTGGCACTGCAGCACAATCCTTAAGAACCTCATACTGTAAAGATAAAATATAGGTTATTGAAAGATCTAAACTGGGGTCTGTATCTTAAGTGCTGCTTTCCTAATTTTCCATTCTAAATAGCCTATGCTTAAAACAAACCATGCTCAGTACTGGGAAGGGTTTCTTACCTGTGGGCAAGTCTGCCTATTCCTGAAGATGTGCGTGCACCTTTTAACCCTTTAAGTGCCAAGGGAATTTGCCAAAATTGGTGTGAAAATTGCCAAGTAAACATTTCTATTCGTATCATAATGACCTGTAATGTTTGACTGAAAAAAGTGTGCGACTGTGCGCTTAGAAGACCACTTTAAGCCAGATCTATATTATTTCCTCTTAGAGCTGCAGTGAACTGTGGCTACCACCCCACATGAAAGGAAAACAAGATAAAACAAAAGGCACTGCGCTGTAATGGAATTATTTAAATAAAAAATTGTGAAATATTGACACTGTTGTGAATTCATTTTTGACAAATTTAGTCAATATCTTTATCTAGACGACGTGTAACAACAATCATATAAATAAATTACAAGAAAAATACATATACATGAATGGATTTAGAAATACAGCATGTGACCAATTTGTAGCAAGAACTATATGTAAAACATTTTCAGCCGAGCAAAAACTTAGTATTCAAAAATGGTTAGTAGCACACATACAGTATGATAGTATTATACAAGATGATACTAGCATTGCATACGGAAGGAAAGTTCTTGAAGAAGCAGATGCAAATGGTTATTTCTGCCAAGCAAATGATGCTTCTGGTTCTAGTAAGGCTTGATAATAAATTTGCCAAATCAAGCTATTTAAATGGTGAAGCAGTTCTGCATAAATGCAACTTGAAGTATATTTACTGATCCCTTTTAGGTCGTGTCTGCAATCTTTCCTGTCCACAGATATTTACCAAAGGAAAGCGGCAGATAACTGTAGAATGGATCTGGCAGGAAAAAAGGGCTCCTGACTCCTGGTTATAGGTTAGCAGTCCTTTACCATATCTGGGTCAGCCCACCGCCAGCACATCCAACTGGAACAAATCTGGTACCAGAAACGTAATGACTTAAACGGTTCTCAGCTTTTAATCAAATCAGGGGCTTCCTCAGAGAACGTATGAGCCATTGATACACTTTGTAGCTTTATATAAGCCCCTTAATTGCAGTCAATTACTGGTTTTCGCGGGCACGAGTGTCCACTTCTGCATCCCGCACCTCATTGTCAAGTGCATTTCTGTAATGTTTACCTTTTTTACATAGGAATTTTCTTTGCACAACGGTTTTTCTTTGACTTTATATAACAAATATGAGCAACGCTGGCATTTTTAGCAGATATTTTAAACAGCTCACTAATGTTGTCACTTATATGGTTAAGCAGATAAGGTGGAGACTCTTTCTCTACATGGCACACATGCTGAACAGTTGTGCCATGCAGCCAGTTGGTCTTCAGTGCCAAATATGACGGGTTTCATATTCTGTGGACGGGTTTCATATTCTGTGACAAGACATTGCTAGCTTTGTCTATAGCCTGCCACAACTTTTGTAACTATCTCTTTTGGATGTCCCTATGGTAGTTTGTCCCCCTCCAGTCTGTGAAAAAAGATTTAGTTTTTTTCCTTTTAACTTTTTCTAATAGTCCATTGAAGACACTATATTTACACCATTTTTGTTCTGTTCTTTAGCATGTTCAATGTAATCTTCAAGACTGTTCAAATCTTATTGGAAACTTGTCTGTTCAAACTCATTTCCAGCTACAGTAGCTACCTTGTGTATAGGGGTAGGGGAGGTGGGTGGGGTGGTCTGATCTCTTTGACAGTTAATGCAAAGGCTCCTTGATCCACGCTCTATATACCTCCATGTGAATTATGATCTGAAAAAAAAAATGCAAATCTAATAAAGAAAACTGATTTCATACCTATGTCACAATGATGATAAAACTTTTACTCCTATTGCGAAAAAGCGCAAAACCAGACTATTTGGAATGTTACTAAGAAAATTATGTAATTCTTAAAATATTAAGTGAAGAGAAAGCTATTTACTTTTACAACGGTTTCCATACAATACAGGAATAGTTTTTGATATGAGTGATCCTGTTTTGCTTCTTAGACGTTGCTTGGTATGTATCGCTGTACAGATGTCCCTGGAGAGTTTGTGTGGCAGCCTGGAACTTTGACACAAGCCGTTACCAGTGGCCACTGGATTTTGCTGGAAGATATTGATTATGCCCCACTGGATGTAGTAAGTAGCTGCTTTTGTCTATTCAGAACTTGCTTAACAATAAAATAGGCACGCTTTAACTGTTTATTTCATTCTTTTTAGATTTCAGTGTTAATCCATATTTTGGAAAATAATGAATTGCTAGTTCCTGGAAGAGGAGATTGTATCAAAGTGGCTCCAGGTTTTCAACTATTTGCTACCAGAAGGTAAGAAGTTGGCACATCCCATATTCCTGTTTCAGCCGTTGTTTTGCTAGTTTTAGAAAATTAAACTCTTCATTGTTTAGTCACTACGTTTAGCACCTTTTCCCACCAAAATATAAATAATCATATAGCATGTTTGTATCTTGTCTTTTCAGAATGCTAAGCACTAGTACTGGTGCATGGTACAGACCGCAGAATAGCAATGCCACCCTGCTTGACAAATATTGGACCAAAATACATATAGATAACATGAGTAGAAGTGAACTGAAAGAGGTATAATAGACTGTTTTTGCTGTATAAGTTGTGTTTATTTTCTATTAGGAAGGATGGTTCCAATGTTCTTTTTGCATCTAGTGGTAAACCCTTCACCTTGCACCTTTTTGCTGTAAGTAAATAAAAACAACAAAATTTGAGCACCCTGGGTATGGTCTAGCAGGTCGACCCCAAAAAGTTGACATGCACAAGGTCGATTTCAAGAAGTTTTTATTTTTTTTAAATTGGTGTCAATGTTACCACCTGAGCTACGTGTACCCCCAATTTGTGTATCTTATCCCCACACATGGCTCAATTAGATTGTCATACCTCGGGTTACTTGACTGTTCCGAGGCAAAGTCCACGTCGATTGTAAAGTATGAAAAAATAATTGTGAAAAACTCATGACCACCATTGCCATGGGAAACTATTCTTGTGCAGACCTTTTGACCATGTTGACCATATGTATTTACACTATATGTTGTCGACCTAGACAATGTCAGCCATTCGGATTCTGATTGCCCTGGTATGTGATATATAAAAGTATGCTACTTATTTATGCATATAGGCTTCATGCTGGCATTATATACACTGTACTATAGTAACCCAGAATCTCTGCCAATTACTGAAACACAATGCTTGAAAACAGGGCTCTGAGATTTCGGTTGGTACTAATATTAACAGAGTTATTGTGGCAATTCTGTACAAGATGGTGTTGGTCGTTAGGTTAACATGCATTGGGTCAACCACTGAAGGTCAATGCCTGAAATAGGTTGTCATGGCGAAGGGCGACAGGGTTGGAAGGTCGACACAAGCAATTAAGTCGACAATGGCTAGGCCGACAGTAAAAAGGTAGACATGAGTTTTTCACATGTTTTTTGAGCCGACAGACGTTACTTTATGCCCTACCATCCACTAGTGCGTGGAGGGAGAATAGAATAGTGTGCCGAGCGTAGTGATGCTCCGTGCCCGAAGCATGGCGAGCCATGGGAGGGAACGCGGTACACTTTGACAGTGTCCATGTCGACATTTGGGCAAAAAAGTGAAAAACTCATGTCCACCTCTTGGTGGTCGACCTAGCCAGTGTTAACCTAATGCTGCAGTCTACCTTTCAACTCTGACTTCCTTAGCCATGGCAACCTATTATTGGTTGACGTAATGACCCATACCCACCTGGACCACAATGATATCTGCTATCCTCATTAGCATCCAGGGGACAGACGGAAACTGCTTGGTCACATATGGGATGGGATTGTTTTGGCTAAAGCCCAGCCTTGCTGCAATGCTTCCCATGCAACTATGCCAGTAGACTGGTTTAAAGAATATATACATTTTTTTAATCAATTTTTTTTTTTATTCTTAATGTCTTTTTAAAATGCTATTGTATTCCTTAAAAAATTTACATGTGCTAATATAGTTAATGGTGTAACATAACAACCTTGTATGTGTCCTTCTTTTAAAGGTAATACAGACACTGTATCCTAGCCTGGACCTGGTAACTGATCGGTTACTGGACATATATGTTCAACTTACAGGAGACAAGCATCAATCTATGTCAATCATTAGATCTGATACTCCACTAGAAGCTCCAGCTCCTGAAGACATGAAGGAAGACAGAAGACCCAGTCTTGAGGGGCGAGGCTTGTCATTAAGGTAAATATCATTCTATCGCAATTATTTGCACCTATGTTTCTAAACGATGATTATACTTGAATTTTCCAATAAAACCTATGAAAAATTGGATTGGAATTAACATTACCAGATTTTCATTACAACCGGGCAGACGGGACTGATGATATGCCAGGTAATTGTATAGTGTATGCGCAGCTTTTAGGGAGGGAATTATTTTACCTATTTCACCTGTTTTAGGTGTCAACATAACTTCAGAGTAATAGAAGGCTTGTCTTTCTTCCATCCATTATCTTTGCTTTTATGTAAGCTTTTCGGCCAAGTAATATATAGGAAATAGTTTATTCAGCTACTTCCTGTGGCATATAAGGGTATGATATGGATGGATGGTATGATGTGGATAGAATAGTGGCATGGCTCTCTACTTCTACCCATCCCTTATTATAATTATTATTTTATAGTTTTATTTTTACAATGAGTCTATTCTTGGGGCTGTTGCACTTAAATCTATGCCAGTGAAAAGGAAATGGAGCAGTGATTAGAACTCTTTGTGGAGCAGTTGCAGTCTGATTGACCTATTACAGGTTAGGACAGAATCTGTCAGACTGTAGACACCTGTGGATATGTTTAATGCCAAACAGGGAGCTATGACATCGAGCAGTGCCTATTGCTCACAGTCAAAGTCCGCCCTCACTGTTCAACCCACCCCCTGTACTAGCCATTTCCAGCTTTTTTTTATTTTTTTAAACGGCAAGTGCGGCGGTCAAAATTGCGAGCCTCTCTGCATTAGCAGCGAACCTCGCTGTTAGGTGGAATCCTCACCATCCACTGACGGCGAGGATATCCTCGGAACATAGAATACGGCGAGGGGGTTGGACGGTGAGGTTGGCTTTCCTTGCCAAAAAAGACATCCTTTTATTAAGGGATATGGGCTTGAACTGCTCATAAAGCATAGTTAAAAGAATGAATGCAATCAGAAATGTATATTGTAAGACGACTGGGCTATTGGTTTAGTATGTAGGGTGTAAAGAAAGAGAGAAGGTAATAAGAAAAAACTGAATAAAGAAAGTTAAAGAAAAATAAAGGTGAAAAGAAGATAAACAAATGAGTCTATTATGTTTAAAGCATAAGATTTCTTATCGCTGCTATTTGGATAATAAGAAATTCATTTTTGCCAATATGTATTACATTTTAAGGACAGGCGTTCCAATATGAGCCCATCCTGGCAATTTGTAAAGTGATCGCATATGGGATCATGTTCCTTTTTGTTGCGTACCTACTGCTTGTGCAGAGTCATTAAACAGTGATGCACAAGTAGCTGGTACTGAAGAGGGATACAGCCAGTACACCTATCAGTAAATTGTGTGATAGGTAAATTGTGGTTACGTCTGTACTGGAGCACTTTACTTATTGATAGAATTGAGTGGACGTGTGTGTTCGTAGCTTATTGAAATATTTTTATGAACAGTAATGTATTTTTTTTTCTGTTTTTACATTTCAATAGAAGTATTTGTTTGTTTTGTGTGCCATTTTGTAAATTTAAATGTTTCAGTGTTGAAGCAAATTTCTGTGCTTTGATTCAATGGCTTTAAATGCATCTTGTACTTTCCCTCCACAGAGACTTACTGAAGTGGTGCAACAGAATTGTGTATTGTTTTGATGGTTCCTCATCAAACACTGCTTTAAACATATTCCATGAGGTATGATGCATTTAGTATGAGTGTTGTCGTTACTGTTAGAGCATTTGTATGTGAAGTGTTATAAAATACCTGACTACTTACTGCTTTTTTGTGTGCCAGGCACTTGACTGCTTCACAGCCATGCTTTCCAAACCTCAGGTGAGACTTAAAATGGCAGAAGTAATTGGAAGCAAATTGAACATTTCAAAGCAAAAGGTAAGATGTGGTAAAGTAGTTCTTATATGTTACAAGCATTTTGGGTATGTTTACCCACATTGTGGTTTGCCGGATTACAAGCACTTAACATTATAGTTGTAATGTATTTTGACTGTTTTTCCTCCAACGCTAGCTTTTTCTTTCTTTTTTTCTTTTTCTTGAGGCAGTTGTCATAACTGCTCACCACAATCCATCTGTTACCAACAAGTGTCTTTATCTGCTTTCCCCTCCATTTATCACTTTCACTGCTGTGTGCTAATAACTTAAGGTTTTACATTTATCATAGTAAATTTGGTATATGTAACCTCAATAACAGTACAATTTCTTGACACCAGTGAATGTTTAATGTAAGGTTTTAAGCAGTGTTAATATTGTTACAGGCTGAATTCTATTGCCAGCTTTATAAACCAGAGATTACCGTGAGAGAGCTGGATGTTTCCATTGGACGAGTTGAAATGCTTAGAAAACAAACAGAGGCCATTCGTGTTCATAGGTAAGCAGCCCTATAGCTTCTGTCACAGTAGCAGGCTGATAATTATATAATTAGGTGTACTTTGGCATTTAACAATCATGTAAATACTCCACAATGAGACTGTTAGGTTTCGAAATAGAGGGGACTTGTTTCTGCCACTTTTTTCATTTTTTTTTTTTTTTTTTAACAATTATTTTCTTTACTGATCGGGCATAGTGTTCTGCTGCTGCATAATTTTTCTTATGTTGTGATAGGATAAAGACATGAAAAGGCTTTATTTTTTATTTTTACTCTAACACACTGGGCTGATATGGCGAATTTGTGCTATTTTCATGCTCTAAGGTGAATGTTTTTACTGAAAAGTGAATCACCCTATTCAATGTGCAATATTCGCCAATGACGGACAATTTACCGTCTGATAGTCTCCGCAATTCGCTGTGGTTTTTCAATGTGATTCACCGTGTGTTCAATGAGAAGATGGCGAATTGCTTTGTAAGTGATTTTCGCCATGTGTCACCATGTAGCAATCGCCATCTTTTTATGATGAACTGGAATGTGAACTTTTAAAATCAAGGTGTTTTTTTCTAATTTGGTGTAAAAAAATCAGGAATTTTATTATGTGCAGGGGCATGCTATTTTTATTCATGTGCTTACAGCACATGAATGTATATTTAATTAAAAAATATGTATTATTTTTTTACACCTAACAGCCAGCAGGGGGCCGAGAGCCGGTCATTAGATATTCATATATATTCACTGCTCCCGATTATTACATATGCACGATCGGGAGCAGTGCAAGCTCTCCCCCCCACATACATTCTGGGGCAGACAGGGAGACTTCCATCTCCATGCCTGCTGCCGGTTAAGAATCGCGGTCACGGGCAGCGGACCCCTGCGGCATTGAATACGGTGACAGCGAGGGCTGGCAGCAAAGGCTCCAGCCCTCCGGAACATGGCGACTGTGCAGTGAATCCTAAATAGGATTCGCAGCACATGCCGAGTATTCACATTGAATACTGCCCACTGTCTGGGTGGCACTGGATACCAGGGGGTGTACAGGTTGCTGTTCAATGAGCAAGCACTAATGCAAACTGTGGCTGTTTCCTCCCACCTCTAAATCCCATTATGCTGTGAGTTCTGTACTTTATTTTCTAATTACAGTGGTTTTGTGAAAATTTATAGCAGAGTATTTTGTAAGTTACACTTTGAGAACAAAATGCTGGAGGGCTATATATAGGGATGAGACTGCACCAAATAAGTTTAGGTTTGCAGAAAGTAGTACTCAAAACCAGCACCTACCACATCCTTAAATAGCAATGTCAGCCCAGATGGTATTCAGAGAAATGGATTTAACAGTGCATATCAAAAATACTTATTCCTAATTTTTGCATGACTGCATGGCAATCACACATTGTTTCAACTCTTAAAAGCTTTAAGTCAATCCTTTATTTGCTAAAATGTCTGATTCACGTTCAGGTGTTCCCTGCGTTTTTATTTATTTTTTCTTCTTTTTTTTGGAGAAGGGAGAAGATGACGTTTGCTGCCACTCGTCCATCCTCAATACTGATTGAACAGATTGCTGTATGTGTCAATAAAGGAGAGCCTGTTTTGCTGGTTGGGGAAACTGGCACAGGAAAAACATCTGCCGTTCAGTACCTTGCTCATGTTTCAGGTAATTTTGAATCCTGTGGGTTTATTAAACATGTTGTAATATCACCTCACCTTGTTTTATTTTTACTGGACTGATAGAACATCGCCAAATTGATTGACCAATACTCTAATTGTATGCGATTGCTTTGTGAGTGGCCAACCAAAACTTTTCACATCTAGAACCTGTTCTTCAGAACTCTTCCTGTGTTGTGTTAAGTCACCATTTGTTGCACATACGCTTGAATACTTTATCCCAGTATTTTCAATCTCCCTGTGATGCTAACTTTGGAAAGGAGTGTCTCCTAGATTGGTATGTGTATTACTTACTGTATGTACTGCTTACTGTATGTGCTACACAATTAGTAGATTTGGTATTCAGTTGTGATCATCTAGTGCAGTGGTTCTGAAACTGTCCTCAGGACCCCACACAGTTCACGGTTTTTAGGTCACCCACATTTCTACTGACAGACACATTTTAAAAGACCCACAGGTGGAGCTAATTATTTCACTTGGATTTTCTGTGGAGACTTGGAAAACATGCACTGTGATCTATTGTAAGGTTGTATGAATGCTTTGTGTGGTTTAGCTGCCACTTTATCCTCCATTTTTGTTCTTCATATTAGGCACTACCTACTATAGAATGCACGGTCAGTAACATTATATGATATGACTATAGGTAAGAGTTTTCTTTTAGTGCCTGTTGACATAATCAAATAAAGTGGCAAGACATTTCTGAATTAGCCGGTATGAAGTGGTGTTAGGTTAATAAGTTGCCACTTGTTTACTATATAGGGCAATTGGTTATCCATCAAAGATGGTCCACAGCTCACTCTGGTGAATGTGGAGAAGCATCTATATAATAATGCTACTTATGTGACCTAGTGTATAAAACACTATCTCTTTGTGATGCCTGATAACTATTGTGCATGGTGATGTCATCACGCCCAGTATCTGCAAAAAAAATACTTCTCTACAGTTATTTTTATTTTTGTGTTGTCTAATTTAGGCCAGCGCCTACGCATTGTAAATATGAACCAGCAGAGTGATACAGCTGATCTCTTAGGAGGGTGAGTGCTCAGTACCCATAGGTTATCTTCAAAGAAGGGTGTCTGAAATTGTTCACAGCCAGCCTGCAACCAAGTAACATTGTTGTAAATATGTTATCTTACTCCTTTAAGGTTTGAATAAATATTTATCTACTTTGTATTTCTATCAAATATTTTATACTAAACAGCGAGGCAGATGTATTAAGCCTGGAGAAGAGATTAAACTGGAGATAAAGTGGAAGGAGATAATGTACCAGCCAATCAACTCCCAACTGTAATATTTCAAACACAGCTGATTGACTGGTGCTTTATGTCCTTCCACTTTATCGCCATTTTATCTCTTGTCCAGGCTTAATACATCTGCCCCACTATAAGGTGCATTTTCCCCCCCCAATTTGTGGTTTATGCAGATCAACAGTGTTAAATGTATCTGGCTTGAGCTGGGTATAGTACATATGGTCAACACATGAAACAGGTTGACATGGCTTAGGTCGAGAGGGTACAGTGGTCCACACAAGCAATAGGTCGACCTGAAAAGGTCGACATAAGTTTTTTTAAAATTTTTCTATTGTCTATGCTCGGATCACTATTATATTCTAACTATGTCCACCTGCCTAGTAACGTATGAAAAACCACCTTTTTCATGTCGACCTTTCCCATGTTGGCCTATTGCATGTGTCAAGATTTTAACCATGGTAACCTAAGGTATGTCTACCCTTTTCATGTCGACACATGGCTTGTCTACCAATTGGCCTATTGACTGTCAACCTGCTGACAGCATTCTGATTGAGCTGACATTATTAGTAGTACTATTTTTGGTAGTTGTGTAGTTTCACGGCAGCAGTTACGTATTCAGCATGGTGCCCCTGTCAGATTCAGTGTAGTGTTCCTGCGGCCAGTGTAGTCCGCTTGTGTCTGCGGCTGTGTGTTCGCGCATAACCGGAGCTTACGCATTATTACATTGTGTGGGAACTATTGACAATTTTTCACCTGCCTGACATGACAGGTGTGAAATGTGTTCCTGAAACACCCTCACTATCCATGTCAGTCCGAATCATAGCGAGCCCTGCAAAGGGGGACGCGGTACTTGTCCTCACAACCTGTTCATACCCCCACTATGCACGTCGGCGTGGAGTTGAATTTATAAAGTGTGGCGAGAGCAGCGAGTGGACGTGTAAAACGACCCCGAAGCGTGGCGAGCCCCGCAGAATACACATCAAGTAATCGGCATCCCCTCGCGTGGCTCGCTGCACTCGTGGATAGTGGGGGTATGAACAGGTCGGGAGGATGCGTACTGCATGCGCTTGCCACGCTTCGGACTGACGTGGATAGTGGGGGTTTGAAATTGAGGCAATTGCCAGTATGTAATATGGAGCACTGGCAAATGCATCCTTTATTGTGCATGGGATGCACTTTGGCACCGCATGCGCTACCGAACCCCTAACCCTGACAATCTTCCTGACACGGGCAGGGTTGCCGAACGAATTACTGAGACGCTCGTGCATCTCAGGCAGATGGAGCATCTCTCCGCCGGTGTCTGCCAGCGCTGGGGATTTGGCGGTTACCGAAACTGCGTTGGGAGCTGCTCACTAGGCTTACCAAGGTCAGAGCTGCAACGCGGGACAGTACGGTGACTACGCTGCCTGACGGGGACACTATGCTGACTATGAAGGGCCGCCGCTGGGACATTACGCTAACTATGCTAGGCTGCTGTTGTGCTACGCTGGCAGCGTAGCCTGCCGTGAAACTACACAAGTACCCTATTTTGATTTTAAAACTTTCAGCTTTAGGACAGTAATTAGAACTTTTATATACTGTGTGTGTGTGTGTCTATATGTCAATAGAGCTATATGCATACACACACACACACACAATGTATTTTATCCTGCTTATATTTTTCTCTCCTTGGGAATTTTAGCTACAAGCCTGTGGATCATAAACTGATATGGCTTCCTTTGCGGGAGGGCTTTGAAGACCTTTTTACTCAAACGTTCTCAAGAAAACAAAATAAGACCTTTTTAGGCCACATTCAGACCTGTTACAAACACAAGAGGTGGCAAGACCTGCTTAAGCTAATGCAGCATGTTGTGAAAAATGCCATGACAAAGTTTAAGTCTGGGGAGACCGGTGAGTTTGAACTTTATTATCAATATACTAAGAAAAAGTGTTTATTTTTTATTTTTCCAGTGTTTATTATTTGGTGAATTTATTTTGTTTGCGTCTCTTATTCTTCTTGCAAGACAAAGTTCTCCATACCTACACCCAAATATTACATGGTCAATTTATTTTGCAGCAGTTATATTAAAATATCTAGTAATTTGTTTTTGCCTTAATGTTCCTATTAAATGCAGCTTCCACTTAAGGGGCATACACACACATTGAGATGTGTATGCCCCTACATGCTAAGCATTCTAGGGAAGGATGAATTCCCTTGAACTACAAACACACAAGAATAATGACCATTTCAACTGTGCCTAGAGCAGCTATAGAGGAAAAAAGCAAAAAAGAGGTTGCTAAAGCATAAAGACAACAAAATATGATCATCCCATTAATTGCGCTCTTATGAGATAGTCTTGAGTGTGTGGCGCATCGTTATCGTAAGGGTGTGGCTGTGATGTACATAGGTTTTCGGTCTGCGTCATGGATGTCGCTATATCCATGGAGTACATAGTTACAGGGTTGCTTACCTTCAACCACTTAATACTTATTACTTATAAGTATTAATACTTATACTATAAGAAGAAAAATGTTTGACCACCCTACTGTATAAAACAGTGCTAAATACTGTACTGTTACGGTTGGAACTTCTAGTCAGTATGGAGATTGCGCTTCAGGTGGGCCTGGGGGCACAGTCCTTTGGTAGATTCAGGATAGAAGACTGAGCCCAATTTAAGACAGGCTGAAACGTGTTGGAAACTTTGTCTGTTCAGGTTCGGGGTAGATACCAGTGGGTCAATGAAATGTGTTTCTTTTTTAAACAAGACCAGTCTATTTATTGGCCCTCGTTGTCTAGCTATGCATTTACTGTATTTAGTTTCAAAGATTTTTATTGGTTTTATCTATTTTAAAATACAGTATAAATGAGAGAATGGCATAGTTACAAATGTGTTTGCAATGGAAACTGATGGTCTCCACAATCCTGGGTCACTTCACAAGTAAAAACAAATATATACTTAACTCATTGACATTATAGTAGACCAATAGGGTGAGCGTGTTGTCCAATTAGACAAACGTACAACATAAAATGACTATCAGCTTACGACATAGTAACATTTAGACAAGGGGGGGTGGCGTGGCACAAGACAAAGGAGGAGGGGCGTGGGGTATAGAAATATGTATGTGCAATTAAGATAACATGTAATGTATGAAAAATTTATGGTCTACCAGTGATGGCTAACTTTGACACACCAGCTGTTGTTGAAGTACACATCCCAGCATGCCCTGCATCAGTTTTAGCATGACCAAATAGCAAAACTGTAGCAGGGCATGCTGGGATGTGTAGTTAAACAACATCTGGAGTGTCAAAGTTAGCCATCACTGGACTACACAGTGCTTAGAATCATTGCATGACCAATTGATACACCTCATGAGGTTTCTGAAGATAGTGTAATAATTCTCCGTTTTGGGTGTGATACGGAGTTCTCTTATAATAGGGTAGTGGGTAGTAATCATGGGTATGGATCGGTAGGTCACCAGCAATTAGGTCGATACCACTAGGTCGCCATGACTAAAGGTCGACATGGGTTAGGTGGACAGGGTTTTTTTACCCAAATGTCGACAGTCAACATAAGCACTAAAACGTAGCACCACGTCCCCTCCCATGGCTCGCTATGCTCGCCATGCTTAGGGAACAGTGCCTCGCTATGGTATGTGCATGTGTACAAGCGTCATTTGATAAGTGTGATACATTTCTATGATATGGTGCCACAATCCCTTTTGGTGACTTGATGTTCCCCTCTGCTAACCCCCCGGGAGGCCGAAATGTAACCAGAAGTAAAGCGTTAACGTGTCGTATAAATGGAGTTGTTTAGCAGTTGCCACAAAAATTAACAAAAAATAATTCTATGCAGAATTACACAAATTAGGCTCTAATTGATTCACCATCTGCACTGTTCTCTACTTTCTGTTTCCGAATTTGAAAATCTGACTGACTGGAAATTTTTTTTAATTGAATGAGGAAGTACTTGTTACCCTCAATGAGTATTTTACAGACTTTAAAGAGCCTTTTTTCTGCCATCATTAAAAAAGAATTGTGAACTCTATTTACCAAATATATTGCCCTTGAGTGAGACTATGTTGAGATATAAAGATAAAAGTTAAAATGTTTTGCTTGCATTTAAATTCTACACACAGTTATCATTATAAGCATTTTACAAATGGGATTTAAATCTTGTATCGACTGCTCTTCAGGCTCCTCCTTTTTGAGTTCTGTTCAAATCAGGGAATAGTGATTTTTGGAATGTGTCATTGTTAGGTGTGGTCAAAGTATTTTTATTATGTACTTTAACAAGTCTGCAAGTATTGGAAAGACCATAGAGTTTATTCACTTTTTAAGATGCTAAGAAAGAGGAGGACGGCCTATAAGCAGGTTGTATCTAGGTTGCTGCCATGATTAAGGCTGGTTGACTTGTTCCAGTCAAGTTTCTGCTCATTCCACTTGCTAAGAATGTACTTCATGGGCAGCTTGGAATGGGTCATCAGCAGAGCAGTTATATAGAGTAGCTACATGGTCCATGCATTTCAAATTTTTTTTTTTCATCTTCACGACTTTGTTTTCCCCCATGGTCGTGAAGTTTCCCCGGATGTAGGGAGAGAGAACCAGATTTTTGGTACTTACCAGTTAAATAACTTACTCTCACTTCATCAGAGTTACCCTTGGATCCGTTCTTCATTTGTTGAAAATTAGTAAGATGGTAGTAATTGTTCTTCAGGCTCTTTAGCTCAAACTGAGAAGGGGGTTAAATGGGCAGAGTTTTTATTTGCTAAATACAGATGTATAAAACTCTGACCCTCTAACCCAAGGCTGGCCAAACCGATCGTTGAGATCTACCAGCGATCCAAGTTTTCCAAATCACCTAGCTGGTGCAAGTAGTCATTACTGTCACTTTTCAAACATGCTTTATTCCTACTATAGATCCACATATAGGATGAACTCTTGGTAGATCTTGAGGACAGGTTTGGCCACGACTGCTCTAACCCCTCTTCAGTTTGCGCATAAAGATCCTGAGGTTGAAGAACAACTATTAAAATCTTGCGACAAGTGGATCCTGTGATTTACTTGAATACACATCATGGGCTGGCTGAAAAAGGCTACATCTGTAGTTAGCTCATTTAGTGCTGAGACCCCTATCCCACACTAACCTCTATAGTCACGAGTGTCCCCCAGATGAAGTCAGAGCAAGACTTAACTGGTAAATGGCAAAAATATTTTTGTGGTTAACGTCGTACACTGCATAGAGATAAATATTTGATTTTTATCAATGCTCATCCAAGACAATGGGGTACCATTCTTAAGTTTGTTTACCGTATAGTGATATATAAGCACATACAGTATATCATTTGGGGAATTGCAATGATGTTACATATCTCTCTGCTGTTGTAGAATTGTTGTTTAAAGAAAAGTGGGAAGCATTCTCTTTACGTCTGAATCAAGCCCAGCAGCAAATGAAGATGACCGAAAATGCTGTGCTGTTTGCCTTTGTAGAGGTATGTTGCTATACGAAGACTTAAAGAAGGTTTTTTTTTTTTTTAAGAGAAATAATCTTTCATTACTTTGTTTTTATAAGAGCTTATTTGCCATTGTTGGCTATTTCTACATACATTAAAATATATCATTATTCAATGAGTTGCCTCATAAATATAACTTGTTGCAACACTTTGCTGTTAATGTGACTTAAAGTCCACAAAACCACTCAAAAAGCTTTTGTCGAATTATACTGACAAATACTTGACCATACTACAGCATTAAAAGGAATTAAAATAAAAGCCGATTTGTAAAAAAAACAAATATTAGTATAGTACTACTTGTGTGGAAAAATTTGTTCAGAACTGGTGTGTTAAAACACATTGTGCATTAATGCACTTTTATGCTGCTTTCCCACTGCCTACCCGGGTAAAGACCCGTTTTTTTTAAACGTGTCTTTACCCGGGTAATAGCCACAAAGACCCTTTCCCACTGCAGCTTTTAAACGTTAAAATAACGTTTAAAAGCAGTTTTTGTCCCATTCACACTTACCCGTGTAAACCACAAAGCAACACGTTTAAACTCTCTAGTAAACCTTGCCTGTCATTAAAAACATCACATGCACCAATCATGTTCTTAACCTTTATTATTATTTCTAAATACCGTTTAAAACCCTTTCCCATTGCCAAAAAAACGGCTCTTACACGGTAAAAACACTGCTTTTTACCCGGGTAACAAATACCGGTATTTGTTACCCGTGTAAAGCAACCTGGAGCTTTCCCACTGCAGCTCTAGCCGTTTAAAAAGGCTAAAAAAACGGCATTTTACCGTGTAAAGCCTGCAGTGGGAAAGGGGCATTACAGGTTTTACATATGTATCTTCTGATTCTGCTCAACCACATAGATTTGCTTTTACTTTCTACTTCTACCTGTGTTTCTCTTCCACCAACCACTCAACACTAAGTGTGTCACTGCTGTTGGAGCCCCCTGGTAGGAGTGTAGTCACTGCCACCACTGGGTTCCTTCACTAGCAGCTGGAATAGCTTACCCTTAGGGGTGGTGTGTGGCTGGTTCCTCTAGTCCAGTGGTTCCCAACCCTGGTTCTCAAGTACCCCCAACAGTGCACGTTTTGCAGGTCACCCGGCAGGTGCACTCTTTATTCAGGCACATTTGAAAAGATCCACAGGTGGAGCTAATTATAGCACTTGTGATTCTGTGTGGAGACCTGCAAAACATGCACTGTTGGGGGTACTTGAGGACCAGGGTTGGGAACCACTGCTCTAGTCGGTTATCTTTGCCTCATCGGAGAAGGATAAAACAATTGTGAGAACAAACCAGGAAGGAAAATTGACTTGGAGATGTTTGGTCAACACTGAACAACAAGGGAACATGTTTGACCATTAGCACTTGCCTCTAGGTCACAGCAATTCAGCAGATGATATTTATAGTGGAAGAATAGAGCTGCTTCAGAAAGGCTGATTGGACATTGAACTATGGGATTGCAGGTTAGGGCTGGAATTTCTCACGTAAACCACTGTAGTTAGAACTTGCGAGCTTTTTGACCCTTTAACCCCTCATGCCAGAATTCATTAGGTACCTCATGGGTTATGGCACATACGACATTTCTGTAGAACATTTATTTTGTTTTCTTTATAGCATCTTTGACTCCAGGGTTTTTGGTCGCTTTCTCTTGGAAGTCCAGTGTATTCTGGCTGGCCGACCAGTTTATATTCAGTTGGACACTTTGACACTTTCGCTTCCTCAGACTCTGCGTAGTGTCCTCTCTGCAGCTCAGGAGCGTTCCCTCTCGTGAGGGGACAGCTGTGGGATGTCCCATTGTTTCCAGTGACCACCATTGAGGCTAGGTTGTTGCATACTGAGGCCTCGAAGGCGGGGTATGGGTAGAAGGAGCCCTGGGCTGCACACAAGAAGTCTTCTCCCCTTGGTGCCCTGTCGACCGGAGCTCCATCCAGACCCATTGTTGCCAGTGACCACCATGGACTCCGAAAAAGGGATTTTACAAGACAAAAATCCATACGGCTCCTACGTTGTAGCTGAAAGTTGTTTAGGCTTTTCACCTAAACCGGGAAATTGTCTTACTGGTTTTTCCTCTCTTGGCCACTTCCCAGGACAAGGGTGATCTGGCTCTACTAGACCTAGTCTGAACTCTGCAGATTGATGGACAGGCCTTCTATATGCCGCACCAGTTCTCTGCTTGTTCTTTTTGACGCATATGAACACTGTTGGCTATTGGATCTGCTCACTCATCACTTGAGCCTATTCTAGTGTGGGATGACAGGCACCAGACCAAGTTTCAGTGCATTCCATTGGGCAGTGGTGATAGCCTAGTGCGTGCAACACTGGGCTTTGGAACAGGTCTGTCATGCAGCTACCTGGTCCTCTGTCCTCTTGTGTCTACCGGTTTCATGTTTTTGATACCAGCGATGGCCACTTTGAGGTACAGTTGTCTGGTCAGCCACTCTGAGCGTTCCATACACTGGATCATGGGAAATTCAGCGACCGCCCTCAGTTTACCACCAGCCTTGTTGAAGGAAAAGAGGATTTTTGGTTGCTTACTGAATCCTATTCTCTGAAGCTGCATGTGGAGCACTGCATTCCCTCCCTCACCCAGAGTCATGCAAGGTTTTGGTTCTTGACCGTTTTTTCCCTACTGGATTTTTTTTTATTATTCTAACAGTTTTAGTGGGTTACTGCTACTCCTTGTGTACTCATTTTAAAGAACTAGTGGCAATAATGAGTTGCAGTGGGAGGAGCTTCCAATTTGTTATGATTATCGTTAAAATTTGTCATGCAAGCCTCAACTTGCAATACCATAGTCCAGTGTCCCACAGCCTACTTTAGAGAAAAGTGAAAATCTTGTTTTTTCTTTAATGGCATGCACATTAGAGATGTTATGATACAAAAGACCTAGTGTTGAATATACGTACATATTGCCTTGCTGCCTTTTTGTGGTTATTTTTTTTTTTTTTTTTGCTTCTTCCATATTGTGCAAATCCGCCTGCAGTCCTTTTTAAGCCAGTCCTGGATGATTCAATTAGCCTGCCCTTTACATCTTCTTGGACCTTTTTTTTTTTTTTTTTTTGTTTAAATATTTCTTAACTTTCTGCTCAGAGGTGATGGGGTCTGCAGACACACTGTGTCTAACCACTAAGTAATACCCCTTTCACACAGAAAATGAAATACCCGAGTGAAGCAGTTCCACCCGGGAATTTCATTAAATACACGGGTCCTTTTTCTGTGTGAAAGGGCACACCCGTGTCGTAAATCCCGTGTCTCCGACCCGGAAATTGACCAGGGTCGAGGACACGGGATTTATGACCCGTGTTGACCCTTTCACACAGAAGAATTACCCGTGTTATTCAGCAAATTACCAGGTAGAAATTTTCAACCCGGTAATTTTGTTCTTCTGTGTGAAGGGGGGTCAGGCTGCTCCCGGCAAATTGACACGGCATTTGAAATGCCATGTATTTGCCGGGATTTTCAGACTTTTCTGTCTGAAAGGGGTATAAATAATTCCTTAATGAGCTATGACACCAAATACTTGTAAGGCAGCATATCTGCTAAAAAAAGATGTTTTATGCAGCTGATTATGAGCATATTTTGTATCTTTTAGGGTACTTTGGCTCAGGCTGTGAAGAAAGGAGAATGGATCTTGTTAGATGAAATTAACTTGTCAACGGCTGAAACACTGGAATGCTTGTGTGGCTTACTAGAGGGCTCCACTGGATCACTTGTTTTGCTGGACAGAGGAGACACAGGTATTGTAGTATGTGTGTATATAGATAGGTGTGTGTGTGTGTGTGTGTGTGTCTGTGTGTGTGTGTGTGATCCTTTGTCAGTGGTCTCCAAACCTTATTTGAGCGGATTTTTAAGAGATGCAACCAGGAATATTTAGACCTTCATAGTTTACCCAGTAATAACCAGCATGGGTTCGTGAAAGATCGTTCATGCCAAACTAATCTACTTGGTTTCTATGAAGATGTTAGCAAAAACCTTAATAATGGAACCGCTGTAGATGCGATTTTCCTAGATTTTGCTAAAGCCTTCGACACAGTACCACACGAGGTTGATAAATAAAATGGAGGACATGGGATTAGGGGCAAATATCTGTAGATGGGTAGGGAACTGGCTGTGTAATAGAGAACAAAGAGTGGTCATGAATAGTGCCGTATCAAATATCATACCAGTACTAAGTGGAGTGCCACAGGGTTTGGTTCTTGGGCCCATTTTGTTTAACATTTTTATTAACGATTTTGAGATGGGGCTACTCAGCAATGTATCCATCTTTGCGAACGATACAAAACTGAGCAGAGTTATTCAATCATCAGAAGATGTCACCACGCTTCAAAATGATCTTGACAATCTAGATGAGTGGGCAAAAAAGTGGAAGATGAGGTTCAATGTGAACAAATGCAAGGTCATGCACCTTGGGAGACATAACCAGTGTGCTAGTTATAACCTAAGCGGGGATGAATTGGGTAAATCAGTACTCGAAAAGGATCTAGGAGTCCAAATAGACAACAAACTGGGGTGTAGTGCTCCATGTAATATAGCAACAAAAAAGGCCAACAAAATTCTCGCATGTATTAGAAGGGGCATGGAAAATAGGGACTCAAAAATAATTATGCCTCTGTACAATTCATTGGTTAGACCGAACCTCGAATACGCAGTGCAGTTCTGGGCCCCGCACTATAAAAAGGACATCATAGAATTAGAAAAATCCAAAGAAGAGCAACAAAGCTCATTAGGGGAATGGATAATTTAAGCTATGAGGAAAGATTAAATAATTTGGGACTATTTACACTAGAGAAAAGACGTTTAAGGGGGGATATGCTCAACATGTATAAATATTTTAGGGGCAATATAAGGAACGGTCAAACACCCTTTTTTCTACTAGAAAGAAATCTAGGACGCGAGGGCACGATTTTAGATTAGAAGAAAAAAAATTTTGTTCATCTAGAAGAAAAAAATTCTTTACAGTCAGAGCAGTCAAACTTCAGAACTCTCTTCCTGAAGAAGTGGTGTCGGCAGACACTATAAATACATTTAAAATAAGGTTGAATAAACATTTATTGGTTAAAAACATCCATGGGTACGAATAAGTAACATAATCTGTCTTTAAAATATCAGAACATACTATACAACAAGGGATAAGCTACTATAAACATAGGTTGAACTAGATGGACGCAAGTCTTTATTCAGCCTCACCTACTATGTAACTGAGGCAAAAAATACCTCCCGGAGAGCTACTAAAATTTGTCCAATGCCCCTGATACTATGCTGCACACTAATGCCCTGCACAATCTGCTGCACACTGTAATGCCTGACACATTATGCCACAGACCGCAATTCCTCTGACACATGATGCCGCACACCACAATTCCTATGATACTATGCTGCACACTGTAATGCCCCTGACACATTGGGCCTTATTTTAGTTCACTCTTTCTGGCAAAATCCTTCTTAGATGGACAAAACCATGTGCACTGCAGGGGGGCAGATGTAAAATGTGCAGAGAGAATTAGATTTGGGTGAGTTATTTAGTTTCTGTGCAGGGTAAATACTGGCTGCTTTATTTTTACACTGCAATATAGATCTCACTTTGAAGTAAAACCCCACCCAAATCTAATTCTCTCTGCACAAGTAACATCTGCCTCACCTGCAGTGCACATGGTTTTGTCCATCTAAAGAAGGATTTTGTCAGAGTGAACTAGAATAAGGCCCATTATGCCACACATTGCAATGCCCCTTACACCTAATGCATACCTCCCAACTTTGCCAGCGGACAAAGAAATATATGAGCGTGCTGCATATATTTTGTGGGCACAGTTTTTGTCACTCTGAGGGCATGGCCAGTGTTGTGTGAACTGCTGGCCATTCCCCCTGCCCCTCTGCCTGCCTGATTAGACGCATGCACAGTGTCTAATCCCTGCAGGACTGTCCCAAAAAATGGGATATCCATTGTACCAAGCTGCAATGCCCGACACATTATGCTACACCACATTGCCCCCCACAGTAAGACTTCTAATAAATTGCAAATTACCTTCTTAGTGCCAGGGATCAATACACGTTGCCAAGGGGTTAATGCTCATTGTCTCCTCCCCTTCCCAGTCCTGACACACAACTTCCAGAACAGTTGCACTTAACCAGAGCCAAACCTAATCCCCCCCCCCCCCCCCCCCCCGACCCAGTGGTCGAGCCACCCGTCTCGCTCATGCAAGCTACCGGTAGCTTGCGAGCGAAGGGTTGGCGACCACTACTCTATGTAAGGCACTATTCACTTTTCAACGTAGCCCCCATCCCTTTCCATGTGTGCCAACGCTTGACAAGTCAGGCAAACTAGTCTGAGAAGGAAGCTGGTGGCGGTACTTGTGTATTTTGGCGGCGCCCCCGATGTCCGTCGTACGATGAACGGATCGCATCGCATGCCATGCACCCGATGGCATGCGATGCGACGCGATTTTGACCCCCTATACAATCAAAAATCGTATAAGCACCCTAAAGGGTGCTTTTGAGCACCCTAATGGGTGCTTACAATGTTAAATGCACCGCCACGCCGCCCCCCACTATAAACGTGAACCCGAAGCGTGGCGAGCGCAGCGGTACGCGTCCTACGACCTTTTCATACCCCCTCTATCCACGTCGGCGTGGAGTTGAGAATAGAATAGTGTGGCGAGCGCAGCGAGGCGAGCGGACGCGGATACCTTCACAGGTAAACGCGTCCCTTCGCGGGCTTCACAGGTATCCGCGTCCCCTCGCTGCGCTTGCCACGCTTCGGGCTCGGTGGCTCGCTGCGCTCGCCACACTATTCTATTCTCAACTCCACGCCGACGTGGATAGTGGGGGTATGAAAAGGTCGTAGGAAGCGTACCGCCGCCCCTCGCGGGCTCGCTGCGCTCGCCACGCTTCGGGTTCACGTTTATAGTGGGGGTGCATTTATCATTGTAAGCACCCATTTGTGTGCTTTACATTGTATAAGCACACATTAGGGTGCTTATACAATGTTGCATCGCATCGTATGGCATCGTATGCCATGTACAATGGCATACAATTTGAAAATTGTATGCCATCGTGCACTATCTTACGATATCGCGTCGCATCGCATACCATCGTATGCGTTATGATGGGCGCCGCCAAAATACACAAGTACCCTGGTGGCTGTTGTCGACACCAGGCCCGAACAACCGCTTTTACCGACTCATCAGAGTTGAAGTCTTGACCCTTAAGGTGCTCTTTCATCTTTGGGAAGAGGGTTACAGCGCCTGCAGTTCAAGGAGGTTCTGCCACACCCGACCTTGCACCCTGTGAGTTTCACCTATTTAGGTGCTCATTAAGGATTAATGCTGCCCATACACGCTGCTAAGCGCGCTGAGCTGATGTGTGCTTTGAGGTGCGCGCTCCCGCGCACCTCATCGCACAGTACAAAAAGTATGTGCTTGTACATACTTTTTGTACTTAGGTTTCATCAAATTGCATCGCATTGCATGCACAACGCATGTACATGCAATGCAATGTGATCCCTGCTATTGCAGCCCACAACGCATGCCCGCATCGGGACGTGTATGGGCTGCTTAACACTTCAACTCTGATAACGAAGTGAAAGCTGCCACTAGGTTCTGGAGTCGACAACAAACACATGCTCTCTTCTCCAACGGGTTTGCCGGACTTGTAAAGTGTCGGCACACATGCTTGAATAGGGATTGGGACTGCATTGAAAATTGAATAGTGCATTACATAGAGGATAAGTTATGTACAAAAAAAAAAAAACTTCTAGCTGTGTTGACATTACTTTGTGTGTATGTGTGTGTATATGTATATGTGTGTATGTATATGTGTGTATGTGTATGTATATATATATATATATATATATATATATATATATATATATTTGTAGGGGCTCTGCACACACAAATTAACTGATAATAAATAGTGGAGATTTGGTTCATGAATTGATCAATGCATTTAAGCCTGCAGCCCCATTCACGGGACCCCACTTTTCTGCAGGTCCTGGTACTATCGCTGAAAATGGCTACAATACACATAGCTATCACATCAATGTTTGATTCCAGGCATGTATATATATTGTGTATGTAGAAATTTCACAGAATACAGTATATGCTTAATATAATTATACTAACATATTGTACTTTACATTAAGTAATGTCTAGTCTCTTAGTTGTATAGGTGGGGGGGGGGGTTGTTGTAATCAATCCTGCCCGATATTTCCAATTTCCTCCCTAGTAAAGGTTATGTGAAATGATTTAAACGTTCCACGGAACAGTTTTGAAATATGCTTCTCTAAGCATGTCTAGTCATACAGGTGATAATAAAAACATTTTCTATAGAAGGTCTGGCTTACCTCGAAGTACCATTGCTATTAAGAGTGATTCGTTTTTTTTCTTGTTTTTACCCAGAACCCTTGATGCGGCACCCAGACTTTCGATTATTTGCCTGCATGAACCCTGCTACTGATGTGGGAAAGAGAAACCTGCCACCTGGAATAAGAAATAGGTAAATATTTATTTGGAGAATAGTTTATACAGCCTTTGTATGTAGTATATATTAGTACTTAGGTCATATAAATTTTTCTTTTAGCTGCTAATTTTAATACATTTTTAAGAAAATGCTTTTGTATTAAAGCCTCCATGCTGTCTCCCAAACCTGGTGCCAGGAGGTGCTTGTTAAGTAGCCATGAGAAATATAGCTTTTATGTTTATAATGATATGGGTTATATAATTAAGCCTGTAGAAGATGTGGTGGAGATTATTACAAATGCTGTATCTGGTCCACTCTGACATCCCCAGACTCAGTGGTACTCTCACTTTTGAATCAGGGGGAGTTCCCTTTTGTAAATGGTATGACCTCTGAGAAATTATTTTTCACCTGCACTACAGAAATCCTAATGAATTACAGGTAAATATCTCCTTTTTCAAATAATTTGTTAGTGAACCCCAGGCAACATGCACCACAGAGAAGCTAATTGAACCAGCTAATGTGGAGGGCGGGGTGGTATCAAAATCCATTGGTAGAAAGGAAAAAAAAGGGCGGGGGGGGTGTGCCACCTGGAAGTTTTTTTCTGAAGACCAATAGCATCTTCCAAGAAAGTGTAAAGAAGTTTAGAGATGGTTTAGGGGTTTCCAATGTCCTGCTCTCCCACATCTTGGCGTCATTAAACTTCAGGTTTACTTTATTTGATACTATAGGTTCCCTACTTTGCAAAATGATGCGCTTTGTTAAGCTACAGTTTTGGTACTCTTTACCTATCACGGCGGGCATCGCGGGTACATTTATGTCTGGCCGCGACCGACGCGATGCCCGCGATTTCCCATTGAAACCCATGTTAAACATGGAAATCGCGTCGGTCGCGGCCGGCCATAAATGTACCCGCGATGCCCGCGACGCGATGCTCCCGATTTCCCATAGCAATCAATGTTAAATGGCCCGACCGACGCGATTTTACTGTTAAATGCCTCAATGGACCCGATGTGGCCATAGGAAACAATGTTAAATGGGCCTTAGAGCCCAAATAGTTACCCTGAACTCTGAAATGGCCCCCCCAATTGTTTACGCCACCCCACGATCAACGTCAACCCGAAGCGTGGCGAGCCCTCGAGGGGCGGCGGTACGCGTCCTCCGACCTTTTCATACCCCCACTATCCACGTCGGCGTGGAGTTGAGAATAGAATAGTGTGGCGAGCGCACGCGGATACCTTCACAGCTATACGCGTCCCCTCGCGGGCTTCACAGGTGTCCATGGCGACGCGGACACCTGTGAAGCCCGCGAAGGGACGCGTTTACCTGTGAAGGTATCCGCGTCCCCTCGCGGGGCTCGCTGCGCTCGCCACGCTTCGGGCTCGGTGGCTCGCTGCGCTCGCCACACTATTCTATTCTCAACTCCACGCCGACGTGGATAGTGGGGGTATGAAAAGGTCGGAGGACGCGTACCGCCGCCCCTCACGGGCTCGCTGCGCTCGCCACGCTTCGGGTTGACGTTGATCGTGGGGTGGCGTAAACAATTGGGGGGGCCATTTCAGAGTTCAGGGTAACTATTTGGGCTCTAAGGCCCATTTAACATTGTTTCCTATGGTAAAATCGGGTCCATTCAGCCATTTAACATGAAAATCGTGTCCATCGGGCCTTTTAACATTGATTCCTATGGCAAATCGTGGGCATCGCGTCGCGGCCATCGTGTGCACATTTATGGCCGGCCGCGACGCGACCGACGCGATGTCCATGTTTAACATGGTTTTCAATGGGGAAATCGTGGACATCGCGTCGGTCGCGTCGCGTCCGGGCATCTTTAGCCCGCATACGACGCGACCGGCGCAATTTTTTACCTCACGATGCCCACGATCAAGATCGTGGGCGCCGTGCTAGGTAAAGAGTACCACAGTTTTATTTATAACAGTTTATATGTTGCCACACAAGCACATTTTTGTCCAGATTGTGTTTGATATTTTTACGCTATTGTATTCAACTTTTATTTACGGTGTTTTTTGGCCATACCTTCTCTTCCTTCATTGGGCACAAAAAGACTTAAAATTGTGTGTAAACTCCTGCAATTTTGCATGAAGATTGGCGCTTGTGTGGATTTTTCAGTTGTAATGCCTCAGTGTCCCCCCTACTCAGGTTTTTTTTTATTTTTTTTGGACTCTCACAAGCGTAGCTGATCAGTGTCAAGTAAAATATAACCTGGTAGATTAATCTGGCGGTTATCCACCAGCGATTCAGTCTACCAGCTTGGTGGGAGCTTCTTGGGCAGCATTTTGAGGCTCCTCTTAGTTTTCCACCTAAGATTTTATTATATTCTACCAGTTTGACAACTTTGCTAGTTAGACCGGATTTAGTGGGGTATTCAATCTGGGCCACTATTTACGATGGGGGAAATAGCGGTGAACGCCGATTCAGTGCTGTCTTTCCATTGAAGAGGCAGATCGACAGAATGGGCCCGACTTTAAAAGCAGTTGGGCCCGGTTTTTTAGATTTCGGCCCTGAATTGACGCGATCGCGGACGAATATCGACAATCCACTGCCGTTTACGTAGACACGCCCCCTTTTTGCCGATCAAAAAGTGAGACATTGAATCGCACCTGGCGAGCTGCGGTCGAACAAAACGAAAACAGGCCAGGGTCACGGCTGTCGGGCCAGACCCGGGATTGAATACCCCCCTTAGTCACCTGTTAAATCAGTTTTTCTGATTCTGGGTGCCCTGCCTGGTAATCCTGGCTTTTCTTGGTAGCCTGTTTGCTTATAACCACCTTTTAATGTGTGTGATGGAGTCTGCCTCCTCCTACATAATTCATATATATACTTATATGCATATGTATCCTCTTTAGTTTTATGGTTCATTAAAAAATATATATATTTTTATAAGCTCCGACGACTGATATAAAAAACATTTAGTTTTTTCAAAATCTTGTATTCAGTTATCATAATTCATGCTTCAAAGGGTTACTTCATGTTATTAAGAGACTAGTATGAGCAGCTGGCAAAAGGTAAGTTATTACAGGAAGCTTTCATTTGTTTTGTGAATTTTGCTTTAGGCCTTAAGGATCTGTGCACATTTATTTACATTGTGTCTGTGTTCTAGGTTCACTGAACTTTATGTGGAAGAACTGGAAAATGAGAATGATTTGCAAATACTCATCATGGATTACTTGAAGGGCCTCAATATAAATAAAACAGTTGTCCAAGGAATAATCAGGTAAAACATACAAAATGTTCTAAAATCCGCTCCACCCCTTTTAACCATCTTGGTGCCCAGAATCTCTCCCTCACCTGCTATTTTCTGCCAATCCTAAGGTACAGGTTGCATTTATGATCCATCCACGATTTTGTTGTAGTGGTTTTTAAAGCGCACTGGGTATGAACATGCTGCCGTATGGTTACAGTGCTGTCTTATAGCATCCATGACCTCCATCTGGGTAAACAGACTCTAAATACACTGTAACTTTCAATGAAAAAAGGAGCTGAAGAAGTAGCTGCTGTCACACTGTTACACACGGTTGCCTACCTGACCCTCTCCATGAGGGAGAAAATGCTCTGTTCCTGGACTTCCCTGATGTATGATTGCCATCACCTGTGGCAAAACACATTTCTTATTAATTACCTAGCTCCCCACAGGTGATGGTAATCATACATTACCAAAGAAGTCCAGAAACAGAGCATTTTCTCCCTGAAGGAGAGGGTCAGGTAGGCAACCCTGCTGTTAAGCCTGTGCTGGGACACCAGCAACAGCCATTTGCATTCCTTTAGTGATGTCGTAGTGCTCAGACTGTAGTCCACCAACGTGAATGTCGAATAACCAATAGTGCCTATAAGGGCAGGATTCATTTTCCAAAGATATATGATGGTCTAATATTTTTGGACTTACACTTATTTTCTGTCTCATATACAGTATTTTGATGTGAACAACTTTTTGCAACCTCTTTGATAAAAAGATTGATTATATGATTCTTGGATATATTTCTGTATACATTTTATAGTAACATATAGTATCCGTTGTGAGTGCAAAGCTGGCCATACACTAGAACGACCTGCATATGATGCAGATTGTAAGCAGGTCTTGTGATTGATCGGAGAAGCGGTCGTTTGTGCTATAAAACACATACTTGATCCTATGTGCAGCATGTATAATCAGGGGAGCGACCTCTCAACCTGCAGGACCACGCATTGTACCGATATACCTCATGACACAATCGATTTGTACGATTTGATTGTGCAGATCAGCCAGATATTGTTCTAATGTATGGCTGGCTTAACAGTTTGAATATTCTGATGACTTTTACTTAAATATTTTCTGTCTAAATATTTAATTTGATATTTTATTAAATTTTAGATTTATATTAGCTTTGAGCCTCATTGTTTTTTCTATTGGGGGTCAGACTCCATTTTTATTATCCTTTTATCTTTTTAATGCTTAAGTATTCCTAGTACAGTGAATTTTCAGTAATTTTGTTTTAATATTTGAGTTGAGCGCCGCCTCCTTCACCTGGCTTACTGTTGCTAGAATCAGAATCCGATTTATTGGCTAGGTATACTTGCGTATACTAGGAATTTGATTTGGATTGTTGTGCAACAGTCAGGGTGGGAAGTGACAGTACAGATCTATTTATCACACATACAGTTGTGCACTAGATGTATCCTGATGAGGGACATGGGGAACATATGTTAACTGGACTGTACAGCACCCAGGCAGCCATTCAGCGGCACCACTTGGTGATTGCACAGCCAGATAGGTAGCAGGTAAAAAAAAAAACAATACAAGTAACCTAGTACAGGTGACTGTTTTGTACTAAAACTATTGCATACACCTTTGGGTGAGTGTAATGTTCACCAGCGGCAGCTTTAAAATCTCTACTGGCTTTGTGGCTAATGTTTGCAATTACCTGGTCCCAAAATAAATAAAAGGCTTGAACACAGCTGCACTAGGACAGGAGTTTGTGGTGTCAGGTGTGGTGGAAAGGGTTCTCCGAGCTCTTCTGCAATCCAACTCGATTTTCAGTGCAGTGCTCACAAAGAATTCAAAGCATAAACTAAAAAAAAAAAACCTTGGCAAATCAGCACTTGACACAATCCAAGTCTGTGCTAATAGATATTTGTATGCACTCAGGTTAGGGGTGATTATGGTTTGAGGCTCTATCTTAGGCTTTATTTTAAACTAGGCTGATGAGATGAGGAGGGGGAATGCTTGGCTTCATTTAAGTTTAGTTTATCCTGCCCTGCTTCTCACTGTGCCCTCTAGACCCCACTCTACACCTGATGGAGTTAGAGAAACATATTTAACAGGGAATACCAAAAGTACTCCATTTTCACAGCACGCTGCATAAATGAAAAATGAAATTAGGAAGGCCAATTCAATTTCAGCCATGTACCTTCAAGCATTTATGCATTTTTATGGAAACAGTGCTTCTTATTTTCATACTATACGAGTTGATAAAGTTTTGCAGTCTTTACCGTACATAAATGCAAAGCCAGTGCTTAGTAGTATTTAGGAAGGCCAATCCTGGGGCATTTTTTTCAATCCCGGGATTTGGGATTGAGAAATGCTCAATCCCGGGATTGATCGCAACAATTTGGCTAAGCGCTCACCTTCTAAGTGAAATTAATAATGATTACTCCAAAATGGATGTGTGTAGATAAAGACATTTTATTAAGGATAAACTGTAAAATACAGTGTAAGTTAAAAAAAAGTGATCGGGGCAGATCAAGGGGGAATGTAAACGACTAAATGAAAAGGGAAGACTGGGTATAAATGAAAGTCTCAGGGGTGGGGAATGTGATGTGATGTGGGGAGATGGCGTCCAAGTCACCCGCAAAAGTTCCTCTTGTCTTTGTGTGAAGGATTGGATCTAGAAGTTCCGTCCCTCGTCGTAGTAGAGATCTCCCGTTGGTGACAGTCAGCTGTGTGGTGCCCTGATGGTGTCCCACGAATTGGCAGCAAGTGAGATGCGCCTACCGGGTCAGCGCTCTCACGAGAGGACGCCACCATACCGGCTTCCGTGCGCTCTACTCACTTGGAGGAGACTTGATGACCAGGACGCTGCACTGTCCATCCTTCCCTTCTGCCATCAAGTCTCAGAAGCCAGTAAGCAGGTGCTACTCCGGGCGGCGTCCTCTTGCGAGAGCGCTGACCCGGTAGTCACATCTCACTTGCTGCCGCTCCGTGGGACACCATCAGGGCACCACATAGCTGACTTGTCACCAACGGTAGATCTCTACTACGACGAGGGACGTAACTTCTAGATCCAATCCTTCACACAAAGACAAGAGGTACTTTTGCAGGTGACTGGGACGCCAGCTCCCCGCATCACATTCCCCACCCCTGAGACTTTTTTATTTATACCCAGTCTTCCCTTTTTCATTTAGTCGTTTACATTCCCTCTTGATTTGCCCTGATCACTTTTTTTACTTACACCGTATTTTACAGTTTATCCTTAATAAAATTTCTTGATCTACACACCCATTGTGGAGTAATCATTACCAATTTCACTTTGAAGGTGAGCGCTTAGCCAAATTGTTGCTATACAGTAGATACACCACTGTGAGCTTAGACCACTCAGTCTCTTCATAACAGAAAGGAGTGAGCGAAAGTTGTTTACATCTCTTTTCCAATCACAGGATTGGTCTTCCTATAAAAAAAAAAAGAAAATTCCACCGGCCGCATGTTTACATACCCGGCGTTGCAGCAGAACAGAGCCGGGAGCGCATGCGCAGTCTAATCCTGAAATCCCACGATACAAATCTCTGTGTCTCGCCGATTTCGGACACTCTAGTAGTATTATTGAGTGAGAGGTTATACAAGTACTGTAAAAATGTTCTTAATGGAGCTCAGGTTTTTCCGAGCAGCTTGCATTTTTTGTTGGTTTTCAAATGTTTTACTGCTAATATTAATTACATTTAAATAAAAATGGTGGTGCATGTTGGAATATTCATGTGTGTTTCAGAGCAAATAGCATGTTTTTGGCAGTTAAGCCTTAAGGTGGCCATACATCAGAAAGATATTGTACCCAATCATACAATCTCAGATGATTGTAAGATGGATTGTGTGCACATTGTGTGTCCAAAAACCACCAAGGACTGCTGGGGAATTGAAGGGAAATTGGACACAATCATGAGCGCAATCTATCTTAAGATCGTTCTTTCTGATGTATGGCCAGCATTAGAGAAGGGTTTGCTTGCAACACGAGCTATATTTTTAAGTGGTGATCCTATGCAAGTTGTGTAAACCTCTATATATTTCTTTCTTAGGGCTAATCATGTTTGTTTCCCCACCATAGTTTTTATTTGGCAATACGAAAGAAGTCTAATGCAGAGCTTGTGGATGGAACAGGCCACAGACCACATTTCAGCTTGCGTACCCTTTGTAGAGCACTAAGATATGCTGCATCAAATCCATGTAATCACATTCAGAGGTCCTTATATGAGGTAAATATTGTGTACCATTAGTAACTTTATAGTGTTTGAGGCTTTTTTGTATTTGTTGTGTTTTTGTTGAATTTCAATTTCACCCAAACCTTAATTTCTCATTCATTTTAAACTGCAGTGGTGCAACCAAGTACCCCCCAACAGGTGTGTTTTTTTTTTTTTTTTTTTCACTCTCTCTGGTGTGATAATTACTGACCCAGCAAAATGTCTTACCTGTGCATGTGTAAAGAAATACAAAAACATGACTTCTTATACCACTTTGACATCGCAATTGTCTGGGAGCAACCGGCACTTGTGATGATTAGCCCCCACAGTGGCCCGGCAATAAACTGAGTCACTGTCGTCAGAAATGGGGCAGATCTCTGCCTTCCCCGTATAGTGTTTCCTGGGTTACCAGTTTACACTGCCCTGTGACTTGGGTCCGACCCGGGATTAATCCTTCTTTTAACCCAGGTCAGAATGCCAGGTTGCTGAAGCCGTTTTTTTTTTTGCAAATGGCCCTTTCACACAGCACAGAGACCGAGTAGACCCGGCAACCACCTGGGTCGGACCCGGGTTATTTGTGCAGTGTGAAAGTGGTATTTCTGGTGCTTTACTGGAGGTAAGAAACACAAATTTAGAGGGTGAGGGACGATGGTTATAGAAGTGGAGTACTGGAGTTTAGGCACTTAGTCTAACTCCAAAGCCTCAATATTATCCCCCTGTATAAAACACTGTTTCTAAAATATTGTTTACATGTACCCGCTAGAGTGGGTTTATTATTATTATTTTTTTTATTTTACCTTAATTATTATGAAAATAAATGTAGAAGCCTTCCCACTAACAAAGTAGCTGCTTCTACAGTAGTTTTTCTGGGCATGCTGTAGTTTCCTGCCCACATTCCAGAAATGACTGAGAGGTTCTACCCTGAGTACTGGACTGAATAGGGTTACAATTTGTCCCCTGTGATCAGTTAGTCAACTGAAAGTGCGTATACACTGTACAATTATTGTATGCAATTTGGACTAGATTGCATCGCAGTCGCATTGCAAAACGTATGCGATGCGATCTAGTCCAAATTGCATACAATAATTATACAGTGTATGAGCACCTTTTAGGCTTTGAATGGTAGGCACTGTATCAACTCCTGAGTACCTGTGGTACATCCTGTTTGGCTATAGTGATTCATCTGGCCATGATGAAGGAAAACCTTTCTTTCTACTTATCAAGGTTAATTGTATAGGAAAGGAGATTGAAGTTAACTCTGTGTGGGAGCACACTTGCCGAGAGAATGTGTTTTTTATGGTTAAAATAATTTATAATAATTTTATGGAGTATACATTTAAAATAAAATACATATGTATTTTAATTTTAATGTATACGCCATAAAGAATAGTTAACTACTTTCTCCTTTTTTTTTTTTTTTTTTTTTTTTATACAATTAATTTGTACTAACTCTAGGGAGCACCACTGGCGGTCATCAACTTCTGTATCTCTTCGATAGATTAACCTTAATACAGGATGACGCACTAATTGAATTGACACTTAATTCTTTATGTTTAAGCCAAGAATACTTTGGATATATCGTGACTTTATACATAGTTATGTGCGGCAATCTCAACCCCAACTCTTGTTCTTGTCCAGGTTCCCTGGTGTAAGGGCATTAGGTTTTTTTTAACTTTGGGACTTTTGCTGCTTTTCGTGCAGGTTATCGGATAGGAATACTCTACAGGTTTGGCAAATGATACATTGTTTCATATAGATAGTAGGCATTCAAATATTGGTGTCTGTTTTTTATTTGAGGCCTCCTATGTGATATAGTGCCTTCTGTTCAGCAGAATGTTCATCATTTTATATGGAATTAATGACTAATGCACCCAGAAGTGTGGGGGTTGGTGAACCAGTTTTCTTTTTCATTAGTGTATTATATGCTTTCTCAGTCACTCTGTATACCCAGCCATACTAAGGGGTGTTTATGGTGGCTAATGTTTATACTATGCTGAGCCAAACTGCCATAGTCACCTGAGGCTCCTTCATTTTCTGTATGATATGTTTGAAGTATGTATGGACCCACAGCTTTAATATCCTAGTTCAGTTACTGATTAGGTACATAATCTCTTCTCCATGCTTTTTTCAGGCTCCTTAATTTGAGAAGTGAGTCGATACTTGAGTCTCTAGTAATATTACAATTTTCTAATGTATTTTGTTAGGCCATTAATGACTATGGTGGGTTTACATACTTTTCCCTACACTAAGATGAAGGTACTCTTATCCTCAAGATTATCATCCCGTGATTTAATGATCCTGTGTTCTATTAATGTACAGGAAGATCCACTTGGTTACTGTATGTTTCAGCAATGCATATCCTTTATTTGTTTTTTTGCTCCAAAAAGTAGAAATTCTTTTGACTTTAAGTGTAGCATGATCATATTTCTTACCATTTGTGGTTTTTATGAAATACACGGATATAATCGGTCCCTAACTGTCATGTTTCAGGATATGTTTGAGAAATGACAGTTAGGGACCAAGTGGCTGTTGCTTTATCACTCCTCCTCATTCTTTACTGTCTCACCCGTTACAGCCAGACATATTTGGCTCATGGAGAGGTAACTGCTGGGCGAGTGCATGTGCTGGCGGCAACTCCATGACCATAGTAGCCGTGGTCACAGGAGACCTGACATATTCATTATAATTAAAGGGGTCCTGTGTATCCGTTCAATAGATTTTTTTGATGCATCAATGTTTGAGATGTTATACGTTTTTCATAATTTTTTTTCTTTACCATAGATCAGGGGTAGCCAACTCCAGTCCTCGAGAGCTACCAACAGTTAACGTTTTCCATGTCTCCTCACAGAATCACATGTGACGTAATTAGCTCCATCTGTGCATCTTGAGGTGAGCTGGAAAACGTGAACTGTTGGTAACTCTCGAGAACTGGAATTGGCTACCCCAGCATAGATTCATAGGTTTCTAACAAATACATTTAGTACTCATCTGGAAGTCTATCGTAACTGAACTCTGGGTAGTGTTGAAGCGGTCCTAATTAATGTGGTTATTATACTTTGTGGGAGAGATGCATTTGTTTGTGTTCATGCTAAATCTTCTTGTCTGTACACCCATGACTTGGTGGCAGAGTACAAGCTGCCTTTTTTTTTATGCTCAGAATTATAGATAGTATATACTGGGTTCTACTGTACTTCTCTAATATATCGAGTATGCCCTTATTAATGGGATATTAGGACTGCTAGTTAATATAATAAATTATCTTCCGTTACTTGAGTAAATATTTTGGTCCTATAGAGAGTATGTTTTTAAATGTCAGTCTGTCGCAAAAAAGTAACCGAGATGACTGAGAGCCTTAGGAAAGTCTAAAGGCTGATGGGTGACCAGGCTGTAAGGTCTCGCAGGTTTTGAGATTTCAGTTTTTTTATGATTAAAAACAGATAGCCATTTCATTAACTATTTGTATTAAGGTATTTTTGGTAACACTTGATTGTATCGGTTTTCTGTTGTAAAGGTGCATACAGACTACAATTATTATTTTTTTTACCAATTTTTTTTAATTCTGAACGTTATTGGTCAAAATATCTTTCAGTGTTTGTGACGAGTGATGATGCGCATACCCGCCAGTTGTTCATCAAGATTGTTCGTCAACTGTGCATGCAGCTCAGTTTGGATATCTTAAAAAAAAAAAAAAAAAGCCTATAGACTGTAGCTAGATTGTTCGTCTTTCTCTTTCCTCCACTAGGTGACACTGGAGAGTTACAGTGGGGAATAGAAGGTGACCACAGGGAGCTTGGGCACTTTAGAATAAATTAATAGTGACTAACTCCTCCCCTTCTACTTCCTCTCCTAGGCAGTTTTAGCATGTGCCCTGCAGGAGCTGGGTGCGTTCAAGGCTCACTCCTGAGCTTTATAGTTTTTTTGTTTATATAATGATGCTACAATCAGCAAAGAGGACAGGCAGGTAGTTCCCTGTCCCTACCTGCCTGCGACGCGGGCGCTGTCGGCAGGTCCGGTCGCAGCTGCATGCAGTTCGCCTCCGGTACCTGGCTGCAGGATCCACTGATCCTGGAGTCCCGTCGCCGCTGCTTGCAGCGCGCCTCGAGGACCACTCAGCATGCCGCACCCGACAGCTACGGCAGGGGTAAGTATAACACTGATTCCCCGCTAGCGGGGGATTCAGTGTAAAAAGTCGCGGCAGCGCACTTTTAAACACGGCGCCATTCCTGAGGAGCGAGAGCGCGGCATGCTGGGTACTTCCGCTTCCTCCTTCTTTGTAGGAGCGGCGGCCATTGAAGCAGCAGCGTGATCCGCGGCTCCCTCGAAGCGTCTGTGAAGTGCCGGTGACCCTGGTTCAGTGAGTCACAGCGGGACATAGGAGGTCAGGGCAGCTTGGACTGTGTCCAAAAAGGTCCCTTAGCCGGCGCAAGTTATATTTATATACAGTGCGCGTAGCGGCCTCGTGGCAGACTCTGCCTCTTTCCTATACCTCCTCTCCTGTCCGGTATTCCATCTTTCTCTCCTTTCTGGGTAAGATTGCGGAGTGTATGATGGCTGGTAAAAAGATTGCGTGCAAACAGTGCAGCAATAAGTTCGCGCCACACGCGGAGGGCGCCATTTTATGTCCCTCATGTACTGCATCCCCAGCCCCCACCCCAACTACATCGGGGCAGGAACCTCCTGTATGGGCTTCACAATTGTCTACAGTAATTTCTCAGCTAGCTTCTGAGTTATCTTCTGCCAGACAAGATAGGGATGCAGCCAGGGATCAGCAGGCAGAGTTAACCTCTGCTGTGGAGAGTTTGTCTAGAGCAGGGGTTCCCAATCTTTTTAGAATCACGGCACCCTAGAGTACCACAATTTTTCCACGGCACCCCTAGGCCCAAAAAAATATATATAAAATGAAGTATATTGTGTGTATATGTGCTTCTAGGTTCAGTTATGTGGTAAAGGGCAGGATTTGCTTCTGATTGTTCACATATTTATGATTGGCAGCCACCAGCACTGGTTTTGTCCATAAATAATTGATCATAAATAATTTGAATGGTCCTGGATGACCAACCCGAGGCACCCCTGCAAGTGTCCCGAGGCACCCCAGGGAGCCACGGCACACAGTTTGGGAACCACTGGTCTAGAGCATTGCATGCAGACACCTCTTCACCCCCTCCCCCTAGACTGGCTTCTGCTAGTAGGATGTTTCCTCAGGTCCCTCTGTTAGATGATACAGATGATGACATGCCAGCTCTAGAGGAGGGTGAATTTCATGACCCTGATGCTCAGCCTGATGCTGAGCCTGATGCTCCGCTTATGCAGGACACTGAGGTCCCTTCTCAGGGTTTAGAGGACTTAATACAAGCAGTCCGGTTAACCCTCAATGTAGCAGAGGAGGTGAGACCGGCTGCGCGTCCCTCAGTGTTTGCTAAAAGGCAAAAACAGTCTGCATATTTCCCAGCCTCAGAGGAGCTGGATGAACACTTGCAAAAAGCCTGGTTACACCCAGACAAAAAGTTTCAGGTTTCTCAGAGATTTTTCACTGCCTATCCTTTTCCTAAGGATGCTAGAAAGTCATGTGAGACGCCACCTGCTGTTGATTCTTCGGTATCACGTTTGTCTAAAAAGACAGTGTTACCCATCCCAGGTACCCTAAAAGATGTGTCTGATAGGCGGTTAGAGAGTGCTCTGAAGAATGTTTATACAGTCGCTGGTCTTTTACAACGTCCGGCACAGGTGGGTTGCTGGGTCAATAGGGCCATGGAGGTATGGGCATCCCAGGTGGCCTCCTCTCTAGACCCAGGGGCAAGTGATATGTTGCTCTTAGTGGAACACATACGTGAGGCTGCAGGTTACTTGGTTGAAGCCTCTTCAGACGTTTGTATGCTTGCGGCCCGTATTTCTGCTCTCTCAGTTTCTGCTCGCCGTACTCTTTGGTTGAGACAGTGGAATGCAGATGCCGACTCCAAAAAGGCGGTGGAGGCATTACCCTTTGCTGGGGAGGCCCTCTTTGGTCCAGAGCTGGACAAAATGATTTCGCAGGCTACAGGGGGTAAGTCTCAGTTCCTGCCCACTGCAGCCCCCTCCCCCACGTAGGTCATTTCCTACTACTGGAGGGCAGTCCTTTCGACCCACCCCCAGATTCAGGGGTAGGTCTAGGGGAGCGGCTACTAGCTCCAGAGACTTCCGAGGAAGAGGCAGAGGATCAGCCAGTGCTCCAATACTTGGTGCAAAGGTTACCTCAAAGCCCTCAGCATGACTCCCCCAGCTCCTGTCCAGATCACAGGGTGGGAGGCCGGCTTCTCTTTTACCATCAGGTATGGGCCGGTTCATGCAAGGATGCATGGGTAAAGGACCTGGTAGCAGTAGGCTACAAGATAGATTTCTTGTTGCCTCCTCCTCAACGGTTTTTTCCCACAGGTTTGCCAGCTTCTCAGGAAAAAGGCAGGGCCTCACAGGCCGCCATCCAAAAGCTCAGGGATCAAGGGGTGGTTATCCCGGTCCCGGAACCAGAAAGGGCAAGGGGTTTCTATTCCAGCCTTTTTCTGGTTCCCAAGCCGGACGGCTCAGTGAGACCCATCTTGAACCTGAAGCAGCTCAACCCCTTCTTGCGGTTCACTCGCTTCAAGATGGAGTCTCTCCAGTCTGTCATTGCAGGCCTGGAACCAGGGGAGTTTCTTGTATCCATCGACATCAAAGATGCATACCTGCATATCCCAATCTGGCCTCCTCACCAGGCATTCTTGCGGTTTGCTGTCCAGAACTATCACCTACAGTTCCGAGCCCTCCCATTCGGCCTCTCCTCTGCGCCTCGGGTATTTACCAAAGTGATGGCTGTCATGATGGAAATACTCAGGGCTCAGGGAGTTACCATTGTCCCTTATTTGGACGACCTTCTGCTGAAGGCTCCGTCCAAGGAGGTTCTGCTGCACAACATCCAACTGACACGTCGGACCCTGGAGTCCCATGGCTGGATGCTCAACATCCAGAAGTCACAGCTGACTCCATCGCAGAGGATCCTGTTCCTAGGGATGATTCTGGACACTGTCCAGAGAAGGGTGTTCCTCCCCATGGACAAGATCTTGTCCCTGCAGGAAGCGGTTCGACTGGTGCTGCAGCATCGAACAGTCACAGTTCTCCTTTGCACAAAGCTGCTGGGAAGGATGGTGGCCACGTTCGAGGCGGTGCAGTACGGGCGGTTTCGATCTCGCCCCTTCCATCTGTGTCTGCTCCGCCAGTGGACAGGCTCACACCTGTTTCTACAGCAGAGGATCTCTCTCTCCCATCAGGCTCGAGCGTCACTGGCGTGGTGGCTCAACTCCAGCAACCTGCAGGAGGGGAGGAGGTTCGCCATCCACAATTGGACGCTCCTCACCACGGACGCCAGCCTCAGGGGCTGGGGAGCGGTCACGCTGGGCCTCCACTTCCAAGGACTGTGGACCCCGGAGGAAGCACAGATGTCCATCAATGTGCTGGAACTGCGAGCAGTGTATTACGCCATGCTCCGGGCAGAAGTGGTTCTCCGGAACAGGGACATCAGGGTGCAGTCCGACAATGCCACGGCGGTGGCTTACATCAACAAGCAGGGAGGCACCCGCAGCCGTGCAGCGATGAGAGAGGTAAAGAGGATTCTGTGCTGGGTGCAGGAGCACGCAGGGGCCGTGTCCGCCATTTTCATTCCAGGCGTGGAAAATTGGGAGGCGGACCACCTCAGCCGGCGGGACGTACACCACGGAGAGTGGTGTCTGAACCCTCTGGTCTTCCAGACCCTGACCCGTCGGTGGGGTTGTCCGCAGATAGACATGATGGCCTCCAGACACAACCATCAGTTGCCCCGGTACTGCGCTCGGACAAGAGATCCACAGGCGGTGGCTGTGGACGCTCTCACGGCACCCTGGACGGATCAGTTCCTTTACATCTTTTCTCCAGTGCCTCTCATCCCTCGGGTTCTGCAGAGAATCCGACGGGAGTCGGTGACGGTGCTGTTCATTGCCCCGGACTGGCCTCGCCGGTCGTGGTACACGGTACTAACAGGCCTGTTAGTAGACGAGCCATGGCCTCTGCCTCTCTGCGAAGACCTGCTAACACAGGGTCCGTTCGCCTGTCCCAACTTACAGCAGCTTCATTTGACGGCATGGCTGTTGAGAGGTCCATCTTGAGGAGGGCAGGGATCCCGCAGGCGGTGATTCCAACCATGATAGGAGCCAGAAAGCAGGTTACCTCGGTGCATTACCACCGCATCTGGAGGGCCTATGTGGCCGGGTGCGAATCCAGGAGGGTTTCTCCGGTGAACTTCAAACTGGCCAGATTACTGCTATTCTTGCAAAAGGGTTTGGCCTCAGGACTCCGGCTGGGGTCCTTGAAGGTTCAAGTATCCGCCCTCTCCATTTTTTTCCAGAAGAAGCTGGCTCTTCTTCCTCAGGTACAGACTTTCTTCCAGGGGGTGTTGCGGCTGCAACCTCCCTTCAGACCTCCTACTGCTCCATGGGACCTGGACGTGGTACTGGCTTTTCTCCAGTCCTCTGTATTTGAGCCCATGGAGGAGGTGGAACTAAAATACGTCACCTGGAAGACTGTCATACTATTGGCCTTGGCTTCAGCTAGAAGGGTGTCGGAGCTCAGTGCTCTTTCTTGTAAGGCACCCTTCTTACGTTTTCATGAGGATAGAGCGGAGCTGCGCACCTCTAGTGTTTTTCTCCCAAAGGTGGTCTCGGCTTTCCACATTAACCAACCTATTGTGGTGCCGGCCTTTCGGGAGGACTCACAGGAGTCTAGGGCGCTGGACGTGGTCCGGGCCTTGCGAATTTACGTGGCCAGAACAGAGTCTGTACGTAAGTCGGATGCCTTATTTGTCCTCTATGACTCCTTGCGTCCTGGTTGGCCAGCCTCCAAGCAGGCCCTGGCCAGGTGGATCAGATTGACAATTCGTCAAGCTTATGTGGCCTCCTCTAGGGTGCCACCTTCTTCAATTTCCGCCCATTCTACAAGGTCGGTGGGTACCTCCTGGGCGGCTGCCCGTGGAGTTTCTATACAGGATCTATGTAGAGCGGCTACGTGGTCTGGTCAGAGGACCTTTGTCCGCTTTTACAAGTTTGACACTTTTGCGGCGGCCGCTTCGCGGTTTGGCCGTTCTGTGTTAAGGGGTTCTCAGCGTCATCCCACCCGTGTTGGGAGCTCTGGGACGTCCCCACTGTAACTCTCCAGTGTCACCTAGTGGAGGAAAGAGAAAAGGGGATTTTGTACTTACCGTTAAATCCTTTTCTCAGACTCCATAGGTGACACTGGACGCCCACCCGACGCTGTCTCTCCGGTTTACTGTTTGGTTTTCAGGTTGGTCAATTACCTGAGGTTAAAGAGACTACTGTACGCAGTCTGAGTTCTAAGTTTTACTAAGTTTTATGGATGAGTTCATTCTGTTATGAATGCTATTCTTCAAACTATATGTTCACTCTATGTGAGTGTGTGTGTGACTTGTTATGTTATGTTTGACCTCCTCTCGGATGTGGGTTGTTTTCCTTTCTTCCAGCTCCCTCCGGGCACATACTTAACTGCCTAGGAGAGGAAGTAGAAGGGGAGGAGTTAGTCACTATTAATTTATTCTAAAGTGCCCAAGCTCCCTGTGGTCGCCTTCTATTCCCCACTGTAACTCTCCAGTGTCACCTATGGAGTCTGAGAAAAGGATTTAACGGTAAGTACAAAATCCCCTTTTCATCAACATCTTTTATCAACCTCTTTCGTCCAGGGCACTGGGTTCAAGGGAAATTGGTCAAAACAATTGTACCGTGTGTATGCACCTAAGTGTGTATGTAAAAGAACATATTGTAAAAACTACAATCCATCTGCAACTTAAAATAAACAGTGACCCAAATATCACATTGTTTAAACTCTCATTTTACTTTTAGAGAAAGTGAAATGTTTTACTATCTAAGCAACTTAAAATGATTAATATTTAGGAAGTGGGAAGTGCTGCATTATATCCTGTAATTTTTACATTAAAAAATGACTTTTAAACTAAAACCCCCACCTCTGAGATATACTGAGTAAACGAAAAGCTGCATTACCATTGATTACCTAATAAAATAACAAATGAATAATTAGCTCTTGGAATCTGCCGCTTATACTTATAGAATATATTCTTTGGTCTTTAAATGTATTTTATACTTGGCTTCTATAACCTTATACAATTTCACTACTTGTGATCTTTTCTTTTCAGGGATTCTGCCTTTCCTTCCTTACACAACTGGACAGAGCTTCTCACTCCACAGTTCAGTTGTTAATATGTCGCTATATCACCCCAGGCAACATTAAAGCACTACTAAAGCAGGTACATGTAACTCTGGCATAATGAGCCTGACTTTGCACTTTGCAGCATAACCTGTGTGCGTTAAAAGAGCAAATTATGACCGTTTTTTATTTTCAGCCACTTCCGGAGCCCCGTGGAGGCAGATTTGCCCAAATAGAAGGATACTGGATTCTAGTGGGTGATAAGGATCCAGCGATAGATGAAAGTTACATCCTAACATCCTCCGTAAAACTAAATCTTCGAGATCTTGTCCGAGTCGTCGCTGCAGGGTATGTAGGCCGTTTTGGTGGTAAATGCCAAGCCTGGCCAACCTGTGGCCCTTCAGCTGTTGTGAAACTGGGGATATGAGGATCAGCTCTGTTCCTTTTCCCTGCACTGTTGTGTTCCTGTAAACAATAGATTAAAGGGGTACTCTTTACCTAGAACGGCGCCCATCGCGGTGATCGCGACATCGCGGGCAGTACATAAACGGCCGCGACGCGATGCCCGCGATCACCGCGATTTTCCCATAGGGAACAATGTTAAAAAGCCAGATTGACCGCGATTTTGCATTCAATGCCTCAATGCCCGCGATTTTCACATAGGAATCAATGTTAAATGGGCTACAGAGCCCAAATAGGCAGAATTAACCCTTAAATGTCCCCCCAATTTTTGTACGCCACCCCACGATCCACGCGAACCCGAAGCGTGGCGAGCGCAGCGGTACGCGTCCTCCGACCTTTTCATGCCCTACTATCCACGTCTGCGTGGAGTTGAGAATAGAATAGTGTGGCGAGCGCAGCGAGCCACCGAGCCCGAAGCGTGGCGAGCGCAGCGGATAACTTCACAGGTAAACGCGTCCCCTCGCGGGCTTCACAGGTGTCCGCTTTTCGCCACGGACACCTGTGAAGCCCGCGAGGGGACGCGTATAACTGTGAAGGTATCCGCGTCCCCTCGCGGGGCTCGCTGCGCTCGCCACGCTTCGGGCTCGCCACACTATTCTATTCTCAACTCCACGCCGACGTGGATAGTAGGGCATGAAAAGGTCGGAGGACGCGTACCGCCGCCCCTCGCGGGCTCGCTGCGCTCGCCACGCTTCGGGTTGGCGTGGATCGTGGGGTGGCGTACAAAAATTGGGGTGACATTTAAGGGTTAATTGTGACTATTTGGGCTCTGTAGCCCATTTAACATTGATTCCTATGTGAAAATCGCGGGCATTGAGGCATTTTAAAGTAAAATCGCGGTCAATCAGGCTTTTTAACATTGTTCCCTATAGGAAAATAGCGGTGATCGCGGGTACACGATTTTTATGTACCCGCGATGACCGCGATTTTTTACCCCCGACGCCCGCGATTCTAATCGCGGGCGCCGTTCTAGGTAAAGAGTACCATTAAAGGTGCCCATACACGTACCAATTACCCGGTACTTTTTGTGCTAAAATAGCATCGTTGTGCATGGGATGCGATGCTATTTTAGCACAACCAGTACCGGGTAATTGGTACGTGTATGGGCACCTTAAAGCTAAACCTTAATACCACACACACACACACACTGCATCAAGATCAGCTATCCTGAAAAAGCATTATTCCTGCTACCATACAGTCCTAGTATGGTCAGATTGCTCAACGTTTTTAAAGTATTTATTTATTTTGAAGATCTTCTTAAGGTGCCCATACACGTTACAATTATTGGATACAATATCACATCTCATCGCATATCGGTTTTGCGATGAGATCTAGTACAAAAAGTATGTGCAGCACATACTTTTTGTACTAGATCTCACCAAATCTCATCGCATAACCGATATTCGATGAGATGCGATATTGTATACAATATTGTATACAATAATTGTAATGTGTATGGGCACCTTTACATATGCCATCATGTCGTTGAGGTTTCGATTCAAGTGCGATTCTTTTTCAAGACTATGTAACTAGGCCATAATACTGTACATTTAATAGGGCATCTTGTCAGTGTGACGGATCAGACATGGATATTTACAGATGTGTCCACGTACATCTAGCCTCATTTCACATTAGACAGCGCTTCTTCTGGTCATGTTTTTTTGTATAGACCGCATTCAACTATGCAGTACCATACAGGGTTTGGCAGGTTTCCAAGTCGCTTGGAAATATTCAATGAATTTTCAAGATGATATACCCAAAAAGAAAAAAGACCACAATAGCGTAATATTGTTAACCATAATAAAATGGCGGCATAAAATTATATTGACGACCAAATTCTTTGGTCTACATATCAGGTAGACAACAGCGCATAATGTGATGGACGGTACACGTCACTATGGATAAAATCTTCCTTTTCTTCCCCTTCTTGGATAGAGTAGTGTCTCAAAAGAATAAAAGGGACATCATGGTGCAGTATATACACTTTAATAAAACATATTAAAAACAGATACACAGCGTTCAGAATCTCTGGACTCTCACCATTCAATTTTGTCCACAGGTTAATGTAGCAAAAAGTCATATGTTGTTAATCCAAACAGGCGTCCCTGGATGCTGGATTATGGTAAGGGGTTCCCCAAGTACTTTCACTGTTTCTCCAAATGGCCAGAGAAACAGTGAAAGGACTCGGGGATGCCTTACCATATTCCAGCATCCAGGTAGTGCCAGTGTTCTGTGGGAGACTGTACTGTTTATCTCTAGGGTCCACCATAGGATTATAGAGAAATTGTTTTAGTTTGCTGTAACAGTTCTCATTCCTATTTTCCAATTTTTTCTGCCCAGTTTTACTGTATCTTTCACACAGTGCCTGCTATAACGTGTCTCAGTTTGGGTGGACAGAGAGAATTTGTCTGATTTGTTGTGCACCAAAGAGCGGGCTTACAAATGATACGATTCTAAGAACACATTATCTTGTGCGACTGACTCCAACCCTTAAGTCTCTATGAAATGTCTCATTTGGTGGTTGCTTGTTTATTTTTTTACTTATTTTTTTTTTTAAGCCATGTGTTTTATTTTTAGGAATCTTCCAGTGCTTATCCAGGGAGAGACCTCTGTAGGGAAAACAAGCTTGATTAGATGGCTGGCATTTGCTAGTGGCAATCATTGTGTAAGGATTAACAATCATGAGCACACAGACATCCAGGAGTACATTGGCTGCTATACATCTGACTCTTCAGGCAAACTGGTATTTCAAGAAGGTAAAAATGTTCAACTTTCATTGCTTTTATTATAATTGTTTGTTCAGCACCACAAGGGTTCAGAAGCACCTTACAGTATATAAATTAGTAAAAAAACAGGAAAAAGTCTTACAGTATGAGGCAATCTACATGCATCAGGGGATAGGACACAAAAGTAAAAACTAGGGTTATTACGGTAGTAATAAAAAAATTATAACAAGCATCAGCACTTTAATTTGATCATCTGACTTGATGATGGGGCTGGGTCCCCAAAAGCTGCTAGATTTTAAATACATTAAATTTAAAAATGCTCTTTTTGAGTGCATAGGGGCAGATGTATTAAGCCTTAACAAGAAATAAATGCAAGGGCCATAAAGAGAAATAAACGTCCAGCCAATCAGCTCCTTACTGACTTTTTTCAAACACAGCCTGTAACATGGCAGTTAGCAGGTGATTGGCTGGACATTTATCTCCCTGGCATTTATCTCTTGTTAAGGCTTAATACATCTGCACGATTGTGTCTTACGAGGAAATTTAGCTCAGTTCATATTATGTGATTATATTAAAAAATGTTTCATTTTACATTTTTCAGAGAAACCTATAACATTTTGATTTTGACTGTTTTGAACATGCTTAGTAAACATACCCTAATTTGAAGAGTGCAGTTTTGCTTGAGATAGTGCAGGCACAGATTCATGACCATTAAATTGGATTATTAGATCTGAAACACTTACAGTACTTAAATATTAGAGATACCTGGTGTGAGTGAGCCGCCTGGTCGGTGTTTTTTTATTATTTATTTTACCAAAATTGCAACTAAGTTGCACAAGGAGACTCTTGATTTATTTGATATGACACCTACATATCGCTTAACCCACACCTCAGGAAGGGGAATCAGGGATATTGAGAATGCAAAAAATAGTCCCTATTCTGTGATTCCTGCAGGCATGGAAAAATCAGGATTTTTAAGCATGTTTAATATCCCTGATCCCCCGATGCGATGATCAGGGTGTTGCCCCAGTAAACAGAAGGTGTTTAGGCCCCATTAGCCTCACACAGATACAAGCATCATCTATCAAATTAATCTGCAGTTTCCTTGTGCATCCTAGTCTCATTGTGTTGTGACTAAGACATATTTCACACGTTACCAAAACAAGAGGCTGTTTGACGTGACTGCGGCAAAGTGATATGAGGGCACCCGTGTACAGTATATTACAGTAACATAGCTGCGGGTACGAGAGGCATATATCAGACAAAAGGCCAACATCTAGAGATGTCAATATGTCCTAAAGGTTTCATAGTTATAATGAGCAATCAAAAGCAATAGATCTAAGGGAATCTAATGCATAACCATAGAAAAAGAGGGGGACCAAATTAGAACAGGCATAATGGGTAAAGGGGGGGTGGGTGAAAATATGAGCACTGGTCATAAAGACCATGAGGTAAGGGCAGCCCTAAGCTACCATAAAGGTATAACTTGAGCTACCTTCCCATTCCATAGGAAAATTATATTGGAGGAAGAAAAAACAAATCATGGGATTAGGGTGTGTAGCATATTTGGATTGCAGCCATCTGCACCTTCATATTCAGACATGTGAAAATGAAATGTTAACCAAAGAAACACGAGGTCTGATGGCACCAGATAGTCTAGTATTTATCACCTAACAAGGGTCCACAACCAAGGAATAGTCTGCAATGGAATATTTCGGAATAAGGGAGTGCAGAAGCTGCATTTGAATGAACAATTTTTTACTTTGATAAATTTCATTCAAACAAGATGAGAAAGAAGGGACTATTAGCAAGTGCTTAGCATGGGTTTTTGTCTTTCGTGTATTAATGAAGGGTATGGGTCATAGGGTTAACTCAGTGAAGGTTGACATACATGAGGTCAACCACTGAAGGTTGAAAGGGCTTTGGTTGACACCTGAAATAGGCCGACAAGGCTGAGTTTGGAAGATCGACATGAGGTTTTCATGTTTTTTGTCCCGGATGTTGACATGGACGCGGTCTAAGTGCACTGCGCTCTCGCACATGACTCGCTGTGCTTGCCATGCTTCGGGCACACTGTTGTATTCTCCAGCCACGCTGTAGTGGATTGTAGGGTATGACATACCGCCTGTCTGCTAATAAAAAAAACTCATGATGACCTTTTGACTGTCGACCCAATGCTTGTGTTAATCTTCCGACCCTGTCAACCTTTGCCATGTCAATGCCTTAGCCATCTACCTATTTCAGGTGTCAACTTAAGCCGTGTCCACCTACTGTATGTCATCCTTCATAGGGTCAACCTAGTGACAGTACCCCTTAATGAAATGGCAAATGTTATCTTAGTGTGTTTACACTATTGAACCATTTCTTTAAACTAGGTATTCTAATTGACGCAATGAGAAAAGGTTACTGGATCATACTGGACGAGTTGAATTTGGCTCCATCGGATGTTCTTGAAGCTTTGAACAGACTGCTGGATGATAACCGGGAACTTTTCATTACGGAAACCCAGGAGGTGGTCAAAGCACATCCCAGGTTCATGCTTTTTGCCACTCAAAATCCACCAGGCTTTTATGGTGGCCGAAAGGTTTGTTTTTATATATATTTTTAAATCACCTTTTTTTTTTCTTGTAATTACTTTTTGTCACTTAAGTGTGCACCCACAAAAAGCCTTTAAAATTTGTAGTTCTTCTTTGTATTCTTTGTCAGGTATTATCGAGAGCGTTTCGGAACAGATTTGTTGAACTCCATTTTGATGAATTACCAAGTGCTGAGCTGGAAACTATTCTACACATGCGCTGCTGCTTGCCGCCGTCGTATTGTAATAAGTTGGTTGCGGTCATGTTAGAGCTTCAGGTAATTATTTTTCTTAAGAAAAAGCTTTATTAACATTCTGTTAGATGGTTGTTGAAACTTGGCACATTGCTGAAATTGTAAACCATCCATATTGTCTGACACTGTTTATTTTTCCAGTCATACAGGAGAGGATCCTCTGTGTTTGCTGGAAAGCATGGTTTTATCACACTCCGTGATCTTTTCAGATGGGCTGAGAGATACCGTTTATCAGAACAAACCGAACAGGAGTATGACTGGCTTCAACATTTGGCAGATGATGGTATAACCTGGTCATCTTTGCAGAGATTCCTAAATTTGGATGGTGACATTTTATTTGATATGCAACATATCCTTTAATTTACCTAGGTTTCATGCTACTAGCCGGGAGAGTGAGAAAACAGGAGGAGGCAGAGATCATCTTAAAAGTCATTAAAAAGTGCTTCAAAAAAACTGTTGTACCAGAGCTCCTCTTCTCCAGAGAAAATGTACAGAAGCAGTTGGGTGAGTATATACGTAATAGTCTTAATGCTCTTTTTAAGAGTAGATTGAAGAATTCTCATTTCTTTGCACGGTGTATTGTTGGCTGTAAGGATGATAGGCACTAAAATGAACTGCATTTTGCTTGGTGTCTTTAGAAGGCAGTATACTACACAATACGGTATTGAATAATGTAGACAAATGTGTCGCCCAACATTGTTGCTGCCTGTAGTAGCATTCTGTAGGACAGTGGTGTCAAACTCATGGCCCTCCAGCTGTTGTGGAACTACAAATCCCAGCATGCCCTTCCACAGATTTTGTATAAGGGATTTCTAAAACTGGCAGGACATGCTGGGATGTGTAGTTCCACAACAGGTGGAAGGCCAGGAGTTTGACACCACTGCTTTAGCAGGACATACTGCAGTCTTTACATTGCTGCCCATTGAATTGAATTGGGGTGGGCACAGGTGCACACGGTATCCCATTCACTTCAGTGGAGTAGCTACAGCAAGGATGAAAAAGGACACATTGTTACCGTAGATAGATAGTAAATGTACTTTCAGACATTTTGTATTTTTTTTGTATTTTTTTTTTTTTTTACAGAAAGTCTATCTATAGAGACTGGAGTTATGGAAAATCATAACTTTTCCCATATTGTGTGGACACAAGGAATGAGAAGACTTGCCATTCTTGTTGGGCGAGCATTGCAGTTTGGAGAGCCAATATTGTTAGTGGGTGATACAGGGTATGTTATAATTTTCTTATTTATGTCACCCCAAAAAAATATCCATAGATAGCATTAATCTCATCCTATGTTGACGTCTTTATTTTCGGTGATAGGTGCGGCAAAACTACCATATGCCAGCTATTTGCAGCACTGCAAAATCAAAAGTTATACTCTGTGAACTGTCATCAGCATATGGAGACCTCGGATTTCTTGGGCGGGCTGCGCCCTGTGAGGCACTTTTCCAAGGAGAAAGTGAGTTCTCGATGTGAATGTTGCAGGTCATTGTGTGGCACTATAGTCCCATTTGTGTCAATTTTTTTTTTCTTTCTACAACAGGACGATGAGTGTTCCAGACTGTTTGAATGGCATGACGGCCCTTTGGTGTTAGCTATGAAAGAAGATAGCTTTTTCTTGTTGGATGAAATCTCTTTAGCAGATGATTCAGTGTTAGAGAGACTGAACAGGTATAGTTTTCACGCATGCATGGTCATTTTGTATCTCTCATGTCAGAATGTCATTGCACATTGTCAATAGACCTGTTAAAAAAAATTTTGAAGTCTTCTAGGAGATGCCAGTAACACTTTCAGGGCAGCTATATGATATATGGTGCCATGTAGTTGGTTAATTTATTTTACTTGCAGAGCTTTCCGGTTTTTATGTAATTGTGTAATGCAAAATGTACTGATATACAGTTATCATGTAAAATTTTGCTTTCGCTATTTGTTGCACTTTTTAGTGTTCTTGAGGTAGAAAAGACATTGGTGTTGGCTGAGAAAGGAAGTGGACAGGATGACAGCGATGTAGAGCTTTTAACAGCTGGAAGTAAATTCAGAGTTTTGGCTACCATGAACCCTGGTGGAGACTTTGGAAAGAAGGAGGTAACCGTTTTGCTAACCGTATTCTGATAAACTACTTTATATATACTGTATGTCCATTTATATGTATTAAGTTTTCCCAATGATCCACGCAGCATATGCAATCACTTGACCATTCAATAGTCAATTTTTGTTCTGCTTTTAAAACAGATTTTTTTGGGGGGGCGATTTTTATCGATATTCGTAATAATTTTCTTATGATTTATCTATGTTTAAAAAAAATCTGTTACCTATGTGTACACATACATCGATCCTCGGTGCACTACAAGTCACGTTAAACATTTGGGGTGAGATTTAATAGGATGAGAGATTTGGTGAGAAATCTCCAGTTTTTTTAAAGCGGCAATCATTTACACTGCAAAACCAGTTTGATTTTGAAGTGTAAATGATTGCCACTTTAAAAAAACTAGAGATTTCTCACCAAATCTCTCACTTTCTGAATCTCTCATCCTATTAAATCTCACCCTTGAGCTCCAATTGACTCTTACTACGGAGTGTCTTTGTTACTACTTCCATTAAAATGTATTTTTCCCAAAGCTGCTGTATCTAAATACAAACTTCTACTTTAGTGTTTTACTGTAAAACACTGTAATTTAGCATTTTGTATGCAGATACAGCCGTGGTCTCACACAATATAGGAATACAGTGTATCATTTTAATCAAACATAGCTGCTTGTGCATCCTATTTGGATAGATTTTATCAATAAGATACATTGTAATGGAAAATATTGCACGCAAACACACTCGGCGCTACTGAGTCACTCCAATGACCTGAAACGACTAGAAGGGCTGTTAAACACTGATGGGAGGCTAGATGTTTGTGGACACATCTGTATCTCCTGGCTTATATGAAAAAGACAACTTTGGGTACATAACCCGAATGAGTCCTATTGGAATGGAAAATCATAAAAGACGTACACAAGACAAGGCACTCTATTCGGATACCTGTCATGCAGTCGGTGCAGGGATACTAACTGACTGCTTTATTTTTAGACTGCAATATGGATCTCACTTTGAAGAAAACCCCCACCCAAATCTAATTCTATCTGCACATGTTATATCTGCCCCACCTGCAGTGCACATGGTTTTGTCCATTTGAGAAGGAATTTGCCTCTGAGTGAACTAGAATAAGGCCCTTTGTCTCAAAGAGTGCATCAGTCACTCCTTTGGTAGTTGAAGGACAACAACTTCAACAATGGCTTTCATTTTGTCATCAAATTATTACAATGGAGGTCAGACTTTGGATCTGGTTTCTTGGTTTTCTGGGGAAGGCAAACTTGTTTAATGACCTCTCCTATTAAACGTTTATTGATCTTATACAATATAACAGAGGTGGTAGCATATATAAACCATTAAAGAGGCACAAAAAAAAGGCTTCCCATCAGGGTGGCATTTTTTTTTTTTTTTTTTTAATAAACTAGATAAATTCCAGTCAAAATGTCAGCTTCTGCATTGTACTTTCACTTTGAGCTGTGACAGTTTTTAGCCCACAAACTCTCCATCACACCCAATTCTATATCTGCTGCTACTTCCAATGTCTGTCTTTTACAGCTCCCTCTCTCTATTGCAGTAAGTTTGAAACAGATCCGTGACACTTTCTGTTATGACCTCTTTTAGCGCACACAAAAGTAATATGGTCGGTCGGGTGGCTTCTAGTGGTCACTGGTGGTACTTCACCTCATAGAGGTGAGGAGTACTTAGCCATAGATAGATGCCAGAGTTCTAAAGAAGGCTATATATAATATAATTTATATCCTATTGTCCATTATCCACCATGTGAATCCAGAGAAGATTGTTTTTAACTGATGTATAAAAATGCTGTTTTTGTTGAAAAGTAAGAACACCTTTTTCATATTTCCCTTCATAGCTCTCTCCTGCCCTGCGTAACAGATTTACAGAGATTTGGTGTCCACAAGGCAATGATCGACTCGATCTGCTAGAAATAATCAAACACAATCTAAATCCAAATCTGTCATTTGACTGCCAAGATAAAAATGGTGAGATGTTCTTTTGAAATCAGGATTAATAGGACTCTGGTTTGCTACTAATAATTCAAACAGTTTGTAATTAAGTATTTCAAGAAACCACAGTCGTTATTTTTGCAGGACTTGTGTACACACAGTGCAATATGGTCACTGAGCAATTTTGGCTTAATATCTCTCAGCAATATTTTGCTCCGGACCATATTGCTCAGTGTACCGTTTTTATCAGCGACCAGGGATTTACGCTGAAAATTGCAAGCGATCCTGTGTTTAACTTTTTTTTTTAACGACATCATAATTGCCAGTCTCTGTTTATTAAGGGATTCATGTATGCACTGGAATCCTAGTACATGAATCCCTTAATAAACAGAGACTGGCAATTACCGGATAAAAAGGAACGGACAACTAAGCCGTTCCAAATAAGCATAAATATCACTCCACAGCTGGAAACTATGCTGGGCTCTGTATGTGAGTGTCCTTCAGTTCCACTGTTTCCTTTCTTTAATCATATCTGCTATATGGGAGGAATCCTGGTGTTTTTCAAGATCCCAAGCGCCTGATAAGTTGTATTCCTTTTTTTTGTTCTTGTGGTGTATGGTGAAGGTTTTATTGAGAGACCTGTAGGAATATTTTATTTTCGGGCTGCTGGATGCGCAACATACTCATCTACTCACTTTTGTTTGCAATTATTTTGGCTGGAATTCGCTGGTCACTGATGCACATTCCATTGTGCACCAGGGACCAGTGATCTTTAGCCATAATTGAAAGAGCATGCTCCTGCAACCAGCGCCCATAAAGGGCTAGCTGCGGGAGCACGCTTCTAGTGATTCATTGCACACAAAACACAAGGGATATGATCGCTGAGAGGTACTGGCTAAAATCGCCAGGTGTCTATAGGGCTTACTATAGTTTGTTGGGTTTAACAAATGCAAAGGTTTACTTTCCTCTCTTTGGTATAGTATTTGTGTTGCTTGTTTATATTTTGTATAGTATGGTGGCAGGAAACATTTTTTTCCCCCCTTGAACTTTCTGTTATTTTATGCTGGGAATCACGCTATCTGTGTCATAATCACATAATTGATATATTCTTTATATATTTTTGGCAATATTAAGGGGGGTATTCAATCTTCGGGTCACGGCAGACGAGCTTGCTCGCCTGCCGTGACCCAGTCCCGTTCTCGGTCAGCTCGACCGAGAACATGCAGGCGGGATTCAATGTCCCGCCTGCAGTGGGACGAGAAGGGGGCGTGGCCACGAGTTGCGGCCAGGTAGTGACGAGATGCAGCCGGCAGCTCGTCACTTCCCGGCTGTTCTCGGCAGAACGAGCCCGACAGCTAGAGATGTCGGGCTCGTTCTGCCAGGAAACCCTGTTCAATGCTGTCAGGGAAGACAGCATTGAATAGGGCCCGTCGAGCATCTCCCCCACGGGAGATGCTCGACGGCGATTGAATATCCCCCTAAGAATAATTTTAAGTATTTTCTCCTTGGTTCATAGTAGTAAGGTCTTAGATGATCTCTTTCATAATGCAGAATGAAAAATAACGGTCTAACATTTGCTATGTAAGTAAACGGACTTCCTTACTCTCCAGGGGCGCTCATAGCAGGCTTGATCATGGACTTCATTGAATGGTTAACCAACCAAGATTTTGGGCGTCGTTGCATTCTTAGCATCAGAGATATCCTGTCCTGGGTGAATTTTATGAATGTCACTGTAAAAAATGATGTGTCTGATCTGCAAATTGAAGAGACGAACATCAGCACAATCACAGCTTTTGTACATGCTGCATGTCTAGTGTACATTGATGGCCTAGGATCTGGTAAGTTGTTCATGCATAGAAATGTTTTAAAAAATATATTTACATATATACACACACACATGTACACGTGTGTGTGTGTGTGTGTGTGTGTATATATATTGGCATTTCAAACGTATTTGTATGTATTTTTTTCATGTTTCCTCAAAGATTTTCACACCTATGTAACTCCATTATAACTTTGGGTACAGTGTTTCAGGATTTATTCTATTTTGCAGGTACTACATTTTGTTCTTCCGAAGCTGCCATATCAGCCCGACAAAAATGCATGCGGTTTTTAAGTGACAAGCTTTCTGCTATCCTTTGCATCACTGAAGAGGTGCAAACCGAACTCCAGGTGTATGAGCGGGGAGTGCAGCGCAAGATCAATTGGAATGAGAGCTCATTTGAAATCTACCCGTTTTATATACCAAGCGGTAAAGAAAACATTTTAAGTTATTATTATTTTTTTTCTAGAATTAAGTTATTGTAATTATTTCCAGGTGTCAACAAGATTAATTATTAATCCCGAAAACTAAATTGTACATCAGTTTGTTCCTTATATTCAAATGTAGCTTGTTTTTTCCCAGGTCCTATCTATGTTCGGGAAGATCTAAGTCATTATGCACTTCAATCAGAAACAACTTCTATGAATGCACAGAGGCTGGTGCGTGCACTGCAGCTCCCCAAACCAATTCTATTAGAGGGGTCCCCAGGTGTGGGCAAGACCAGCCTGGTTACTGCTTTGGCCGAAGCTTCTGGAAACAAACTTGTTAGGATTAACCTTTCTGAGCAAACGGTAAACTTTCTATGTTTTTTTTATTTTATTTTTAGTTATTCTGTGCAAAATAGTTCATGTTTATTGGAACCCTATATGAGCTGCAGTCAGTGACATAAGTCCAGGCTTTAAAATTTCTCAACCCATATTTTTAGCTTTTATATTTTTATAAATTAAACATTAAATTGTCTATGTATGACCCACGATTCTTATTGCTCTACTATTAAAGGATGTGACCGATTTATTTGGTACGGACCTACCTATCGAAGGAGGGAAAGGTGGTGAATTTGCGTGGCATGACGGACCTCTACTTTCTGCTTTAAAAGCAGGACATTGGATTTTACTGGATGAAGTAAGTCATTGTTTAGTCAAACATTTCTAATGTCTTCTCTTAAGGTGCCCATTAGGGATGCCAATCCCGGGGCATTTCTTCAATCCCGGGATTCGGGATTGAAAAATGCCCAATCCCGGGATTGGCTTCCCTAATGCTGAGCAGACTCTGCTCCCTACGCTCCCTGTGGACTTGTCAGGACCCCCAGACTGATGCATTGTGCAGCCCCCCGGCCCAGGCGCACAGTAAGTAGCATGGGGGGGTGGGGGGGGTCTTTGTGTGTGTGTACCGAGAGTTGCAGTATAGTCAATATTTATGTGTGTGTGTGTGAGATGAATCCTCACCAGATTATTGCAGTACTCTTCTCTCACCTATCTTCTCACAGTCAGCCCGGACTAGATAGTATTTGCTGGATTTTAAGTAAATCTGCTTCGTCCGCCCCGCATACTTACTTGCGTGGTGCGGACGGGAGCCAGGAGGTGGAGCCGGGCGTGTGGGCGAGCCGGTCTGATTGACCCCGGGCTGGTCGCCTGGTGTGTGCTGACGGAGGTATCCTGTGCAGCGTGAACTCTGATGTAATCACGCTGCACAGCGCCGCGTACTGCTGCTCCGCTGTTGGATGAGTGGGTGGTAGCCTGTGCGGCTTGTGCAGCGTGAACTCCGATGTCATCACACTGCGCAGAGCCGCACTACACAGGACGGGAGAAGCCGTGCAGCTGCTGAGCACCTGCTCAGACGCTGCCCGGCATTAGACTGCGCATGCACAGTCTAATCCCGAAATCCCGGGATTGGAAACTCCAATCCCGGGATTGAAATCCCGGCGTTTTGGGGGCCAAATCCCGGGATCCCGCGGATCGGCCACCCTAGTGCCCATACACAGTGAGATTTTTCCATTGTGTGTTGTACTGCATCACATCGGATCACACGCGATCAAATCACATGCGATTTGCATGCAATGCGATCCAAAGGCAGTACATAAAGTATGTGCAGCATATACTTTTTGTACTGTGGGATGAGATGCCCACGGGACTGCAGGAGGTTTGAATACTTTGTGTGGTAAAATATGTTCTGTTCTAGACCTTTAGTTTGGAAAGCTTATTTGGTTCTTATCTATCATATAGCAACCTAAGATTATCTTTCTGGCAATATATTCAGTGCATAAATTAGCTAACGAAAACCCTTTCAAACTGTCCATTTGTGACCTAAAATAGTTAAATAAGCTAGCTTGCCATTCAGTTCCTTAACTATATTGGTGGTGTTGGCTTGTAGAATTATTTGCCTCATATTTGGTCAGTGGACACTATTTACAAAAGGTCCCAGTCTATGATGGTCCATTACTTACAATTCAAAAGTCCCTTATTCTGTTTTCACCTATGTACTTGTCTAGTAGTTCTGTAGAGCTGTTTTGTACTTAGTTTTCTCCTTATGGGAATGTACTACATTGTTGTTGTTGTTGTTGTTGTTTGTTTTTTTCTCTTTACCGAACTAACCTAGTGAACACTTGGCCTACATGTAAGACACTGAGTTGCAGAAACTGGTTAGTCTGTAGATATGTCTGTCATTTAAAAGGCAAGTCAGGCCTGTTCTTGATGAGCATTTTTGCCTTTTTTATTTTAGTTTATATGCATAGAAGGTATTGTATAATTTAGGCATATTCATTCTGTTGATTTTACTTTATTTTATAACCTTGTTTTCTTGACTGACTTTCTTTCAGCTAAATCTAGCCTCTCAGTCTGTACTAGAAGGACTTAATGCTTGCTTTGACCATCGTTCCGAGGTGTACATACCAGAACTTGGCATGAGCTTTCAGGTGCAACATGAAAAAACAAAGATCTTTGGGTGTCAGAATCCCTTCCGACAAGGAGGTGGGAGAAAGGGACTTCCACGGTCCTTTTTAAACAGATTCACACAGGTTAGTTAATTTTTATGTTCTCAGAAATATTTATATATATTTTTAATTATTTTCTTTTGGATAAGAACATTAATAGATATCCACTTCATAAGTGACTCCATATAATTAGGCTGCAAACAGGGAGTGTTAGGTTAGTATGGGAAGAGGATTAGGTTACTTACGGAGACCCTGACTGGATTTTGTGGAGCAAGATGCTGGGGTCGGTCTTTTGACCTCTGGCATCCTCACTGCTGGGATATTGTATGCATCTCAATCCAGTCTCTAAGTTCATTTTTAGTGACTGTTTTTAGGTGTACTTAGCACTGTTTCTTTGCACCTCTGTCTCCTGTAAGCCAGTGTTGCACTCTGTTTATATGACCTAGCTGGGCATGTTCTTGCGTACATATGCTCCCTGTGCACATCTTATTTCGTGTAAAGCATTGCTTCACTCTACAGATGTCCATCTCTGTGCTCACCATAGACTGCTACCATCAGGGTGCTCTGTTCCATCGATGGTGGGGACCCATTGGCTCTGAACCCTCAATGGTTGTGGTACCGGGCCCTTTAACGGTCTTCATCCACCCAACTTACATATGCTTAATTTAGTGGGGTGGCTGCTGAGGCAGACAGATATTCTGGAGGCAGTTAAAGGTTCAGAAGTCGGCCTCTGTTCAGCATTACTTTTGCTTATTGTGGGCTTATGTTTCCTGGTGTAGAAACATAGAATTTGACGGCAGGTAAGAACCACTTGGCCCATCTAGTCTGCCCCCTTTTTTTTAAACCTGTTACCTCAAACCATATTTGATCCTTATTTTGTAAGGATATCAATATGCTTATCCCAAGCATGTTTAAATTGTACTACTGTATTTGCCTCTACCTCCTCTGATGGAAGGCTATTCCACTTATCTACTACTCTTTCTGTGAAGTAATTTTTCCTCACATTTCCCCTGAATCTTCCTCCCTCTAGTTTCAGTGCATGTCCTCGTGTTCTGCTGCTCCTCTTCCTGTGAAGAATGTCTCCCACCTGTACCTTGTTAAAACCTTGATATATTTGAAAGTTTCTATCATGTCCCCCCTTTCACTTATCTGCTCCAAAGTATACATATTAAGGTATTTTAGTCTTTCCTGGATATGTTTTGTGATGTTGGCCATGCACCATTTTAGTTGCCCTTCTTTGTACAGTCTCTAATGTATTTATATCCTTCTGGAGATATGGCCTCCAGAACTGAACACAGTACTCTAGATAAGGTCGTACCAATGACCTATACAGTGGCATTATTACTTCTTTCTTTCTACTGCTGATACCTCTCCCTATGCAACCAAGCATCTGACTTGCCTTCTTCATAGCTTTGTTACATTGCCTACCTGCCTTTTAAGTCCCCTGAAATAGTGACACCTAGATCCCTCTCTTCCTCAGTAGTTTCCATTATAGTGCCATTTATACTATATTGAGTCTTTGGATTTATGAGACCCAAGTGCATGATTTAGCATTTTTTGGCATTAAACTGTAGTTGCCATGCTCTTGACCATTCCTCTAATCTACCGATCTGTAGCTTACCTTTCTGATTTGCAGGTGCTTATGTAATTGGTATTGGACAACCTAGAAGCAAAAACAATACCTGTGCTTCATAGATTCCATCATCATGCTTATATTGCTTATGGCCAGTAGGAGCTGTCCAGTGTCATGTCTTATTCTACTCGATTGGTGTGTGCTTTGTAGGCTGGCTTCTGCAGCTCAGATGTATAGGGCTAAACTGTACCGTTTTGGCAACTTTTATGTGCAGTGTGCTTTTGTATGAGTGTAACTTGCTTGTACCCATGAGGACTTCTTTATGACATCACCATGTCCCCCAGTGATTCATGCGGAAAACAATAGTTTGTTAATTACCGGTAAAATATATCTTTCTCCGACTATATGGGGGACATTGGGTGCCCTTCCAGTGTATGTTTTGCGTTTTGTTGCTTTTTTGCTGCTCTTTCTGTAGTAGAGACATATTCTATCACTTTGTGGGAAGTGTTGTTTGCTTTTACTATACCATATGCTCTTGTCTTTTCTTGTGCTTGGTTAATGTTGATGGAGGTCAGATGGGGTAGAGAGGCACAGGCACCGGTTAAATTTAAGATTTATGGGGATATTCATGCAGCCAGGAGCTCGACAATCCACAGCCTTTCTTGGCAGAACAGGGCCGGACTGCTTCTAAAGTCGGGTGTGTTCTGCCCAGATCCCTGTTCAATGCTATCATGAAAGACCGCATTGAATAGGTCCCTGCCACTATTTCTCCCATCGGGAATAGCGGCGGGGGATGGAATACCCCCCTTAATGTGCCAGGCTCCACATACTACAGTCTATACCACAATGTTCCTGTGAAATCGGAGAGGGTTTTTATAACCCTAAGTATCTGTACTTGGATATAACTATGTAATTTAGCAGATAATGCATCATTTTATTCCTGCACTATAATGCCATGTAATAAGACATGTTGTTGATCCTTATACACTACAAAATCTAACAATATGCACTTTCATTTATGACCGAATACAGCAGCATGTTGAGATGGTGGAGACCGTTTTTGTTTCTATTAACCGTAACATGTATATACCCAATGTTACCATATTTTACTAAGGATATTCTAGCTTAATTATCATGTCCATTATTTCACAGGTATTTGTTGACCAACTTTCACCGGCTGACATGGAGTTCATTGCAAATTCACTTTTTCCTTCCTTGGGCGACACTGTCATTTCTAAAATGGTTGCATTTAATAACCAGGTATAGTAGTTATTTATCTGTGGTTAAAGTTTTATTTTTTTGTTTTGATGATTCCAATTATGTGCTGATTGATTACATTTTTCTGGATTTGAAGTGGAATTGTGGAATTTCTGAAGAATATATTAACATGATTTATTAATTTAGTCGTCTAGAGCGTTTACAGTTAACAAAGGCTAAATATGTTTTGCTATAGTGCAGTGGTTCCCTACCTCGGTCCTTAAGTACCCCTAACAGTTCACGTTTTCCAGATCTCCGCATAGAACCGCAAGTGAAATAATTAGCTCCAACTGTGGATCTTTAAAATGTAATATTATACCCCTTTCAGACCGAAAACAAAGTTACCGGGTGAAGCAGTTCTACCCAGTAATTTTGTGAATAACACTGGTCCTTTTTCTGTGTGAAAGGGCACACTCAGGTCATAAATCCCGTGTCTCTGACCCTGGAATTGACCAGGGTCGAGGACACTGGATTTATGACCCGGGTTGACCCTTTCACACAGAAGAAATAGCCGTATTACTCAGCAAATTGCCGGGTAGAAATTTCAACACCGTAATATTGTTCTTCTGTGTGAAGGGGGGTCAGGCTGCTCTCTGCTAAATGACCCGGCATGAAATTCTGTGTAATTGCAGTGATTTTCAGACTTTTCTGTCTGAAAGGGGTTTTAATAAGTTCACCTGCCAGGTTACTTGTAAAACATGAACTGTTGGGGTTACTGGACAAGGTTGGGAATCACTGCTATAGTGGGATCTGCAAATTTTAAAATGTATGGTCTGTACAATTCTTTTCTAGATTGATTTGGAAGTAATGAGTGAAAGAAAATGGGGCCAAAAAGGAGGACCATGGGAGTTTAACCTGCGGGATGTGTTTCGCTGGTGTCAACTTATGCTGAATGATCAGTCACCAGGAAGTTATGATCCATCACAGCATGTTTTTCTAATTTATGGAGAGCGTTTGCGAACTAAAGAAGACCAGCAAAAGGTTAGTTTGTGTGGCTGTATGAAAAGCCCTAATCTTAATTGCCGTACACACTAGATCAGGCATGGCCAAACTATGGCCCTCCAGCTGTTGGTAAACTACACATCCCAGCATGCCTTGCTATAGTTTTAGCAATCCCTGATAGCAAAACTGTGGCAAGGCATGATGGGATTTGTAGTTTCACAACAGCTGGGCCGTACCTGCACTAGATGTTATTTTAAACACATTTTGCAGATGACATGTTCTGACAAATTCTTAAAATACAAACAGTGGTGAGAGCTGCTCAATCAAAGTAGTAGTACTCTCCATGTGCTGCAAGGGAGGGGATTTAACCCCCAGCACACCAAAAAGGGCATTAGTAATAAGATTTGAAAAACCAACATAATAGAGGGTCATTCAGAGATCTTAGTTACATATATTTTGCAAAAGATATGATAAGCTTCTGGGCCTCGTCAAGGCTTCTCTGATTCCGGAAGTCCTACACTGCATGATAACAGTACCCATTCTGGGCCATATAATTGTCTATTGTAAGGCTACATGATAACAGCACTTACCAAGATATCTAAGTTGAGAGCCAGCCTATCAGGAGTTACCCCTAAATCCTCCTTGTGGCACTACAGGAAATGCAGGTCCCAACAAATGCATATACAAACAGTGGTGAGATTCTTAAAATAGTCCACAGTGCAAAAACAGCATTGCTTGCGATTTGCGCTCCCGCAGGTCGCTAGTGACTTATCCTGTCATCTGCACATAAAGCTCAGGTAGGGGGATGTCACTAGCGATCTCAGGCAGGCAAATGCAGCTTGGCCCGTAGATCACACCCCTGATTTAAACCAGATTCCTTATTGTAACACATTTAGATAAAGCTTCACTTTAGTCTAGAATTGAGGTTTTGGGAGTTTTTAGAAGGATAGGGACTTATTTTATTCATTTTTACAATCAGGTGTGTATATTTATGTATGGCACACTAAAGGTGTGGCCATACACATGCAGATTTATCTGCAGATCTGGCTGGTTGGAACAAAAACATGGTTATGGATGAGAGCAAATGACAATTGACCATTTGCTTGGAAATGCTGGAAAACTGACAAATTGTTATTCATCCATTACCAGGTTTTTTGTTCCAACCAGCCAGATCTGGAGATAAATCTTACTAGTGTATGGGCACCATAACAGGATTGCTTTATGGCAATTTTTTATTTATTTTTATGAAAAGGTCCAGTCTTCCCATTATGCCTGACGGTACTGTTATCAGCGCATCTAACTATTGTTTGTTTTATTATTTTAGCTCATTTCTGTATATGAAGAAGTGTTTGGTGAGGAGTGTACCCCTTACCTAGGAACACGACAATTTCACATCACACCTCAAAATGTGCAGGTAAATCAGAAGTTACCGTAATGCTTAATTCTAAATAAATGATCGCTGAAAAAGATCTGTAGGATGTAACAGACTTTATTCTTGGTCGTTGATAAGTGAGGAGCATCTCTTTGGGGGTGAAGGTTTAGACAACCCTCTCGTAAATGCAGCTAATTTTATTTGTTCTGTACCAGATAGTGACATAGAAGCCACGGATTGTGCAGCTGTTCTTAATTCCTTGCCGTTATGCCCAAAACCAGAAATCTTTAGATCCAAATGTACTCCAAGAGGTGCCTTGGCTTCACAGCTATTCAGTTACACATGTACTTATTCAAAGCCAAATATTTACATAACATCCAGTATTGGGGATGCTGCAATACCATGGGTTGTAGATGGCACTCTTTCAAAAGCAGGCTTTTTCTGCAAACTAAATTTCTCTTTGGCTTACTGTACCTTCTGACCCCTACATCCCAGATTGCAACTTACTACAGGTTCTTTTAGCTGTGTAACACTAGAAATCCAGTCTGCAGTGGCTGGATCTGGCCACACCACTGTGCGTGACATGTACTCGCTCTCCTCCCCTCTCCTCCCTCCCTCTCCCTCCCTCTCCTCTCCTCTCCTCCTCCCAGCTATGTGTGACCCGGCCCTTACAGCTATAAAGTACAAGCCAATCAGCACTTAACTGTCAAGTTACGGGCTGTGTTTCAAAAGTGACAGGAGCAGATTTGTATTTGTCTCTCTACTTTCTTTCTCCAAGTCTTTGTACATAGACCCCTACATATTTAGGTATGCTTTATAGGTAAGGGGTGTGGTACAATTCACAGACCATGTCTAGGTAGATAGTCAATAGGTCAATCCCAAAAAGTCAACACTGTAAAAAGGTACAAACAAGCCAAAGTTCGACGTGTGTTTTTCACTTTTTTTTTTGTTTCATTGTCTACCCCTGAGCACATTGTCCCCCAATTAGTGTACCACATTTGCTTGCCATGCTTCACGACAGGCACTTGGCACACTATACTGTTCCCAATCAGCGGCCATGTGGATGGTAGTCCAAAACATGAAGAAAAATAAAAACCTCATGTCAACCTTCTTGTCTTAATTTTGACCATGTTAACAATATGTATGTCTACCATATAGTGTTGACTTATTGATTGATAAACTTGGCATTATCTATGAGCCATCTGAATACCATAGGTAACCTAATTGGAATGTTTTATTTCTGGTATGACCTGTATATGTCTGTGTACGCTTACATAGCTGTAAGAATAACTCAGCTGTATGTACAACTCTGTGCCTGATGCATCAAGGTTCTTATTGGGCATTGCTGTATGTATTGGTGCAACCTCGGTCTATAATATGCCAAGTTGCTCTCCAGAGTACCAACAATGCGCTATCCCATAGCTCGCTGGCATTTCTAATTAAATAGCTACATGTTTAAAAGTCATGCTAGTAATTTTACTTGTGCGGTAATTACTGTGGCAAATTGACTTCACTGGCCTCAAGTGCTAAATCAATAAGGTGTAGCATGAGTATCACAGCAACAAATTACACCTACCGTAAAGAAGTTGCCCTGGCAAAGATCACGCCTAGTCTCAGTTTCATTCCATATATTTCAGCTAGTAGGCCAAATGAATGAAGGGTTAATTGTGCTTCTGCAGTGCTATGTGGAAATTACATACTTTTCTTAAAAGTACTAATTATATAGGTTAGTACTATTTTTTTATTTTTGTAATATAGTACACTTTGCTTGTGGCTTTTTTTCCCCTTTGGTGTCATTGTTCCCTTTTTTCCTATGGATGTGTAGTTTTAGTTTATAGAACTGTTTAGAAACTGTTATTAGTCGTCTTAAATTATAATATTTTTTGTTTTGCTCAGGTTGGCTACTCAGTCCTTCCCCGTGGTGCGTGTTGTCCCTCAGCTCCACACAGACACCTGTCTCTCCTTCACCATTCCCTGCAATCACTCGAACCAGTAATGAAGTGTGTAGAAATGGGCTGGATGGTTATCCTTGTCGGACCTGCAGCTGTTGGAAAGACCAGCCTTATTCAGCTCTTGGCCGATCTAACCGGAAACAAGCTTAAAATCATGGCTATGAATAGTGCAATGGACACTACAGAGCTTCTTGGAGGATTTGAACAGGTGCTGTGTTTTATCTGTGGTTGGAATGACTTGCTTTATAGCTTTATATTTATTTTGTTTTACACAAAATTGCAAAGGTGTTAAATTCTACTTCCCCCTCCCCTCTTCCTTTGCAATGTATTAGGCTGACATTAACAGACCATGGCACCAGCTCCTTGGGCAGGTAGGGCACGCAGTGGTAACCCTGGTAAAGGACAGTCTGCTCGCTACGGATATATCTCCAGATGAGACTGAAATTTTATTCCGTTCCTGGAGCCATCTGAATCTTAATCAGCATTCTAGATCTGTGGTGAAAGGATGCCGAAGCATTACTACAGAAGTATTAAACAAGCTAGAGACTGTCCTTCTGCAAATTCAGAGACTGAATGCCAAGCTTAACTCCCTCTCAAACGCAGGTAAGGGGCCAAGTAGAAGGGTGATGCATATGGAAATTTCCTGCTGGCATTAGTTTAGTCAGCTACATATTTGTTAGTATAACAAACAAAGATTGTCTATGTATAGTATGTCCATTCAAATATGGGGAAAAAAACATAAAGGCAACTTCAATGTCAAAGAATTTTTGTTTTTTCACTGCCGCCGTCATTTCTTTGTAGCATAAAATGTACTTTTTTCCAGTGTGTAGATATACAGTGATATAAGCAAGCAGTCTGAGTTTTCCCTTATATTCTCTTATAGTTTCAAAGGTACTGAAGTCACTGCAAAAGATTGGTCTGTTTTCAAAGGCATCTGCTTTTGCAAAGCTAAACTATAAAGCAGACAGATATGTTAGGAATAAAAACTTTTTTAAATAGATTTACTTTTTTTATTTTGCACTAAGGGTTTTAAGCATAATGCTTCTCATGGAAGGAGCGCTTGGTTCTATGTTTTTAAAAAATAAGAGTTGTGCATGCCATTATTTATAAAAACATAAAAATGTATGGGTTATGTTTAAGAAAACCTTTTGCGGTTTGCAAATGTTTACAGCCCTTTTTAAGAGGTTTGGAATGGCATGCACAACTCTTATTTTTTTAAACCCTTAACCAAGCGCTCTATTTTTCCTTTCCGATTACCAATGTTATATTGAGCCGTTTAAACGCGCAGCTCGTACTCTTTTTTTTTTTTTTTTTTTTTTTTTTTCTCTTTTTGTACGAATCCCTATAATGCTTCTCATGTTTTTATATTATCAGAGTTTACGGCCATTGTGGAAGATTTACAGAGCTTTAAGGACCAGCTTCTTCACTCCATAGAGGGACAGAGCAGTGGGACATTTGAGTGGATGGATGGTATGCTGGTGCATGCTCTGCAGGCTGGTGACTGGTTACTGATGGACAATGCCAACTTTTGCAGGCAAGTTTTAAAAGAAAATATCTGACTGTCAATTATAAAGAAAGATTTCTGGGGACTAATCATATCTGATTATTGTGCAAAAGGCACTTGAGCTTTATATATGTGTGTAACATAAATATTTTTAAAAATGTATGTTTTTTTGGGGAGAGGGGCTAATGCAGAAAATTTTATATGAGCGATTTACATTGGTCATTGATGTTGTAAATCGCCGTGGCTGTTTGCACAGTGAACCTGCACATGCGCAATCTACCAACCATCAGAACGGAGACTAATTCGGAATTGTCCGAATGGACTACAATGACCCATTATATCTCTTATTGGACTGGAATACTCCACCACAGGTCGATTCTTCCTTTGCCAGGTTATCAAAATCTACCTGCGTTCTTATTCGGTTTTGGAATCAGTGGCCCATTTATGTATTAGACTTGTGGTTGAGAGGTGTCATGGTCAGACGTTATTTTCTAAACCTTGGTGGATTTCCTCCCTGACGCTTCTCCACCACACCATTTCCAAAATGTCAGGTACACGGCCTTGTTCGTCTATATTTAGTGATTGCTGTTGCAATATTTGTCCTTTCTTCTGATTCTAATACTCAATATATAATATAAATATATATTTACCCACAATTAGCATAAACCATTCTGTGATCATTAGGTAATACAGATTCCAGTCCATAATTTTGGCGGGAACTTTCCCTCACTCCATACATGCCCATAGCTGGGCAGTGACTGTCGTCACATGTGGGCTCAGGCATGTGCAATTAACTTGATTAGGTAAAAACCACAGAGCGGAACTACCCTCTGTGGTATTGTGTTTTGGATTAGGATAAAAGGAAACCAGCGAGCCTGGTTTTATGTATGTTTACCGTCTGTGATATCAAGAAGAATTGTACTGCTGTGAATATCTATCTGTATGTTGCTATATACCCCAAGCAATACCCGCAAATGGGAAGTTTTAAGATTTTTTTTAAACAATAACAGTCTTAGACCCAGCAGAATAAAAAATAATATTCCATTTCATGATTGTCCTGGAGTGAACCCCTTGTTTCCAGGCTCCGCGCTCTGCCATCTATAATGCAAAGCCTGGTCCATGGTGAGAGGCCAGTGGGAACCAGCCCACACCCAATCAGGAGGTGTGCCTGCAGCCGGTCTATGCAGCAGAATATTTTACCAATGTCAATTAAAGGAACCTGGTGGTGGCAGAAAAATGTGCCCACTGTTGATTGGGTGGAGTCAATAATAGGTGTTTACTTGCAGTAAGTGGGAATCCCCTCTTTGCCCAGGTCCAGTGGGATCAAACAGTGTGATCACTTGACGCAGACAGCAAGGCTCATCCATTCACAGCTACTTTATATTAAACCTAAAAGCCACAATTCGTACCGTAACACAAATCTGGAAAAATTACATTGGGTACAAAAGCAATAGTCAAAGGCCCTGAATGGTAAATTGCAAAGTTCATGGTGCTCCAAACGTTGGGTGCTTTTGAACACATGTAGGTGTATGTAGGCACATCTTTATATGGCCTATTGGTAGGGGATACACTGTATGCACCATACAGTATGTGAGATGCTGCTTAGTCTTGAAAGTACTAAAAATTAGTTTGCGATATTAAGAGGTAGCAAAAACAAATCCCCAAATTTCTATACCTACCTTATGCTAGGCATAATGAAACTAGCAAAGTAGTCTAGGTCCTTTAGAATATATTGTTTCGTTTTTCTGTGTGTACATTGATCTCATGATAGGTTTATTTTTGTTTTGCAGTTCATCTGTTCTAGATCGCCTCAATGCATTGCTTGAGCCTGGAGGTGTTCTTACCATTAGTGAGCGGGGCATAATTGATGGAAGCACTCCAACTATTATTCCTCACCCAAACTTCAGGTATGGCCTTTTCTTGATGTCTACAGTATATGCTACTTATTGAGACATCACATAAGTAAACTTAATAGGAATTATACATATATGTGATTTACCAGTCTTTGGGTTTCCTCCCAATAAAGGAATAAACTTTGTGTACTAATTATTTTTAAGTAAGTTCTAGTTTTGCACATCACCATATTTTACAAACATTCTGCTATTTGTTTAGTTCATTGAAATAGGTTTGATATATCTGTTTGATATTTTACAACACAGACTGTTTTTGTCAATGGATCCCTCCCATGGTGAAATCTCCAGAGCAATGCGGAACCGTGGTATTGAACTGTATATATCTGGGGAGTGTGATGGATTGGAGCTGGATTCTTTCGATATCAGGAAATTACTGCATGGTTTGGGCGTTATCGGAGATCATGTTTGTGAAGCCTTGATGGCAGTACACACAGAGATCAAAGAAACAATAATTGGTGAGCAGAAAATGACAGATGATGGGTCTTATATTAGTTTGGCACCATATGACAATAGCTTGCACGGTACTTATGTAGTATCTGGGCGTCCGATTTAGAAATCGGATCGCATCGCATGCGACCAAATCTTATGCGATGCGATGGTCAAGATTTTTCCATAGGATTCAATGTTAAAATGGTCTGAGTCCATTTTAACATAGAATTCAATGGGAAAAAGGGGTCTTTTTCCTTTCCCCACTATCCAAGTGGGCATGGAGTTGGATATAAACCTGTGGCGAGCGTAGCGAGCCACCGAGCCCGAAGCGTGGCGAGCGTAGCGAGCCCCGCGAGGGGACACAGAATACTTTTTAAGAAATATGCGTCCCCTCGCGGGGCTCGCTTCGCTCGCCACGCTTCGGGCACGGTGGCTCGCGCTCGCCACGCTATATAAAATCAACTCTATGCCCACTTGGATAGTGGGGAAATGAACAGGACCTTCTTAACATTGAATCCTATGCAAAATCGCATCGCATCTGATTGTATGCCTTAAGGTAAGGCATACAATCACAAAATCGGCAGCCCAGATACTACATAAGTACCGCTTGCACTTCATTTCTAAACACGAGGACGCTCAGAAATTGGTTGTTTCAAGTATGAGTTTTTACTAAAACAGCTTATAATATGTTTATTAAACACACATTGACAATTGCGTATTACTCTGCCTCTGAGCTTTGAAGTAGCATAAAATTGCATATTAAAATGGTTCTTTTAAAAAAAATTTATTTAAAGGAAATTAGTTTTCTTATTACGCTCCTTTTAATATGTGAACGTTATCTAGACTGGCTTTCTCCTTAGCTGATGTTTATTTCCAGGTTCCCCTTGCAGCTCTCTCTCTCATCTGCTCCATGCTGCTACACTGATATCCCAACAGCTGCAGAGAGGATGTCACTTGGAACAGGCTTTTCAAAGAGCCTGCAGAGAGGTGTTTATGTTCTCTCAGCACTCACTTGCAGCTCAGGGGGTGAGTTCTGTCATTAATTACTAATACATAAATACCATATAATTGTGTAGCAGATCTATCCTCCTACATGTTTGCTGCAGTCACGCCAAACAGGCCCTCCTGAAAGGCCGTCGCTTAAGAATCTTCTAATGTCGGGCTTCTTTTTTGTTGAAAACACCTCTAAGTTGCAACACTATATAGGGTGCACGAGGAGACGCTGATGATTAATTCGATATGACTTGTATATACATGTGCGACTGAGTTTCTGAATCTGTGTAGGAAGTGCTACAATGTAATAGCCACAGCTTTTTTCTGTTCTGGTTTGTAAACAGGCTCATAGTGTGATATGTGTCCTAGTCGCATTGTGTTGCAGCAAAAATACACACTCTCAGCAAAAGAAGATGTGTAACGTTAGTAGAGCTGCGCGGGCGCTCACTCACACCAGGCATCTCACGCTGCATGGCATATTGTATGTATGTATGTATGTATATATATATATGTATGTATGTATGTATATATATATATATATATATATATATATATATATATATATATATATATATATATATATATATATATATACACACACACACATCTGTACATTACTGCATTAAATAAAGTATATCACTACCTTAAGGTGCATACAGACGTTGAGATTTGTAGCGCGTTCTAATCGGCAATATTCCCAGATGCACTATTATTTATCAGCCAGTATATTTCCGATAGCTGATGTGCATTTTCTGGCAGCAGTGTTATTGGTTACGTTTACATTTCTGGTTGTAATCCTGTGCTTTGCCATGTTCATGCTCTCACCATTTAATGATAATTGCCCAGGTTGCATGAGTCAATGTTTTGTACAGGAAAAGCTTTCTCGTGCACAATAAAAAAGAAAAAAATAGTGCACTTTTATATTTGCTGACTCCCCTTTTGGTGCAGCACCCAGGCCTTCCATGGCTATAAGCGTGGTACCGTTTCAATTGGAGTCTGCCACGGTCTTTTGTGGGTGGTGGTGAATGGGTGAAATATAGTTAATGGGGACCCCAGTCCGTTTGGCAAGTTTAGTACATGTCCTTTTCCTTAGTTGGCAGCAACAGGTTGGTAAGTTACAGCCACGGCCTACCATACGTATTTGTGGGCTTTTTACAGAGATCACAGATCTGGTCTTGTAAAATAGCAGCTAAAGGAGGAAGTTACCTTCAGGGAGCTGCTCGTGTGAAGCTCCCACCCCTTTCAGTTCATGCTTTTTGGGGGTCTGATATACTTGCTTTAGATAACTACCAGAACATGTGTTTTCACTCAGGGGTCAAATCAGTCTCTGTTGATTTCTGGCGCTAGAATATATATATATATATATATATATATATATATATATATATATATATATATATATATATATATATATATATATATATATATATATATATATATATATATATATATATACACAAATGACCGCACTCTCACCCAGGGAAACAACAGTGGGGTGCCCATCCAAAAGTATAAGCCAAACGGCTAGTACTCAAAAATAGTCCAGGAATCCACATCTCCGATCACAAATAAAATATTGTGAAATCCAAATAAGTTAAGTAATGAAATAAAGAAACATCAGAATCCATAGAGGTAAAGGTGATATATATAGGGGGCTGTCATACAAATATATCACCTTTACCTCTATGGATTCTGATGTTTCTTTATTTCATTACTTAACTTATCTGGATTTCACAATATTTTATTTGTGATCGGAGAGTGCTCTCCTTTCTACACCCTGCGTGTGGATTCCTGGACTATATATATATATATATATGTATGTATGTATGTATGTATGTTTGTTTGTTTTTCTGCCCTTGGCTCAGATTCTTTCTTGCTCTGCCTGGGGTGGTCTTGTGTCCTCTGTGGGGAAAAACACAAAGCATGGTAGTAGGATTCATAGATATTGGTTACATATATTTGCAAATACATGGATAAGCCCCCGAGTCATATGTCAAGGCTTCTCTGAGTATCACTAGGGGTGAGGTGCGGCTCCCCAATAAATCAGCATAAGCCTGTCCCACATCGCAGACTGTTAAATAAACTTAAAAGCTTGGCAATGGATTCTAAGATAGTTGAATGGATAAGATCTTGGTTGCGGGACAGAAAACAGAGAGTTGTAGTAAACGGAGTACAAAGGAAGGAAAATGTACAGGGATCTGTACTTGGACCAGTGCTTTTTAATATCATTATTGGTGATATTGCAAATGGAATTGAGGGTAAAATGTGCCTTTTTGCAGATGACACAAAGGTATGCAACAGGGTAGGCACACCAGGAGGGGTAAAACAAATGATTGATGATCTAGGTAGATTTGAGGAATGGTCAAGAGCATGGCAACTACAGTTTAATGCCAAAAAATGCAAAAATCATGCACTTGGGTCTCAAAAATCCAAGACTAAATATAGTATCAATGGCGGTGCTTGTGGACTTTCACGGCACCGTGCAACTGTTTTCCCTTGCGGGGCTCGTTGCGCTTGCCCACGCTACAGGCTCGGTGGCTCGCCACGCTATCTAAAGTGAACTCCATGCCAACGTGGATAGTGGGGGTACAAACTATCCACATTGGCATGGAGTTTACAGCCACGCATGCTGGCGCTGTGAAACTACACAAGTACCTTAATGGCACTATAATGGAAACTACTGAGGAAGAGAGGGATCTAGGTGTCGCTATTTCAGGGGACTTAAAGGATGGTAGGCAATGCAACAAAGCATTAAAGAAGGCAAGTCAGATGCTTGGTTGCATAGGGATAGGTATCAGCAGTAGAAAGAAAGAAGGGTACTTCTTTACTTTCACGGCGCCAGCATGGGGACTCTGACGCGCGCCGCCATGCTGGCGCCGTGAAAGTACAGAAGTACCGAAAGAAGTAATAATGCCAGTGTATAGGTAATTGATACGACCTCATCTATAGTACTGTGTACAGTTCTGGAGGCCATATCTCCAGAAGGATATAAATACATTAGAGACTGTACAAAGAAGGGCAACTAAAATGGTGCATCAGGAAAGACTGATCTTAATATGTATACTTTGGAGCAGACAAGGGAAAGGGGGGACATGATAGAAACTTTCAAATATATCAAGGGTATTAACAAGTTACAGGTGGGAGAAATTCTTCACAGAACACGAGGACATGCACTGAAACTAGAGGGAGGAAGATTCAGGGGAAATTTGAGGTAGAATTACTTCACACAAAGAGTAGTAGATAAGTGGAATAGCCTTTCATCAGAGGAGGTAGAGGCAAATACAGTAGTACAATTTAAACATGCTTGGGATAGGCATATTGATATCCTTACACAAAAATAAGGATCAAATATGGTTTGAGGTAACATGTTTAAAAAAGTGGCAGACAAGATGGGCCAAGTGGTTCTTATCTGCCGTCAAATTCTAAGCCAGAAATCCCAGAGCACCACACCAGTGAAAAAAAGTGTTCACAATTATTAACACTATATATAAAAAAAAAAAAAATCTCTTTTTTTCACTGGTGTGGTGCTCTGGGATTTCTGGCTACCACTTTTTGTACTCACTGTAAAACCTTCACAAAACAAGCCACAAACAAGACACTCTTCCTTACAGTAGTTGGCGCTTCCAACATGAGGCTTTTTTTTTTTTTTTGTCTCCAAGTAAGGCTTTAACTATACGTACACACGAACTTCCAAGCCATGGGCATATAACTGATGGGGCAGATTTAACACATACTTATTCCTGTTATCACTCGTTATGAATCATAAATGGGTTTCCAGCAAATTAGCTTATTAGCTGGAGCATCATTTATCATATTGAGTGATTAACCAGAATATCACTACTTTAAATGTGCCCCATAGTTTGAATTCTTTGCTGTCCTTGGTATATTAAATTGGAAATATTTTCTTTAATTACTCTTTCCTAAAAATAGATTTGTCAGTGTCTTGTACAGTACCTGTTGTATGAATAATTTGATCATGATTATTTTTTGGACATTTTCAATAGATTAGACAATGGTGTACATTTTAGTTTAATTTTTAGAAATGTATGCAGAAATATTGCAAAAAACAATGTTTGTATAAATAACCTACACTGTATTTTGTCTTGTAGCAAGTGCAGGATATTGTTTGGAACCAGATTTGTACGCTGACACCCACCAATGGAGATTGCATGTTATCCCTTGGTTTGTGGCCTGACACAGTACCCTGTGCTCTTCTTTCTGCTGAAGACTCAGTCTTAGCTACTGTTTTCAGAGATGGACAAATTCTTGCTTATATACTCAACAGACACAGTCTACGGAAAAACAGGTAAAAAATGGAAATTTATTTTTAAATTATGTTTTTAAGCTTGCCTGTGCTACCTAAAGAAGCATTATGTGCATTCAATTTACAGATGTGTCCTTCTGCACTAATGGCCTGATTCAGGTTGACTTGCTAAGCAGTGTAATTTCGCTGCTTAGGGAGCCAACTAACGCCGCCCACTGGGCGAGCGAACGCCCGCCCCCTGCATGTACATTCCCAGCGCATTGCAAATGGATGTTCACAAGGCTGCGTACGGGGGTGAAATCATTTTATGGTTGCCAACCATTGAATGACTTTTCCCCTCTTCGCGAATTTGACAGTCTTGACTCACCTATATTTGCACTGCCCGGTCTGAGAATGGGGCAGACGGGTGATGGGTAGGCAGCTGATGCCCATCTGCATTCACATGGGGATACCCAGCGTTTTTCATGGGTACACCCAGTATACGTTGGCCATCCTCATGTATACACCCCCTGCCTACCTCGATTCCCCCCCCCCCCCCCCCCCCCCCTGCGATCACCTCAACAACTGTGCACGATGCTGAAGGCATCCGCTCAGTAACGCTACACATGCCATGCGCAAACATCAGTCCCTGGTACGAATACGCTGGTGACCGAACAGGTGAGTGACTCCCCAAGTGTTTTGCACTTTAATGCACCAGATGAATACATTTAGTTTGTTAGGCACTAGAGTATTCTGTAGTAATACTTTGTATGTATATAAGTGTGTATTTTACTATTTTTGGAGGTTTATTCAAAAAGTGAATTCCATAATGTTGTGTTGTTATTTTTTTTCCTCCACTTGAGTCTAAGGGGGGTATTCAATGTCGGGGTCACGGCAGTCGAGCTTGCTCGACCGCCGTCGCCCAGTCCCGTTCTCGGTCAGCTCGACCAAGAACACGCAGGCGGGATTCAATGTCCCGCCTGCCGGGGAGCGAAAAGGGGGCGTGGCCGCGAGTTGCGGCCGGGAAGAGGCGAGCTGCAGCCGGCAGCTAGTCACTTCCCGGCTGTTCTTGGCAGAACGAGCCCGACAGCTAGTGATGTCGGGCTCGTTCTGCTGAGATACCCTGCTCAATGTTGTCGGGAAAGACCGCATTGAATAGGGCCCGGCGGGCATCTCCCCGATGGGAGGTGCTCACCGGAGATTGAATATCCCCCTAATACTTGCATAGAAGCTATTGGATTTCTCCCTTCTGATGAAGTCTGTCCTTTACAGCCTGCATTTCATTATTCCTCAATGCATAGATTCAGAAGTGTAGATTATTCTTGCATATATGTTACAAGTAGTGCAAGCTACATAATGTTCTGAGCAACATAATGGATCCCCTTTACAACTTTTGCAGAAAAGTTCCACTTACTGTGCAAGATCTTCAACTGTGTGGGCAGCCATCCACAGCGGATGTTCCCAGCTATAGTCCTGTGGAGGTAGAATCACTTTGGATGGATGATCCTGCAGTTATTCAGCAGTCTGTTCAGCTGGTTATTGAGAAGGCAACATCATTTGATTGGATGTTAAGGATGCGTTGGCTTTGCCACATAGCGAAGAGACTGCCCGCTGAACTGGGTATGTGATTTTTTTTTAATTTATTATACGTTTTTTTGTTGTTGTTTGTATACCACCCATCATAATCTTTCATCCAGTCATTTGTGGTAAAGCCTGTGCTACAGTCCAATACTGGAATTGTTACAAAATCCCGGCGGTCGGAATCTCGGCGGTCAAAATCCCGACGCCGGAATCCCGAACTACGAAATCCCGTCAAGGGGGGACATGGATCGCCCTCCCTTGAGCACCTTGACAAAGGGGTCCCCGCACCCCAAAATGTTGGTTTTCGTCTCACCATATTAAATCCTTGAAAGTTTCCCCGGAGTGCCGCCCATTTCTGTTCTTCGACTTTTCCCGTTCCGGGAGGGCACCGAGGCGCAGTGACTAATATGTAATTATATTATTTATAATTGCCTGCAATCCTTGTGCATTAACTTATGATTCAAAATCTGCATTATGGAACTTTGTATTCTTTCTGTCTTATCCGAATATGAACAGAACACATACGAGCAGAGATAGATGCTGGAGCACATGCTTTGAGCAGATTTTACTCTAGTTCACTTCCCAAAGAATTGAGCAGCGTTCTGAAATGCCTCCACACTTCAGTATTGGGTAAGCCGCTGTTTCCTGCCTAGTGATTCCCTGTTTGATATTTATAGAGCTGTATAATACACTGTGTATGTATACGCATTTACAGCAACTTATTAGCACCCATTGTTCATTGCTTTCTCAGATGAGGATTACATCCCACTGGATATTCGCTGGAATATGCAATTATTGGACAAAATGAAACATTCACTTAGCATTCATACTGGCATACAACCAGACAAAGATCTTTATACCCAGTTAGACAGTGTTATAAGCAGGTAAGTGTGAGTGTGTACTTTATTCCTTAGGTCAAGTTGCCTGGGACTTGGAGCACACAGGCGGGGAGGTACAGCAGTGTATCACATATCCGTACTTGAGTAAAAAGTTGCTTTATTCATATACAGAATATGCATTCATTAATCTGTACAGCTTTGTTGGGGATTATTAAAACTTCTGGTATATTGAGGCAGATTTTACCAACATAATTGGACACATAAGATCACATTACCGTGCGTTATTTCCCTGCGACCACACTCCTCAGGCCTGATCTACTTCCAACTGTTATTTGAATATACTCACAAAGCCACAGCTGTATCACTTCACAAGTTCATATAGTGACAGCGCTCACAAAGACACAGGGAAGCAACATATCTGTGCATCACATTGGGCCAGATGTACTAAGCCTTGAAAAATAACATAAAGAGTAATAAACCACTAACCAATCAACTCCTAACTCACAGTTCGCAAACCCAGGCTGTAACATACCAGTAAGCGGCTGATTGATTGTTTATCGCTCTACATTTTTATCACTTTTCAAGCTTAGTACATCTGGCCCCCTGACACGTTTCTGACAAAAATATTTCCCAAGGTAACCACATAACTCAAATGATTTCACATCAGAGCTCATCTTACATGACTTATACAATGATGATAAAGTATATTCAAAACATTTGAATAGGACGTCCCTGAGCAGCCACTTCAGAATCCGCAAACACCTGTGTCATCCTAGATTATCTCCACATGGAAATATTGACACAAGTTGGACCAGTTTATAGGATATGTAAAGCACTCTTGGGTGTGCAGTCGCCCTCTGATGTACGCACACTGTGGGTGGTTGAACACATTGGGGCAGCTTATCGCGCCGCTATAATGCTTCGCCTCATTAGCGAGGCGAAGCAAGAAGGGATATTGACAAGATGTATTAACATCTTGTCTGCCGAAGCGGGGGAGAGCTAACTTCCCCCCTCCGGCGATGTCCCCTCCTGGAGATGGCGCATGAGTTTGCACTGATGGGCAGTGTCCTGTCCCCCGACCGGCTCGACTGGGCATGCGCGGGATCTCGCTGCTTGCGCAGCCCAGAGCTAACAGCAGTGACAGCGCTGTCTCTGCTGTTTAGATAGGGCTTCGCCAGCCTGCTGCTGGCGAAGCCAAAAGCGGCATCATGCGGAAAGGTCACCGATGCTGACCGTTAAACATTCGGCCTGCTATCCTTTAGACGCCAACCCGTGGCGAGCGCAGCGAGGGGCGGCGGTACGCATCCTCCGACCTTTTCATACCCCTACTATCCACGTCCGCGTGGAGTTGAGAAAAGAAAGTGTGGCGAGCGCAGCGGATACCTGTGAAGCCCGCGTTGGGCCGCGATACCTGTGAAGGTATCCGCATCCCCTCGCTGCGCTCGCCACACTTTCTATTCTTAACTCCACGCCGACGTGGATAGTAGGGGTATGAAAAGGTAGGAGGACGCGTACCGCCGCCCCTCGCGGGCTCGCTGCGCTCGCCACGCTTCGGGTTGGCGTCTATAGCGGGGTGGCGTTAAAATTGGGGGCAATTTAAAACATCAGGGGGGTTTCTAGAAAAATGGGGTGTTTTGGGGCATTTCACATTAAAATCAATGCAAAATCGCGTCCATCGCATGCGATTTGGTTGGAATGCGATCGACGCGATTTTTTCCGACGCGATGCTCACAATCAAAATCGGTGGCGCCGTGCTAGGAAACAAGTACCCAAACAAATTTCCAAGACCATATAGACATGCTTAGGCATACATTTTAATATTAACATGTTTTTTGTTTTTTTAAGTGTTAATGTTGTTAATGTGCTGCTTTTACTTGGCAGGGCAATACTGCTAATCAACCGACTAAGGCAATCTTTTATTGAGACTCATGCAACCAGGACAACGAAAAAACGAAGTGCCTTGAAAATTGCCATTGAAGTTCACAAAGGTAGTGTTTTTTTTATTATTATTATTGTTTTTATTTTTTTAACATTGCACTTTTTTTAATTGTTCAAAATATCTGAGACCTCATTTACAGCATTATTGAATAAAATTAAATTCATAATATTCACTAAGTTTTCACTTATGAAACAAATGTAGGAAAAAGGGTGAGTTTACAGTCTATTCATAAAGACTACACATTGCCATATCCTTAATTTGTGATTGCTTTATATTTATGAAACAAAATGTCTGTGATGCAGTTATGGAGTTTGTGTTTTGGTGAAAAGTTATTGTTGGTAACATTCAAAAGATGTAAAAACTTCTTGTACACGATTGAAATAAAATGCTATATGATGATTCTTTCATTGAAACATGATCTCTAAAGTCTGAAGGTAAACCCTGAGAATACATTGGAAAGTATCAAGCAGCCATTTGTCTATTGTTGCAGTCCACTAGTTAAAGGAGTGTATTGGCCACTTTTGCATACCAGAAATCTTATTAAAATGAAGGAAAATATTTATGTTTAAAATAATATAAAAAATAGTGATTTCATTGAGAAATCCCTGGTAAATCGACATTGTCAGCTGAATTATATGCAGTGGCTTGTGGTCTTGTTTTTGTTTTTTCCCTTTTGTTTTTTTTATACTTATGCTGGCCCTAAATTGATGTATGTTAATTTTTTTATTTTATCCTATGGTGGACACTGGGACTGTGGATATAGGGAGGGGCTACAGGAACCAGCACAAAAATAGATTGAAGCAGCAGAACAGGCTCCTCCCCTATACCCCCTTCAGCAGCTAGTTTAATTTTGGTGCCCAAGGAGCAGAGCACTATTTTTTCAGCTGCTTTGTTTGAAGTAGTTCTATTTCTTCAGCACTGCTGCTGGAAGAAGATCCCATGCTCAGGTGGCTGTCGCCCTGACGGAGCAATCGGGGACATCACGGCTGCAGCTGGTGAAAGGCCACCCCGACGCACATCTCTGACCTTCCAGGGAGACGCCCATCACAGCCAGCCATCTTCAAGAAAACCCTTATGACTAGGCCCCAGGCTGCCAGAATTTAGAGAGATAGCCAGGCGTTTGCTGTGTGTGCTCTAAACAGGGCTATCCTTTTTCAAAACTACCAGCGATTCATGGAACACTGTTGAAATGATGGTAAGTGTGCGTGGGTCAGACATTGGGAAGGAAACGGAATCTCTCCTGCCTCCACACTGGCAGGCAGCTTACAGCTAGAAAAGAAGTCCCTGCTTGACAGACATAATAAAAATGCCTCCTGTAATGCTACTGCAGTTATTGTGATCCTGAGGCAGTTAACCTAGGCAGGCATGCCTCCTATGTGTACAGTTTGCGACCTCGAGCCAATTCACATATGCTGGATTTACCCATTTCAGTTACAGTCCAATGCCTTGAAGGACTTGGTTATCTCTGATCAGGTCCCATGCTTGACAGGACTTGCCGTTGTCCTTTTTTAAGTCACTTGTCTCACAGGACTTCCAGTTCTCTGGTCAATTCCCCTGCTTCACAGGAAAGTCCCATTCCTGCATGGCTTGCAGTTGTCTCTGTTGAAGTCTCCATACCACAGGATTGTTAGATGTCTGGCAGGACTTAAAGGTGTTTCTGTTCAGTCCCCAGACCACTTTATATTTTTTGTGTAGTGTGGCCTGGGACACACTGTGTGTCTAAGACTAATTTGCAAAGTGCTGCTATAATAGCTCTATCCATATTTCACCTATATAGATTCTGTTATAGGGCCTCTGTCTATTTTCTTGTGCAGACTGAACTGTGCTGTGGGATTTACTAAATAAATCAATGTTAGCTGAACCTGAGCTAGGAGTCACAAGTTCAGTCTGGACCATGAGGTCTTTGGTTAGGTGAATCGGTTGGTCCTTCGGGTTGAGGCCTAGTTGTTGCTATGGGGCATTTTATGTTTTTAGACCATTGGCCAACCTTGTATTGGCCTCTATTCTGCTCTCTGATGCTGTGTCTTATGTCTATTGGTATACATCTGCTTATTCGCCTCACTATTGTGATGACTATGGTCTGTATGGTTCAAAAGGTAGCTCTGCTCTTTTCTTCTCTTCTTCCTGGGAGTAGTATATAGAGGTATCCTCTACATCAGTGGAACTACATGTTCCAGCATGCCCTGCCACAGATTTTATATAATGGATTGCTAAAACTGGCAGGGCATGCTGGAGGGCAAATGAGTTTGACACCACTGCTTTACATTGTTCCACTGAGGCTTACAGCAGACAGATCCAGCTTATAGTAAGAGGAAATTGTGCTTTAGTCGCAACCCTTTTGGTGTGTGGCTTGCTCATTGTGATGTCCCTGACTTCGCATTGCAGGCCTTGCTATGGAGACCATGCTTTTATATTCATAGGACCACTTTCCTAATGGTAGAGTTTTCTTCCATGGGTTTAACCTGTCTGTTGCAGGAGCTAAGCCTCCTACTTAAGTTCACTTGAGAGGTTGGGTGTTACAATGGCCCTCCTGTATTCCACTCATAGTTGTCAGAGTGCACATTGACAATTGGGTACTTATGAGTTATCCGGGTGCCCGATTTCTAAATCGGGTCGGATCGGGCACATCGCATCGCATGCGACCATCGGATGCGATGCGATGCGATGACCCGATTTTTCCATAGGAATCAATGTTAAAATGGACAGAGTCCATTTTAACATGGAATTCAATGGGAAAAAGGGGTCCTTTTCATACCCCTACTATCCAAGTGGGCATGGAGTTGGATATAAACCTGTGGCGAGCGTAGCGAGCCACCGAGCCCGAAGCGCGGCGAGCGTAGCGAGCCCCGCGAGGGGACATAGAATACCGTCCCCTCGCGGGGCTCGCTTCGCTCGCCACGCTTCGGGCTCGGTGGCTCGCTACGCTCGCCACAGGTTTATATCCAACTCCATGCCCACTTGGATAGTAGGGGTATGAAGAGGACCCCTTTTTCCCATTGAATTCCATGTTAAAATGGACTCTGTCCATTTTAACATTGATTCCTATGGAAAAATCGGGTCATCGCATCCGATGGTCGCATGCGATGCGATATCGCATCGCATCGCATCTGATTGTATGCCTTAACTTAAGGCATACAATCAAAAAATCGGGCGCCCAGATAACTCATAAGTACCGACAATTGTATCGTATGGGGGTGGTCCAAAATGTGCGCTGTGAACTATCTGGAAGTGGTCGTAGCTGCTGGGTGTTTTAGGTATACTACAGGATACCTACTTTGATTATAGAAATGGGATATACACCTTACGGTGTCACCCTGCGCTTTTTGTATTATACAACAAAACTAATAAGCTAAGTACCCATTACAAAGTGTGTTCCAAGCGCATGGTGACACCGTAAGGTGTATACCCCATTTCCACATTGACAATTGTGCAAGGCTTCCTCGGTGTCTGGAACTTATGAATGGGAGTTATGGACCTTTCCTGGCCTTCAGCTCAGTAAAGGTTCTAACTGTCAGACTTCTGGCTCTGGTCAGTGTGATACTTTGTATGTCCAGGCAGGTTTGACTATAGGTCTCTGCAGATTTGTCTGGTTTAAACCAAATTTTTTTTGACAACAGGCACAATATTGTGACTTCCCTGGTGGTGGTCCACATTGTTGTTGCTTGTGGTCTTTATCTAAATAAGCTGAATCAAAGCAGTGAATCACACACATGACAAAGATATAGTAAGGTGAATCGGATAAGAGCGGTGCGAAGTGTGCTTTGCATCAAGCTTTTCCCCCCAACATTCGTTAATCCTAAGTCATCTTCTAGTGTAGTAATTATTTTTTTTTATACTTTTGTTTTAGTTCATTTGAAGTTTTGAAATCGACTATGAATGAAAAAGGCAATTTGTGCATTCTTCTTTTTTTATTGAATAATAATTAATTTAACATACAGTTGACATTTACCAGGAACAGAACAATAAAATAATACAGATCAAGAATAGTGCGATACAAGATACAACACTAGTCCATGTTTCCCGGCTAGATATAAATGGAAAATCCGGTAATTGCTTAAATGGAAATGGAGTCATAATTTTTACATATTATCACCAAACCTAACTGCATAAAAAGGTATTGAGGAAAGCACATAATATAAAAAACAAGGAAAGGAAATCAAGGGAGTAGGATGAATGGCATGGGTGAGAATGGGAGGAGGAGGTGGGGGGTGGGGGATAGCATCCTTACATCTGATAAAAAAAAATCTCAAAAATTGTGGGAACTATAAACTTGAGATAGGATGAGTATAGATGAGTCTCCTTAAATTACATCCAGGGAAGCCAAGGAACACTAAATTTAGCAGATTTCTCTGTTGCAAAGGTTATAATATCATCCATATCCATAAAGCATTTTTTTATTTAACCAATCTTTTATTGGGGAGGGGGCTTTGTTTACCTGACAAAGTAGGTAGTGTTTATAATACATAGCAATGTTTCACATTATTGTAACACACAGTATTTCTATATTTTTTTTTCATGAAACAGTTAATGAAATTTTTTTTTATTTAAACCAAAAGCAGTTTTTTTGTTTTTTTTTCCCCAACCCTGGATCTCAATCTCTTTTGCCTTACAGTCTTTGGTTATAGATCTGTGTCCACCATGCTATATTTTGCGATCTGCCCTTTGGGTTTTCTCCTAGATTTTTCTATTGGTGCCCTGTGGGATTGGCAAACCTCTAGACAGATCTTGCTTCTGTTCCTTCGGGAGTTTCTCAATTTCAAAGCTGCATGGTCGGATTGGTTGAGGCTCCCTGTCCTGTGGAATGAGTTCCAGGACCTAGGTTCATTCCTTGCTTCCCAGTTTATAAATTATTTCAGATTCCTTAGGATATTTTCTTTTAGCATTTTCTACTGGGGTCATGGCGGGCTGCCCACAGTCACTACAAGTTAGTTTGATCTTGGTTTTTCCTCACCCTGGCCCAGTTTCCACAACCCAGGTCTGGGTATACTGCTTCCACTTGATCAGTGTGGACGTCATGCAGGGCTGGGCAGTGTTCCTCAGGGGAACAATTCTGCTATGCTTCGGACTATCTTTCGGAAAATTCTCTGGAGTCTAGCTACTTGTTTTGATTGGTCCTTTGCCTCTAAATATCCTAGTCTTGGCCTTGGGGTTTTCTTGCAGCACAGGTAAGTTTCCTCCCTACAGGGACAGCTTTGGAATATCCTTTAGTCCCAGTGTCCACCATAGGATGTTAGAAAAAAATGGATTTGGTCTTACCTGTAAAATAATTTTTTTTTCTGAATCTATGGTGGACACTGGGCACCCGCCCTCATGTCTCTGGCTTTTATTAGGTTTATTTTCTCATACACATTTCGGCCACATTTTCTCCCCTTTTTTGTGCTAATGTTGTGTGTCTCGTATTTGTTTTCCCTCTCCTTGGTATTTGTTAGTCTTAACTGTCTGCTGGCGATAGGGGGTGGGGTATAGGGAGGAGGAGTCTTTGCTGCTGCTTCAAATTTTATCTATTTTGGTGCTTGCTTCCATAACCCCTCCCTATATCCACAGTCCCATCATCCACCATGGATTCTCTGCATAAAAAGTGTCTACACCTTTGGTAAAGCTTGTGTACTAAAAGTTTGTGTCGTGTAGCAATGAAACGGTTTTTGAAAGCATATTGAACGCATCAAAAAGGGGAAAAAAAATTAGAATGGAAAATCTTGGAAATAATGTAGTGCCCATAATAAAGTTTATGTTTGTTTTTTCCTTAAAAAGCCTGGAGTGTTTAGTGCTCCATATATGATATTCCAGCTGTTGGGGCCATCTATATCTAGAGGCTTAGATAGATAGATAGATAGATAGATAGATAGATAGATAGATAGATAGATAGTTTGTATTTTATTTTATTGTATCATGAATATTGCATTATTCTGCCTGACTTAGATCCAGCTGTCCACCAGGACCTACCTCATCCAGTGGTAGCTCATCTTGCAGCATTTTTTGACATCTGGGACATGCTTGTGTTTGAGTGCCTTGAATCCATCCAGTCTCCATTGACAGATGACGCTACCTTAGAGGTGAGCCTATGTTTGGAGATAATGGTTTATATAGAAAAATGTCAGAATACCAATTATAATTTTCAGAAAAATTATGAATAGTGATTAATCTGACATACATCTACAAATGTTACTGCTAAAATGGGTATGTGCTACATTACTGTGAGCTCGAGCATCTTTTCTGCACCTGTTCTCTGAAATCTTATACCCATTCTTATGTGCACAAGTGCTTCCTCAATGACAAACCACAAATGTACAGTAATGATGGATTACAATCCTAAGAAATGTCTACCTGTTCTGTAATGTGTGCATGGGATTTACATACATTTCCATAAAATAGAAATTACGTTTGTTAAATATTGCCTTTTTTAGTTTATGTACAAATATATATGTAGAAATAAACCATTTTCTTTTTCATTCAACTAAATACATTTTCTTAATCGAACTCCTATATAAGTGTTTCTAGATGCTCTGTTGCAAGAGCTAGCCTTTAAATTGAGTTATTCAATGAAATGTTGATGCATAGTACCCCAGAACTAATGGTTGATATTCTTCTATGTTTTAATGCACAGTAGTAGTGTAGCAGGGGCTACTATTTTATATGGACGGCATGTTTGTGAGAGACCCTCGCTTCAAAAGTTCTGTTTTTATGCATGGTGTTTAAGAAAGTTTTAGAGGGATTAGAAATCGTGTGGAGGAGGAGGAGAGATAAAGGGGTGAATAGGTAGATTTAAGTATCATTGGCATAAAGGTGGTTTTGTATACTGAAGAAGTTTTTGGGTTCGCCAAGGGAGTAGGTGTAGAAAGAGAAGACTACAGAAAGCCTTGGGTGGTGCCACCAGGAGAAAGAGGGGGGGAGTAGAAATGGAAGTACACAGAGAGGAGGGGGAGGGCAATGTCAATGAGCCCTAGAGTATTTCTGAAGTTGGAAGTTCTATTGAAGATGGGATGTTGCCCATAGCAATTGATCAGATTCTATTTATCATCTTCTACTAAAAGGTGCTAAATAAGTAGTAGAATCTGGTTGCTATAGGCAACATCCTTTTTTGTAAAATTACCCTTAGATTTAGATGTGTGAAGGGAATTGGTGATCTTGGTAGACTATTTGAGTGAAGTGAGTAATACTTAAATATAAAGTTATGGGTCATTGAAGGTCAACACGGCTAAAGGTGCCCATACATGGTACAATGGTGCTGTGCAATGCACGCTCCCGTGGGCATCACATCACACACCACATAAAGTCTGTGCAGCCCATGCTTTTATTACTAGATTGCATCTTATCTAGTACAAAAAGCACGGTACTGCAGCACATTGTATTCTTTTTGTACTAGATGCTAAGCAATTTAGTACTAAAAGCACAGAGTTCAGCGCACCGTGTGTGCGCACCTTAAGCTTGACAGGGTTGGAATGTGACACAAACATTAGGTTGACAATGGGAAGGTCGACAGTCTTGACATGAGTTTTTCAAGTTTTTGGCCCAAATGTCAACATAGTAGACATGAACACCGTCTAAGTGTACTGCGTCCCCTCGCATGGCTCGCTGCGCTCACCATGCTTCGGGCACGATACCTCACTGCGCCAGGCGCACTTCTATTATCCCTCCATGCGGATGATAGGGCATGAAATACCATCTGTCGGCTCAAATGAACAAAAATGTGAAAAACTAATTTTGACTGTCAATCTTCCCATTGCCGACCTAATGCTTGTGTCGAATTTCCAACCATGTCGACCTAATGACCGCATACCGAAACATAAACCCTACAGCAGTGGTTCCCAAAGTTTTTTGAATCAGTGGTCAAGAGTACCAATTTTTTTTTCATAGCATCCATAGGCCTATCGTTACTGACTGAGACATTTAGAAAAATGTCATCATACCATTATGTGGCTAGGGATGAGATTTGCTTTGGTTTTTCCATACATTTATGATTGCACCCACAAGCCCTGGTTTACCGATTTTACATTGACCATAAATAATTTTAATTGGTCTTTGACCACAAGTCTGAGGCACACTTGCAAATGTCTTGCAAATGGTTTGCGAACCACTGCCCTAGGGTTAAATAACGTTTCTGCATCTTATTCGTTTTTCATCTAATTTATTTGCATAGTTTAACAATATTTGATTGTTACCCTGCAGGCTATGTCATGCCTCCACTGGCGTGATCGGTTCCGGCTGGTGTCTGACAGTGTAGGCTTGGAATCTTCTGATCTGGCCTTGCTAACATTACACTGGCACTGGGTTGTGAAGCACTCTGTGAAAAAGGTGACTCTGCTCTTACTTGGACATGATCATCACAGGTTTGTGCCAGTATGTTGGTGTAAAGACATTTTTCTTAAGGCTCAGTCAATTTGAGTGTTTTTTTTTTTTTTTTTTTTTTAGATTATATAAACAAAATATCACCCAACATACCGTCAAAGCCATATCTTATTCTATTATACAGAAGCTTGTTATACACACATTTACAAATATATAAGCCACACACCATTTTGCTGCAATTCCATTAAGATTTGTATTTACTCTGATGAATGATGGTTTCTAATGTAGACTCTACCTGTTGGGTCATTTGCGCTACATTTTTCTAGCGGTAACCTGTAGCTTATCTGCACCTTCCAAAGCTTTCCCTGGCTACTACCATGCAGGTGGGAGCTGATATGGAAGAAGTAAGGCACAGGGATGACACAGTGATCGGGTCAAATGGATGAGTAGAGGTTACAGGGATGAATATATAAATAGCATATTTGCAAAATGAAATAAGATGCATAAGCAGCCTCTGTTGATTAAAATGTTGTGCTTTGTCTATATTCAGTTTGACTGCTGGACTGTCTACATAATAAAAGGAACGTTAGTGGCGTGACTAGAAGGGCTATAAATTATGAAAGGAGACTAGATGTAGGGCTTTTGGCACAGTGGTGTCACCTGAAGGAGCAGCTTGATCTCTGTCCACCCACAAGATGCTGATTCTGCCACCAGGCCAGTGATGTTCTCCCACAACTTCCGTCTCTCACGTACCCCTGGTCACTCCCAGCACCCCTACCCCATCACGCATTAGGTGACGTCTGACTTCCTCAGTCACCAGAACAGTGCACCATTATAGAAGGGAGTGAGAGATCAGGCACCTGGAGAATAGTGACCCGCTTCTCCAGTTTGTTATATCCCCTAATGTCTGGATAATTCCTTACCTGGATGATCTTCTTGCTACAGCTCAATCTGCAGATGCCCTACAGGAGAACGAGTTTGCACAGTCGCACTCCAGCACTATTCAGTTGGAGCTGCTTGCCACGTCATTCAAATTACATGCTCAGATCATGTCCCAGTCCTTCTAGCGCATCTAGGTCAGGGCTGGGCAATACCGGCCCTCCAGATGTTGATGAACTACACATCCCAGCATGCCTTGCATTAGTTTCAGCATGGCCACATAGCAAAACTAATGCAAAGCATCCTGGGATGTATAGTTCATCATAAGGTTTTGTATTGTGACACTCTAGGTCTAGTGAAATAGATTTTCAGTGTTTTTTCTCTTTTTCCGCTCTCTGTACTTTTGTGCTTTTTTTTTTTTTTTTTTATATATATATATATATATGTTACCTGCCCTTGACAAGGGTATAGGAGAGGATGAGTCTGATCTGTCGGAAAGTCACCGCTTAGTGTCTAGACTTCTCCAGCACCAGCTATACTCCATCGTCTCTCCAGTGTCCCCCATAACAAAAGAGAAATGTGTTAATCAACTAGGAAAATACTGTATTTTAGTAGTCCCATCATGCCTCTATAGCTCCTCTTTCCTCACCACTTTACTAAGGCGAAGTAGGAACCAGTTATGATACATGTTAACCAGCAAACCAGCTGCTAACTGGCATGTTAGTATGGGTTTGATAAATGACAATTGAGCTGGTTTATCACTCTCCACTTTATCACTTTTTGAAGCTTAGTGTTTCTGGCCTCTTATCTGCCGGAGTAGGGGAATAAAAGATTCCCCCTTCCAAGGATCCTTTCCAGACACCACAGCACATCTTTGTTGATTATTTTATGTATGCTAATTAAGAATGCCTGGCTTTTATTACTATTGCCTGACCTATTTCTGTTTTTTGTCTGTATTTAAGGGTGAGCGGAAATGGATACAAAATTCTAAATGGTCCAGACACAGGTTACTACTTTCCAACTACAAACCTCTAATCTTTCTTGCAGGCTTTCTCAGGAAGTTCAGTCGATCTGTTTGAGCATCCAGGAGTGCCTTACAGTCTCTCCTTCCCAGACATCTGCAGATGTAAAACTGCTGCAGAAAGTTCTCGTTAGACCTCTGCCTTTCAAGGTATTACTTAGTCTTTGTGTGTAGAACTTAAATATAAAATAGTTTAGGACCCTTTAGATATGTGAATATGCTAATATGCCCTTTAAACCAAAGCAGTAACCTGGGTTGTTGCCGAGTCAACCCAGGTCACTGCATGGTGTAAATGGGATAAAAAAGAAAAGCCCTGGGTCCTGTTACCCTGGAAGTTTTTCGGATTGAACACTAATAAGACCCAGGTTCAGGTGCACTGTAAACTGATAACCCGGATCATCCATCAATGTACCCCTTTTTAACCAATGGTGGAGCCCATACATATTGCTGCAGTCAGCTTGGAGGTTGGGCAGGGCGGTATGTACAGCCTCCTCTGCTGTACTGTGCAGACAGCAGCAGAGCCAAGGAGGCGGTGAATGGTTGCCTGTGTGTGCCATCCATTCACCTCATGGGCAGAAGCTGGGGGTATCCTCAGCATGTTGATTTGGCATCTAGCGGGTCCCTGCCGGCAGATTACCTGGTGCTTGGGTCCAAAAACACAGGTGCAACCCGTTTTGGTGTAAAAGTGATATTAGTAATCCCACAACAATTCAGATTTTATTTTTGTCTTTTTTTAAGCGATTTCTTTTGCATAAATTGGCGCCTGCTGTTGAAACTCATTGCAGGGTCAGACTGGGGTGCTAGTGCGTTGAACCTGCAACATACGTCAACCTTTACTTTGTCCATTTACAGGAGGAGTCTGTGGTACAGTGTGTGGAGAAACTGAAAGTGCTCAGCGATTCACTTAGTGTAGTGGATCTGAGACCAGTTAAAGGAGAGGGACGATGGCAACAAGAGATATGCAGGTTAAAGGCAGCTAGCTCCGCTTGGGAAACCAAATTCAACATACTTCAAGCTTGGACATCTGTCCTTCAGTCAAATCATCAAGAAGACATCAACTCTGGTAAATGTATTGTCTATGATCTTTCTTTGAAATCTACACACAGAAGTGTAATATCCGTTGTGTAGACTTGTGGCTGGTTAGTTGAGCCCTATTTGCCTCTTTGTTTCTGTGCATTAAATGTTCTCTGTGCATATACAGATGTGTCCCCATACATCTAGCTTCAATATGACCTGCATTTTATTTGCATTGCAATGGGAATAAGGTGCACAAGCAGACTGCTGATTAAAATTATTTTTAGCATTCCTATACACTGTGTAGTATGTTGTATCCCTATACAGCCAGAAAATATGCAAGCCGCATATCATTTTAATCAGTATAAGCTGCTTGTACTTTCTATTCACATCCTTTTGCAAGTAAGACCTATTTTAATGGCAGAAGTCACATAAAAATCCACTCCCTGGCATTGCATGACTAGAAGAAGGACTGTTTAACATGCAGGGAGGCTAAGTGTAAGTGACACATCGGTATATTGGGTAATAACCTTCAATATAGGACACCAAATATTTCTAATAAACCTTGGACTTTCTGATATGGAACATTCACTAAGTTGGCAGTGTCCATTTTCAGTGTGACACAAGCCTATGACCTCCCTTTTTAATTTTCTTAAAGCTATATTCTAAACCAAATCCATGGGTCTCTCCTTATAGTTGTCCTTAACTGTTGACTCTCTTCCAGTCCTGACAATTGCTTACCCCCATTATGTAATGGGCACTGATTTATGTGTTGTAGTTTGGTTTGGATTGTCATTTCTTCTTCGTTTTAGAGAAACTTGCAGCATCTGTGGAATTGCTAAGTGATCACATGAAAAAACAGGGTATTCTCCTGTGTCCTGGAGACAAAAGTTTTGAAGAGAGTTTGTGTACCCTGGAGGAGGAAGATTTACCGCAGCTTTCAAGTAGAGTTCAGTTGTGGCCTGGCATGGAGTATCTAATGCTGCTGTGGCAATACAAATTGATTACTGACCTGCTGTCCCATTCTTACTATGTAAGGTAAGGGCAAGTGTTAACAATTCAGAGATGTGACATTTTATTTGAATGGTAACCTAAAAAAACGTATAATTCAAGAAAACTCTTGTGCCGAATGGTTATTTATCTGTGGTCCAGTTTGAGTTAGACGCTCAATGGTTTCCTTGTGCTTCATGAGCAGAATGTAATGCACAAAGGCCCTTATTCTGGTTTACTCGCAAAGGTGAAATTCGTTCTCAAATGGACAAAACCATGTGCACTGCAGGGGGGGGGGATGGGGGGGCAGATGTAACACTTCAGGGAAAAATAGATTTGGGTGGGGTCTTTCCTCAAAGTGAGATCTATATTACAGTGTAAAAATAATTCTGGTTCATTTGCAAAGGCACATTCCTTCTCAAAACAATGTGCACTGCAGGTGGGACAGATGTAACATGTGCAGAGAGAATTACATTTGGGTGGGGTTTTACTTCAAAGTGAGATCTATATTGCAGTGTAAAATTAAAGCAGTCCATATTTTCCCGGCACAGAAACGAAATAACTCACCCAAATCTAATTCTCTCTGCACAAGTAACATCTGCCCCACCTGCAGTGCACATGGTTTTGTCCATTTGAGAAGGCATTTGCCTTTGTGAGTGAACCAGAATAAGGGCCAAAGTTAGCAGATTAAAGGGAAATTCTACAAGGTGTACATCACTTTGCTTGCTCATACAGAACTGGCCTGCTTTCAGATAGGTTGCACCCACTGTTGTCATGCTGGCAGGAGTAAAGGCCCATACATAATGGGCAATTTTGAGCTGAAAGCAGCTCACTTTTACAGTTCTAGCTGCTTTCCGCTCAACCTCCCAGTGTGTATGGCCTGGCTATGAGCAGTGATGCAGCATCAGCGGCGGACACTGCTTCTCATTTGCATAGGTCTTTGTTTTTTTTATGATCTCCTTTTTTTTTTTTTTCTTTAATGTTAAACATTATACTGTTATTGACTATTACCTTGTCTTTGCTTTTACAGAAAGAACATGCAGTCTGACCTAAACCAGCTGGTTGCATTTTCCTTGAAAAAAACATCATCCTCTTCACAGCAGTTTCGTGCCGCCTTGTTCCTTATTCAGCAGGCTGAGGTAGTTCTTCAGTTGGTTCATCCCAACTAAAGCCCCCCATACACGGTCCGTTAATCGGATCCGTTGTGTGCTTAAACAGCACACATCATATCGGATCGCATCCCTTGTGCATGCACTGCGATCCGATACTTTTTGTACTAGGTACACATCGTATGTGCAGCACATACTTTTTGTACCGTACTATGTGATGCGCGGGAGCACGCATCGCATAGTACAAAACGGAGCGTCTATGGGCTCCTTAAGAAATATTCTTCAACTATTTTTCTTTTTAAGCTCGATTTGCCTAGTATAATATATGTTTATTAATTTTACCGTTAAATAAAGTTTTAGCTCGGTTTTGTTTGTCTAGAACAGCACTTCATTTTCTGCACATTAGACATCTGTCAGGAAACCATTAAAAGCCTATTCCCAACAACATGTCTTTTGTGGCACACAAGAGAAATTGTATGTGGATTCACACAAGCTTTTTGTTATCGCTGCTCTAGATTAGTATTAGGTCAAATGTCAGCTACGAATCCGAATTATTCTAATTGGAATGCTCTTTGGCCCTTATTCTGGTTCATTTGCAAAGGCACATTCCTTCTCAAAACAATGTGCACTGCAGGTGGGACAGATGTAACATGTGCAGAGAGAATTACATTTGGGTGGGGTTTTACTTCAAAGTGAGATCTATATTGCAGTGTAAAATTAAAGCAGTCAGTATTTTCCCTGCACAGAAACAAAATAACCCACCCAAATCTAACTCTCTCTGCACATGTTACACCTGCCCCCCTGCAGTGCACATGGTTTTGTCCATTTGAGAAGGCATTTGCCTTGGCAAGTGAACCAGAATAAGAGCCTTTATGTGAACTTCCTTACATAAGAGAAATTCCTTAATAAACTGTTACTGTGAAAAGCTTGCACATATAGAGGTGCTGAGGGGTAGGGTACATTTTGCCCTTTCAAAATTGGGCAAGGTTTTGCACACTGACGAAGGTAGCAGACTAGCTTTCAAAGGTTCGAGCAGGCTCACCTTGTGTGTGTAAAATATATATATATTCTATATCCTATGTGTCAGCCTGGCACTCCTGTCGCAAGGGGCAACTGCCGCGGGTGCCCTCCAGAAGGGTGGATGTACAGCTGGGTATGAGGACAGATAGCGGCACTCCAGACTTGGTAAAAAGGATTTTAATGTGCAAAAGTGACCGACGTTTCGGTGTTACAAATGCACTGTTTTCAAGGTGCAAACGCTCCCGTTTGCAAGGGGTTACAAACACCCCGTTTTCACCTTGAACTTGTTTGCACCTTGAAAATGGGGCGTTTGTAACCCCGACACGTCGGTCACCTTTTGCACATTAAAATCCTTTTTCCCAAGTCCGCTGGAGTGTCTGTCAGTTTCTTATATAGCGCAGCATATACCGTTGCGCTTTACAATTGTAAACAACAGTGATTAAACAAACTGGGTTGATACAAACCGACATGGAGATAGGAGGGCCCTGCTTGCAAGCTTACAAATAAATATATATTTATATATATATAGATATCTATCTATGTGTATGTGTATATATATATATATATATATATATATATATATATATATATAATCTCCAGGTCTTGTGAGAATAAGCAGTTTAATGTGCACATTAGTATGAGGAAAAAGAGGATTTGGAGAGATATGTTACACTGGCACTTATAATGCAGATGTTTTTGGAAGAAACAGTAAACCAATCCAGTACTTTAAATATTTTTAAAGACAAATTTATTGTGTGATTCGCTTGTATTTAAAAAGTCTTTTAATGAAAAAAGGGGATTGGTATAAAAAATATATAAAAATATATATAAAAAGGGTTAAAGTCACTCACAAGAGGTCCGCTATCAGTTTGCTGTTTATTCTGTCCCGTTAATTAGAACCCAGGATGAGAGGGGTTACTCCAAACTCCTTCCTCACGTGGTTTTAGCGGTGCAGTGAGATCTGCACTGAAATCCCGGCCAGCTACTGCAACCGTGGTCCCGGCTTCCAGGCTGGAGACGAGATCGTGTGTCTCTCACAAAGTGAGGGAAAGGCAGTAGGTCCTGCGGCTCCTTTGCAGCTTTAGTAAAATAGGTTTAAAAGGTGACACGTCCACCCCTGCACATTAAACTGTTTATTCTCACAAGACCTGGAGTGCAATGCTGGTGATTTATCTCTAAGGAGCCATTATCACCTCCAGCATATGTATATGTCCGCAGGGGCACACAGGCTATTGCCAACGTCAATGGGAGTGCCATTGTTATATGTATATATAAATCATTTCCAAAGTTTTACATTTTATTATTGTCAGTGCTTTGCAGAAACTATTGATAATGTTGTTTTTGGTTTGCAGGTTAATGCCGGCGATGTTGCCTTATTGGGGTCAGAGTTGATAAGCAGTGTATTCTCATCATTCTGGAATAGTACTGTTACCACTGAACCAGACTACTGGTCATCCTGGAAGCCGCTCTCTTCTCCAGATGTTGAAAACCGCCCACAAACACTCATGGAACCTTCTGTGAAGGTTTGAAAGAATCAAATTACTCTGTGTAGCAGTTGTTACAATCATGTACTCATAGTATCAAAGTAATGTTATGCTCATTTTGTACCCTCTTAGCATTTTTAGCAATTTAGATTTTTATGCATTAATCTTTATGAAAATCATGGATGTCCGGTTGTATGGTCAACATTAACCATATAGACACGGTTCAATCTTCAACATGCACAAAGTTAATCTCTTCGAACTGTCCTCTGGGTCACATGATGACATCTGAAATGTTGCTTAGTGAAATGTATCTTTCATGGGAATCAACCTAGATCATGTACCTCCAGTTTACACTGTGCTCAGTGATGGGTGGGGGTTGTGTCTCTCTTGTATCCCTTTCAGATCTTGATCCCGAGTCCGACCCTGTACCCACCACGGATCCGATACTTTCACATTAACCCTTAAAATAACCTGGGTCGAATTGCCGAAGTCTGAGGTTTGATGTGAAAGGAGTATAGTTCTGGGCTGTGGGATATGGGTTTAAAATGGCCATGGAAAATAATACTACATCCTCTAAGCTGAAATCTGCTTAATGTAGAAGAGCAAATAAAGAGACACTCCTATTGACGCCCCAGGACTCCAGTTTGGCTCTGTGCCTTCTAGGAATTTCAGTGTACAATGTATCACCTGGATAAGCTTGATTCCATGATACAGATGGCCTTTCCATAAGTACACCATGGTTTGTTGGACTTCACTGCAAAAAGTAGAACTGAAGCAACTGTTTACTTTTGTTAATGAACTGATAAATTGAGATGTCATTTTTTTTTCATTCAGGGACCTGGTATATTAAGCAGAGCAGTATTCTCAAAGTGCTTCTGTGAAGTTCTGACGAGCAGTAGCAAAACCTTGTCATGGGATCTGAGTAGTCTTCCAGTACTCCTCTCTTCACACGTGAGTTTAGGTGAGGGGGATGAGAGAATGCACCAGCTGCAAGAGATCAACGCAGCCCTTTGGACAAATATGGCAATCTCTTCCTTGGCTGGCTTTAGGTACAGTATGTCATTTTATTTAATTTATCTTTCCTTTTTAATATGGAATTGTGTTTTTACCGTATTAGTGAGCACCACCTGTAGGTATTTTTTAGCTTTTTATTTGAATTTTAATTTTTTTTTTTTTTTTGCTGGATTAAATGTTCCCATGTATATGGGTAAAGCCTCTCCTAAATTTGTATGTTTAGTGTAAATTCAGTAAAATAAATGTCCTCTGGGGGGCACAGGAGGCATTACAGTGGAGGTATAGGCTAGCTGGAAAGGCAGGCACCAAAAGGTCAAATTTAAATGACCGCAAAGCCTAGTCTCCCAGTCCCTCTGTACCCCTCCCCCAACCCTAGGTATGCCCATATCCTTTTGGTGCTTTGGCAGGAACAGTCACCCTTTTGTATAGGGGAGCCCCTGTTTGGTTTCTTTATTTTATTTTTACTTATGATATAACCGATGGTGCAGGTGACACACATACTGTCCTGCATGGCCGCTCTGATACCCAGTGCTGTGGGCGGCAGCACTGACGAGTGGGTCAGGGATTTCGGTCATGGACCTCTGCTATCATTGCACAGCCACAGGGAGTGCTCCGCTAGTTGCAACCTGAGCTCGGAGATACCAGACTAGAAGCGAACCTCCTTCACTGGCGGGGGATGGCGGAGGGCAGATGAGGTCGGGCTCTGAGTTCTACGCCTTCTTCAATAGACCACCAGGATCTATCACAGAATGTGAAAGACCTATTGCTTGTGGTGTGGCTCAGCCCTAGTGGTTGTTGGCCTGCCTTCAATCTGGCCTGGAGCTGGGCTTTAGGTTGTCGGCCCTCAAGGTTCAGGTATCGTTACTTTGGTTCTTTTTAAGTGACAGATAGCTGCCTTACTGGGCGTTCTCCAAGGAGTCCTTAATGTCCAGCCTCCTTTTCTGGCTCCATGGGATTTCTCCCTTATATAGTTCAGGCGTCCGTCGGCTTCCTTCAAACCGTTGGACATGGTTGACCTCCGGTGGCTTTCTTGGAAGACTTCCTCTTCGCTATTTCTTCTGCCATTAGTGTCTTTGACCATAGTGCATTATCCTGGCGCTCGGCCACTTCCTGGTGTTCCATCTAGATGGGGCAGTCCTGCAAACTTGCGTGAGTTTCTTGGCTCACATATTTTTCTGAACCAGGAGATTGTTGTTCCAGCTAGTGTTGGGCCCCTGGAGGTGTCCTCCTTGATCATGGTGCAGACTCTCCGCATCTGTGTTGACTGGACTAGGAATTTCTACAGATCTGATTTGATGTTTATCTTAAACAGGGATGGCTGGCTGGCTTCTAAGCAGACCTTAGGAGGCTCTGTTTGACAGTTCACCATGTCTACTCAGCGGTGAAAATTCATGTTCCTGTAGGAATTGTGGCTCATTCTACTAGAGCTGTTGGTGATTCTTGGGCAGCTGCCCAGGGGCTTCTGTTAAACAGCTCCATAATGCGGCTTGAAAAAGCTGCCCCTTGAGGCAGTGAAACGCGTTGGAAGCTGCTACTCTCAAGGCCCCTCATTGCCATCGCTGCACTGTGTATCTTTTGGATCCAACCAGCCATCTTTATCTCCTCACCTCTTAGAGAATTGCTTATTTGGGACAAATACACATCGCTTTCCACAGACATCGTGATTCCTTAAAGCGGAGAAAGTTCCACCTACCCCTCCCAACGGAGATCACAGCTTTTCATGCAATACTAAATGGATACAAGACTCCAAGGGGACAAACAGTGGTAAATATATCTACCTCCAATAACATCTTTTGAATCCAGTGGAAAGCCAACTTACCCCCTCTTAAGAACTGCATTGTTCCAAATTGGGACTTTATTTAGGCGGCACAATAGGAGCGGATCCCTACCAATATTTATCTACACAGTGGCACATAGAAAGGGCCGTACATGACAGATTTTTTATTTATTATGTTCATGTAATTTTTATTGTTATGTATGTACATTAAATGTTTTTTACATTGTAATTCCTCATTGGTAAGCGCTACTTTTTTCCTACATTTCTTTTTCCATATTTAGGGACCTACTCAGTCCCTCCAAGTAGCAGCTTCACTTTGACCTACATCCCACTGCAGCGCCCTCTGACCGCCCTAGGGTAGTCTTTTTTTCCTGTTCATAATGCGGCTACCTGGTCTTATGCCCAGACCTTTACCTGGTTTTATGCATTACTGTAATGTCTCCTGTGCCCCCTAGTGGTTGAATGAGAAAATAGGACGTATGGTCTTACCTTGGTAAATCCTTTTGAGTACACAGGGGGCACAGGACGCCTTCACTGATGCACCTGTCTTGAAGGACTATTTTCCTATGTTAATGATGTGTGGTTCTTCTCCCAGTGTGCCTTGGTGTGATGTGTTCTTCCTTCCTCGTTCCGCCCACTCAGCCTTGGGCTTGATACTATAACTGGCAGGCCTGGTATCTTCTGTTAAGATGGGTCATCCTGCTGTACATTCAGCCTCAATATGCAGCACAAAATACCTGGAGTGAGTGAGCCGTCAGGTCATGTGCAGTTTACTGCTGAAAATGCATTTTAGTCGAAATGCGACTCGAGGAGGCTATGCTGATTAATTTGATATGACACTTCTATATTGTGTATCTATGTGGAATACAACAGAACTTGTATTGGGGAAAAAGCTGTGGCTGCTACATTGTGATTCAGAGACTGTCGCACACAGATATACAAGTGTTATAAATTATTCGGCAGAATCTCTAATTTTGCATCCTAGTTGTATAATGTTGTGACAGACACATTGTTTGCAAAAAGACACCCGGCACTAGATGAATATCTGTCTGGCATGCAGACAGACACATCATTGTCAGCAAGGATGTACAGCATAAGGACATCGATGCTATTATTTGCTTCTGAACCTGTACCATTATGATCTTCTACTTTAAGCCTGAAGATGAGATACAGACTCAAAATGCATACAGTAGCTTGGAGATGTACATAGCTTGTGTTCATTGCCTGCTGTGATATATATCGGCTTATAGATTCTGTAATTCCAGGTAAATGCTCAAGCTATGGGAGTGTGTATGTATAAATGTGTACTTATGTATATATATTTTTTTCTGGATCACAGGAGCACAGATTCGAGGCTACAAGGTCTTCTGCTCTATCGTCACTTTGTTGCACTAAAGGACCTTGTGCCTCTAAATATTCAAGAGGAGTTTTTGCAATATTGTGATCATCTTCCAATGAAAGACCCATCTGCATATCATTACATCCAGGACATTCTGAGAGACTGGACGAATCAGGAGAGGTTGCCTAGAAACATCATTAAGCTCTGGTTGACCTGCCTTCAGCAGTTTTATGCAGAGTTCGATGATGCAGTTCAGGCCTCCGAAGTAGCGCACCGTGGAGCTCTGTGGGTGAATATGGGCTTATTGCAGGTTCATCTCTGGCTGCCACAAACTGCATTTGACCCAGCTATAAAGAGGAAATACAAATTGCAGTATGCGGAAGAGGAGGTTGGTTACTAGAAGAATTTATTTAGTAGAATATGATTTGTTGAAGAAAAGGCTTGTCTTGGGGAAGAATGCAAGAAGAGCCATTGATATGTGTTGAGCAGTGAGAAAAAAAAAATATAAAAACAAAAGATGTGTAATCCTCTGTAACATCCTCTGTACTCTAGTGGCTGCAGGAGCTAGGTGTCTCTTATGGGACTGCTGCTAACAGCCTTTATGTACATTTTTTCATTCTTAGTTTTACTTTTAGGAGACAGTGTCCAAGGCTTGGAATTGTTTAGTTATGTAAAAATAATTTTTTTTTGTAAATAATTTTTTGGTCACCCTGGTGCTGCTGTTTTTCGGCCAGGTTTTCACCATTTAGTTTAAGCCTAGGTGGAAGGTTTAGCTTTGTCCTACAGCTATCCTTCTTCAAGAGTTGAATTGGGATCCTTTCCCCCACACTAAGGGTTGGTGCACTGCTTGGGATTAAAAATGTTCCACTCTCCTTCCCATATTAAGTAAAAGGACAGGGGCATGGCCGCACCATAGTACCACCAATTCAATTATACCATACAGTAACACATTATATTACACCGCATATAGTGCCCCTGAGTCTCATTACACTACATACAGTAATACTGTAGTACTGTACCCTATTTACAAACCCCAAAGTAGAGCCCTGTGTGCACATGTAATGCCTGCAGAAGTAGGTCCAAATTGCTATGCTGGGCAGAGAGTCGAAGGGGGGAGGGGGACGCAGATGCTTTCCAGAGAGTGTGTGTGTGTGTGGGGGGGGGGTTGTTGGTAGGAATAGATAGGAGATAGGGAGAAGCTGCATAGACAGGGTGGCAGAGAGAGAGACCAGAGCTGAGAAGGCAGGTTGCTTTTCTGTGAGATGATCTGTGTTGCAGGGGTCAGAGAAGCATTTCACCCACTCTTCCAATCAGGGACTCTTCTAATTAAGATGTTCCAATCTTCTCTGATCACATCCTCATGCTGAGATCAGTGGGGAGGGGCTTGGCACCGCAGTGAGGGAGGTGCGGGGATGTCCCCTGCTGCTGCTCTATCAGCATCTAATGTAAAGGTGTGTACATACGGCAGGATATCCCGTGAGATGCGAGTCCCGGCGCGATCAGATCGCATCGGGACTCGCATCTCACGGCATGCCAGAGGGGCACAATTTACACTATATAGTGCACATCTGCAATATATAGTCTTGCCTGCCCTCTCTATCTGGCTGCCGATATGCGCTCACATGGGAATGCGCATTGGCAGCGCATCGGGCTCGCAAGCCCTAAAAAAGCATGCGATTTACCGTGTGTACACACTATAAGTCTCCTGCCTCTCTGCTTCACCGCACATCCCTACAGACAGCAGCAGAGCGGTGAGGGTGCCTCCCTTTTTGCAGGCTCTGTTGAGTGGGTAGCCCATACCCTTAAAAACAATGGGGGTGATTCAGACACTCTTGTTGAATGCCCAATGTGTTCCCCTGTTTGATGTTGATGCGCAAATATCTCACACTCGCTGGGGTGTGTTCGCTCCAGGATGGTAGGGAGGGGGTGGACGCAGGGGGACCTTCCAGCATTTCACAGGCTTGTCCACAAAAACGCTGGGTGTACCCTTGCAAACTCATGCATGTTGATAGCTGCTTGGGGCAGGCGGATGATGTCAACGCCCGCCTCAAATTCAGCCATCTTTGGGCAAAATAAGTCAGGCTGGTCTGACTTTTTTATTTGCGATTGGGAGAATAATCAGCAGATGGTGAGCAAATTATTTCTCTCCTGTGAGGCAGCATGCGAGCAGATGTACATGCGAACGCATCCGCTTGCATGCTACTGAGCAGATTAAGGTGGCATTTACCAGCTCGCTAGGCTGCGAATATACACAGCTTAGCGAACAGGTCTGATTCGGGCCCTATGTCTAGTGTGCCTGAACAGTACAGCCAGGGCCTTGCTTTTGCCATACTCTCTTGTCCTGGCATTTCAGGGCATTTTCCAGACTCTGTCTTGGCTAGAATGGAGATTGGGCACGTGTCTGCAATCATGCAGTGAAAATGCCTGACTATTGCTGCTCCTAAATCTTGGGAGAGGTCTTGCATGAAGGGTACTAAATCTTTGCATTTAAATAGAACTGTCTGTGGGATAGCACTGATGAAGCAAGTGTAGACTTATAGGGCCTACACACATGCCGCTATTAAGGCATTTTCTAAGCGACTTTGCTTAGTTTGGCAAAGTCGCTTAGAAAATGCCCCTACATTGGTGTGTGCAGGGACTATAGTGACAGCAATGCTCATCCCTGTTGCTGGCCTAGATTGATGGACAGTGTCCATCAATCTTGCCGTTCGCCAGTGTTCTCCACTCCACTGGAGAACACTGGCACTGTCATCTTGCTCAGCACACAGCGCTGACAGCTCTCGCTGTGTGTGTGCTGAGTGACAGCGGTGCAGCAGAGGCCAACCTAGCATGGCTAGGAAGCCCTACACACATCGCTATGTGTGTATGGCCCATTACACATTAGATCTAATAAAATCTTCTTTACAGCTTATGCCATGGGTCCTCAAACTGCGGCCCTCCAGATGTTGTGAAACTACAAATCCCAGCATGCCTTGCCACAGTTTTAAAACTCCCTTATAGCAAAACTATGGCAAGGCATGCTGGGATTTGTAGTTTCACAACATCTAGAGGGCCGCAGTTTGAGGACCCATGGCTTATGCCATAGGCAACACACAACATTTTGCCCTAGAGTCAGCCATTTAGTCCCTAAGCATTCTGTTGTATGGCCAGTTTAAAGATGAAGTAATTTCTTCCTGTCCTCTACATCAGTGATTCTCAACCTCTGTCCTCTAGGACCCCCAAAAGTTCACGGACACATTTTAAAAGACCAAAGTTGGAGCTAATTATTTCATCTGTGATCTGTTTGGAGACATGGACAATGTGCACTGTTGGGGGTCCATGAGGACCGAGGTTTAGAACCACTGTTCTACATGATGTAATTGGTAGAGTTCAGAGTGTACATGCATATCATGGACACAAATGTTTCAGGATGCTAGTCACCAATTCTTCCTCAGAATTAAGAATGTTTAGAGTTTTACATGTCCTTATGTAATTTATTTTTTGCTCATCAGGAGAATACCTGAAAGTGTCATAGCAATTCACTGCACTTATCCTAGTCCCAAGAGGTTTTTTTTAATATTAAATAAAGTGTAAATATATTTTTTTCAGTTACATCAACTGGAGAGTGAGTGGGAAACGCGGAATCTGTCCTGCAACCTGCTGACAGGGAAGAAGCTTGATGATGCCGCTTTAAAAGGTCACATTCATCCACATATCAGGTGAGGTGTAGACTTCTAGATCAATGGAGCGTCAATGTTTTAGACAAGTGCTATGGAATCCATTAGCGGGAGTCTACAGTTCGTACTAAATGTGACTTTTAAAACTTCTCTACCTGTAAAACGCTACACAAAATCTAATACCTTTCATTTGTGGGAGACACTGGATTTTTTTTATTTATTATGTATTACCTTTCCTGGTGCTGGCATTAGGTTTTATAACATTGGGGAGTGTGTCATGTCATTGTTATTGTGATTTTCAGTAAGTTCTTGTCTTGTGATTTTAAAAGGATGTACTGTAGGTGTCTCCAGTAGTTATTATGATCTTTGACCAAGGCCCATTAATAACTAAAACATGTTTGGATGTGGTACTTCTCTTTGGCAGGAAGGTTGTACACGCCTTTCTTAGGGGGTATTCAATCACCCGCAGCCATCTCCCGACGGGGGAGATGGCTGCGGGGCCCTGTTCAATGCTATCTCGACAGAACAAGCCCAACACACACAAGCATTTGGGCGCGTTCTGCCGAGAATGGCCAGGAAGTGACGAGCTGCCAGCTTCAGTTCTCCTCTTCCCGGCTGCAGCTCGCGACCACGCCCCCTTCTCGTTCCACTGCAGGCAAGATATCGAATCCCGCCTGCTTTTTTTTTTCAGTCAAGCAGACCAAGAATGGGACAGGGTCACGGCTGTCGGGCCAGCTCGACAGCCGTGACCCCAGATTAAATACCCCCTAAATCTGAAGATCAATAACATACCAATTTCTTTTTTTTTCTTTTTTGCAGTAACTTCGCTGATAAGTACAGATGGAGCCCCTCTCAACTGTCTTCCTTAGGTCGTGGCTCACCATGGCTATCCTATTGTTCTCAGCAGCAATACAATACATAGAACAATACAGTAGGGAATTAGCAAAGTAATCCTATTACTCACTTAATCCTATTAAATGAATAGATGAGGAGGGCTCCATCTGAATGTGTAACTGTTTCTCCTTCATCCAGCAGGGGACACTGAAATGTAGATTTTACAGTGGGTATAGAGGTGTAGTAACTGGGATCTGGCTTTTAACATAAATTGAGTAATGTCTGCTCCTCCCCTCTATACCCCTCCTCAAATCTTAAGGCCCCCATCCACTAAAGCGTGAGGATAGCATATGATGTATTGTATGCAGTCCTTATGCATACAATGAATCCTATGCGATCCTAGCAAAGTCTACGAACTTCAATAAATATTCATGTATATAATATATGTCGAATCCTATGACCCTGCACAGCTTCTTGTGCATCCTAGTCGCATTAGGTTGCGAATAAGACACTTATTTCTGCAAAAAAAGACACCCAAAGTTGGCAGATTTCTAATGGACCTCAATGCTTGTGCCAGGTATCTTGCTCTATGTGGTGTATTAACCCCTTGGGTGGTATGCCCTGAAATTTTCCGGGCTTAGCTGCGCTGCCGCAGCAGGCTGTCCCGGAAAACTTCTGGGCATACCACTTTACGTTAGGTGGGCGCCAGTGGTGCCTCCAGCGGAGCACCACTGGCGCACTACCTTTTTAGGGGTCAAATCTACTAGAGCAGGTTTGTCCTGCCCCAGCAAATCCCACCACAGAATCTAGGAAGCCGCTGCTTGTTTTGCGGGGGCTCCGGTGGACTCGGGTGCCTGAACTCTCCCGAGTCCCCCCCGAGCCTGCCGTCTGTGATGACTGGCAGGGGGAAGCGGCAGCAGGGGAGCTTCGGCGTACTAACGCCGGAGTGGAGGTGAGGGGGGTGGAGCGGCTGCTTCCTAGATTCTGTGGTGGGTTTTGCTGGGGCAGGACAAACCTGCCCTAGTAGGTCTGTCCTGCCCCAGCAAAACCCACCACTCAAGGGGTTAATGGTACAATGGGTGTTTGGTTTTAGTTTTTTAGTTGTGCATTCTCTAATTCCCCTTTTTTTCATATAGTACTCTGCTGCAGAGAATTCAAAAGTTGAAAGCGATTGTATATAATATTTCCAAAAAGCAAGCCTACCGTCCCAAGAGTCCGACATATGACACCTTCTACCAAGATGTTCACAACTACCTCAATAGCATTGGCAAAGTTTCTACTATACAGGATTTGACAACCCGTCTTCTTAAATCTCTCAGTGGTAAAGGCACAAAATCACGACAAGGTATACTTCACCTTTTGTCTGAAGAGGCTGCATGGCAGCGATCACAACATCAGTTCAGAAAGCGCCTTTTAGAAGAGTATTCCCTATATCCGGACATGGTAACTCCGCTCCAGGCGGCCATTTTGCAAATGCAACATGGAGTGAGGATAATGGCTTCTGAGCTCTACACCTTGATGAACAGTACTCTCCTATCTCCATCCACGGTGAAGAGTCTGATCACATGCCTACTGGCTTTTCCATCTACATCGGATGCTTTTCCAACATTCTTCTCACACGCTGATAGTTTGTGTTCTGTGGGTTCACTTGACATTCTGAAAGGCCTTAAAAAACTATCTCAGAAATACCCAAGTAAAGACCAACCAACACATGGAAGGGATTTAAGCTCTTGCCTTAGCAAAGAGCAACTGCTGGTTAATGGGTTACTTTATCTGCGCTCCCATATTCTTTCAAAAGGAGACATGGATGAGAAGTCTTTGAATCTTTTCAGGCACATATGTCAGGTCAGTTTTCGTCTTTTAATTGCTGATTGATCAGTTTGTCAGAAATCCAATTTAATAACTTCTCAATTTATTAAGTTTTTACTTTTACAAAAATTTCATAAAGATGTTGTGATTTCTCAACATGTATTCTAGTCTGTCGTCAATGACTGGGATGAGCAGGAGCAGAGCGCCAGGGAACAAGATAAGGAAGACAGCAGTTTGTATAAGTACAGGAGTAAAAGTATAGGATCTGGACTCACAGAGGACCAAGAGGAGGAGAAGGAGTTCCGAATGAGGTTTCCTCTTTATGAACAGGTATGGCCATAGCATATTATCTACATTACAGCAGCTTTTTATGTACAATGTCACTTTAACTGTATAAAGTCAAACAAAATAACAACACATCTGTACTAGAAAAGCTGTATGTATGCATTCACCAAAATTTTAAATTATTTAAAAAAAAAAAAAGTCTCTGATGCTGTTGAATCAAATAAAGAAAAATGCTTTTGTTGTCCTTCCTATATGTCCTCCAAGATATTTTCTGCAGTCAGGCCAAACCACTTCTCTACGCACATAGGCGTGTAAGAATTTTGTAGCATCAAAAAAAAAATCGGCTATACAACTAAGACGCAAAAGTAGACTGTGCTGATTAACTTGATATGACATGTCTGTGAGTGACGGCGTCCATGATCTGTACACGCAGTGCTACAATGTAACAGCCGCAACTCTCTTCCAATAAAAGTTGTATTCTGCTCCGTATACAGTCTGTCACACACAACATACAATATTATATATATATATAAAATTAATTAATCACCTTAGTCTTTGTGTGTCTTAGCTGCATTGCATTTAATAAACATTTGGTGCAATTTAGTCAAAAAGGCGCCTGCTGCCAGCATACTAGCATGGGAACTGGCTGCTCACTTACACCATATTGAGGCTAAATGTATGAGGCCACATCTATATATGTTGTAATTTTCAATAGTAGTTTGAATATACAGGGTGGCTTTAATTTTACTGACCTTTTTAAGAGGCTTCTGTAGCAGATTTCCCCTCAGTCGCTGTAAATATGCAAACTTGCTTTATTGTTGTGTAACAATAAAGTTTCTATTTTCACATTGTACAGCATCATATTCAGCCTACTGTCATGTTTTTGCAATATACATACTTTTTTTTTTTTTGGTGGTATCCTGCTTCCCAATTCCTAACTAGCAGCGCTGCCATCAGAAATTGTGAAGCCCGGGACTGACAAGATAAGCAGGCCCCCCTTTCCCCTTCTTGAACCCCCAGCTTGCCTGGTGAGACCTCCGGTGTCTACAGCACTGGATACACGACTCAATTTCTGCATTGCTTCATGGGAAATATCAACTTTGTTTATGACAAATTATACTTGATAGACTCCAGTCCTGGGCCCCATTTCTGTCTGGGCCTGAGACTGGAGTCTCCACAGTCCTGCTCATTAGTCTCCTTAGAAGGTTTTGTTATATTCTGATTACCTACAGGTAATTCTGACTAAGGGGACATTGAAGTTATGGGCCCCTTGTATAGTCTTAAGTGTGTAGTAAAATTAATATCTGGTTAGGGTTTCTTTTTCTATGCAAGTTCAATTCTATTTATTGCATCATTTTTAGACCTGCACTCTACAATTTTAATGTTTTTATGTATTTAAACTCTTTAGGACTTTGCAGATATAACGGTACAGCCTAGCCTGGAAGAAAGTATGGAGATACAAGACAATGAGAATCAAGCAGATGATAACACTCGACTGGTGTCTGAGAGTGCAATGCAAGCAGTACTGTTTATTCATCAGCAGCTGTGCCTAAGTGTTGCCAGATCTCTCTGGTACCACCAGAGCCCGGCACAGCATGAAACCAAGTATTACCTCAGTATGTTCCTGTCTTGCTACCAGACCAGCGCTTCTCTCGTAGAAAACTTGTTTCCCCTCATTGGTATGATTCTTTATTTTATTATGTTTTGTAGAAAATATTGAGATTGTTGAAGGGGGTAATATGATGATCACTTTGATATTAAAGCCACGATTATGACCTCTTTATAAACCAACTTAAGAGCCGCAACCTAGATAACTCGCTCGGTAAAACTGTGGCTCTCTTGTGGTACCTGCATTTTCTTCTGCCTGTATTCTTACTGCTAGGAGTATGGCACACACGAGAGTGAAAGGCAATGTATGCCCCCAATTTAGCAACATATTCTGTTCTTTGACTATAAAGCACATCTGACTCTATGGTCTTTAAAAATCTATAAATATATATATATAATTATCTTTATTTTAGGTGCTGACTTGAATGATGATCTTTTGGGCAACCATTTGCTGGCCAGCACTCTCCTGCAGAATACAATATCAAACAACACTACCTCAGACATTGTACTGCCGCAGGAAGGCCCTTATGACTTTTATCAGCATCCTAACATTCAGCAGGTCAGCCAGTGCCATCATGTACTGAAGCGCTTCACCAGAGAAGTAAAGAAGATGCTGGGCGAATGGCCAGATCACCCTGCTTTGGTGCAGGTGAGGGTGGAATATTATAAAATGCTGTACAATTAGACTCATTTTTTATGTGACCTCTCATCTGGGAAACATTGACATGGGTTTGAGGGAAAGGCTGAGGAGTAGGCATTAAAGAGTTAACTCCCCTCCCTTTAACTCCTTCCAGCTCTCCAGTATTTTTCAGTGTTGTTTTTCTGTAACCTGTAGAAGAGCAGGCATTAGTACAGCCTCAGTAGCATCCTGCTTGAGCAACAGAAACATGTTACCAGACATCCAGGGGTTTCCCTATTCCCCATTGTTTTAGTCCTATCCACGCCTCCCTTATGAGACGCAGCTTCCCGGGCACTGCCTCTCTCTATCATAGCTGCCTACCCTCCTGCATTCTGCAGGAGACTCCCTGAAATCGCAGCAATCTCCCTCATTAGTCTAGCAATCTCCCTCATGTCACCTAGCCCACATTACACTGTTACATTTTTTGGGAAAAAGGAATGAGATAGATACATTTACATTGAATCATCAGCGCCATTTCCCAGCACTTTACCAAGTATAGTAGCTCTTACTAACTGCTTTGGGGCCCATTTACATTTGGATATAAGTCATTTGAAAAGATCCCTCTCGGATGTAGCAGTGCACACCCACGCTTCTAGGTGCCACATTTACAATCTATTTTTCGCAATCTCTCCATACATATATGGAACTAGACACACCCTTTGGGTGGAGCATGACATGCCCCCTTAATGATGATATCTGTCCTTTTTTATTTGGTGCTGTTTTCTTGTAATTTTTCTTAAGTAGTTCTCACCCCAATTAAGGTTGGAGACCACTAGTTTAGCTTAACTATTTCTGCTAGTTCCGTCAGTTTAAAAAGAAAGGTGTTTTAAATTAGGTTAGTAAGGGTTCTTCCCCTGACTTTCTTTCAGAATACAATGGGGTCAATCCTATTCTGTGCGGTTGATTCACGAGTGCGAATCATCATGGCGCTGGGAGCATTTTACGGCAGGCTGAATTCACTCAAAAGCGCTCTTACCTCCGCATAAATGAATTTGGCCCAGTGAAGAGTGCGAGATCGGCTTAATTCCGGTGCAGTTTTCAACGTTTAAACGCATGATACCAGTACCTGAATGGCACGTCACACCTAATAGGATCACCCCAATATATATTTTTTTCTCCTTGCATTTATACTGGGGTATACTGGCAGTGACATTGAATAGAGTGTCTGGTTGAGGAGTTCTTGCATGCTTTTAGTTATTGTTTAGATTTTTTACTTTTACATGCTTTTCAGAACCTGCTTACAGGGTTCAGCGCAACTGACAGGTGGTTGTAAAGCTAGTTAGAGAAGTTGGTGCGTACTCCTCTTCATCTGTGTTCAACTCCATGGCAAGCCACTGATTCATTATAGGAGTGTCCAGGACTCGCCGTCACTAGTCCACATTGACACAAGCTGTTGCTGTGCTGTCACTTTTGTTCTTAAGACCTGCAATACACAGCACCGCTGAAGTGTGTCTTTGTGATTGGGTGACACTGCTTCTCTGCTGAAATCTGCACTGTTTGGGTCACTATAACCGGATTTCTCCAATTTGAAGCATGAACCTTATCTCTGTAAATCTGTGTATCTGCACTTTTCATCTGGAATAGACGGTTTTACTAACTGCCCGCCCTTCCCTTTGAAAACTGGTCTTTAAATGTCATATTAATCAAGGGATTGTAGTTCATTAGCTGGCCTTCCGGTGCCTCATTTGGTTGCAGTCCTCTTCATCCAGCTGGTGGGACCTTCCACGGCCGGCTTGTCATGGGACCTCGGTGTAGATTTGCAGGTCTGCCACTTCGTCCTCAGTGCATACTTGTATTCCTTTCTACTGGTTTGATTTCATTGCCTCCAGAGACACTAGTTTTAAACAGTGGGTCCTCATGCAGTTCAGGAGCGTTTATTTCCTGAATAGCTTTGAAATGTTCCCATGACTGAGAGAGAAACAAGATTTTGATTTGTTCCTGCAAAACCTCTTTAATGCCATGACAGACACTGGTTGTCCTCCCATCTGCTCTTGGTTTTAAGAGGTTGTGTACAGGTTTTGTGTTATCAAGTCCCTAAACTATAATGTTAAGTAGTGGCACCTTACTTGTTTAGCCAGGGGGTCTGTATCATGTGATTGATGTCATCAGGACCTGTGGCTTAAGTCAGATGCTGCTAGTTTACAGACTGACTACTAGTGACTGCATTGGCTGCAGTCCCTAGAAGCCAGATAGGATAGCATTAATATCAGGGTATTGGATTATAATGGGATGCACACTGCTGCAGCAGTCTGGATTGGCAGTCCCAGGCTGAGAAAACACCTCCTCCTAGGACTCCCTTACCTGTCTGTAATAAGCATAGATAACTTCCTATGGGAAACCAATGCTAGACAGATACTGCGGGTGGCAGATTTTACTGGCAATACTGCAACCACTAATCACATGATTTCTTGTCCTCTTCTTTCCTGTGCCTCTCTTTGCTAGATGAATACTGCCTGTGTAGGGGGTTTTGGTATAGGGAAAGAGGATCAGGAGCTGTCCTAAAAGATAAATCTTTAGTGCCCAGACTTCTCCAGCACAAGTTAAACCTCATGGTCTACCTAGTGAGCCCCATAGCATCAAAGAGACTGATTTAGCAGCTTAACACCAAGATCTTGTTTGTGTATTTAAAAAAAATGCTTGTGTTTCACAGAATCCTGGTTTGGACAAATAAAAAAAAAAAATCCAACTTGGTCATATTTTTTAAATAATAAACTAGTTTGTGTATTTTTATCCTTAATTTAATCTGTAAAAAAAAATAACTAGAAAATCCATTCTTGTATAACATTAACTTATATTAACTTTTTTTTTTGCATGATGCTTGTAGCTTGTGGTTATAATTGATCGAATTCAAGGATTTGCACTATCCAGCCCTCTTTCCAAATTTTTAAATGGTTTAGAGCTTCTTCTAGCAAAGTCTCAAGTAAGTACTTTCACAATGACTCTGATTTAGTGTACGTTTTCTTGCCAGTTTTATGTGAAATTAGTGTTTTTGCTTGCGATTTCAACCACCGTGTTCACCTCCTTTAAACTGATCAGATATATTTTGACTTCTGTTAAAAAAATAAATAAAAAAAGTGTCCTACCACACAGATGAATCTTAAATAATTATGTGTTTCTCCCCTGACATTTATGGATGTGTATGATTTAGGAAAGTTGTAGACAAGAAGGTATTGAGAGATGAAAATGAATATCCCAAACCAATGCACAAATTGAATTTTGAGTTCTCTAAATCTGTATTTAAAGTTTTATTCTGGTCCTTGTACAGACCCAGTCACGCACAATAAGCAAGTGTCTTACATCAAATTAATTCAGTCTCCTGCATTGCAAAGAATGTTAGTTTGGTTTACAAAAATAAAAAAATACTTGATATGCAGGTTTGGTTTTACTTTAATTTCAAAGCTGGATCTTATTGATTAGCTGTCACATAATTTGCATTGAATCAAGTATCTGGGACAGGAGTAAGATACATTTAAAATAACTTCAATAAATAAAAATGTCTTTAATAATTGAATATTAATAAATGGAACTAATTGCCGGGATGCAGCGGTTCACTAATTAAACAACCAGGAACATTAAGTGATTCCTATCCTCTATAAGGACTTTATTGTGGCCTATCCAGCCTGGATATCTGGAAGCAACGTATAACAACTTATCACTTAGCGTCTGCCATAAGTTGTTCCAGATATACTGTGGTTAATGGTTATTCTATAGTGACCTATCTCCCTCCCTATAATATATATACCACAAAAAGTCCATCCAGGATCTTGTGCTAAGATCCGTGTTGTTGTTAATGCCCCTGATGAAGTTGTGTTGCCGAAACGCGGTTGGTATCTTCTTTAATAAACCACTACATCTTACAACGGACTTTGCCATTTTATTGGGAATACATCCAGATGGACAGATGAGAAAATGGTTATTTTAATTGTTATACATGATTGTTTTGGGAGGTACTAGAACCTAGCGCACTCCGATATCCGGTTTGTGTATGTATATATGTGTGTGTGTGTGTGTGTGTGTGTGTGTGTGTGCACATCCTCATCCGTATGTAGAAGCAGCGGTGCCTTCCATTTCCCAAGATGCACTCACTGCTTATTGTAGTTAAAGATCCTGGAATATATATATGAACACTTTGAATAAAATTATGCTGCAAGTTTATGTGACTGGTAAATTAGAAACGCTTGGCACCATGCTTTTTGAGTAGTACTAAAACTATTAGTAATGCAATTACTTGGGGTTTATTTGAGGGGGGAGGCCTTTGTTCATTTTATTTTTTGTATGTTTTTAGGACTGGGAAGAAAATGCTAGTCGCACTGTGTCTTTGCAGAAGAACCTTGATGAAATTACACAACTTGTTATCCAGTGGCGTAAACTTGAGCTGAAGTAAGAACATGTTTTCTTCTTTCTACTTTTATTTTTTAAAATACATGGACTCATTGGTTATAGGCCTTTCTATAGATTCATAAACGGATGAAAACCTGTATAAAAATGTATTTTGAACACTAGCTTCTGCAAAGGTGGTATAAAGTATAAAATAAATAAACTAAATGTTGCATGCATTCATTTCCTTGAGGTTGCATTAAGTTCCAGGCTTCCAGAAACATTCCATTAGTATGTTATACTTTTCTCTCATTGCTTAAATGCTTTAGATCCTGTTAAACTTCCAAGGTAATATAGTAATTAAATCCTGATTTCTTTATAGCTGCTGGTCCCTGAGTCTAGACAACACTATGAGGCGACATGCTGAGAGATCCAACAAGCACTGGTTCTCTATTTATCAGTTAGTTGAGAAATACCTGGAAGTGGAGGAGGAGCAAGGTGAGGTTAATATGAAATGAATACATTGCTCTATACAATCTCTGTGCAGCACTGTCATTTAGTGGCACATACTGTACAAAGCTACTCTCCTGGAAAGTCCTAGAGATCCCTGATTTGTTCAAGTATTCCCCGCACGTGGATAGTTAGGGGGTTGGCCAGGTTAGACACCCCACCCCCTCCTAGTGGACTCCCTATTACCAGGCCTAATGATGCCAAGTAGTTATCTGCTTTTCCAGAGAGGAGCTATTAAAAGTTGGAAAGTATGTATAAAAATAAACCATAATCGTAACATTATTATGTATCATCTGAAGTAAATTACCTGATACAGAAGCACTGTGTATTGTTTGTGTACAGAAAGTGGTGAAGAGAAGACCTTGCAGTCTATTACAAAGACACTTCAGGCATTTATTGAAGGCTCCACCCTGGGTGAATTCAACGCTCGTCTGCAGATGCTGCTGGTTTTCCATTGCCATGTACTGCTAGTGCCGCAGACTACCAGGAAAGGTACGGTGGTGTTTTATAGTAAATAAATAAAATGTATGTTGGGCTTTAAAGTATTTCTAGATTTGTTTCAAACTAGTTTATATATGGCACATGTACAAATAATCCATTTAGAATAATGTTGTCCACACAGAGTGCAAGCAGATAAATAACTGCTGACTTTTTATATACTTCCCTCCTAGTCATACCCTGTCTAGAAGCGGTTGCACCGTGCGTCTTTACATGCAACTCTTTCCATTATAGTAACTTATTTGTGGTGAATAGGGCACAAGCAGCTTCTGTTGATTAAAATGCTATGCAGCGTGTCTATATTTTGCTGGTGACCATGGTTATATCTGTATACAAAATCCTATTTTACAGTATTTCCAGTTAAACACTGTAATATAGCATTTTGTTTTCAGATGCACCCACAGTAACATAAAAAGTTGCACGCAAAAGATTCTAGGCGCTACCGAGTCACATGGAGAGAACACTGGTTAGGTAACACGCAGAGGATAGATGTATGTTTACACATCTGTACATGAATCAGGTTAGGTCCGTGAAAAATGGCTCAAAGACTTGCTGTATTATACATTTCCTTAATGCGCTATATATATATATATATATATATATATATATATATATATATATATATATATATATATATATATATATATATATATATATATAAATGAAGCTTTTCATAACAAAAGTACAAACTACCAGTCCAGTGGATATAATTAAGAAAATAAAGAGCATTATACTGTTTATAATATGGACATGATGATGAGATTCTTAAAGGCTTTGAAGTGGTGATAAAACAAATGCTTTTGTAATTTCAAAGACATGCATAAACTCATTGCTGGGATCTGATGGTCTTTAGTGAGGTACTACATCTTTTTATTTTTTCTTCTCACAAGAAATTTGATGTAATGTTGTGAACATACCTTGCTTTTATTAGCCTTTTTTTATATTGCAGATCTCCTTTGCAGTCTGCTATGGAATCTGTACAATTATTATCGACAATTTTTGCCATCCGTCCAAGCAAGAATCAATGAGTTACGTAATCCAGTGGAAAAAGAACTAAAAGTACGTATGTATGTGTTAAATCGCAATGCACTTTGCTGATATCAGAGATGTACTGAAAAGGTTACAGTGGTAACTGGCAATACTAGGGGATCGGTGTCACTTTCCTCATGTGAATTGAAGGATTCCATCCAGATTACCCCTTTTACACCAAAAATCCCAGATCCTACCCGGCATTTGGATGAAGGATCCAAGTCTGGTCGGATCCAGGATTTACACCATTTACACTGCTGTGCCCACCCGCAGTATAGACTGAGGCGGCGCTTGGAGATGACATCATCTCCAAGCGCCGGGACCGCTAATCGCCGTGCTGGTGGGAGCCCAGCACCAAGGTAAACTGCTGGGCTGCCCCCAGCCGTCGTCCGGGTGGTGAATGGATGCCTCATACAGGCATACATTCACTTCCTACGCTGCCGACGCTGCTGTCTGCAGAGTATAGTCAGACTAGCGTTTTGGCTTCTTTTTCTAAATTTATTCCTATGCTAGTTTTTAAAATATCCTATTATCGGCGGGAGGAACAGGTTCCTCGCAGATGATTAGAATTTATAACTATTACCAAGCCATTGCCCCAGTCAATCCATTCGCTTACTATCCGTCCATTATATGGGGGGGGATAGATAGTGTAGGGGATGGAAGAAAGGGGTGAATTAGGTCTTTAGGCTAGTTTAGCTAATATAGCTGAAAGCCACTAATTTTATTTATCTCCTCTTAGTGATGGTTACTATAGTTAGTTGGGGGGCTGGTGGGCTGTTTGGGATCCAGGTATACCTAGGTTGGGGTTAGGTCATACAGATGGGGGGGGGGGGGTTGGGGAGGTTTGTTTTGGGTAATTTTGGGAGGTTTTGTTTTGGGTAGTATAGGTAGTATATTTTAGATAGTGGGTTAATTTAGTTTGGACAGTGGTGTTTTTGACTGATGATTGTTTAGTATTATAATCTGATGGTGCTCAATGATTATTCAAGAGATATGCTGTTACACTTGTACCTCCTTTCAAATTGCTGGTCGCGAAGACCCAGATGGCGCCTCCGGGTATTGGTGTCACTATCCTTGTTCTGGAGGGGTAATACCCGACTTCTATATCCTTACACCTATGTGTATGACTCTATATGAATACTCCTATGGTTCTCCTTTATGTATATGCTTTTAGATACACCATATTTGATGTAAGCACCATATTTTGCACCACTGTCTGTAATGTTTTTTTTGCCTTTTTCAACAAAACTAATAAAAATTACTTAATTGAAAAAATAAAAAAGGGGGTATTACAGTACATCAAATTGCGCAAAGTTGTTTGCAATTTGGGTTTCTTTAAAGGGTGTATTTTTGGGGTTGGAAATCATATACATTTAATGAATATAAATATTTTTAATAATGAAATGTAAATGTAATGATTGATTGTATTATCTTTTGTAGGATTTTGTGAAAATATCCAGGTGGAATGATGTCAGTTTTTGGTCTGTAAAACAGTCTGTTGAAAAAACCCATCGGTAAGTTGGTGTTTAAATAAAAGGATATGTGGTCTAAGAGCGGCAGTTTAAAAAGGAAAAAAATATTTGTGATTGTTGGATGATTAGGACAAAATCTCCAGTGTGGAAGCTCATGTATGGTGGTCCTGGTATGTAGTGATTAGTCTTTACCAAAAGCGGTCCAAAGAAGGAGAACTTGTGAAACCGCAACAGGGTCAAGGGTGCCCAAGGCTTATTGATGCATGTGGTAAGTGAGGGCTAGCCTGTCTGGTCTCATTGTGCACAAAAGCTTCCAGAACACAATTTGTTGAAACAGTTAATGTTGGCTATTAACACAATTTATCATGGCTTGCTACGTAAGAGGCTGTGCAGATACAGCAAGGTCTGAATGGACAGGAAGCCCTCTGTGCATGACTGAAAGCCCTTACAATGGGTATATGAGCATCAAAACATGGGCCATGGGGCAGTGGAAGAAGGTTTGGGTTGATTAATCCTATTACGTCATGTGGACAACCAGTTCTGTGTGCATTGTTTTCCTGCTGAGGAGAATGGTGCCAGTATACAGTATACTATGGAAACGAGTCAAGGATGTTACTTTGATACATGCAACCTACTTAATTTACTTAAACATTGTTGCAGAGTAAATACACCTCTTCATGGCAACTGTATTCCCTGATTGCAGTGGTCTCTTTTAGCGGCATAATGTGCTATATAAATACATTACTTAAAAATACATGGTATTAACTAATTAAGGCAAACATTTATCATATACAATTATTGAACAACTGCAAACTGCATATCCAAGTCTGGAGGTTTATAAGCCGTGCACAGGACTAAGGTGATTAAATAAACACATCCAATGGGCAGCGATGTCCAGGGGTGCATTTAAGTATCTGTCCACCCCTAGGCACCACTTTTTTTTGTGTGAACGCACATCTCATCGCACACAGCAATTGTACCGTGTATGGGCACCTTTTAGATTCTCACAGAATGGGTCACAAATGTAATGGTGTACATGGCTTCCTTATAGGCAAACTCCATGTTAAGAATAGTGAATGTACACACCTGTATTTTTTTTATTTTTTTTTAAACCATGTTTAATTAAACACTTTATTATACAATCATTATGTAAAATCCCCAATAATTTAAACATGTACAGTAACCAATGAAGGAGTAGACTGGCATGATTGCTGGATGAAGTTCCCTCTATGATCTATAGGTCATGCTAATATGTCACTTTCCTTTTAGAACACTCTTTAAATTCACCAAGAAGTTTGCATCTGCTCTGTGTGAACCGTCTTGCCCAGCATTAGTAGAAAGTGTTCATGAAGAAAAACTAGGGCTTACAGATGCTGCAACAGACCTCAAAGTGAAAACACAGTCTGTGGAACAGCTAACCTCTGTCCTTAAGGCGGCATTATCCAGAGCAAGCAGTGTACCGGTAAGGCCATAAGGGCAATAGGGATATTGTCTTGTGTTTTTTTTACGACGAGGATGGCTTTTTTTTGGGGGGTGAAAAAAAGTGATCTTTGCCACCCAACCCCCTCACCGTATTCACTTTTGCCAGAAGCCTCGCCATCAGAGGACGGTGAGAATCCCCTTTAAATGTCGAGTTTCGCCGCAAATGCAGGAAGTTGCATTTTATGGCGAGCCCCGCTATTTTGGTGCCCACACTTGCCGTTTTCACCTCGTTGAAAGGAACCGGCGAAGGGTAAACGGCGGAGGGAAGTGGAGGGGAGGCAGTTGAATACTCTGAAGGCAAGCTATCAGCACTTCTAGAATACACCTCATTGTGTGTAAGAGGGTGGTCTTTACTTTGAATAAGAATTTTACATTAGAAACTACTACGGTTTTGGAAAGTTCACATGATTGATTGTGGTGGGTAATAGGTGTACTGTATGCCACATTATGTGTGTTCATTTCATTTCACAATTAGCGTTTTAATGTTGTAACACAGAGAACACTATGAGGATTACTACTTCCAGTAGGCAATATTTGCATTTTTTTCAATGTGGGAATGACCTACCACTGCCATTAAGTGTTAAGCTGTCACCATTCATGTTTTGCTTATGGTTTGCTCACTCACCTATAAAAAGGTATTGTTTTTGTTTTTACAGCTAACTTGTGGCGAAGACATTTATTCAACAGATTCTCTTCAGTGTCGTCTTCCTAAATTGACAAAAAGAATGAGGCAGTTGTGCTCTACATTCATACAGAAGAGCTCAACTCCAACTTTGTGTGAAAATCTCAATGGATTTACAGGTATTCACATAGCTGGAGTATACCAGTGCACTTGTATCCATAAAAAAGTATTCACAGTGCGTCACTTTTTCCACATTTTTTTATGTTACAGCCTTATTCCAAAATGGAATAATAACATTTTTCCCTCAAAATTCTACAAACAATACCCCATAATGACCACGTGAAAAACATTGGGAGATTTTTTTTAACCCGATTTAACAATAAAAACTAAGAAATCACATGCACATGTACATAAGTATTCACAGCCTTTGCCATGAAGCTCAAATGAGCCCTAGTCAGGGAGGTGACAAAGAACCCAATGGTCACTCTGTCAGAGCTCTACAGCATTCCTTTGTGGAGAGAGGAGAACCTTCCAGGACAACCATCCCTGCAGCAATCCACCTATGTGGCATGTATGGTAGAGTGGCCAGATGGAAGCCACTCCTTAGTAAAATGCACATGGCAGCACGCCTGGAGTTTGACAAAATTAACCTGAAGGACTCTTGAGTCCATTGGAAACAAAATTCTCTGGTCTGAGACAAAGATTGAACTCATTGGTGTGAATGTCAGGCATCATGTTTGGAGGAAACCAAGCACCACTCATCACCAGGCCAATGCCATCCTTACAGTGAAGCATGGTAGTGGCAGCATCATGCTGTGGGGATGTTTTTTAGCAGCAGAAACTGGAAGAGTAGTCAGGATAGAAAATTGAATGCAGCAATATACAGAGACATTCTGCATGAAAACTTGCTCCAGAGCGTTTTTGACCTCAAGATATCAAAGGAGTGGCTTCAGGACAACTGTGTGAATGTCCTTGAGTGGCCCAGACTTCTATCCAATTGGACATCTCTGGAGAGATCTGAAAATGGCTGTGCAGCGACGCTTTCCATTCCACCTGATGGAGCTTGCAAAATGCTGCAAAGAGGAATGGGTGAAACAGCCCAAACATGGCTGTATCAAGCTTGTGGCATCATATTCTAAGGGGGGTATTCAATGTCAGGGGAACGGATGTCGAGCAAGCTCGAGAGCCGTGCCCCTGTCCCGTTCTCGCTTTGCTCGACTGGAGCTCGGCAGTCGGGATTCAATGTCCCGAGCGGCGAGAAGGGGGGCGTGGTCGCGAGTTGAGGACGGAAATAGACGAGCTCCGGCTAGGAGCTCGCCTATTTCCGGCTTTTCTCGGCAGAACGAGCTTGACAGTTTGTGATGTCGGGCTCGTTCTGTGGAGAACCCCTGTTCAATGCTGTTGGGGAAGACAGCATTGAATAGGGCCCTGCAGCCATCTCCCCCGTCGGGTGATGGCTGCGGGAGCCCGACAAGGAATGAATACCCCCCTAAAAGAAACAACATATTGAACAAAGGTTGTGAATACTTATGTATACGTGATTTCTTAGTTTTTTTATTTGTAAATAATGTGTAAAAATCATGTTGTGATTATGTGGTTTTGATGCGCTGTGAATACTTTCCAGGTGCGCTTTTTTTTTTGTCCGATTTTATTCCAAATGTGAAGTTCCCAACAGCTGCTTGTGCTGTTTAAGTCAATACTACTTCAGCATTTCCCTGTCTCCATTGCAGTGGGCATCATAGAATCTGTGAATGAGCTTCAGATTCTTACTGTAGATCAGACCACTGATAAGGAGAAGCAGAGATCGGAAGCCAAACACATCCTCATGCAGAAGCAAAGGGCACTTTCAGAGCTTTTTAAAATGCTCACTAAAACGGGTACGTAATCTATTTAATGTAGCTATTTTAAGATACACTACAAGTCCTTTGTAAGTTAGTTTCTAAACACTTGCTAGCTATATGAAAGCACCCCGTGGTTGTCCAAAGTAATGATGGTTGGGCTCATGGGCAGGCTGCCTAGCAATGTGTGCTACCTTAAATAAATGTTCACTGTTGTAGCTGGTCAGGTTAAGGGAAGAGTCTTATGCGGGGTACACACCAGGACGACCCGCTCACGATGCACATCGTGAGCGGGTCGTCAGTGTCTCGTCCGACCCGCTCACGATGACGCGGGGGGGCACGACCCGCTCACGATGTGCACCGTGAGCGGGTCCGATCCGATGGCGACCCGCACCCGGCTGTATGGTCGTCATTGAGATCCTACCTGCAGCAGGTAGGATCTCAATAACGACCGACCGACCCGCGGGACCGCGCATCGGATCGGTATCGGTCCACACCAGGTCAGAAAAGGGCCCAATCAGCACACAATCTACATCCAATTGATCGGAATTGGATCTAGATTGTGCGGATCGGGCCCTAGTCGTCCTGGTGTGTACCCAGCATAACGCAGTATGGGCTGGCTGATGTGCTTGAACCCATAAACATCTACTTCTCCAAATCTGCTTGTGTTGGAAGGGTCATTCTGGCTTGGCCGCAGACATGCAGAAGCATTGATGAACAGGCCATTCCTCTCAGGTGCAGCATCTTCAGTCTGCAGGGAAACTGGCTTCTCTCCTCTGTAATTTCTGTGGTCTTATAGTCTATCCTAAAAGGCTAAGTTTTTATTTCTGATTGTGTTTGACATGGCTTCCCTAATTTTTGTTTAACCGTGTAATCCAACTGTTCTTCTGGTGTTTACTGTTTCTCCATAGCTGACGAGGCAAGGTCATCAAAGTCTAAGGGGGTGAAGTAGTTGTGTTTTTTTACGTGTCCAATATAAAATTAACTTATCGTGTGGCTATCTGGTTCCACTCTTATTTATAGACTTTTATGTGGGGCCTAGGTACATGTAAGTTCAGGGGACCAGAGGAATAGGCTTTTGTGTACTGTTCTGGCCCTGGTTATATTGCACTTGAAATGCAGTCTCTCTGTCCCCATGAGGCTTCAGATTCTTTGACTTTTTGGGTGCATAAAGTGGCTCACATTCCTTACTACTTCCCTTGATGATATAGATTCTGAGGAGAGAGGGGAGTTTCTTGAGCTGTTTCTGCAGGAATGTAAGGACTCTCCAGCTAAGACTTCCAGGCCCTTTTATAGGCATACAGAAGTGGACGGCTACTGTTGCACTGTCTTTAGATCTTTTGGAACTTATCAAAGAAACCTGGAAAACTCTGGATTCAAGCTTTGCTGTCTCTAGGTGTTTTTCATCTCCGCATGCAGCAAGGCAACAAATCTTCAAGGGTGGATGCTCCTCCATTGGTTAAGTTAAATGCACTTCTGGTCCCATGGGTTGGCTTTCTTAAGAGACCCTCTTGAAACTGGAGGGTTGTCGCCAGTAGTTTTTTTTTTTTTTGTAGAACTTGTTTCCAAAGCATGAGGGGCCAGAGCCATGCAACATTGGTCATACAAACTCCTTGTGGCGCTTTAGGCAGACCCTGCTAGGGTTAATCCATTCCTAAATCCATACATTTCACAGAATAGCTCCATGGTTTCAGCTCTGGCTAGCTCTACTAGGCATGCTTTCCTGGGAGGTTGATAGTGTCCAAGATCTCTCTGCACATACTCTCCTTGTCAAGAATTTTCTTATTTTTTTTTGGTCCAGATTTGGGCAAGGTTAATTTTCACATTTCAGGTGTCAAGTGTACTTGCCTCCATTGTTGGCTACACAACCTAGTAGCCTGTGGTTTTGTTCATTTTGTATAGATCCACAGTATTACAGCCGAAACTCTGTGTACTGTGGGATTTTTGGGTCAGTTCACACAGACAGGAAACCGAAAACTAATTAAATATTTATTTATTACATGTTGTCTAAATCCGGTATGAGACACTTTGAAGTAGAACAGGTCCTAAGAAATCACAGGTTACGGTAAAGGCCCATACACACTATAAGATTATCTTTCCAATCTGGATGAATGGAATTTAAATCTGGAAATTTTGGGGAGCAAATGACAATTGCCCATTCTGACCTGATGCATGTGGGTCAGTTAAACAGCATTTTGACTGTCTGTCAATTGGTCTTGGTATAATGACGACCGGTCAAACGTCTGTCGGTAACTCACACTGAACCCCACACCGGAGCCTGCAAGTAGCACCAGCTGCACAAGCAATCTCTTGGATTGCATTTGAGCCAAGCAAGCTTGGCTGGGATCGCATGCGGTATATCGCTAGTAAAAGGACCGCATGCGATACTGCTGCCAGGGAAGTGTACTATAGTGTATGGCCAGCATAAGGCAAGTATATTATGTGAAGATGCAGTTACTCCCCAAACCAGCAATGTTGAATTCAAAATACAAAATCTGTCCAATACGGTGACGGTATGAAGCAAAAAGTAATAACTACCCAGCTAGACACGCAAGAAGCAACAAACATACTACTTTATGGATGTGTCTGTACTTGGTATTGCAGCTAGATATTTTATGACCAAATTGCAGGAAGAAGTGTGGCGGCTTTGAGGAACCCTATCTCCAAGACTCTTCAGTCCTGCCGCGTATGATTATTGCCCATACATATAATTATATGAACACCTTTTAGCCACTATGTAGATCCCATGACCAACTATACAGCACACACCTATTATGGCAATTACTTGCTCAGTAGTTCCAGCTGGTGTAGTCCTACAAACATCTTCCGAGTTTTTTGTGCAAAAGGTATCTAGTCTTTGGGTTCTGTGTACCTCAAAGTTGTAAAGTGACATCTTTGATCCTGGTATTGTAGCAGGTTGCAGCAGATATTGTGAAACGGTGTACCTCTACTTGTCACAGGCTGTATGTATGCAGTACAAGCCATATTGATTTATACTTTCTGTTTGTTTTTTTCAAGTAATCCTTTGGTTCTAATGAGAATTGATTTGTTTTTGGATAGATGGGTATTAAGACAAATAATCAGTTGTGGCCACTAGCAGCAGAATAACCTCCAATCAGTGTAATCTTTGTATACCTGGATTGAGAATTCCTCTGATATTCATAACTTTCCTTGTGGTGTATAGACACTATCCAGTTTCTTGGGGTGGCAGCTCTGGTAGTCATGTGGTGCAAATAATTGATCGCCCATGGTTTTAAATAGTAGGGCAACCTGTTTTCCACCATTATATGAATTAGATAGGCTAATGTGCAGGCTAACATCAAGTATAATGTCCTAAAAAATAATGCATCTCAAGTATTTGAACTCGCTTCTTGCCTTTTGGCGAAGATCAAGTTGTAGGATCTGTTCTTATCAGTTTAATAAAATACAAACACAACCTCCTGCAAGAGATACAGGCGTGGTAAACTCTCCATAGTCCTACACTATATGTCTGTGTTAATATGCTTATTGTGGTTAATGTTTGGGTTGGCTATGCCTAAAGAGACCTAGTTATGCACAATAAACTTTGCAGTTTAATTTCAATATATTTATTTATATTAACCCTTTGAGTGCCAACTTTGGTGTGAGCGATCCTCAAAATATACCCTAGACATACCAGCATCGCTCAGTCACTGCAACTGTTCTTTTTTGGGTGCAATATTTAACTAAACTTCAATTAATTGACTTGGCTGTATTTGTATTTATACTAAAATAACAGTCGCTGTGAGCAATGCTGGCATTTTTAGTGAATATTTGGAGGATCACTCACCGCAACGTTGGGACTCAAAGGGTTAAATATGATTTATAAATACAGCATTAACTTTTTTTCTGTTGCCCACATTTTGCATTGTGATTGAGGCCAGTATGTGTCTCTTCTCATAAATTGTAGGCTTGTCGTATCGGAAAGGACTTGCATGGATACGCACCAAGAACAATCAAGATTTACTTTGCCTCCACCCTTTGGATCTCCATAGCGCTTTGACCATTTCAAATAGCACCCTTGAGACCAATGCAGAGTATGACTTTTTATTTGCTAATTAATTTATAGACTACATAATGCTTTTATGTCCCTATTAATGACCTCTTTGCTTTAATCATATTGTAGTTTGCATGCGTTCTACTGACTGAAGTGAAAAAAAATGTAAATGCGTTTTGAGACACTAGGGAAGGGGGATTAAATTATTAGAGGCTATAAAGTGTTAACTCTTCCATATTGCCCGTTAATTTCACTTATTGCCTGTTAGGTGTTCACTTATTGTGCAATTCAATTGGAAAATGGATTTTGTTTCACATGATAACTATAGGTGAAAATAGGGTAGTCTGTCTGTACCCCAAAACAACAAAAAATGATATTGGATAAATGCATAGACGTCTCTAAAGCTGGGTACACACACAAAGATTTATCTGACCAGTCTGTCCATGTACTGGAGCAAATGACAAGCAACCATTTTCCCCTTAATGCTGAAAAATGGATAAAAAGTTATTGTTCATATAAACTTGTTAATTCATATTGTTTTATCCTATTTGTCTCAGTGTTTAGGAGCAATTGGTGAATTGTCATGTGCTCCCATACATTTCCAGATTTTTGTTCACACCAGACAGATTGGACAGATAATAGCAATAACAAAAAGGATCAGTCCCAAAGTGCAACCACTCTTTCTGCCAAAACTTGAGCTGGTGATCACCGCACAATCCCTGTAGAATTTGGACACCAAAAAGGAAAAGGATCAGGGGCGATAAAGAGCTGGATCCACAAATGTAACCAATTTTGCTCCAGATCTGTCACATCCGAGTCAATCTCATTGGAGGGTATATAAAAGACACAAAAATAGCAATGTGTAGATTGTCTAAAGCTTGAATTACAAACTCAAAAACACTTAGGGACTGGTGCTGCCAAATGTACTCACGCTCATGCATGGAGAAACGGGGGTGTAAAGGTATCTTTGCATTCGCTACAAGGGTCACCATGTGCTGGACCGGATATTCACAAATGAATGCATAACCATACTCACTTAGTGAGTAAACTTGGACATGCATATTAAAGGTACTTTAGTGAACTTCAATCTCCTTAAGGTGCGGATAATGGCCATAAACCGCACAATAGGTACCAGTGTCACAATCTCAGTAGTGTCAAGTACAGACCTCCTCTCCTGCCGATGCATTTTAATATGATAACCTATCTTTATCCAGTCCACCCTTGTGGCGAGTACAAAGGTACCTTTACACACACGTTTCCCCATTTCCCCATGCATGAGTGTGAGTACGGGTACGCTTGGCAGCACCCGTCCCTAAGTGTTTTTGAGTTTGTAATTCAAGCTTTAGACAATCTACACATTGCTATTTTTGTGTCTTTTATATACCCTCCAATGAGATTGACTCAAATGTGACAGATCTGGAGGAAAATTGGTTAAGTTTGTGGATCCAGCTCTATCGCCCCTGGTCCTTTTCTTTTATGGTGTTCAAATTCTACAGGGATTGTACGGTGATCCCCAGCTCAAGATTTGGCAGAAAGAGAGTGGTTGCGCTTTGGGACTGATCCTTTTTGTTGTTATTATCTGTCTGGTGTGAACAAAAATCTGAAAATGTATGAGAGCATATGACAATTAACCATTTGCTCCTAAACGCTGAGACAAATAGGTTAAAAACAATATGACAATCTACACATTGCTATTTTTGTGTCTTTTTTTATATACACTCCAATGCGATCAACTCGGATTTGACAGATCTGGAGCGAAATTGGTTACATTTGTGGATCCAGCTCTTTATTGCCCCTGTTCCTTTTCTTTTATGGTGTCCAGATTGGACAGATAACGCTTTGTGTGTACCCAGCTTTAGCATTTTGGATTCTTAAATTGTCAAGTGGATATGAGCATTTTTTTTAAATAGTGAATACAATTTGCAAAAGGTTTTTCTGCAAATAATTACTAAATATAGGGATGCATCAAATTAATGGAGGTATTAATTTGTCATTTTAGCCCACTTTAAAAAGAAACCATTCAGAAAACTTGACCACTCATTTGCAATCTTAAAAATAGGATACATATAGATGACCTGTGTTTGGTGTACTTACGTTCATAATACTTTTGTCAAAATCCTGACAGGGAATCCCCTAACCCACACCCTCCCCGCATCCTAACCAACCCTCCCCTGCCCTGCAGCCTGACTCCACCCTCCCTGCTACTGTAACTTCCCTTACCTTCCCCAACTTTGTTCTGGCTCAGGAGGCAGTGAATTTTAAATTTTAATTTTTTAATCCTATGGAGAATTATCTAATTGAAATAGCTGATAACCACTTTTCCAGAAAATGGTTTATCATCTGCAATTGCATTCCCCCCTTAAGCTTTCCAGCTGCCGTTACATGTGTCATAGTGCCAATATTAATTTAGATGAGCTGTTTTTCTTGTATGTATTAGCATGCATTTTTTGCACAGTTTTTATTTCATTAGTTCTATTTCATACATCTATTTGCCATGTCGCCCCTGCATTCACCTATAAAAAAGAAAAAAAATCCCTCTTATTTCTGATTTTTGGACATAAGCGGATATTACTATTGAATCATGGACGTTTCGGCCAGGGAGCGACTGCAGACTCTTATCTGAAAAGCTGAATCTGCATTCATAGATCCATTGATCCATTGAAAATCACTGCAGTGTCTTTGCGGACGTGGCAGTGAATACCCCCTAAGTTTGAAAACCTGTCAAATATGGGACCAGTAGTGGTGTATGTGAATTATGTGGTGTCTCTTTCCATTCAGTTTGCTAGCAGAGATCAGTTCAACTTGGCATGGTTGTCAGAAGTATTTCTACAAATCTCTTGCACGGAATTCCAGGATGGAGACTGCATTTGCGTCCCCAGCCAAGGTAAGACATACCGATAGTTTCAATGTATACAGTATATTTTGTTGTTTTACATTTTCAATGTTTTTATAAAGTAGTAATGTCAGTGCTTCTGTGAGCATTTAACACATATGTTTTATCACAGACTTGTTATGAAGCTATAACAAGTTGCATTCGATTTTACATTGTGAAAAAGACGTGGGGCCAGATCTATCAAGCTTCAGAAAGTAATAAAATGGAGAGTGATAGCACACCAGCCAATCATCTCCTACCTGAAATTTTTCAAACCCAGCCTCCTGCAACATGGCAGTTGGGAGCTCTCAATTTTATCACTTTTTGAAGCTTGATACATCTGGCCCTTAGTCTGTGACATGGCAGGCAGGAACTGATTGGCTCTCCGTTTTATCTCTTTCTCCTTCGGGAGACATCAGGGGCCACAGCGTTACAGTGGGTAGTAAGGAGATGGGAGAGCACCAGCACCCTAGAGGTTAAACTTGAACTGCCTCCCAGGCAGCCGGGCTCCTCCCCTCCTCTACCCCACCTCCAGGCCAGGAAGCTCAGTTTTTTCGGGTGCTGGCAGGAGCCAGATGCACCTAATAGAGGGGCTGCTATTTAGCAGCCTAACTTGATTTTTATATTTTATTTTTCATTTTTCTTTTACACTGACTTGTGTCAGTGACAGAGCAGCAGCACTGGGGGTCTGCACAGACACCTGCGCTGCTGCTCCATCACCCGGGTCCGGAGCTGCATCGCCACTCGAGGGTGGGGACCTGCAGCGGCCCCCGGGCACTGGGGAGCCACAGCCGCCACCGGACGCCGGGGACCTGACAAAGGTAACGCGCTCCCCGCTGGGAGCGCGCGCGATTGCGCTTGCTGGGCATTGCGGCTGCAGCAGTTCGGCGGGGGGGACCGCCGACTGCGCTGACAAGCGGACGGCTGGTTCGCCACCCGCTCCCGCTGGACCACCAGGGAAACGGTTTGTGGGCAGCGGCGCCAGGTATGCGGGGCCGCCCGGTAGCGCCGGACCCCTGCCATTTTTACCTGCGCCGCATGTGGACACCTCCCTGGGGGCCATTTGTCAGCAGGGGGAGAAGGCTCCCCCCACATCAGCCTCTCCACCCGGGGACAGTAGGCAGGGAACTGTGTTTAACACACAGAGAGTTCCCGCCACTGAGATCCCTTCCTGCCTGCCTGCGACATGTGAGGAGGGACACGGAGGAGCTCATAGCCACCCGGAGTTCCACTCCTTCACTGCCAGGTCATTTGGGCATGTCCCCCCTGTACCCCTCCTTCGGGAAACTGTACAGTACTGTGCTCTGAAAGGAGCCTTGTGCCATTAATTGCATTGCCCTTGTATGCTGCATTGTTTGTTAACAGTTTAGCTGCCTGTCAGTTTAATCTGTGTTACACTGTACTATATGGCCATGTATTGCTGGTTATGTCATGCTGACTTAACATGTGTGGAGGGACACAGAGAGCTTATCAGCCAGTCTGGGGTTCCACTCCTTCACTGCCTGTCAGTTTAATCTGTTACACTGTACTATATGGCCATGTATTGCTGGTTATGTCATGCTGAATTAACATGTGTGGAGGGACACAGAGAGCTAAGTCTGGGGTTCCACTCCTTCACTGCCTGGGCTCCCCTGTAATAATCTCCTCCAGGAGTCAGGTTACAGAGCAGACAGAGTTCAAACTGTGGGCACAGCAGAGCCAAGTGCAACATTGTATCCTGTGAATTAACACCATCACTGCCTGTCGGAAGCATAAAGGACAGAGCGGATGGTGTAATGGTTAGCATTGCTGCATCACAGTGCAGAGGTCATGGGTTCGATTCCCAACATGACCCAAACTCTGCAGTTATCTGCCTGTCAGATACAAGCTGGCTGTCAGATGCAGACTGCGTTGTCTGTATCATATAGACTGCCAGTATATCCACTGCACCTGTGTATATATTACTGCACTGTATGTCTATATCACTGCTTTGTATGTCTATTACAAGCTGGCTCAGATGCATACTGCATTGTCTGTACCGTATAGACTGCCGGTCTATATCACGGCAGCTGTCTATTGTATGTATATCACTGCACTGTCTATATCACTGCATTGTATGTATATCACAGGCTGGCTGTGCACTGTGTAACACTATCACTGCCTGTCAGAAAGGCTGCCTGCCAATGATTGCTATATGTGCCTAGTACTAGCTTACTGCGTACTGTGGGGGCAGCACAGCTCGGGTCGTGGGTTCAATTCCCACTATGACCCTAACTGTGCAGAGTTTGTACGTTCTCTCCGTGTTTTAGTGGGGTTACTCCGTGTACTCTGGTTTCTTCCCACATTGCAAAATTTAAAACAGAAGTATGCTGTGTTAGCCGTACATATGGGCCAAATGTCTACGCCACTGCAAGGTATACGTAGTACCAGCTTACGGTGTATGGCTTGAACACTATCTCTGTTGGTCAGAGAATACTGTGTTAGCGGTACCATATAGGCTACCCGCCTATTCTATGGCATTGTATGCCTTCTATACTTGTAGTACATTGTCTTACCTGTGCTTTAGCAGCCGGTTCACAGTGCTATAATACTGCAACGTCTTCCAGGAGTACCAGTCCCAGTGACTCTGGGGCTCCGGTGCGGATGTCTTGTACATCCTGTAATGTTGGCCTATGCCCCCATTACTAGTACAGTACGGCTTATACGCAGGCTACTACAATGCCTGGGCGATGCCCACAGGTACAGCCTCCTCTAGAAAACAGGAGCCTGCTTGGGCCACGTTCTTTACTCCGTTGCCGGTGCAGCTAGTAGCAGTAGCAGCCTCATCCCTTGGCTGAGTGCTTATCTGCCTCCAGACAAGGTCCCCAGAAATGCCGTCCCCATCCTTGGCGGGTGTAGCTCCCCGCACAGTGGAAGCGCTCTGTACCTGCAGGTAGACGCAGATACCCCCGTCATCCAGACTCCTCCGTCAGCAGACACAGAGAGGAGGACACCTGGGATTAGCATTGTCTAGAGGGGACCGTCGACGACGGTATGGAAGATGGGGGGCCTGTGATAAGGTGAATCCCCCCCACCTCGTCTTGAGGTGCCGACCTTGGTCTCAGCTGTCAAATAGGTCCTTACCTTAAACGACCCCGCTGAGCCCGCCTACACCTTTGGGTGTCTCCCTAGGTGTTTTCTGGGTTTATTCCGTAAATCTGTGAACTCGACTAAGGTCATCAGTTGGGAGATTCCTAACAGGAAGTTTAGCTTGCCATCGGCGGTTTCCCTTCCTTTTACCCCCTTCCACAGGAGGACATAGTCCCCTGGGAGACTGTCCCTAAAGTGGACGCACTCCTGCCCCAGGCATCTGCTTGGGTGGCTAAGGCCTTAGTTGCGTGAGCAACTTCTCTCACAGCGGACGCTGCATAAGGGGTGTCGGAGGAAACCCTGCTGCCTTCTATTGAGTATCAGGTGACACTTTACCTGGGGGTGACTGCTCTGGAAATTACACCAATCGCCTCCAGAGGGTCACCCTCGGCCATAGCTGCACACACATACCAGTGTCTGTGCTCTTGGAAGGCCTGAACTCAAAGTCCCTTTTGAGGGTTCCTTTTTATTTGGGCCAGTGCCAAATATGGGGGCCGGTTTAGATACCATTCGGCAGAGGATATCCCTTCTGGGGGATTGCCATCTGGCTCTACAGTCCAGGATCAGACATCTCTTGTCCCCCTGGCAGGTGTCTGTGCATGCCTGCGTGGGGTCCCTGGGGTTGGTGGATCGGCCTTCGAATTGGCAGAATAGGCTCAGTTCCATACCAACCCTCTACAATACTGTCCAAGGAGCAGCACGGATAGTGTAGTGGTTAACATTACTGCTTCACTGCGCTGAGGTCATGGGTTCGATTCCCACCATGGCCCTAACTGTGCGGAGTTTGTATATTCTCCCCAGACTTGCATGGGTTTACTCCTGGTACTCCGGTTTCCTCCCACAATATCCATGCCCAGAAGTTCGCCTGGTCTCCAGCAGGGCCCCCCTTTCCTGGGGGCTTCTGGACGGGACCTCGCTACTGGAGCCATGCATGCTAGCCTCCCGTGTTTGGGGGGTGGTCACTTCTCAAAGGTCGTTCCAGGGTCTCTGGACCACTCTAGTGGCCCAGCCCTCCATCATCGTCCTCGAACTAAAAACAATCTTCCGGGCAGTCCGCTTGGCGGAACCCTAACTTAGGGGTTGGCCGGTGCAAGTCCAGTCGGACATTGCGACAAGGGTGGCATATGTTAACCACCAGGGTGGCACTAGTTGTCAGCCCACTATGACAGAAGCATCCGGCATCTTTCAGAGATGATCCCTGCTTTTTCAGAAATTTTTATCCTGGTAGTCCAGAATTGGGTGGCGGTCTTCCTCGGCCGTCAGACCTGTGATGCCGACGACTTGACCCCCCTTAGAGTGATGTTTCAGATGCTGGTACAACGGTGGGGCCCAACCGAGGTGGCCTTGACAGCCTCTCGCCATACCCTCAAACCACCACTGTGCGGGTCCTGGTCTTGCGACCCGGAGGGGGGGGCTTGCCTGGTAGACGCCCTGTCCGCTCCGTGGCCGTCCACACTGATGGCGCCTTTCCACCACTTTCCTCCTTTTGCGAATGTCTCGCAAGCTGAAGCCGGAGGGCGGCACATTGATTCTGGTTGCTCCACCTTGGCCCAGACGGATCTGGTTTTCGGATCTGCAGTCAGTAGCCCCTCCTATTCGCTTACCCCTGGACACAGGCAGGCTCTCTCTTTCGGCTTTGAGGCACTTGGCTTTGACGGGGTGGCTGTTGAGACCTCCCGGGTAAGACCCAGCGGGTTTCACTCCACCATGCTCAGGGCGAGGAAACCTCCCTAGATGGGGTGTGCCATCGCATATGGAGGGCTTACTTTTCCTGCTGCGAACCCTACGCTTCAGATTCCGGGACTTACTACCTGGCTAGGGTTCTGTTCTACTTGCAGAAGGGTCTGGAGGCTGGGTTGCGTTGATCATCTTTAAAGGTTCGGATTTCAGCCTTGCACATCTTGTTCTGTCGACGGGTGGCCCTGTCGACGGATGTCTGTACATTCCTGCAGGATGTCTTGCATATCCAGCCTCCCTTAGTTACCCCAGTTGCCCCCTGGGATCTCTCTAATCCTGACTTCTTCAGGGCCCACCTTTTGTGCCCTTGCGGTCGGTGGACCTGTGTTGACTCGCCTGGAAGATCGTTTCCTTGTTGGCGATAGCTTTGGCCAGGGGAGTCTCTGACCTGTCAGCTCTGTCCTGTAAGTCCTTGGTTCTTGGTTATAACCGGGCGGTTTTTCCTACCGTCCCTTCTCAACTACCTTAAGTGGTGTCCGGCTTTCAGGTCAACCAGGACATTATTGTTCCGGCATTTAGACAGTCTGTTGTTACTACGGCTTGGTCCTCCTTGGACGTTGTCCGACCGGGGCGTATTTATGTGCTATGTGCACCGTTCTAGGCTGTTGCACTAGTCAGTCTCTCTCTCTTTGTACTATATGGTGTTCGGATGAGAGGGTGGCCTGCCTCTACGCAAACTACTGCCCGCTAGAGTCGCTCTGGCAGGCATATTTGGACACCTCCCTCCCGGTTCCGGCAGGGATTCAGGCACATTCCGTTAGGTCTGTGGAGGTGTCCTGGGCTGTAAGAGGCGGTGCTAAAGTTGAGCAAATTTGCAGGGCGGCGACTTGGTCGTCCGCCATTACTGTCTTGCGTTTTTACGCTTTTGACACGTTTGCCTCCCAGGACTCGGCCTTTGGCCAGAGTGTGTTGGCTGCGGCACAGGCGCGTCCCCACCCATAGGTGGCTGCTTTAGGACGTCCCACTGTAACGCTGTGGCCCCTGATGTCTCCCGAAGGAGAAAATGAGATTTATGTCTTACCTGGTAAATCTCTTTCTTCGAGGACATCAGGGGCCACAGGGATCCCTCCCTGCCGCGCCTGCTTTACTTCCGTTATGGTTAAGTTATGATTATGTTATATTATCCCTCGGTTGAGGGTAATAACATGTTCAGAATGTGTTTCTGTGCGGTGCTTCTCTTCCTTCTATCTTGTCTCCTGCCTTGGCTTGTTAAAAAAACTGAGCTTCCTGGCCTGGAGGTGGGGTAGAGGAGGGGAGGAGCCCGGCTGCCTGGGAGGCAGTTCAAGTTTAACCTCTAGGGTGCTGGTGCTCTCCCATCTCCTTACTACCCACTGTAACGCTGTGGCCCCTGATGTCCTCGAAGAAAGAGATTTACCAGGTAAGACATAAATCTCATTTTTCAAGCTTAGTACACCTGGCCCAGAATGTGTAGATGTTATGTATATATGTTCCAAAAGTGCAATTACTGGATCAGCCTCATGTAAAGTGCAGATGTTACATAATGTACTGACATTTATTACATTTATCAGTGATGTGGGAGGATATGCAAGAGACTGGTAGCTCCTCCTTGTCTATATGTAACTCCTTTCTTCAGTAGCACCTTACTATGACTGATCTTTTGTATGAATAAAACTGTAGGAGGCTTCCATTCTGTTGTTAATTGCATTTTCATTTGTGAATATTAATAGTAGGGAGTTCTGGCTTTATGCCAAGGTCCTCTGTGTATCTTCTAATGCCGGGTTGGTTGGTTGGTTGGTTAGGTTGTCTGTTGAATACAGTTAGTAAATGGCAGCTGGATATTCCTTGTATGCATGTTTTAATTGGGTCCTCAATTTGCTTTGTTTTCTATCATGCTCTGTCCAGGAACTTGGCTTGGGAAACATTGAGCGATGTAAGGGGTTTTCTGGCCACCTTTTAAAGATCCTCGGGAAACAAAGGAGTTCCCTCACTTCCGTCACTGAACAGTGGATTATTCTCAGGTAACCTCCAAACCATCACATTTTATACATTCTTATGTTGAAGTTTTTCATGTTTCTCATGTATCTTCCATTTTATACAGAAACTTGCTGAGTTGCATGCAGGAGATCAGCAGCCGGTTGGATGTATGGAATGACTACAAGATCGCTTTCCCTCCCCAGGATGGGATGCAGCAGTGGCTTGACCGATTGCAGCGTGTGGCTATGCAGTGCAGCATTGTATTGGAGCAGTTTGCATGGTTTCTCGAATGTTGTCCAATAAACACTGAAAGTGATCTAGCACAAAGACAAGAAATGAAATCTGAGGAAGCCAATCCTACTGCAGGCATGCCAAACATTCCATCTCCAGCTACAGCTGATTGGCTTCCAAAACTATGCTGCATTCGCAGATCAGACAGTGACTGGCAGCAACTGAGAGCTACAGTTTCCAAGATGTCAGCAGAGATTAAGGCGGCAAAGTCAGCTGTGGATAAGATCCGGGAGCACTCCTGCACTATTCACTTTTATTCTTGGTGTGTCTTTCTTTTATAGATATATTTTACTAATGACCAAGTGTAAAATGTATAATTGGGAATACTATTATTACTGTACATATGCTGATTTCCAACCTTTTATGATTATGGAGGGACTTTTAAACACTAACGAGAACACATCTCTTGACGATGTCCAAGTCTTCCCACCCACGGCCACAATGTACTGGCAGGCAGGGGGAGGTTGGTGGAGCTTTTAATCACTGGTGCTCTGCACAGCAAAACAGCAAGTGACTTCAGAATAGATGCTGTATGCAGACTGTAACAGCGCTGGAAGGTAAAATGGAAGTATAGCTGGGCATGAGCACAAATTAAGACAAAATAAGTTAGTGCCACAAGGCCAAACCCCTGTCCATCGTAGGCCCCGCTCCATTTTTGGAAGCATGCCTCCAGTTGTGCAAGGGTCCCAATCTGCAAAACAAAATTGTGTGGTGATATGCATAAATTATGACATTTTTCTTGCTTTCTAATAGGAAACATTTTGAAGCTTGCTCTGTAGCATTGGATACCATGCAAGACATTGCTCATGACTTAAAGGAGGTGGAGTTATTGTTTGTTCTCCCTGAGACCGAAGTGAAAGAGGCTGCACAACACATGACTTTTCTGAAGAGCATCCATTACATCAGGGAAGAAGTCCGTGTTGCCGTTAAGGAGTTCACCTTATGGAAATCTCGACTACAAGCAATAGGAAGAGCAAAGAGTAAGAAGCCCTTCCACATGGAGTGAATATTGTGATGTAGTACAGCATGTATGGTATTTTAGTCTTTCCTCAAGAGTGTGAGGTCTAGTACTGTACCGAAGAATATCAAATGCCAGAGGCAGTGTCTTACCTTTTAAAGGCAAGCCGAGAAAACACATAGATGCAGGTAAAATAGAGCCAGTTTAAAGGGAAAAACAAACGTGCCACACATGGGGTAATGAGTAAAGAGCGAAAATAACAAGAGCAACAAGATCAGACAGACTGGGCCCCAGAACAAGTGGATATGTAGACACATAGAGGAGAGTTTAGGTAAGACAGGATGATTGAATGCAGATAGCACAGAGGACAGATAATAGAGCTACAGATGTGTCCACATCTATCCTCCATGTAATAAATAGTTTTATACGTAATGTGTTAGCTCCATGTAACTCTATGGCGCCAGGCTTTTTTTTTTTTTTGTGTGTGTGTGCAATATTTGCAATAAAATATCATATTTGCAAAACTGAGCAAATAGAAAGCGCAAGCAGATTCTGCTGATTGAAATTATCGGAGGCATGCCTATATTCAGTGTGTAACTGCATAAGAAATGGACCATTACAGTATATTCCTGGAAATGTAGTATTTCATATGCAGATCCAGTCACACGCTGAGTATAGGTATGCCCCATATTTTAATACATAGAAATGGAGAGTTTTCTATTCGCCACATTATGCAAAAAAGACTATTTTTCTATCATACCAATGGTGGTCACTGGGACAGTGGGGTGTGGGTGGAGCTTCAGCTACAGGCACCAAGGAGATTATATTTCTTTGAGTGCAGCCCAGGCTCCTCCTCCTCCACGCCCCCTACAGGCTTCAGTTTTTTCTTGGTGCCTCATGGCACAGGATGTCCAAGGAAGGGCTGTGTTCAGCCCTGTGATTATACTTCCATTTCATTTTATTTTTATCTTCTTTTTTTTACTGGAGCAGGCCTGTGCAATATACCAGGCTGCTCTCCTGGTCCGGGCCGGCTCGCTGACCTTCATGGCCAGGCCTGCCAGCTGTCCCTCTTGGCAACACACCGGGACATGCCGCGGCCGGATCAGGTAAGCTGACTCCTCCGGGCTCTAGCACGCTGGTAGCACGCGGCGCCGGGAACCGTTTTCCTGGTGCAGGGGTCAGGTAAGTGGAGCCTCCTCACCTCCTCAGTAAGGTGCGCTGAGGGAACGTGGCGCCGGGAGGAACTGCTTGCTGTAGCATGCGAGTCACTCTTCCGGCGAGGTGGCACACTTAAGCGGCAATATTGCCGGGAGTTGGTGCGCTCCCGGCGGTCCTGGCAGTGGCACCCGGTCGTTTCCGCGTCCCACTAGACCACCAGGGATTTTCAGCTGAATGGGGATCCAGCAGTCCCTGGGGTTCCAGGAGGGGACGGAGCTTCCCCGTTTTCTCCGCCCCAACCCCCCTGGCTGCTGCCTACTAAGTTTTTCCCGCCAGGGGAGCCTTCTCTCCCCCTCTCAGCATGAGAGATGCTGCTCAGGTGCAAGTCAGAGCAAGCAGAGAGAAGGTCACCCGGCCTCCCCCAGACCTTACAGTCAGGGACCAGGCTTGCATTCCCTGCTACCACACTATCTCAGTGTGTGTACAGGGTTGGTGTGTTGCCTTTACACTTCCTGCTGTATTCTCAGCAGTGTGTGTATATATGTGTGAAACTTTTACCTCAGTTTTTGCCTGAGGAGTGAAGTGATAGTTTCTGCACCCTCTGTCACGCTGACCTGGTGTCAGGTTACACTGTTCCCCACCTCACTCCTTTGTGTTGGTGTCGGGTCCTAGATGCTTTTAACTAATGTAAAAGAAAAAAGCATCTCTGCTGGGCACTTGCAGTCACACAAGCAGACAGATCATCAAACAGTACTGGGTTCAGATCCCAGGATTGGCCCAACCTCACAGCTAAGCAGTGTTGGGCCTGGTTTGTTCTTGGATGAGAGACCACAGGAATACAGATCCTGTAGGTCTCCTTCCCAATCTGGGGCGGCATATTAGGGAACAGGCTTCTCAGCAAACGTTCTCCCGCCTACTCGTATGTACAAACTAAAGCACAAAGGCACATGCCTGATTGCAAACCACACGCTTACCTAAGTGTGCTGGTGTACTGTTCTTATACACAGTACGTGCCTGTCTGCAAGCCACATGCTTACCTAAGTGTACTGGTGTACTGTTCTTATACACAGTATATACCTGTCTGCAAGCCACATGCTTACCTAAGTGTACTGGTATACTGTTCTTATACACAGTATATACCTGTCTGCAAGCCACATGCTTACCTAAGTGTACTGGTATACTGTTCTTATACACAGTATATACCTGTCTGCAAGCCACATGCTTACCTAAGTGTACTGGTATACTGTTCTTATACACAGTATATACCTGTCTGCAAGCCACATGCTTACCTAAGTGTACTGGTATACTGTTCTTATACACAGTATATACCTGTCTGCAAGCCACATGCTTACCTAAGGGTACTAGCATACTGTTATACACAGTTCATGCCTGACTGCAAGCCACAGGCTTACCTAAGTGTACGGGTATACTGTTCTTATACACAGTACATGCCTGTCTGCAAGCCAGATGCTTACCTAAGTGTACTGGTATACTGTTCTTATACACAGCACATGCCTGTTTGCAAGCCACACGCTTACCTAAGTGTACTGGCATACTGTTATACACAGTTCATGCCTGACTGCATGCCACATGCTTATCTTAGTGGGCTGGTAAACTGTTCTTATACACAGTATATACCTTTCAGTCTTACAGTCCTCTGTTCCTCCCCCATATAGGGATGGATAGCATAGGACAGGGGCTTATTAAGGCAGTCTGCTTACCCTGCCTGTGCTGCTGTGAATTCTACTGAATATTTGTATAAACATATTCAGCAGCAAAGGGTCAAAAGTTCACTGTATCATGTAGTGCACAAGTAATATATGGTGTACTGCAGATGAGGTATACTGCTGTCCTAGAGTACACAGAGTATGTGATGTACTATGGCTATGCTAGTCTGCTCTGTTGACTACACAGAGTAACAATTGTGTTGCATTGTGGATTATATGTTCCTATGTTGCACATAGTAAGATATAAAATGGCATGTCACACATGTGGTATGCTACTTTTTAGTTGGACGATAAACTGCCCATTACGTAGTTACTCACAAGGGACAGTTGGCCCCTTTGGGTGAGCATTACTAATATATGCTTTGCCAGGATGCAGCGATTCAGTCCCAGCGGTTAGGACTTGGGCAGGCACTTAAGGCCCCTTTGGCTTTAATGCTTGGGATGCCTCTATACACTTTTTCCCATCTCCGCTGGGAGCAGCGGAAAAATTCAAGATGGTATTGGGTCTCCCTATAGTGTCTAGTCTGCTTTGTGAACATTGGTCCTGCTACCTAAGGTTCGGACATTCCTCCCTAGAGGGAGAAACGTTTACAATAACTGTGCCTTATTGCTAAACTCTCCACCTAGTGGAAGTACAGTATATCCTATTCTAGAGCATTTGCTTTGGGGTTAGTTTTCAGTCTATCAAATAGACTGGTTCTGATTACCAGGCGTCGTGGCCAGGTAATGGGCGACAACTCATACTCAGAGTACATGGTTCAATGCACATAGTGCATGCGTACTCAGTAGATACAGTCACTCCTGTCAGTGGACACCATTATACTGGTACCTTCCCCTCAGCGTGGCACAGTTTTTTTTTTATTCTGACCTGTTCCTCGTAAAGAAGCTGGACAGTTCTTACGGCCCATCCGCAACCCGAAGCAGCTTTCAGGATGTGGTAGTTTGTAGCGGTTCCTTCACTTTGCGGTCCAAGATTACCATTATCTATTCACGGCCTTGCCTTTGGCACTGTCAACGGACTCGTGAGTTTTTAACAAGGTCATAGCCATCATGGCAGGGTTCTTGCAAGCTATGGCAGTCCATCTATTGCCATATCTGGACAACCTACTAATCTTAGCATGGTCTCCAGAGACTCTTCACGGACAAACTGACCTTAGACCTGTTTTCAATGCCATGGCTGGCTAATAAAGAAGTCCAGCATGGTCCCTCCACAAACTATGATTCACCTGGTGGTGCTCTTCCTCTGTGCCCTCCTGAGCGCATTCCTCAAGCATTGCAGAGTATATATTTCTCCTTCATCCACTAGGTGTCACTGGAGTTACACTGGGGAATAGAAGGCGACCACAGGGAGCATGGGCACTTTAAATAAAAGATTAGGGTGGCTAACTCCTCCCCTTCTACTTCCCCTCCAGGTCAGTCTTAGTTTGTGCCCGAAAGGGAGCGGACACACACTAGGTGCTCTCTGAGCACTTCAGAGATTTTTTTAATGCAGCATGGGTTTTTACTCTGCGCAGAGGACAGGCAGATAGCATTACAACTATCTGCCTGCTACGTGGGAGCCTGCCGAGGGAGCCGACCGCCCTAGTCAGACAGCGCGCCCGGCTCCCTGGCTGCTGAGACCACCGTCTCGGGAGGCAACGGGCGCTGCCCACCAAAGCACGCCGCAGTCTTCCCCCAGCCAACCGCCGACGGCAGGCGCATTGTGAGTATACCCTGCCACCGCTGCTAGCGGCGGTGGTCAGGAGTTATTAGAAAAAGGCGGCAGCAGAGGGCTTCAAGCCTGGCGCCATGGACGCGAGAGCTGCCGGGCGAGGGGGCGGAGCTACCGCGTGGTACTCCCAGCAGCCCCGGCTATCCCCAGCGCTATCACGCGCGGCGGCCATCTTTTTTACACTGGCGCCGCGGCAGAGCAGACAGAGGGAAGCTCCTGTACCGCTGCAGCCCCACCAAAGGCTACAAGTACATCGCAGATCCTGGTGACCGTCCTGCTATAGCTCTCCCGGTACTGTGAGTTACAGTGGGGGGTTGAGAGCTTAGAGAGAGATAGTTGGGCTGTGCACAAAAAATCAGAGCTATAGCGCTACCTGGCTATATGCCATAGCGCAGTACAAAGCCTGTGGCAGCTACTTTCCTTCACTGTCTTTCCTGTCAGTCCTTCTTACTGGACTTATCTATAGCTACTCTCCCTTGGGTGTGTGGTAGTGTGTGGATTCTGTGACCTATTTGTACAATGGCAGGGGGAAGCTCCAAGAAAATTGCCTGTAAAACTTGCAATGCTAAGTTTACCCCTTCAGCCCCTGGGGAGATTAACTGTGATAAATGCACTGCTACTCCCTCTGGCTCACAGACCCCTGTGGACCCACCTTTCTGGGCCTCACAACTAACTGAGGTTATGACCCGTTTATCCTCTGAATTAACACAGTCTCAGAGGGGATAGAGAGACCTTTAGGACACAGCAGACGGATTTAACCTCTGCAGTTCAGAGCCTCACTAGGGCCCTAGCTCCACGGCAGGCTGAGCCTCGCCCGTCCTCCTCAAGGCAGCCCCCTCCCTTGCTGAGGAGAAGAGCTTCTACATTACACTCCCCTGACTCTGACAAGATGCCAGACCTGGAGGAGGGAGAATTTGCGCCCCCTGGGGACGACATGCAAGATGCACTGGATGCACAGGATATGTTAGTCCAGGACACACAGGAGCCTGTCATACCTTCACAGGGTATTGAAGACCTTATAGAAATGGTCAAAGTAGCCTGCAATGTGACAGAAGGAGTTGATACACCTTCCCGTCCATCCCTTTTTGGGAAAAAGGCAAAATTGTCCCCTAATTTCCCGGTAGCTGAGGAATTAGATGAGCTGGTAACTGACGCCTGGAAAAACCCAGACAAATGTTTTCAGGCTCCTAAACGGTTCTTTCAGAACTATCCACTGCTGCCGGAGGGCAGGAAGAAGGTGGAAATTCCTCCGGGAGTCGATTCTTCTGTTTCCCGGCTGTCTAAAAAGACTGTCCTCCCAGTCCCTGGGGCTACCACCCTCAAGGATGTCTCAGACCGTAGGTTAGAGATGACCTTGAAAAACATCTTTTCAGCGGCTGGCGTGTTACAGCGTCCGGCGCAGATTGGTTGTTGGGTGAACAAGGCCATAGGTGTCTGGGCGTCACAACTCTCTGCTGAGGTGAATGACGGTTCAGATACGGCTACTATTCTGCAGCTGTCTGAACAAATCCAGGAGGCTTCAACTTTCTTAATAGAGGCGTCCTCAGACATTTGCGCGGTGGCAGGTAGAATTTCTGCGCTCTCCATTTCAGCCCGCAGAGGTCTCTGGCTGCGTCAGTGGCAGGCTGATGTAGAATCCATGGCCTTTAACGGGGATCTCCTGTTCGGCCCGGAACTAGATAGATGGATATCTCAGGCCACAGGTGGGAAGTCACATTTCCTTCCGTCGGCTGCTCCTCCTCCATCTCGCAGAACCGCCCACAATCCTTCCTTTCGTGCCTTTCGTCCCTCCAGCAGGTTCAGAGGTAGATCCAGGGGAGGTGCTCCTTCACAGAGAGGAACCAGAGGCCGTGGAAGAGGTGCTTCCACTACCACTCTGGACCCCAAGGCCACCAAGCCTGCTGCATGACGATCCTCCGTCCCATCTGGGGGACCCCAGGGTAGGAGCTCGATTACGGAACTTCGGCTCCGTATGGCTCCAGTCCTGTCAGGACGCCTGGGTAAGAGAGCTTGTGACCCTAGGTTACAAGATTCGCTTCAGCAGTTCTCCCCCAGACAGGTTTTTCAAGACCGGTCTTCCTCATCCTCCAGAGAAAGGGCAACAGCTGTTGGCCGCCATCGCCAAGCTGCAGGACATGGGAGTAGTGGTTCCGGTCCCCGCAGACCAGCGGTCCCGGGGCTACTACTCCAGCCTGTTCCTAGTACCGAAGCCGGACGGCTCGGTACGCCCCATACTCAACCTGAAGGATCTGAACCCATACTTGCACGTGGCCAGATTCAAGATGGAATCCCTTCAATCCGTCATACAGGGCTTGGAAGAAGGGGAGTTCTTGGTATCCATAGATATCAAGGACGCTTATTTGCACATCCCCATTTGGGCCCCGCACCAGGCTTACCTGCGGTTCGCGGTGCAGGACCGGCATTGGCAATTCCAGGCCCTTCCATTCGGCCTCTCGTCCGCACCTCGGGTCTTCACCAAGGTGATGGCTGTGATGATGGAGGTCCTCCGTATGCAGGGGGTTACTATCATCCCCTATTTAGACGACCTTCTGCTGAAGAGTCGTTCAAGGGACACCCTGTTGGAGCACATTCTTCTTACACAGAAGATCCTCACATCACACGGGTAGATCCTCAATTTTGCCAAGTCCCAGCTTCATCCCACTCAGCGTCTCCTGTTTCTAGGGATGATTCTGGACACCAGCCAGATGCGGGTGTTCCTTCCAGCGGACAAGATTCAGTCCTTGCAGGCCTTGGTAAGACTTGTCCTGAGACGGAGACAGGTGTCTGTACACCTGTGCACCAGACTTTTGGGGAGGATGGTATCCTCATTCGAGGCGATGCAATACGCCCGGTTTCATTCTCGCCCTTTCCAGCTGTCGCTCCTCCATCAATGGTCGGGCTCTCACCTGCACCTGCAGCAGAGGGTGACCCTGTCCCCTCGGGCTCGTTTGTCCCTGCTTTGGTGGCTGAATACCGCCAACCTACAACGGGAGGAGGATCGCAATTTGAGATTGGACCCTCATCACCACGGACGTCAGCCTCCGGGGTTGGGGTGCGGTCACCCTGGACCGTCAGTATCAGGGGTTGTGGACGCAACAGGAGAGTCTGCTTTCCATCAACATCCTGGAGCTACGAGCTGTCTTCTATGCTCTTCTCCAGGCCAGACCTCTTCTCCAGGGAAAAGCTGTTTGTGTGCAGTCCGACAACTCCACGACTGTTGCGTACATCAACAAGCAGGGAGGAACCCGCAGTTGCGCAGCCATGAAGGAGGTCAGCAGGTTCCTGGTCTGGGCAGAGACCCATGCCCTAGCCCTGTCAGCCGTGTTCATCTCAGGAGTGGAGAACTGGGAGGCAGACTTTCTAAGTCGGCGGGACGTTCATCAGGGAGAGTGGTGCTTGCACCCTCAAGTCTTTCAGAAGCTGGTACATCGCTGGGGCTGTCCCCAAGTGGACCTGATGACGTCCCGCCACAATTTCCAACTTCCCCGGTTCTTCGCTAGAACACGAGATCCTCAGGCAGAGGGCGTAGACGCACTGGTGGCCCCTTGGCCCTTCCAGTATGTGTACCTATTCCCGCCATTTCCGCTGATACCCCGAGTACTTCAGCAGATCCGGAGAGAGGGGGTCACGGCCCTGCTGGTGGCTCCAGATTGGCCTCGTCGGTCTTGGTACACCAGTCTGACAGCTATGCTGATAGACGAGCCGTGGCCTCTACCTCTTCAGGAAGACCTTCACAGCCAGGGACCCTTCATCTTCCCAGATTTAGGTCGTCTGCATTTGACGGCGTGGCTGCTGAGAGGTCCATCCTGAGGAGGGCAGGTATACCTAGAGCAGTTATACCCACCATGCTTCGCGCCAGGAAAGAGGTTACATCAGCACACTACCACAGGATATGGCGCTCCTATGTGGCTTGGTGTGAGAGGCGTGGAGTCTCTACATGCCTGTTCAAAAAGGCGAGACTTCTCCTTTTTCTGCAGGAAGGTTTGTCGGCAGGGCTGAGGCTGAATACTCTAAAAGTTCAGGTCTCAGCTCTCTCTATCTTTTTTCAGAAGAAGTTAGCTTTTCTTCCTGAGGTTCAAACCTTCTTTCAGGGGGTGCTTCGGTTACAGCCTCCCATTCGTCCTCCAACGGCTCCCTGGGACTTGGACTTGGTGCTGGAGTACCTTCAGTCCTCTGTTTTTGAGCCCCTGGAGGAGGTAGACCTTCGCTACCTTACCTGGAAGGTCATACTTCTGTTGGCTCTGGCTTCTGCCAGGCGTGTATCCGAACTGGGGGCTCTTTCTTGTCGCTCCCTGTTTCTACAGTTTCATCCTGACAGAGCGGAGCTCCGTACCAGTCTGGCCTTCCTCCCAAAGGTGGTATCGGCTTTTCATCTGAACCAGCCCATCGTGGTTCCTGCCTTTCCAGAGGATTCCCAGGTGGCGAGATCCTTGGATGTGGTTAGGGCTCTAAGAATTTATGTAGCCCGTACAGCCTCTATCAGGAAGTCTGAGGCGCTGTTTGTGACCTACGACCTGGTGCGTCGTGGATGGCCAGCCTCTAAACAGACGCTGTCCAGGTGGATTAGGTTAACTATACGTCAGGCCTACGTTACCTCTTCACGGATTCCTCCTGGTTGCATTACAGCGCATTCAACCAGGTCGTGGGATCCTCTTGGGCGGCTGCCCGAGGGGTTTCTCTACAGCAGCTCTGCCGAGCGGCTACCTGGTCTGGCTGCAGAACCTTCGTTAGGTTCTACAGGTTTGATACCTTTGCGGCTACTGCTTCAGTGTTTGGCCGCAGGGTGTTAAGCGGTTCTCAGCGCTCTCCCACCCGGGATTGAGGGCTCTGGGACGTCCCCAGTGTAACTCCAGTGACACCTAGTGGATGAAGGAGAAAGAGGGATTTTGTACTTACCGTAAATCCTTTTCTCCGAGTCCACAGGTGTCACTGGACGCCCACCGCAGCGCTGTTCTCTTTAAAGTTGCCTCAGGGCCTAGGTCCTGCAGGGGCCATTACCTTGGAGTTTCCCTGCTGGGTTACCAGGGTTATATATATATATATATATATATATATATATATATATATATATATATATATATATATATATATATATATATATATATATATATATATATATATATATATAATTATCTATATATATATATATATATAATTATATAATAAGTTACATATATATATATATAATTATATAATAAGTTACATATGTTACATTGTCTGTTGACTGTGTTTGTTTGAAACTTTCAGTGTTTTTCCACTGTTCTTTCTTTCATCTTGTATTGAATGATTGTATGTGGTATTAACCTCCTCTTCGGAAGTGTGTTTTATCTTCCTGCTCCCTTCCGGGCACAACCTTTATGACTGACCTGGAGGGGAAGTAGAAGGGGAGGAGTTAGCCACCCTAATCTTTTATTGAAAGTGCCAATGCTCCCTGTGGTCGCCTTCTATTCCCCAGTGTAACTCCAGTGACACCTGTGGACTCGGAGAAAAGGATTTACGGTAAGTACAAAATCCCTCTTTACCGATGCAGAACGGTCCTGGGGAAGCTGGTGTTCTGTTGTGAAATTACAGAATTTTCCAGTCTACACTACACACCTCTGCAACTGGAGATGCTCCGCCATTGGAACCATTCTCCAATAGACCTCGAAACCCCAAAAGTTTTTTCTTTGGTGGTTTTATTCCTCCAATCCTTTGGAAGGGAAGTCAGTTCTCCATTCAAGACTGTACACTTGAAATGACCAATGCGAGTCTTAGAGGTTAGGAAGCGTTCCTCTGTAGCTTCTCCTTGCAGGCTTGGGTGTTTAGAGAATAAGCCAGGCTTCAACATAAACATTATGGAGCTCCTAGCCCTTTTCGGGCGCTGACCTGTGCCCCTCGCCTGGTTCTGTTCGAGACAGAGAGAGAGACCAGTTGAGCAACGCCATGGCAGTGGCGTATATCATTCACCAGGGTGGGACTGGGAGCATGGCCGCCATGAGAGCAGTGCTTCTGATCCTTTACTGGGCAGACCACCATCTTCTTGCACTGTCTGTGGTACACATCCCAGAAGTGAAAAATGGTTTAGCTGAGTTTCTCAGCCGACACATTCAGGCGAGTGGGCTCTCTACAAGGACAATTTCCAGTTGTTAATAGATCACTGGGGCCTCCCACAGATAGACCTGATGGCCTCGTGATTTAATCGCAGGCTTCAGCATCACAGATCAGCAGTGGTTTTTCTCCTGGCCCCATACTGGCCTCAGAGGGCTTGGTTCGTAGACCTCCTCGCCATTTCTGTGGTGCCTCCTCAGCGGCCTCCCTTGAGGTGCTATTGTAGAGTCTGTGCCTGCACCCGGATATTCCCAGGTTGGCTTTACCGGCGTGGCTCTTGACATAGAACTCCTGAGGACTAAGGGTCTTCCTCCTGTGGTGGTCCTGTGATCGCGGAAAGAACGCCATCCTCATCCCGAATTTATTATCGGGTGTGGCAAACCATTTACCATTGGTGTTCAGTTACGGGATTTGAGCCACAAGACTTCTATTTGTCTAGGGCATTGGCTTTTTACGGTTCGGTCTGGATCTGGCCTTGAGATTAGCCTTCCTCAAGGTACAGGGTTCATCAATTTCCGTCCTCTTTCAAGGCGGGCGAGCCAAAAGGATTCCGACCCAGACCTTTTTTTTTTTTTTCCAGGAATTGCTTCATATACAGACTTCCTTTGTGCCACCTATCTAGCCTGGGGGCCTGCGATTAGTATTGTCGGCCTTCCAGCGCTCTCCATTGGACCCCCTGGATCCTGAGGTTTCAAGTGGCTCTCTTGGAAAAGTCTTATCACACGTTTCGCCTTATCGGGGTTTTTGTCCTGATAGGGCGGTTCTCTGTACCCGCATGGAGTTCCTACCTAAAGTTATTGCTCGATTTCCTATGTATCAGGAAATCGTACTCCCAGTCTTTTCTCCTTCAGAGGACTCTCCAGAACTTTGTTCTTTAACTGTTGTCAGAGCTCTATGGCTCCGTTGGTCGAACTACAGACATCAGCAATTCAAATGCTTGTGTTGTTTGATGCGGCCATGCGCATACAAATGCTTTGTTTTGTGGTGTTTGATGCGGCCTGACGTTATAGCAAACTTGGGCCCGCTGGCGGCACCTCTCTATCAAACAGGCGTATTTGTCTTCGCATATGCCAGTTCCTTGGTCTCTTCAGGCCTATTCTACTCGTGCAGGAGAACCCAGTTGGGTGGCTCTGCAGGAGACCTCTGCAGAGCAGCTGTGTCATGTGGCCTCTTGGTCACATACTTTCCTTAGTTTTTACCAATTTGACACGTTCGCCACAGCAGTTTCTGCTTTTGGGTGCCGTGTTCTCAGTGCAGCTCAGGTGCGTTCCCTCCCGTAAAGGGACAGCTTTGGGACGTCCCACTGTCCCAGTGACCACCATTGGTATGATAGAAAAAAGTGGATTTTGGTCCTACCTGTAAAATCCTTTTTTCTGAATCCATGGTGGACACTGGGCGCCCACCCTCACGCACAGTGCTGGCAATAGGGGGGTTCCTTCGGAAACCTTTTTTCCTCCTTCTGGTTGCATGGTTTCCTTTTTCTCTTTCTCTTCCTGTTCCTTTATGGCTAGCTGTTGAACAAACTGAAGCCTGTAGGGGGCGTGGAGGAGGAGGAGCCTGGGCTGCACTCAAAGAAATATAATCTCCTTGGTGCCTGTAGCTGAAGCTCCACCCACACCCCACTGTCCCAGTGTCCACCATGGATTCAGAAAAAAGGATTTTACAGGTAGGACCAAAATCCACTTTTAACAGAAAAGTTGCAAAAAAAGCGCTTCCAAGTGACACGACTAGAAGGGCTGTTTCATGCGAAAGAGAGTTAGATGTAAGTGAAAACACATCTGTAGACGGGAGAAAATTTTTTCCCCGGTTGTGAATGAGAAATATTTGATGACTTACTGGACCGTGTCATTCTTTGCTTCATGGAAGCTTACTGGAATCTGTACATTCTTCTTCAACTAGGCCTTTCTGCTTTAGTCCCAATGGTGAGCTGCTCCTTCACTGGCTGTATCCCTAAACACAGTACAAATAGATCCATAGCATGCATTCTGTACTGTTATAGCAGGTGTAGCTTTGTTTGTCCAGTCTCACTGTGTAATATCATGCTTTAAATGTTCCGTTACTTGTTTGTTGCCTGACATTAACCACATTTAATGTATCAATAGGAAACAAGGAATCCGATGAAGAATATGTTCAAAATTACTCAGGGCACGTGGAATCTGCTATCAAAAGTATTTTATGTGCCATACAGAGACTTATAAAGGATGAGAAGGAAAAGCAAGAGCCTGTAAAGACTGAGGATGGAGGTAATATATCTGCCAGATATACTGTTTGTGCAAGTACTGTTATTAACTTAATGTTACCAAGGCCGGTTCTGGTCAACCTGTGCCACTGAAGCATTTGCAGTGGAACTTCTTGTCATTAACAGGGCCACTCACTCACACGACATTGGTGTCACAGCACTCTGCTGAGTCCCATCACTTCAATGGTCCTTGAATATGGACCTTTGGGACCGGAGGCATGCTGAGCCTGACATTTTGGTTAATTAGCGAAGGTTGGGTATGCTGCATCCCAGGGGGGTGGTGGTGGATATTTGCATTTTCCACATAATGATTGTCCCCATCGCATATCTTTTTGTAGGCACCTTTGTTTTGTATAACTTGTTTTCTGTGGTTTTCTGTAGTGGAAGAGCATGCAGAGCACCAGCTCCAGCAAGGCCTCATTACCACATTGCTGACTGAAGACCTTTGCCAAGATTTGAAGGCGTTGGATGTACAAACAATTATATCTGCTGTTTCTGAGCTTTTTGAACGACTTAAGGCCTACGGAGAGGACTGTATAAAGGACAAACACATGGTCAGCACCCTGTTCTTGTTTCTGTGACTTCCTAACTGTCCTATCTGATGTTTAAAGATAAATGATGCCTCATACCCTGATAAGTCCAAAACACCTGTGTTACTACAAAGCTACGGACCTTATTCTGGTTAACATGCAGCGCTGCGTGTCATTCTGCGCTGCGTGTGATGTCAGTTGCCCGCCTTCGGCACCCACGTCACTGAGTGATTACCATGGGAACGCCCAGCAATTTCATGGGGAAGCCCATGAAACGCTGGGCGTTCCCATGTGCGCGGCTGCCTGCAGTGTTCGCCGTGGCCGCTTGCACCCTGTGTATGCATATGCACATATTTAAAAAAACATTGCGCTTGAATGTGAATTCACATGCGGGCGAACAGACCAGAATAACCCCCTAAGTCTCTTTTCTAAAAAGAACTAGCACAACCAAAAGTACTTCCCAGTATGACACAGTGGCTGCATGGGATCCCTGCTGGTTTCTAGAACTGGTAGGGAGAGAGTTCAAAGTTTGGGGGGGGGGGGGGGGGGGGGGGGGGGTTTCCTTCTTGCTGAGGAGGATGAGTCGGGCTCATCCTCCCCAGTCTTGTGGTATCTCTATAGGTTGAGCCCCACTCATATTCTGCTAGAAACAGGTCATTAAGGTTGCAGTCTTGCTTTATATGGAGTTAAGTATGCAACCGGATTTGTGTTTTATAATAGGTATTGCTAATTGAGTTACAGGTGGAATGGTGCATTGGTATGTGTGTACCAGTTTGAATTGTTTAATGGGTGGACTACATAAAATACAAAAAAAATACAAAGGACAATGTATTTAATTGCTGGAACTGCTTGTTCAATAGACCTGTGTTGAGATGAGGATAGAAGTGGAAATGTCATGGACATGTGTAACTATATTAGCCCTGTGTATAAATACGTTGGCCATGTCATTGAGTGTTTTGTAACTAGTTTCCTGTTTTCCAGTTTTTCAATCAGTGCTGCGGATTACTTGTCAGACTATTGCCAATGCTGTCTGCCTATTCCGACCTCCTCCTGTTTTACCTCACTGTGTCACTGGCAACACACAGGGCTACAGGGAAACTGCTCTCTGTTCTGACCCACTTATTTACAGAGCTTGCTCAGAAGGTAAGTCCTTGCTTTCACCACAGCAAGTAATGTGTAAGACACAAATTGTAATATGTATACTTTTAATATAAAATATATTTGCTATAGGATTCTAATTAGAATATTTGTATAAACTGCTACTGATACAAAGGTGATATAATGCAAATGTGTAATAATACAGCATTTTATTCTGGAGAAGCTTGTGCACACTTATAGAAAATAAAAATCCATGATCTCTAGTGCTGGGGACTTCAGATTTCTGGGATAAGAGGATTGTACCATAGTTTGGTATCCTACCTCTACTGAATACGGCTACATGCAAAAAGGTGCTTAATGCCCTTCTGTTATATGACAGTGTGTAGAAAAACTGTTCTGGTACCAGTGCTCATCTGTCTATTTTCCAGTCTATGGTATAAGGGCCCTGTACCTCACAATAGACCTTGTTCCATGATCTAATAAATACTGAGGTTTACCTAAACACTTTTCATCACATGCTGCGTTTTAATTTCAAATGTAATTAATGAGCATGTCTGAGGGTTCCTCCAATCTCCTGTAAATAGTTGTGTGTTATGATATGAAAATCAGTGCTCATCTTACAGGGGTTCTGCCTTCCCAAAGAACTACTTGAGGAAAGCGCAGGTGAGGGAGCTGTACAGTTCCATGAGAATGAAGATGGAGGAATAGGGGAAGGAGAAGGCATGAAGGACGTGAGCGAAAAAATAGAAAATGAAGATCAGGTATGACCATTTGTGTACCATGTTATAGGGAGAGATGTATTGGTCATTATAGGGGGAAGTGTTTCAGCGTCTGCTATATGCGATGATCCCACTTCTCCCCCATGTATTACTGTGGTGGTGTGTGCTATGCACCTGGCAATATCAGTGCTGTGGGCTTTAAGGTAGCACGCCGATGTGCTTGGGTAATGTATGAATGGTCAGTGGCACGTACAGACACCTGCTTCTATTGTTTTAAGCCGCTTTTGGCATTGTCTCTGAGCTGCAGAAGAGATTGCGCGATGTTTGAGAGATGTCATGCATGCCAGTGGAGCCGGCCTGGATAAGAGAGACCAGGCATCAGCCCTAAGCTGATGCTCTGTGATCTCTGGCAGGGATTCACTCCCCCACTCCAGCATCTGAGTTCATATCTGTCATCGCTAGTGCTTCCAGCTTTGCCTTGGTGCTTAGGGAAAACAGGAATATTTATACACTGCACATGCATCTGGTATAAGCCTCCCTAAAACTGTATGGATTTTTTATAGGTTGAAGACACATTGAAAAAAGGCCAGGAGAAAGAAAAGGAGGATCCTGACTCTAAGCCCGATGTGAAGGAAGAAGATAATGCCATTGAAATGTCTGAGGATTTTGATGGGAAAATGCATGATGGAGAAAAGCCAGGTACTATACCAAATTCTAAATGTATCTTTATGAAGTGAAAGGTAAATGCTTTGATAGTGAGATGGTAATGATCTGGTTATTTATTTATGCTGAGGCTGCAGGGGACAGTCAATAAGTTCAGTTCTTTAAACACTAGATGGTGAACAATTATGGCAACACTGATGATTATTTAACTTAATTCATTTCTTTGTGACTTTAATGTTTCCCAATTGTACATGGTCTACGGTTTATCACCTTGGTTTATTTACTTGCAAGGTCAATAAATCAGTTTCTAACCGACCAATTTATTGCGCTGATTTTAACTTTAAATTGTTTAACTGATTGTATGTGTATAATTGTATCGCAGAAGAGGAAGACAATGAATCCACCAGTGAGAATGAGGATCTGGATAAACAGATGGGAGATCTTGGTGATGCCGAAGCAGACAAACTTGATGAAAGACTCTGGGGAGATGATGATGACGAGGAAGAGGAGGATGAAGGGGACACTGATAAACCAGAAGAAACAGGCATGGGAATGGACATGGTAAGTATATGCAAAAATGTTATTAGTTTGTGTATGTCTGCATATATACTTGCCATTTCCAGGTTGGTATCTGGTACCTGGTTCGATGATGTCTAGGTTTATTGTCACTAGGACAACCACTATTGGTTGATAGTGTCTAGGTTGACACCTAAGAATAGTCGACATACCCTGGGTCGACATGCACATGGTCGACAATAAAATGCTCTACACCAGTTTTTCATCTTTTTTTTTTTTTTATTGGTTTAGACAGACTCTGTTCATATTTTGCTATCCAAGTGGGCATATAGTTATATAATAATACAATGTGCTTGCACAATTTGGATTAAACTCTTGCTTATTTATTTCAGGGTGAATCGGGTTTGGTTGCCAAGGATGACAACCAAGATGCCAGCAACCAGGATAATGAAAAGAAGCAGGACCTAAAAGATGATACAAAAGAGGAACAAGTAGAGGATGGGCACAAGGACAAAGTTCATGAGCAGATGGATGAGGTATGTACAATTTTGAAGGGTGGCTATATTTTCCATTTTGGATTAAACTACATAAGAGATCGAGCTGATTTTAAGAATAAAACCTCTCCTCTGCTAGCTAATCCCAGGCAGGCAAGGTGTATGTTTACAAGTGTCCAAAGGCCCAGGAGACAGGGCTCTGGCTCATAGTTGTATTTTGTTTATATCTTTGTTTTTGTAACATTGAAGATGCCCTAGATTTCCCAGGTGTGCAAATTTTCACACTGGATCTTTATCATTGTATGAACAGCTCATTTGTTCTGTCAAAAGCTTCTTGATGAGGTGTCCACGGACTCTCAGTAAAGGCCCCATGCACACTATAAGATCCTTTCCAATTTGGTTGGTTGGAATAAAAATCTGGATATTTTTGGGAGCAAATGACAATTGACCATTTGCTCCTAAACATGGTAAAAAGACAAAAATGGTTAATCACATTTATGCAGATTACTGCTTTTGTCCATTTTCCAGCTTTTGGGAGCAAATGGTTGATTTGTCATTTTCTTCCCCATAAATGTAAAGATAATCTTATAATGTGTATGGGCCTTTAGACATCCTACTTGAGTATATGTACATAGCAGAGCATATTATAGTAACTCTGACTGAGCTGCAAATGGTGCCATCATGAAGACCTGATATTTCAGTATTGCTCACCTGGTTGTGTTTCTTTGCTTGGTAAGAATTGCAGCTGATGTAGAAAGCTATTTCCACTTAGCTGGATCAGATAAGGCCACATTAAGGACTAAAATCGCATATTCATTAGTCCTTGCATAGCCTATGTATTTCTCGCAATGTCTCAATCTGTTCTAATGCCATAAAAGCACTTTTTAATTGTCACTCAGATTATCCCAGTTTTCCCTTCCCAATTAGTACTTTTCTTATATTGTAGGAAGTAAAGGGTTTATTTGGCAATACTACTCATTAAACATACCTCCCATAAACCATTTGAACATGACCTGTAACATTTTATTGTTAGTTGCTATTCAGTTTCTTCCTCTAGACCACTGCACATAGTTTAGCTTATATACTTTTGCTGTATTTGGGGACTGCTGTCTTTTCTTTTTGGCTTTAGCAAGAAATGGTTGGTGCGTTGTTTTTCATATATTGTCAGAGGCAGTAGTACACCACCTATAATGGTGCCTTCATCAGTGTAATGTAGGACTTGTAAAATGAGCACTTCGTATCCAGGTTTCAATGAGGTGATTGGGAAGGTGTCCATCCAGGTTGCTATGGTCCAGGCAATTGGTAGTTTATGCACAGCCAGCTGAGTCAGTTTCTACCTTCTCAGTGCCTGTTATTTTCATAGTCATTGTATCTTTGAGGTCCTGCTGAACAGGTATTATGTTGGGCAAGGCTTCCTTTATGGATTCTTACATTTCAGGTTAATATTATTTAAATCCGCAGAAGCAATGCAACATTAGTTCCATTTTGGGTATTTTTGCCAGCCTGCTCAGTAATTCTGTTCATTGATGTCCTCTTTGTTGACACTTTCTGGCAGTGGGAGTCTGTGTCTCCATTTCACTTAAAAGTAAAGGACTTGACCACCCTGCCTGGGGAATAGGATGACTGCTAAGGTGGGCAGTACGGTTTCACAGTCAAACTTTACTAAAACAAATCTTACCTTAATCTCTCGGAATGTGGAAGGGCTCAGTGCACCGCTTAAGAGAAAAAAGTTTGGTACTCTTTACTTAGTTGGGCGCCAGCGATTGAAATCGCGGGCGTCGGGGGTAAAAATCGCGGGCATCGCGGGTAAATCGGGATGGCCGCGATGCCCGCGATCACCGCGATTTTCCCATAGGGAACAATGTTAAAACGGCAGATTGACCGCGATTTTACTGTTAAATCAATGGACCCGATTTGGGGCCAAATAGGCCAAATTAACCCTTAAATGTCCCCCCAAATTTTTAACGCCACCCCACGATCCACGCCAACCCGAAGCGTGGCGAGCGCTGCGAGCCCGCGAGGGGCGGCGGTACGCGTCCTCCGACCTTTTCATGCCCTACTATCCACTAGGGCGTGGTGTGAGAATATAATAGTGTGGCGAGCCACCGAGCCCGAAGCGTGGCGAGCGGACGCGGATACCTTCACAGGTAGACGCGTCCCCTCGCGGGCTTCACAGGTGTCCGCCTCGCCACGGACACCTGTGAAGCCCGCGAGGGGACGCGCATAACTGTGAAGGTATCCGCGTCCCCTCGCGGGGCTCGCCACGCTTCGGGCTCGGTGGCTCGCTGCGCTCGCCACACTATTATATTCTCACACCACGCCCTAGTGGATAGTAGGGCATGAAAAGGTCGGAGGACGCGTACCGCCGCCCCTCGCGGGCTCGCTGCGCTCGCCACGCTTCGGGTTGGCGTGGATCGTGGGGTGGCGTTAAAAATTTGGGGGGACATTTAAGGGTTAATGGGCTCTGTGGCCCATTTAACATTGATTCCTATGGCCAAATCGGGTGGATTGAGCCATTTAACAGTAAAATCGGGTCCATCGCGCCTTTTAACATTGATTCCTATGGGAAATCGGGAGCATCGCATCGCGGGCACATTTATGGCCGGCCGCGACGCGACCGACACGATTTCCATGTTTAACATTGGTTTCAATGGGAAATCGCGGGCATCGCGTCGGTCGCGTCGCGGCCACACATAAATGTACCCGCGATGCCCGCGACGGGCGCCCATCTAGGTAAAGAGTACCAAAAGTTTTGTCCCATCTTAAAAAATTCCACCCTAACCTTGCATTTATTCAGGAGACACATTGGAAAGCTTCTGACCCGAATGTCCTTAGGGACACATGGATAGGGGGATGCAGGAGTGCTTCCTTTATGACTAAGACCCGGGGTGTTTTGATCCTTTTTAGGAAGTCTCTTAATTACTCTATAACATTGGGCAGACCCAGATGGGAGATTTCTATGTTTAAAAGTACTTAGACGACACTTTATACACACTATAAACCCTGATGCCAGAGAATTTGCCTTTTTTCTCTCATCCCCACAATCAATACGTTCTCTAGACTGGACTACTGGTTGTTAGATGATGCATTGCTCCATAGGGTGGAGGATGCTTCTAATGCTGACATTTTAGTGTCTGTCCATGCTTCCATTAAACTGAGTTTACATTTAAACACAGCTGTTACACAATCCTTTAATTGGTGTTTCCCCGTTCATCTAGCTAACTCGGAGGATTTTAAAAATCATTAAACTCGCACGTTTCTTAACTGTCACAGATAATGCCCTCTATAGTGACGATATTAGTTTATTCTGGCAAGCCTCTAAAGCAGTACTCCAAGGCCATATTCTGGCGGCGTCTGAGGTTTCCTCCACATATTCCCGATTACTGGCCTCTCCATTGGAGTCAAATCGTTCTCTGTACAAAGACACCAAATTGGCTTACTGCACTGGTTACAGAGCATGCTAACATAAAGCTCCAATCTAGGAAAGATACATTTTTTCGATGGGGCAACCATCCAGGTAAGCTCCTAGCTAAATTGTTAAGGCAGCCATGGGTCACAAGCCCATTTTTTGATAAAAACTGAGCATGATACAATTGCCACTGACCAGGCCCAGATATCTACTACCTTCTTGACTTATTTTGAATCTTTATACCAAGCACCTCCAGGTTACCCCCTTAATATTACAAAATTTGGTACTTATGTATTATCTGGGCGCCCGATTTTTTTCATTGCATGCCACTACTTAAGGCATGCAATGCGATTTTTCATTGTAAAGACACGATTTTTAATTGTATAGTCAACCATGGGTATTGGGTATCCAGCTACGCATGGAGTTGGTTTTATATAGTGTGGCGAGCCACCGAGCCCAAAGCGTGGCGAGCAGATGCGGATTACTTTACATGTATTCTGCATCCTCTCGCGGGGCTCGCTGCTCTCGCCACAGTATATAAAATCAACTCCATGCGTAGTTGGATAGTGGGGGTATGAAATCACCCATGGGTGACTATACAATTAAAAATCGGGTCTCTACAATGAAAAATCGCATCACATGAATTGTATGCCACTATATTGCATGCGATGCGATGAAAATCGGGCGCCCAGATATTACATAAGTACTCAAAATGTTTAGACCAAGCTATTATTTATTATTGTCTCTTGAAAACAGAGATCTTTTGATGTCGTCTTGTCACTGATTTTGAAGTAGATAACTTTAGCAAATCTCTGCCTTCACATAAAACCTCTGGCCCAGATGGCCTCTCGGCTTATTATAAGATGCTGACTGACCATGTTACCCCGAACTTGGTAAAATTATACGACTCAATTCTCACTGGACATCCTGCCCCTGCTTCTTTTAATGAAGCACGGATCATAGTTCTACCGATACCCAATAAGGACCCCACCTTGGAGTCCTCTTACAGGCCATATCTCTCCTTAATCGGGATCTGGAATCTTTACAAAAATTATAGCCTATCGCCTCCAAATGGTCTTGCCTTCCCTTCTACTACCACAACACACAGGGTTCCTTAGGAACCACCATTCAGTACATAATGTTCAGTCCCTACTCATGGCCATGTTACTCCTCAAACCCAAAGTAGAGACACAATAGTTCTCAGTTGTGATGCAGATCAGGCCTTTGACCAGGTGACATGGCAGTATTTAACGGCTTTATTTCAGGCCCAAAACTGTGGTTCGTACTTTATCCATGTCTCAAACTTTATATCACACTCCCTCTGCATTTCTAACTATTAACCGCTGAAATACCAATTGCTTTCAATTATTTAGGGGTACCAGTCTTACTTACTGTTCAATACAACCCTAGAACCACTTCTTAGGCATTTCTTGGCTAATAAAGGATGGAGGGGTGTCCAGTTGGCACATACAGAACTCAAGATATCTGCTTTCGCTGATGACCTGTTATTGAACATGTCTAACCCCATACAGGCAATCCGAATACTGCTACTACTCCTGAAAAAGTGGGTGGGGGAGAGTTAAACTAAATTACACTAAATCCGAAGCACTAGCCTTCTTTCCAGATGCAAAATTAGGCTGGGATAAGTCCTTCCCTATTAAATGGGCCCTTAGAATTGAGATTACTTATCTGTTCATAAAAATTCTCTCACATCCCTTTTCTGCTATATTCATTAAACTATGAACCACTGTGGTCTAGAACAATTGCTGATTTTGCTAGATGGGCTCATCTACCTCTGTCCTTACATGGGTAGATGCTACTTGTAAAAAAAATGATTTCCTTCCCCAGATTTCTTTGTCCTTCAAATGCTCCCAATTATTGAAAATGGCCCTTTTTCACATACCTCATGGTACCTTCTAGAATCATTAAGTAATGATCCTCCATTTCAATATTGTGTTAATGTGGTCTGATTTTGTCCAGTCCTTGAGAAAAGGTACTCGCACAAGGCGGGTTTTAGGCTGCGCTTATGTCAATGAATAAACCCAATAGATTTGAAAAAGGTACAAATTTTACTGTTTAAAAATGCATATTAAGTACAATATTACATATGTAGCAATAAAACAATTAATAATGATAACTTAATAAAAATGGGAATAGGTGGGGAATAAAAGTAAATTGGAATTAATGAAATGAAATAAAAAGTTGTCCCGCCTCAATGGACATTGTGAAATGAATTTTTTTTGTGATCACTTATTTTTTGGAGAACAGGTGAGTGCACTTTACCAACAGAATATTCTGGATCCTTTTGGAAGATAGTTTGGAGCTGGAAAGTCCTCACGATGTGTGCGGCTGCATGAATTGCCGCTGGAGGAGCAGTGGATCGCTGGATAGATTCAGTCCTCTATTGTGGGGTGTGAGAACGGATGATGGATGTCTCGAACACCGGAGGTTTGTAACTGAAGCGATATAATCAAATAAGGTTCCAGCAGTTGAATCAGATGTGGCTTCCGTGCCCAAGGAATATAACCTCACTGGTTTGGATGTTGTTGCCAGGGGTGTATTGGAGCACGGTGTCCGCCTTGAATGATGTCCAGATGGAAAACGGTGGATAAATGTCCACAATGGAATGGAGCGTCACAGCAATGTCCAGAGGCTGGGGGGGAAATCACCTAACGCGTTTCACTGCGTCCTGCAGCTTTATCAAAGGTAAAGGTAAATGGGACCCAGAGTGGTGTAGAGCAAGGTGCATCAATCTTCTCATTAAGAAAGGTATATATACCTGAACCAGGTACACAGTCCCCCACACCTTTGATAAAGCTGCAGGACGCAGTGAAACGCGTTAAATGATTTCCCCCCCCCCCCAGCCTCTGGACATTGCTGTGACGCTCCATTCCATTGTGGACATTTATCCACCGTTTTCCATCTGGACATCATTCAAGGCGGACACCGTGCTACAATACACCCCTGGCAACAACATCCAAACCAGTGAGGTTATATTCCTTGGGCACGGAAGCCACATCTGATTCAACTGCTGGAACCTTATTTGATTATATCGCTTCAGTTACAAACCTCCGGTGTTCGAGACATCCATCATCCGTTCTCACACCCCACAATAGAGGACTGAATCTATCCAGCGATCCACTGCTCCTCCAGCGGCAATTCATGCAGCCGCACACATCGTGAGGACTTTCCAGCTCCAAACTATCTTCCAAAAGGATCCAGAATATTCTGTTGGTAAAGTGCACTTACCTGTTCTCCAAAAAATAAGTGATCACAAAAAAATTTCATTTCACAATGTCCATTGAGGCGGGACAACTTTTTATTTCATTAATTCCAATTTACTTTTATTCCCCACCTATTCCCATTTTTATTCAGTTATCATTATTAATTGTTTTATTGCTACATATGTAATATTGTACTTTATATGCATTTTTAAACAGTAAAATTTGTACCTTTTTCAAATCTATTGGGTTTATTCATTGACATAAGCGCAGCCTAAAACCCGCCTTGTGCGAGTACCTTTTCTCCTTTTCTATGAGTGGGAAGTGACTCGGCGTAACTAATAATTGTGCGCCCCCCTGTGCGCGGGGGGGGGGGGGGGGGGATTGAGGGGAGAGAGTGTGTGTGTGTTTGTGTGCGTGTGTATTTTACCTTGGGCCGCATCCGTCCGCGCCGGGTCCCGGCTCTCCCGGCTAATGCTGCTAACGAAAGTGACACTTGGAAAATGGCTGCCCCCATACAGCAGACGAAAAACTGTCTTAGGTATGGGGGCAGCCATTTTCCAAGTGTCACTTTTTGTATCGGTGAGAGCAGCGCTGTGGCAATAGCCGGGAGAGCTGGGACCCGAACGGTGCACACAGGCAGCCAGACAGCCCCTTCCCCCCCCCCCCCCCCCGGCGCCCACATACCCTCAGCGCCTCCCCGCCACTGCGGGGGCTGCGGGATGATAGTTACGCCTCTGAGTGACTGCCCTCCCACCCAGGCAGCTGCTTATATTGAAGGATCAGCTCATTGTCAAAGCGCCTGATTATTCCCAGTGAATTCTTCCCTTTGTCCAGTCCTTGCTATATTAATGAACCTGCAATATGTCCTACTTGAATCTTTGTTACTGTCTTAAATTGAATTCATTGTATTATTTGATCAATGCATTTCTGGGTACTTATGTAGTATCTGGGCGTCCGATTTTGTAATTGTATGCCTTACCTTAAGGCATACAATCAGATGCGATGCGATTCGATGCGATTTTGCATAGGATTCAATGTTAAGAAGGTCCTGTTCATTTCCCCACTATCCAAGTGGGCATAGAGTTGATTTTATATAGCGTGGCGAGAGGACGCATATTTCTTAAAAAGTATTCTGTGTCCCCTCGCGGGGCTCGCTACGCTCGCCACGCTTTGGGCTCGGTGGCTCGCTACGCTCGCCACAGGTTTATATCCAACTCCATGCCCACTTGGATAGTGGGGAAAGGAAAAGGACCCCTTTTTCCCATTGAATTGTATGTTAAAATGGACTCAGACCATTTTAACATTAAATCCTATGGAAAAATCTTGACCATCGCATACGATTTGGTCGCATGCGATGCGATCCGATCCGATTTCTAAATCGGACGCCCAGATACTACATAAGTACCCATTTCTGTATTGTAAGGATTTTTCCTGTCAACAAAAATCATTTTGGACAAAAAAAAAAGTAAAGGACTTTGTGGCGATGGTATGCGGTCCCTGGGTCGAAAATTTCTAGGTAGTCCGTCACTAGGTTGACTACTAATGGTCGACACCTGAAAATGGTCGATCTACCCTAGAGCGGTGTTGGCAGACAGTCAACACAAGCTTAAGGTTGGCATGGACATGGTCCACATGAGTCTTTCACATTTTTTTTTTTTTTAGGTGTTGTCTGACTTGGTTCATATCTAAGTGGGCATACAGTAGGATGAGACTATAATAGTGTGCCCGAAGCATGACGAGCAGTCGTGGTACACCTATACGTTGTCCATGTCGACATAGACACCCAAAAAAGTAAAAACCTCAAGTTGACCTATGTAATGTCAACCGTTTTCAGTTGTCAACCCTAGTCACTTGTTGACCCATTATACCGTAACCACCCCCCAAAATGTCCTTGTTTAATTGTTCTGTGATGTGTGTCAACTACTAGACTGTAAGCTCCTCCGAGCAGGGCCCTCCTCCCTCCTTTTGTCAAAGCCCTCTTCTCTTCACATTTCACTCACAGCTCTCCAACACTCAGTGACCATCTTCGTCCACATACTCATCTCCATCATTGGCCTCAAGCCTCTTATAGTATGTTGATTGAGTCCTCACTACTATTTAAGCTGTAATGTGTATTGAACTTTGGTGCTCTTTATTTGTACTCTATTTTTGTTATTTATTCAATGTTATGCCAAGTTTTGTCTCCCTGCATTGTTCCTTTGTATGGTGCTGCGAAACACTTGTGGCGCCTTATAAATACAATTATAATAATAATAATAAAATGCCTTTATTGTCTTGGTTGCCTTATTTGTTGCAGCGTGAATATGATGAGAACGAAGTGGATCCTTATCACGGTAAACAGGACACCCAACAAGAACTAGAAGCACTGGACCTTCCTGATGACTTGAATTTAGAAACTGATGAGGGAAAAGCCAGTGGTGATGAACAAGATGAGAAAGACGGTGAAGGTATACCGAATAGTACAGTCTCTACTTTATGCAGACATTTAAAAATGTGTACAACTGTAATGACCTATTCTCTCCAAATCCGTATTTGCGCTAAAGATTGGCAGAAATGAGCATATTGATGATGATTATTAAGGGCACAAGGAGGGGACTGATGGAGCCTTTTTGCTGTCAACTAAGGGGAAGTCACTGTGCTATAAACTGAGGGGTGTGGGTGACTCTGAGCTGAAGCGGGGCGTAGAAGGTACTCTGGCCTGACACCAGATATTTTTTTAATTTTACAGTTTTTTTAGCATAACCTTTACTCTGCAAAGAACCCTTACCTACTGTAATTACTGGGAAGCAAACTGAGAAAACATTTTGTGGTCCTCCATCCACATGAATTTTCCAAATACCTACTCCTTCAAAAAAAAGTTTGAATGCCCATGGCTTACAATTATTGAGCAAAATATCTGATTGTGATCAAAGAGCTTTAGTAATATGTAATTTTTTTAAACGTTTAGTGCAGTTCGGCAAGACTGCCGTATATGAGTTTACAGCATTTTTACCGGTTATGTGAGATCTTACTGTTTGATATGCCTCTTGCTGTGCCAGATAAATGTTAATTAAATTGATAATGTGCCCATTACTACAAACGTTTGAATCGTACTTGTTTCTCAAATGACAGTAAATTTCCCTTACACGCTGTGTGAGCCTTACGCTTTTACTATATGTAGTTAATACATACGTACCCTGGTTCCCAAACTTGCAGGTGTCGTCCAGTACCAATGCAATTTTATGGTTTATGTAATTGGCAAATATTTAGACAAATAGAAGTGCAACCTTTTCCATCACCACATAACTGGATGACCATAAGCACAATTTACATAATTTAATAATCTTTGCTGAATTTCTTAATAAGAACCTTTGCCCAAAAGGAACAGTCTTATAATGCTGATACTCTGTGGCGCAGTTACATGTTGCATGGATTCATCATTTATTTTCTGTTGTAGAAGAAAATCCTTTTGATATTGAGGAAAAGTCATTGGATTTAAAAGAGGAAAGTGAAGAACAGGAAGGGAGAGATGAGGAAAAACCTGATGAGGAATGCAAAGAATCTACGGAAGCTGAGCAAGCTGATGGTCAGAACAAGGAGGGAGAGAAGGAAGAAGAGGGCCCCCAGGCAGAAGAGGAAGAGCCTGCACAAGATGAAGCTGGTGAGAAAACACCAGGGGAAGAGGATAAAGAGGAACCTGCTAAAAATGAGGAGAATGGACTAACAACTGAACATGGCCTCATGCCTCAGGTGATTATTATCAGACCATCTTAATGATATAAATGAAAAGTAATGTTAAAATATTTGGCATATAGCAGGGTTTAATCATTTCACTGCCATCAGTGTATAATGTATGTCAAGATTTCCCACACTGGCTTACAGATGTGTTCCGATAGTGTTACTACTTATGGCAATGTTCTGTAGCAGGACTGCTTTGTGTACCAGCGTGGCATGCCAAGTGCGTACACCTCACAAGCGGCTGCAATCAGAATGAATAGGTGCCACCTGTGCTCGTAGCGCATATTCACTTCACTATGTAACGTCCACAACACTATGCTGCAACCTGTTTGCTGCGCTGCTAACACATCTGTAAGTCTCTTTATAGCAGGCATGTCCAAACTGTGGCCCTCCAGCTGTTGTGAAACTACACATCCCAGCATGCCTTGCTCTAGTCTTAGCATTCTCTAATAGCAAAACTGGCTAGGCATGAATGATGGGACTTTTAGTTTCATAACAGCTGGAGGGCCATAGTTTGGACGTGCCTGCTTTATAGTGTCATTAAGATGCCATGTTTCACCCTGTTTGGTAATTAAAATACTTCAGCAAATTCCTTTTTAGAGATGTCAAATGGAAGCACTTTGCACATCTATACATATCTGAAACCAGCGTTTTTGGTGGTGCACTTCAAAATGTCATAATTTTAGCTCAGTCTTTACTTAAATCATTACCACCAGGTATGTGTTCCTGCTTTGAAGTACGTACTAGATTTTTCTCCAATCTGGCCAATATCCTGATAAAGCAGCGGTCCTGAAACTATTTTGCTTTGGGACCCCATCAGACAATAAAAATAATGACAGGACCCCAGCAAGTTACTGCAGAACATCACATCACATGTGTAGGCAGCAGACAGCACATACATGGCAGCACTGTGGAGGCACAAAAGGATGTGAGGGGTCTAAAATAACAGAAAACTCAAGATATTTTAGACTCAACAATCACTGATTGAGATTAGAAAAGTCATCAGCCTGATGGTCAGCAACATGGAGTCGGGACCTGCTCCGAGTTGAGCAATGGTAGAAGGCCGCTGGGGGGGCAGCCATCGTTTACGATGACCTTCCTTGTTCGGTCATGCCTGTACGAGGGAGGGGGTAGTTAATGACTCATGGGAGTGTGTATCATTAACAACAGGGAGCGTACACATTAGGCGATATTGTCCACATTATACCTCAGAAAGCCCTTTCTAAGCGATATTGTGACCAATATTTTCTAATGTGTATAGACCTTTTCATATTATTATAGAAATAGGGAGGCAGATGAACCACAACTAAACCCACATGTGTGGGTTCCCTCATCCCAGAGGCCATTTAGGATCCCTTAGATCAGGGCTGGGCAACACCGGCCCTCCAGATGTTGATTAACTACACATCCCAGCATGCCTTGCATCAGTTTCAGCATGGCCACATAGCAAAACTAATGCAAAGCATCCTGGGATGTGTAGTTCATCAACATCTGGAGGGCTGGTGTTGCCCAGCCCTGCCTTAGATGTATCTGGGTCTGCAACGTTAAATCTGCTGGTGTTCTGTCCTAATTCTTAACTATTTCTGGAACCACATTTCACAAACACACTTTTGTTTTTCTGCTCATTCTTTTCATTTATCTCCTGTGCAAATGGGGTTGACCTCTCTGTTGGTTTTAGCCACATGTCTTTCTATTTTTCAGCTCTCAAATCTAAACATACTGGGCACCCACTTCAGATTTCTGCTCTGGTCATAGGAAGGACACACAAAATGTACATATTGTATTAGGAAATTGAAATGCATTGTCAAATTTGCTTAGATTTTCTCTAGGTCAATTTTATTTTGATTAATTATTTTTTACATAAATGTCACAGCATGGAATAGTTGGACGCCCTTTTATGTAACATGTTGTGTGTTGGACATCCTGAGCTGTAATATACAGATGTGTCAATGGCTAACTGTGTCTGTCTGCTGTCAGAATGATGAGGAGAAGCTCAGTCAGGAGGAGGATGTCCAGGACTCTGCTCAGAGAATGGAACACGAGACATGTGGGCAGACTGCAGAGGACAACTTGCAGAGTGATAGTGCCAGTGAACTGGCCGGAGCAGCTTCAGAAAAGGATGATGCCAAAGAGGTGAAATAAAACCCCTAATCTCCTTTCCATAGTCACGGTACCACATAGTACAAGAATCTGTGTGAACTGATTTGCTTCTCCCATACTGTACTTTCAATGCTTGTGCGGAAAAGTTCACCTTTTTCTCCTTAATTAAAACTTTCAGAGAACTTTGCTGTTATTGCAGCTTTTTCATAAAATGTTATGTAATAGTATATTTGTCAAATGAATAAACCTTTTTCATTCCAACTTTTAGGATCATGGTACAGGATCTGCAGATGCAAATCAGGCTGAAGGCCATGAGTCCAAGCTGATGGCACGTTTGGCCACGGAGAAACAAAGTGTTCGCAGTACGCAGGTAGCTTGTTTATCTGTTTTACACTTACAAATGTGACCCATGGTTTCCAGGTGGAATTCTCTAAGATGTGAACGGTTTTCCAATGTTGCATATGTGATTTGTAAGGCCTGCATGTTTGTATGGCTAAAGATATAATATAGAGACTGAGCTACTACAGTATGTTGGCTTTGTTGCCATGTTTGTTTTAATTGCCTGCTGTGGCGGAGGGCCAGATGATGTGATAAAATGGAGAGTGATAAAACAGCCAGCCAATTAGCTCCTGCCTCTCATTTTTCAAACACAGCCTGTGACATAGCAGGTAGGAGCTGATTGGCTGGCTGTTTATCACTCCATTTTATCACTTTTTAAGCTTAGTACATCTAGGCCAGAATGTCTAAAGCTGGCCATACAAGTACATTATGGAAACTTCTCCGAGGGGGAAGTCACCCACGATCCCCCCCCTTGAGCCACCCAGGAACCTACTGGAAGGCAGGACTGCATAGGATACACTGTATACAGTGTTTTTTTGCATACGATGCGTCGTATGCATTCCATGCCTGCCTGACTTGGCTGTGATGCATTATCTCTCCTGCGCTCCTCGGGCTCCGATGTGATGTACACGGGGCCACACATGGCATCGGAACTGATGTCAAATACATGGGATTCAGATGCATTTTATGCGATTTATCACCGTAATCGCATAAAAAGTAACAATGTCATGTACATCGCAGTAGTGAATAGGGCACCTTAAGATAGAATCTGGTCTCAGCCTCCTGATTCCGCAGTGAAGAGCACAGTGTACATGAAGAAATAGTGCATTGTGGGAGGGTGCTTTTAATAAACAGCAGTTCTACTTGTGCTGTATTTAGTTGATTTGTATAATGAAGGTAATTACTCCATACCACAGCAATTGTTCTGTAAGCTGGAAGTCGTGTGTTTTTGTTTTATTGATTTGCAGTACAATATATACTGTACCTGCCTTTATTCTGCATGAGTATTAGTGATTCCAAGATAAAAGGGTCACTTTTTAAAAGCTGTTTTATACATTGTATTAGATGTATATTAACCCTTTGAGTGCCATCGTTGCTCTGAGAGGAATAGGAACCACTTTAGTTATTACCGGCAAATGATCTGATGTGAATAATTGAAGTTTTATTTAACATTGCACCAAAAATAAAAGTCACTGAGCGAAACTGCCATTTTTCTAGCCGATATTTTGCACATCTCTCATGACAACGTTGACACTCAAAGGGTTACTTATACTCTTTTCTGGCGGATGTTGTTTTTGCCCAGCGTGTATGCAGACTGATGGTGGGGAAAATTGCTCCGTGCATACACACTGACCGATTTTTGCCCATCCAAGCATTTTTCCAGGGTGGATGACTTTCCATAGCAGGACGTTATGGAAAGCAATACACCCATCACTCATCTGCTTGTAATACCCACAGATGAGTGGCGATGATGAGGGAGCGTGCATCAACACTCATCGCTGGCCCGTACACACTGGGCGGCTTTAGAGCGGAAAGCAGCTGAAAATGCAAAACTGAGCTGCTTTCAGTTCAAAATCGCCCAGTGTGTATGGGCCTATACACTCCTTGTGTTAAATTGTATTTGCCAATTTTATGTTGGGTAGTAATAAGGCAGCTGCGAGACATTGCTGTTCAAAGACCCAGTTCATACCACAGTCCTATTGTGTTAGTGTAAGACTTCTGGAAAACTGATGCTAATAGGTTTTGGCGGGGAAAGTATGGTCACACAAAACGAGTTTTATACATCAAATTGTGTGTATGTTCTGCAGGTAGTCACCTAACACTCATTTTATTTTACTAGAGTATTAAGCGTAAGCCGGGCTATGCCGATGATGATCGTTCCTTGGGGGATCACAGTGAGCAGGTCCATAAGAGGCTGAGAACCATTGATTCCAGCAGTGAGATGAAAGATGGTGAAAAGCAGATGCCACACCAGAAACAGGAGGCTGATGCCTACGAACATATCAAGCCAGGAGCGGCGTCATATGATGCTCAGACATATGGTATATGCATGTCTTATTTGTGCTGCACTGCTTTTTTGTAAAGTCAGCATTTATACAATTGTATTTAGCTTCATTCTTCTGTAATACATAATTGTCAGTGAAATTCCTGCTTTTATGAAGAATAAGGCAACTAGTGTCATTACTACAAATATTAGGGGATGCGGTCAATATGCCGGCGGTTGAAATACCGATGCCGGAATCCCGACCGCCGCAATGCCGGCACTTTGTAGAGGGAGAATAAAGCAGTGTGCCGAGTGTAGCGAGGCACCGGGCCCGCAAGGGGGGGTGGTTGCGATCCATGTGCCATGTAAATGTGTTTGGGTATATTTCCTTCATGTATGTTACAGTACTTGGCCTTATACATTTCTGTGGTCTTGACTCTGTTTTACAGATACAGCCAACAAAGAGCAGCAGAAAACCATACAGCCTCATGAAGAGATGAAAGATGACAACACAATGCAGGACGATGTGGAGATGGAGCTAGAGAAGGACGAGACCCTTGAAGCAATTGATGTTGACCAACTAAAACCAGAAGAACTAAGGTCCTCGGATTCCACAACACAAGGTAAAATCTAAACAAACAAAAAAAAAATGCAAAAATAAAAATCTATACATCTAAATAATGCAGATAAGAATTGAACAAGGGGTTATATTTATTTGTAATTCTTTTGGCTTTGGGTTACATTTTTTCCAGTGATTCATACAAAATATTTCATGACTTAGCTGTTGATGTATTCGTTGTGCTTATTATCTCTAAACACAGGAATCATGGAGTCTGACCCAGACCTCCAAGGTTTAGCTGTAGAGGAGGATACACAGAACAGAGTCTTAGAACCTGCAACTGCAGATATGGAGAAACGGGACAGAAGCACAGAGTCTACCATACATACTGCTTGGGAATTTTTAAAGGAGAGAACAGCACAGGTAACATTTTTTAAATCCTTTCTCTTTCCTCCTCTCCGGGGAACACTGCAGACTGTGAATTTAGGGCTGAATTCTGTATGGAACGTTTATCTGTGCAATTTTGCCACTTTTCATCTGATTCCAATGGATCAGGGCGAGAAAGCAAATCCAAAGCAGCAAATCTTAGGTGTTTTGTCTCTGATTGTGATGCGTGGCCCTGTGCACATCTGAGTTGGAGATGGGGGGTGCTGCACTTAAGATCAGACCGCCTACGGCAGGCATGCCCAAACTGTGGCCCTCCATCTGTTGTGAAACTACAAGTCCCATCATGCCATGCCACAGTTTTGCTATTAGGGAATGATAAACGATGGCAAGGCATGCTGGGATATGTAGGGCCACAGTTTGGACATGCCTGGCCTACGGAAATCTTGAATGGTATTGCATACAATATATGCATGCAATCCTCCCCGCTGGTTCGTGAACTCTTATGCTTCTTCTTCCTCTGAGAAGAGAGGAGGCTGAGGTGTAGCATTAAATAGTCAAAGTATTGTAGCTGAAACTCCTCTCACTATGGCATGTGCAATTTCTCTGTCAGACTGGCTATCAGTGACATGCCTGTGGCACTAAATGGGCCTATTTTACAGTGCACTGTTAGCCACATTCCCCTCTCTGCACTGAAATGCCAATCTCTTTTTCCACAACCTTTCCGATAACATACATCCTGACTGCTACAGTGCCTGTGTGTGTGTGTGTGTACACTGCAGGGCATGCACCGCAGTGTCTGTTACAAATTTTCACGTATGTAAAGTTGGAAAAAAAAATATTCTAAGCATCAGCATTGTTGTGTTGAACAGTTATCTCCTGTGGTCTGAATCACACTAGTGGCTCTTATTCCAGTGAAGATAGAGCTGGGGGCCATTCACAAATGCTGCTGTAATAACTGTGTATGTTATCCTTGTGCTTTCTATTGACAAGTCTTCATATGTGATTGTACAAGTATTAATAACATATGTTCTAGTATATAAGGTGTAATGTACCATGCTCACTGTACGTACTATGTGTTACTGGCAGATTGCTCAAAATACTGAAGAGCTTAGGAGAGAGCTTGAAAAGCAGCTGGAGGCGTGGCAGACACAGCTAGCCGGGAGCACAGAAGAGGTGTGTATTCTCAGCCTGCAGTATTCATCAAATGTTACTAAACCTGTCCTTGGTGGCCAATATCATTTGTGCTAAATAAGAAATAGCTGATGTGGCTTTGGCTGCAGACACATGTTCTGCTATTTCGCTGACCTCACAAGACAACCTGAAATATCTTTTATGTACTCTAACCCTCTTCCCCACCACCCTAACCCTACCCGCTATTGCCTACACATAACCGCTGTTCTCCTCAGCTTAACACCCCCTCCCTCTTATAAGTGCCACACCTTATCTACCACAACCCCCACTAATACCTGAACCTAAACACCCCCTTCCCTGACCTAACCAGCCCTGGCATTCTTCCATTCAGCATGTGGGTTGTTGGTATTCCATCTTCCCATCTGCGGCATTCTGATGTTTTCCAAGTGACAACTTCGATGTTCTGACTGCAGTCAGGATTCCAGCATCTGTATACGGAACCTCAGCATTCTGAATGCTTACCATCGCATACACCTGTTACAACTATTGTGAGCTTTTTTTTTTTTTTTTTTTTTAATACACCATTAAATATTGTAGTTTTGCCAAACATGACCTTAGTTCATGGAGAAAGAAGGGAGTAGTCCCAGCACTATATTTTCTTATCAAATGAAAAAGGTTAGACTCTGTTTTCCATAGTACCCCCAGGACAAGTCCCTCCCAGGCCACCACTGTCCACTTTTATTTCTCTTATTAGAGTAAGAAATCCAAACGTATAGTATAGCAAAACATAATTTAATGTAATTAATTTACTCAATTTTTGGAATTGCTTAGGGAAAACATTTCCCACTGATGTTGAAATACTAAGCTAATAGTAGTCACCTTGGATTACTCCCATGATCATATAATAACCTTCTAGTTTTCATTAGGATTTGCATTATTCTATATACATTGTTACTAGAACAGCCCATACAGATAGCCAGTTTGTTATGGAGGAAGACCTCTGGTTCTTACTATAGCCTTTGTTGTTCCGAACGCAATATTTGCACAGGTCCTTGCTTAGCATTGTTATCTCCCCCTGAGCGTTATTAACCCCTTCCCGACATTGCCTTTTAAGGTAATTTTTTTTTTTTTTTTCCTCCTTGTGTTCAAATAAGCGTAACTTTTTTAATTTTCCGGCTATATAGACACATGAGGGCTTTTTTTTTGCGGGACAAGTTGTACTTTCTAATGGTACCATTTACTATACCGTATAATATTCTGGGGAATCAGGAAATAATTCAATGTGGGGTAAAAAAAAAAAAAAAACGCAATTCCACAATTTTGCGCTGGTTACGGTTTTTTTGGAGTTCATAGTTCGTTTAAAATGATGGGTTATCTTTATTCTATGGGTCGTTACGATTCCGGTAATACCAAACTTATATAGTTTTCGTTACATTTTACCACTAAAAAAAAAAATAGAAAATGTTACGGTTTTTCGAATTTGCGTCGCGTCGCCATGTTCTGCGGCTTATAACTTTTTTATTTTTCCACCTACGGACCTGGGTGAGGGCTCATTTTTTGCGGGCTGAAGTGTACTTTTTAATTAATACCATTATGGGATATGGGCGACTTTCTGATCTCTTTTAGCTATTTTTTTTTGGGTAGGCGATGCGACCAAAAAGCGTAGTTTTGGCGTTGGGGATTATTTTCCGTTTACGCCTTTAACCGTGCGGGATAACTAATGTTATATTTTAATAGATCGGACTTTTAGGAACGCGGCGATACCAAATATGTTTATTTTTTTTATTATTTATTTATTTTTATTTGGGAAATGGGGAAAGGGGGGTGATTTGAACTTTTAATATTTTATTATTTTTTTTTTATTTTTAAACTTTATTTTTTTTTTTTTTTTACTTTTACTACAAGGCCCCCTAGTGTACTTGACCACTAGGGGGCGCGATCGCCTGTACTAGGTTCAGCCATAGAGCTCTATGGCTGAACGTAGTGATTTTTTGCACTTCCTATTACATCCTGCCTGAGGCAGGATGTAATAGGTATGAATACACGGACAGCACAGGGGTCTACATTAGACCCCTGGCTACCATGGCAACCGATCGGCACCCTCCGATCGCGCTGCGGGGGGCCCCGATCGGCGCCGGAGGGGGGCGCCCCCCCCTCCGATCAGCTATTTAAGCACTGCGGGCGCTTTGCCCGCGGTGCTTAAAGGGTTAAACGGCCGCGATCGGCGAACTCGCCGCTCGTGGCCGTGAGAGCAGGGACATGGCTGTAATATACAGCCATTACCTGCTCTCTATCAAGCCAGCTCACTCCGTGAGCTGGCTTGATTCACCCCCAACCGACATATGACGTAAATGTACGTCATATGTCGGGAAGGGGTTAAGCTACAATATATCTGCCCTTACTAAAAGCCCATACACACTAGAAGATTCTCATTTCAAAAGACTTTGCCAAAATCTCTGATAGATATATCTTTCACCAAAGTAGTTTGTACACACTGAGCTATTTTCCCCAAAGAGCAAGTGATTTTCAGGTGCTGAAAGACTTTGACGAAAATCTGTTATTATAAAAGGCTATTTACATAATGTGCAGGGTTTATATTCCAAGGGTAGGAGCAGGGGCCATTTTATTCAGTGCATTTATGATCTTAGGTCCTGATTCAGAACTGATCGCTGTGCTGCATATATTTAGAGCCCAGCGATCAGGTAAACACCACCCCATGCCGACCAGTCCAGGCGAAAATCCCACCCATGTGCTCGGCTATGATTTCATTTGCAGCTGTGCACGTAAAGAGAAATCCATTCACCTGCACCAGCAATGTATGCGTTACGCCATAATTTACATTGGCGGGCAGTGGCGGTGGTAATGCATACATTCTTGGCCTGCGCCAGCAAAGTATGCATTACTGCCATAACATAATATACATTGGCGGGCAGTGGCGGCGGTAACGCATACATTGCTGGTATGTGGCAGTAATTTATGTGTTGCAGCCATATAATGTGCAGTTTTGTGTATATTCTGTATAGAATACAATTTTATACTATACACATTGGTGGCAGTGGCTACTCACTTAACAAAGTGATTTTTATTTATTTTTTGTCATTTATTTTTACATTGGGGGATGGGTATGGACGTGCGGGAGGGATGTCACTTGCTGCTGGGGGGCATGAGAGCCACAGACGGTGGACAGCTGCGGGCGGGAGGTGACTTTTTGCTGCTGCGGGCGATCCGGGTACCGGGATGACCGTTGCGGTCGGGAGCTGACTGCTGCTGCGGCGGGTGAGTCTGGTGGGCGGGAAGTCGGGGATGGATGGGCTTGCTGCTGCGGACGGACGGGGCGATCCGCGTCCTGGGATGACAGCTGCGGCTGGGTATGGACAGGTGGGAAATCAGGGAAAGGCGGGCGGCCGGTCAGGTGTGGCTTCTCCCAGGAGCAGGGGGAGTGAGAAGGAGAAGGGGAGGCATCGGGGAGGTCCGCGGCCTGAAAGTGTATAATCTTTCAGCCCGGCGGGGTGTACACACACAGCGATGATGGCTGATAAACCAGCCATCATCGCTGACATGCTGGTAAAACCAGCAGATGGGAGACGTTGCTAGCAATGATGCGGGAGCGCGCATCATCGCTAGTCTCCCATCGGTGGCCCATACTCATCTGGAAATCGCCCAAAACGGCCAAAATGAGCGATTTTTCAGCTGAAAATAATCTATTGTGTATTGGCCTTTAGGTACTAAAGTCTGCAGTCTTCCAAATGTCCAAGGCAGTGTTCTCCTCCCCCTCAGCTCAGGGAAACCCTTTGGATTAGTGCAAACAAATCTTCTGCTTTGGTTCCTCCTTAAATAAAAGATGTGCAGTGTTTTGTGTGGATTTCATCATTCCAGACAAATGTGTGAATGGTATAAAACTAAACTGTTATGTACCACCCTCACCTTCAGTACATGTACTGTATATACCAGTGGTTCCCAAACTGTGTGCCTAGGCTCCCTGGGGTGCCTCAGGACACTTGCAGGGGTGCCTTGGGTTGGTGGACCAGGATCAATTCATATTATTAATGGTCAATGTAACAGGCAAAACCAGTGCTGTGCTGGTGGCTGCCAATCATAATATATGTGGACAAACAGGAGCAAATCCTGTCCCTCACCAGATAACTGTGACATATACACACAATGTACTTAATTTAATATTTTATTTTCTACATTTTTAAATAAGAAACATTTGGCTTAGGGGTGCCTTGAAAACATTTTGATGCTCTAGGGCGCCGTGATTCAAAAAAGTTTGGGAACCACTGGTATATACTGAGGATGAAGTCTTATCGTTAGCACCTTATAATGCTTTTGTTATACACAGCTATTTCTCTTGCATCCAGTAGGGGACACTAAAGTGATACCTACAATGGGTATAGATAGGTAGTAACTGGGAGCTGGCACTTTAAGAATTTTAATCAGTTTGACTGCTCCTCCCCCTCTATACCCTCCCTACAAGCCAGTCATAGACTAGTGGCTGCTTGTCCTGAGAATCCACCACTTCATTATTGGACACTGCATTTGAGACATTTGCTTTGCCCCTAATTAACCAGCTTACCAAGTGGATTTCATCTCAAGGACTCCAGAGGGCCCGGTGCCTCGCTACGCTCGGCACACTAATTTATTCTCCCTCTATGTGTGTTGTGGACACCCATAGAGGGACAAAGTGCCGGGATTTCGGCCGTCGGGATTTTGATGGGATTTGAACTGCATCCACTCAAGTTCCTGGAATTTCAGTGCACGTTAAGGAAAGCATAAGAGGCACATTTGCATACGTGGGACATCAATATCTTCCAATCCTCTTCAGACTCCACCAGCCAGTGCATCATCATGGAAAGAATTTTAATTTGATTGTATTTTACTTATATCATGTTTGAAATAACAATTGTTTATTGTGGTTTATATTATTAATATTGTTCTTTATTAAAAAATAATTTTAAAGAGTACCAACTTGTAATCAGCCAGCTCTGGCACATTTCTTCTTTTGATCATAATACATTCAGGGGAGTGACTACCCCATGCCAGCTGCTGTTAATTGTGTAACACACATTTCTTTCCCGCAGCAACATATTTGCCCACCAGGCAAAAGGATCGCTATAAAATGGGTTGACTTTCAGACTGCTCCTAGCAGGAGTTATAACTCCAGTTCCCTTGCATCAATGACAACTAGCTTCTATTCAAGCCTTATTCCTGGTGCCAAAGTTGAATGACTTCGTAAGCCCTATCCTACAATTGTCAATCCTTTCTTGCTAAAATAGAAATTCAAGATGCATTCCTTTTGATCTGTTGTGTTAGAAAGAGACTAGTTTCTTGGTATCACTTGATGTCAAGGACGCATATTTACACATTCCCATTTACCTTCCTCACCAGCAGTATCTGAGATTCACATTGGAGCAACAACATTAACAGTTCACAGCGTTGCCCTTCGGTCTGTCTATATTTCCCCATTTTTTTCTCTGTTTTTTGGGACCTACTCAGTCCCAGTGGTAGCTGCTTTACAAGACATCCCCTGCCAGAGCCCATATAGCTACCCAGTAGCTCCAAACCATTGGTCTGTATATAGCGCCCAGGATGTTTACGGAGGTCAGGGCAGGTCAGATGATGTTACTCCATCTGCAAGGTATAACAATGATTCCTTATTTCTACGACCTTTTGATAAAGGCTCCTTCAGTGGATCAACTCCTTCAGGACTTAGTCCATTCTCCTTCGTCACGGTTGGCTTTTCAATTGTCCAAACTCCGTTACAACCAATGCAAAGACTTCTCTTTCTCGGTATGGTGTTGGAACGGATTTGTCTTCTGCAGGACAAAGTGACTGCTCTTCAGCAAATTAGCTGTTTGGAGTTGCTCCATGGACAAGTTTCGGTGCATCTCTGCATCAGAGGGCTGGGCCTGATGAAGGTGGCCATTTTCATTCCAGGATGTTCTAGCTCGACCTCCTGTCACAGTGGTCGGGCTCACATATTTCTCTTCGCAAGAGACTGTCTCCGTCACCAAAGACATTGCTGTCTCTCCTTTGGTGGATAGACTGCTGCCAACCTTCTGCAGGATGGAGACTCAGAGTGTGGAAGTGGACAACGACTCAAGCATGTGCGGTGAGCTTTGGGCTCCACAAGATGTGTGGTTAGCAGTAAATATCTTGAAGTTGAGAGAGCTCTTTTGGTCCTCCCACAGGCTCATCCTCTGCAAGGGGGTGCGATTCAAGTCCAATCGGACAATGCCACTGCCGTGGCATACATCAATCGGCAGGGAGGCACAAGAAGTTTCCAAGATCCTGGTGTGGACGGAGGCCTATGCCGAGGCTCTGACTGCCATGTAAATTCCAATGAATTGTAAAGCTGACATCTCAGTTGGCAGGACGTGGGTCCAGGGGATTCATATGTCTTTCGATTGTTGCCTCGCAGGTGTGGTCTTCATCAGGTTGACTTCATGGCTTCCAGGACCAATCACAAGCTTCCATTGTATCCATCTCACTATCGGGATTCTGACGCGGTGACCGTGTATGCACTTGTAGCACCTTGAGAGTCTCAGTTTGTTTATCGGTTTCCTCTGTTGCCTAGTCTTCAGCAAAACCCTGAGTGTCTCCCTATTGATTTCTTGATAGCTTTCTTCCATCATTCGTTATCCCTACAATGCTCACCGCCCATAAGGAGATTACGTCCCATCATCATAATTGAATTTGGAACCTTTCGTGGTAAAAACGTAGAGGTTTTAAGTCTCTTATTCTTCAAGACGTCTTGGCTCCTCCTTTTCCTGCAGGCAAGTTTAACTACTGGTTTGAGTTTTGGCTCATTCAAGTCCAAGATTCCGTGCTTTCTATTTCTAGGAGGTTTGTGCAGTTGACAGACTTGCAAACCTTCTTTCAGGGGGTAATTTGGTGGCTTGGCCAGGCTTCCAAGCAGAGTCTGGCATGTTGGATTCTTCTTATGGTTAGACCAGCTAACCTGGCCGCATCCAAAGTTTATGCGGTGGTAAAAGCTCACGCCACTTGCTCTGTCGGACCCTCATGGGCGGCTGCTCATGGGGTCCTTATGGACCAACTGTGTATAGCGGCTACATGGTCAAGCTGCCATACCATTTTGCATTTTTTTTCAGTTTTGACACTTTAGCTAAATTGCTACGCAGAATCTGCAGTGTAGTTCTGCAGGGTTCTCAGCGCTCCCCCGTCCTGGCTGGAAGCTCTGGGACGTCCTCAATGTTAGTTATCACTCCATTGTCCCCTTCTAGATGAAAGAGAAAATGGGATTTTGGTACTTACTGGTAAATCCTTTTCTCTGAATCCACAGGGGACACTGGATGCCTGCCTGGCGATGTTCCTTCCTGCCTTGTTACATAATGTTATCTGTTTTGGTACTTGTTTAGTTTCACGGCGGCAGTGTCTCAGTCGCAGCAGTGTCTGTGTCCCCTTGCGGGGCTCGCTTTGCTCGTCCACGCTACGGGCTTGGTGGCTCGCCACGCTATCTAAAATCAACTCCATGGACTTTATTTTAGATAGTTTTCCGAGAGCCAAACCCGGAAGTAGCGGGCGGCCATGCTGCCGCCATGAAACTAAACAAAAACCCTGTTTTTTTTCCTCTTTCAAATGATATATTCTTATGCTGTGTACACACGGTCCGATTTCCTTTCCGATGTTGACGATATAGTCAACATCGGATCGGAATCGGATGCAGATCGCAAGGGTTTTAACCCTTGCGATCCCGATCCGATGCGCGTTCACGTATCGGAAGCCAGAAAGTCTTGGCTGCCTTGTCTATATAGTGCAGATCTGCACTATATAGTCAAGATAGGATGCAAATCGGATGTGCCTTAAGATCCTATCCATGATCCTATCTGATCGGATCGTGGATAGGATCTTAAGGGACATCTTCCGTGTGTACACACCATTAGTCTTGTGTGTGTTCTGGTTGTCTCCCTCTTTCATTGTTTCTCAGCTCTCCTCGGCACGGTTGCGAAGTCTGGCTTGTAGGAGGGGTATAGAGGGGGAGGAGCAGTCACACTGATTAAAATTCTTAAAGTGCCAGTTCCCAGTGACTACCAATATATACCCATTGTAAGTATCACTCCAGTGTTCCCTGTGGATTCAGAGATAAGGATTTATCGGTAAGTACCAAAATCCCATTTAATCTGATTTGTGACCTTATTGATCACTTGCTTTCCACACTTTTAAGTCTACTTGGTGTTGTAAGTCTTTAGTTAGCAGTCATTTTATTTTGTATAACATCAGATTTAAGAAAGAAAGGGTGATAATGTGCATGGTGTACTGTACATTTAGATAAATTGTGTTTCTCATATTGTGTTTTCCAGGAGAAGGCTGCAGCTGAGATGTGGCAGCGATACCTCCTCCTCACTGCTCCCCTCTCTCAGCAATTGTGTGAGCAACTCAGGCTCATACTGGAACCCACACAAGCCGCCAAACTCAAGTAAGAGTTACTTGTTGCTGTTATTTGACAACTTTTGAAGTTCGGATTGAGAGATGTGATGGGCAATCTGATAAACTTCAAGGGCTAACTATGATTATTCTCATAATTATAACTTCGAACCAAACATTTAATCCACATGCTACTCACCCAAATGCACACGCATGCATAGCACTCCATTTCCACACAAGACTGTTCACTCAACCCACACTGAGATTGATAGTGACACCCAGCTATAATATTGCTGATAAGGACAGTATTTAAATATTCTGTACTTTTTTGATAATGGAGTATTCTGGGGTTCCCAAGCCTGGCTTTTCTGGTCGATGAAACAAGATCAGTATAATTTCTGTTCTCCTCTTTATGCCTGGATTAATTCAGATAAATTGATTTTCCCAGCTGGATTCACTATATGTGATTTTTCTCTGCAGAGGTGATTTCAGGACTGGAAAGAGGCTGAACATGCGGAAAGTGATCCCATACATAGCCAGTCAGTTCAGGAAAGACAAGATTTGGCTGCGAAGAACAAAACCCAGCAAACGTCAGTACCAGATCTGCTTAGCAATTGATGATTCGTCCAGTATGGTTGATAACCACTCCAAACAGGTAACTACTTGTAAATGGTATATTTTTATGGCTCCTCTAAATCTGGAATGGATGTGTTGATGGATGAGCTAAATTTTGTTTTGCTTTTCAGCTTGCTTATGAGTCACTAGCTGTGATCGGAAATGCCTTGACTCTCCTTGAAGTGGGACAGATTGCCGTTTACAGGTGTGTATCTTGTGCTAAAGCTTTAACATTTACTTATGGTCTTCTATCAATGACTCAAGCTTCTATTTCCCCTGAGAACTGGTGTCACTTGTAATTCCAGAGCTCACTGGTTAGTAAATGGTGGGAAAAGAGAGGAACAGAGGCGGCCCTAGCCATAGGCAAACTAGGCAATTGCCTAGTAATGCCCGGTGGCGTGCCTTTCAAGCCTAGGGCTGGCTCAGTTTGACAGCAAGCAGCAGGGGCACTGAGCCGCCCTGCCGGGTCACTTCACTTGCCTGGCCGAACAGAGGTTATTACAGTGGTCGGAGCTCCGCTATCAGTCAGGCAGGGAGTCAGGACATACTTGCGATATAGCAGTAGCGGTAGGAGGAGGGCTTCTGCACATACTGAGATGCAGCAGCTCCTCCCGTAAGCTGAGAGAAATCCCCTGCTTGGAAGAGATGCTGCGGGTGCTGGAGACGGAGTGGAGACACCTGCAGGAAGTGCCACTGAACAAGGCTGTGGGTGTGCAGAGTCAGCGACTTCTGCTAGGGGGTGAGTGCTGGCAGTGGGCAGGCAGGGGCTTAGGCTGGGTGCATAGTTCCTTCCTACTGTGAGTCTGTGATACTGTAATAGTCCACCTCCGCTGTCACCAGGCAATGTGAGCTTGCACGGGCGAGTAGTGGAGATTAGCAGTGTGCTGGGTGGGATCACTGCTCCTGTGTGCTGTGCTTACATTGTATGTGCTCCCTGATGCTGTAGCGTCTTCTCAGTGGAGTACAGGTCGGGGTGAGGGGGGGGAAGCAGGTGTACTGTAGAGGGTCCCACAGCAGCAGCCAATCAGCAGTGCTTGTCTCTGCATAGCAGGAGCTTGATGTACTCAGGGGACGCCTCAGAGTTTTCTCTTCCTGCTTCAGTCCCCCCTCCTCCTGCTTCCTGGGGCTCAAGCTGCCAGCACTGCAGTGACCATTGACCAGGAGCATGTAAGTTTCCCAGATGTGAGGTGACTGTGTGGCAGGGAAGCAGGGGCACAATAGACACTAGAAGATGGACAGGGGGGAGGGGTTGCTGGAGCCCTATAGACATACTGTATATAAGATGGATAGGGGGGAGGGGGTTGTTGGAGCCCTATAAACAAACTGTATATAAGATGGGGAGGGGGGTTGTTGTAGCACTGTAGACATACTGTATATAAGATGGACAGGGGGGAGGGGGTTGTTGTAGCACTATAGACCTACTGTATATAAGATGGACAAGGGAGGGGGTTGTTGGAGCACTGTAGACATACTGTATATAAGATGGGGGAGAGGGGGTTGTTGGAGCACTATAGACATACTGTATATAAGATGGGGAGGGGGGGTTGTTGGAGCACTATAGACATACTGTATATAAGATGGACAGGGGGAGGGGGTTGTTGGAGCACTATAGACATACTGTATATAAGATGGGGGTTGTTAAAGCACTATAGACATGTGCTGGGAGGCACCAGACAAAATCTTGCCTAGGGCATCAAATTGGTTAGGGCCGGCTCTGGAGAGGAACATAAAACTATTTATATAGTAATCACAAAGCGCATCATTATGTCAATCGTAAGATGGCTGCATCTTTTAGCTTGGAATTTCATATGGCAATACCAGTTATTACCAATGTTCTGTTTAGTATTAATGAGCTCACTTATTTGGTTTCTTTCTTTTTAGTTTTGGAGAAAATGTCACGCTCTTACACCCCTTCCATGAACAATTTAGTGAGCAGTCTGGGTCCAGGATACTCAGTCAGTGCAAATTCCTGCAAAAGAAAACATTGCTTGCCCAGGTAAGTGCGTTTCTGGGGATATGATGTAGAAATGTTACATTGGGGTCTATGTACTAAGCATTCAATAGAGAAAAGTACTAGCCAATAAGCTCCTGTCATGTTACAGTCTGTGTTGGAAAAATGACAGGAGCCAATTGGCTGGGATTTTATAATCCATTTCAGAAATGTTGGGCTAAACTCTACATTGTTGGAGGGAAATATTGTGTGTGTACATACTGTAATATACTGTATGTAGAGCTGTGTTTTATTTGGTTAACAAGAAGCCAATAATATAAGCAGAGACAACAACAACTTAAATAAAATGATTATACTCTGCTTCAGGGAAGAATGAAATGAGCCATGGTACAAAATACGGCCAAGCAGCCCCTCAGTGTTTTGCCAGCAGACAGGATGCACGTTCTCACCCTTGCCATGTGCTGTCCAAAACTAAGCTCACGAATGCAAGCTATTGAGATTATTTATACAGTCCCATGACCTATTGCACCACACATAAATACAGTCGGGTTAACAAATAAACAGATTAATATTAAACACATTATACATAAGAGAGCAATTGTCACATAACAAATAGACACGTAATAATTGGTTACATGATCAGTAACAACCGTACATACAGCAAGGTTACAGATTGTTTCATCTTGACCCCTAATTAGCTTGTGAAATATGATGTATGTTTGTTGATTGCCACTAAACAGTGTTCTAAATCTTACATATTTGATATTAGTATTCGCTTTCCTCAGATTACTTTATAGATTATATTCCATTTACAACATGAATACAATTAATAGGGTAATATTTGCTTATTTTTATGCAGTTTTTGGAATCCTCTGTCCCCATGTTTGCTGCTGCAGCACAACATTGGTCTCCGGGCAATAACCCAGGTGAGTACCCAGTGTGCCAGACATTTGGAATTGTGCTAAGGTTGCATGGAGTAAGACTCTGGCACTTTGTTACAGTGTCTACCACACAGCAAGGACTGTATGTCACGTCTTTATATCAGATTACAGGAAATGAGGAACAGCTCTTGCATATAAGCCAATACTGCTCCATAATGTTTAAATGTTGTTTTAAATCAAGAACTCAATTAGTAGCATTCACAATTTATACTTGTGTAATCTTCTGTGATATTGGCATCATTTAAGTCTTTGTAAGGTAGAGTTGTTGTTTTTTGTACCAAAATCATGTAATGCACAAGTACTGTAGCAGTAATATACTGTCAGCAACCCACTGTTATGGAGCACTCCTACTGTTACTTTGCATCTGATCTCAGATCCCCACCTTGGTTCACCTATAGGAGAGTATTTGCCACCAGCTCGGCCACCTAGTGCAGGGGTCTCTATGGGGTTGCCACTGCTACTATCCGGCTCCTACATGCAAAACCTGGAATCCCTGTTTGGTATGTGGTCACACTGCTGCAGTGCCGCCAGGGTTGTTACTGCTAATTCCCCAATACTTACTATGAACCAGATCTGCTTTGATATTGATTCAAATTTGTAGGTGTCCTGAATTTGAGCCCAGTTTTTCAGAGTGGACAAATATTTGTTCTTATTGGATGGTCACAATGCAGGAATTCAAAGCATCTTCCAAGAAATGCAACGGAATCTGCTGCGCTATATAAAAAACTATAAATAAATAAAACCCAGGAGGCAGCATTATTAGACCCAGTCTAGCATCTATTCCGAAGTGGCTTGATGAAAGAGTTGCTCTTGCAGTGCCATCCCCCAACTGGACTGCCAGGGATGTTGGAACTCCTAAAATAACCATTAATGTCGTACAGGGCACAAGAGACTGTGTAGTGAACAAGTGTTTGAATTCTGCTATGAAAAGTGTAAAATAATTTTGTACAGAAAGCTGTAATATTTTCTAATATGTATTTTCAGTAACACAACATTTCCTTTTGTCCTAGACACTGCCCAATTGCTTTTAATTGTGTCTGATGGAAGAGGATTGTTTGTAGAAGGGAAGGATCGTGTCACCCGGGCTGTACAGGCAGCTCGTAATGCCAACATCTTTATTATTTTTATTATTTTGGACAACCCTACTTCCAAGGTAAGCCTTGTATTCCTAGGTGCCTCTCACACAGTCTGCTTCCAGAATATTTAGTCATGAGTGTGCAAAATGCATATTTGAAGTCCTGATATGCATGGGTATCTTTTTATTCCTCTTCTCCTAACCGCCCACCCCCTATTCTGTGTATCCCCTCCCCTTATTGTTCTCTCTTCTGACTCTTTACTCCTTACATTATTTCCCTGGCTGTTCCTAATTATCCATCACCCAAATCACTTCCTGGCAAATCCATAATCATAACAGCAGGTCCTGCTTCTTCATGGTCACAGCTTCCTACGGAATACATAAAGATAAGATGGCCAGTGGTCAGGAGACAGACTGTGACATACCTATGGTCAGAATGCCAACAGGGGCTCGGAAAGTGTACTTCCCTGTCCCCCCTACACACGGAATGCGGTCATTTGGTCTACAGCATGATGGTCAACAGTTATTAGGTCGACATGGGAAAAGGTCAACTTAGTTCTAGGTCGTTAGTTCGACAGATCATTAGTTCAACAGTGTCTAGGTCGACATGGGGTTTTTCACAGTTTTTTGTGCCGACAGGTTGTATTTCATGCCCTACCATCCACTAGGGCGTGGTGGGAGAATAAAATAGTGTGCCCGATGCATAGCGAGCGGATGCGGTGCAGTTTAAACTGTGTCCATGTCGACTGTGTTGACATTCAGGTAAAAAAAAAACTGAAAAAAAAACCCATGTCGACCTTTTGACTGTCGACCCAGACATTGTCGAACTAATGACCTGTCGACCATCATTGTAGACCAAATTATCCCAACCCCTACACACAACCTAAAGCTGCAAACTATAGACTATAATCCCACAAAGCTGTGTAACTACTTATAAATGTCAGGGGCACACTGTTTAGTAGGATTTGACTTGTACATACTGTATTTTTCTAGAAATTCTAGAACATATAGCTAATATGTTAATGTATGTGAATTAAATGTATACACAATTTCTTGATCTTTACCTTTTAACAATAATATATATTTTGGAAGCAGTGTCAGGTATGGAGCTCACTGTTGCATACATGTAATCAGAATACACCATCATTTGCAGCGTTTGCTAAAAACTGTCAGCAGTCAAACATTAAAAATGTGTTCTTTTTGTTATTGTTTTAAGGATTCCATCTTGGATATTAAAGTGCCGATTTTTACAGACCCCAAAGAAATGCCCAAAATGATATCTTACATGGAACAATTTCCGTTTCCATTCTACATCATCCTTCGAGATGTCAATGCACTTCCAGAAACCCTTAGTGATGCCCTCAGGCAGTGGTTTGAGTTGGTGACTACCTCAGAGCATGTGTAAAATGTACCGGTCCATGCACAGCACATGTGCAGTGTAGAGGGAAGAACCATGGATCTCTGTACAGTGTAGTATGACAGCATTGCCCTGCAGCTCAGGTCAAGTCATTTCAATGATGCAGGAAACTATGCATTGGTCAGTGGCACACGGTTTACTTTACCTCTTACTGTATGTAGAAAATGGCATACCTCCAGCAAATAAAAGGAACATGTTGGCTTTTCCTGTGTGCAACTTAATAAAACTTTGTTATTAAACCATCCCACTGCATATAGCAGTATACAACTAATAAATGGAGATGAAATGGAGCAAAAGACTGTATGGTTATATCTGTAGAGAATGTGCTTTTGTTCATATTTTTTCCTATGTTAGAGAAATAAATGCCTAGCTATTACTTTTTTATTAAACCAAAGTTCACTTAAAATCATCAGACACCAATGTTTGTAGTTTTGTTGTGGCCTAAATTGTTACCATACGTTGTGAATTGTATTGCTGTAAATTGCAACATTATACTGTGAAGTCTGCACATTTTGTACAATGTTGTTAGGACATACAGGTCTTTGTTTGACATATGTCTAAAATACCATTTTTTTTATCTTAATAGCTATGCAGCCTAATAAAGATTGTTCATACCTTTCTGGTTAATTCCGTGTGGAGATCGGTGGTCTGGTTTATGTTCCTTGTATTAAACACATGCAATCTTTTGATTTCTCTCCCAAACCTCCTGACTATGGGCCTAATTAAACATTGATCGCTAATTACAAATGAAGCGATTGTTGAATGACTACGCATGCCTGTAATTGGTATTGCACTGCACGAGTGGAATAGCAAATTAAATGCATATGTGTCTTAAATGCAATGTAGCATGTTCAGGGTGGATCTCTGACTTCGGCGCTAGCCTTATTCAGCCCATCCTGGTCGCGGATTTGTGGAGCCTCCGAACTACTCACGTTTGCACAGACTGCAAAGTCTCCAATGATTCGGGAATTGCTCATTTGCACTGAGCTTCTCTCAGCCTGGGTGGTGGCTTTCTCCTCGCAGTCCACTCCAAATTCTCTGATTAGCGATTCTTGCTCAATTAGTCCCTATAGAGCATATTGAAAGCCAAGTCACACATTTAATGTAGCGATATAGTCTGCAGAAGAAACATTGTTTGGCACAGTTCCCTATAAGAGGGATTCCTATATAAATCTTTGAGTTTAGAGGGCCATCATGATAGTTTTGTTACTGACTGTTCCTGTCCTTCAGTTGTACAGAGTATGCCAGGAGATTGACTATTATATTGAGCCATTGTCATATTGGCCTTTCTGATTCTTGTCTAGCATTTGTTAAATAGTTATGGGCTGTTTGTTTAATTTATCAATTCGTTCCTTTTTTTTATTTTTATTAAAAAAAAATTAACCCTTGATGGATCTGAAGGCCTTGTCCTTGTTCAACCATATTACAAATTAGTGCAAAGGTTATTCTAGCGCAGAGATAGCCAACTCCAGTCCTCAAGAGCGTCATAAGTGAAGTAATTAGCTCCACCTGTGGATAATGTGTCAGTCATGTTAATGTCCAATTAATCACAAACCGATGGACAATAAGTGAAGGGTTTATGACGCCACTCTCACCCTTTTGCTGGCAAGCTCAAGTCCTGCGCATGGTACAGCGCTCTAAAGTATGAAACAACCAGATGAGCACCGCAATTGTTAATGTCCAATTGATCCCAAACCGATGGACAATAAGTGAAGTACTGTGTCCGTAAACATAACCTATATTCCTAACTACGGATGAACTAAAGAATAGCGCCACATAGTGAACCTTATCTGCATATCTCACACACTAAACCGATACTCTAATGTCGGTATTCTTTCGCAGTGCTAAGTACTTATACCTGGTGTATTTACGTATTTTAATTCCCTTTTTTCTCTTTCATTGGTCCTGGTGACACAGCTCAACACTGGGATGTAGGAGGGTCCGAAGGAGCCAGGCACCTATCCTAAAGCTTTTAGAGGGTAGGCTCCTCCCCTACTGCATCCCAGACTCTTCAGTTCGTGTTAGGTGCCAACTGGAGTGGGTGCTATTCTAAAGGGCTGCAGGAGCAGCTGAAGAATTAGAGTAGTTAGGGGATTTTTATTATTTTATTAACTTTCACCCTAGCTAGGTAGGCACAGAGTGAGGATTCTCATTAGTGAATCCTCACTCTGCTAGCGCAGCAGGAGCTGACAGAAGCGCATCCTGTCAGCTCACTCTGCACAGGGGAGACGCTGTCTGGCCTCCCTGTGCAGCGCTTACAGCTTCTTTTAAGAAGCTGCCTGGGCTCCGGAGCGCTCTGAAACCGGCTTCACCGGCCAATGATTTATGGTCCATTTTACATGCTGATCCTGGTGTGTTGTTGCTAGCAGAGAAGCTTAAGGCAGCTGCAGAATATGTGTTGGAAGCCGAAGAGGAAGCTCTCAAAATGGCAACCAGAGTTTCCACAGTGTCTATCAATGCCAGGAGAGTACTCTGGCTTAAGGCCTGGGAGGCAGATAATGAGTCTAAAAAGGCCTTAGAAACATTAGCTTTCAAAGGAAAGTTACTATTTGGATCTGAATTAGAAGAGATTATTAAGCAGGCCACGGGTGGCAAGAGTACCTTCCTGCCTGCCCCCGCAGCCAAGCAGACATCAAGATTTTCTGTTTTTAGGCCGTCCTTTCGGCCCTCCCCTAGAGGTGGTGCGTCCTTTCGAGGACCTTCATTTAGGGGAAAGTTTCAGTCCTCCAGGGGTAGGGCCCCAAAGTCAAAATTTGGTTCTTTCCACAAGAAACCTGTCACCAAAGGAGAGGACAAACCGTCCGCATGACTGTCAGGGGATTTGCCCGGCAGTGGTAAAGGTGGGGGGTCGTCTATCACTGTTCAAGGATGCCTGGGCGTCACTAGGTCAGGATTCCTGGGTGTTAGACATTATAACCCAGGGATACAGAATTCCCTTCAAAGGTCTTCCTCCGAGAAGATTTATTCCCACTGTTTTACCAAAGGAAGCTTGGCTCCGCACAGCTCTCTTAAGAGCAGCTCACTCTGTTAGAGAAGGGAGCGGTAATTCCGGTTCCCAGGGCAGAGTGGAAGAAAGGCTTTTATTCCACTCTGTTTCTGGTACCCAAACCAGACGGGTCTTTCAGACCAATACTAAATTTAAAGTCTCTGAATGTCCATTTATGGGTAGACCATTTCAAAATAGAATCTCTACGGTCAGTGCTGCTAAGCCTGGACCAGGGAGAATTTTTGGCGTCCATGGATGTCCGGGACGCGTATCTTCATGTCGCCATACACCCAGAACATCAGGCCCTGTTGAGGTTTGCAATAGGAGACCTGCACCTACAGTTCCAGGCGTTGCCCTTTGGTCTGGCCACAGCACCAAGGGTTTTCACCAAAATAATGTCTGTAATTGCGGCTGTGCTCAGGCTGAGGGGAATCACGGTGATACCTTATTTGGACGACCTGCTGTTCAAAGCAGAGTCAGCAGACAGGTTGCAGAGTCACTTGGCAGAGGCCATCAGTTTTTTGCAGGATCACGGCTGGCTTTTAAACTTACAAAAGTCTCAGTTGGTGCCGTCGCGGAGACTCCAATTTTTGGGAGTCATTCTGGACACCCATCTGCACCGGGTATTTTTACCGGAGGTAAAGGCCAGGGATCTGGTTGCCTTAGTGCAGGAGATTCTCAGCTCTCTAAGCACATCAGTGTGGAGGTGCCTCAAGCTGCTGGGGGGAAGATGGTGGCGTCTTTCGAGACGCTGCAGTTTGCCAGGTTCCACTCTCGGGTGTTCCAGTGGAACATTTTGACGGCTTGGTCGGGAAACACACAGACCATGAAATCAGAACAGATAGTGCTGTCTTCGGAAACTCGAGCCTCTCTGAAATGGTGGACAGACTTGGATTCCCTTCAGTGGGGTCGGTCACTGCAGTCCTGGAGCTGGCTGGTAGTCACTACCGACGCCAGTCTCAAGGGCTGGGGGGCAGTAGTCTTGGACCTGCGTCTGCAGGGCTTGTGGACTCCAGAGGAGTCGGCTCTACCGATCAATATCTTGGAACTGAGAGCAGTCTGGAAGGTGATTTCTCTGGCGGGAGACAGGTTACAGAGACTCCCTTTAAGTATTCAGACCGACAACGCCACAGCTGTGGCGTATCTGAATCACCAGGGAGGCACACGCAGCAAACTAGCCATGTGGGAGGTATCCAGAATCTTCCTATGGGCGGAGCAGAATGTGCCAGCAGTATCAGCGATATTCATACCAGGTGTGGAGAATATAGAGGCCGACTTCCTGAGCAGGGAGGAGCTGAAGGAAGGCGAATGGAGCCTGAATCCTCAGATATTCCATCAGATTACTTTGAAGTGGGGAACCCCGGATGTGGACCTGATGGCATCCAGGTTCAACCACCAGGTGCCTAGGTTTTATGCCAGAACAAGGGATCCACTGGCCGAAGCAGTGGATGCCATGACTATCCCCTGGGAGGGGAATCTTCTTTATGTTTTTCCGCCAGTTCCAATGCTGGCGAGAGTGTTGAAGAGGATACAAGCCCAAGAAATCCCAGTGATTTTAGTGGCCCCGGATTGGCCAAGGAGGTCCTGGTACTCGAGGCTTCAGAGATTGTCTGTGGACTCGTGGCGTCTTCCCTTTGAGGTCAGACTTTCTAAGACGAGGACCAATCAATCACCTGGATTCAGCTCGATTAATTTTGACGGCCTGGCTGTTGAGACCGTCATTCTAAGGAATAAAGGATTCTCAGAGGCAGTGGTTAATACCATGATAAAAGCCAGAAAGTCAGTGTCTTTGGCAAATTATTATAGAGTCTGGAAGACTTATATTCGATGGTGTGAGCGACGGAAGTCACATACATCACGTTTTAAGTTGACAAAAATGTTGGAATTTTTACAGGATGGGTTTTCCTCTGGGTTAAGCCTTCAATCCCTAAAAGTGCAGATCTCGGCCTTGTCCATTTACTTCCAGAAAAGGATTGCGTTATTGCCGGAAGTACAGACCTTTGACCTCAGTTGAAACCCCCCTACAAACAACCAGTGGCACCTTGGGACTTGTCGCTGGTTTTGGAATGCCTTCAGAAGGCACCGTTTGAACCATTAAGGTCGGCTGACCTTAAGTTCCTTACATGGAAATTGGTATTTTTGTTGGCAGTGGCATCAGCAAAGAGGGTGTCAGAATTGGGAGCATTGTCATGCAAGTCTCCCTTCTTAATATTTCATGATGATAGGGCGGTTCTTCGGACGGTACCACAGTTTTTACCAAAAGTAGTTTCTGCTTTCCATTTAAATCAGGAGATAGTTCTGCCTGTGTTTCAACCCCCAGAGGGTTCGAGAAAAAGGGACAAATTGTGCGTGCATTACGCATCTATGTGGACAGAGTAAAGAGTGTCAGAAAAACTGACACCTTGTTAGTGTTGTATGACATACACAAAATTGGTTGGCCTACATCGAAGCAGACCATTGCTAGGTGGTTGCGCTCTGTTATAGCGTTTGCATACACTAAAGTTGGTAGGCCTGTTCCGGCCAGGATTAATGCGCATACCACCAGGTCGGTTGCCACCTCTTGGGCGGTTCGACATGGGGCAACAGCTGAGCAGGTTTGCAGGGCTGCCACTTGGTCATCTGTTCATACATTTGCCAAATTCTATAGGTTCCATAAGTTCGCGTCGGAGGACGCATCATTCGGGCGAGCAGTGATGAGAGCTGCAGACCTGAGCATACCCACCCAAAGGACCAGCTCTGGAACGTCCCAGTGTTGAGCTGTGTCACCAGGACCATTGAAAGAGAAAAAGGGATTTTTGTAAGAACTTACCGTTCGAATCCCTTTCTCTGATATGGTCCTGGTGACACAGCGATCCCTCCCTTACGCTCAGTAAGTATGCCAGGTTCATGATGTTCATGTTATTTGGTTAAAAGTTATTGTTGAAAAATGTGCATATAATATGTGCAGGCTTTTGTACTGAGTTAATGTATTCCAGTGGCTTTGAAAAATTGAACTGAAGAGTCCGGGATGCAGTAGGGTAGGAGCCTACCCTCTAAAAGCTTTAGGATTGGTGCCTGGCTCCTTCGGACCCTCCTACATCCCAGTGTTGAGCTGTGTCACCAGGACCATATCCGAGAAAGGGATTCGAACGGTAAGTTCTTACAAAAATCCCTTTTTACTCTTCCGCTTATTGCGGATAATTACACGAGTCTTGGTATAAATTCTGGAATAAGGGTACAAAGTCTGTAACCGTATATTTTGAGGCCCTAATGGACGAAAGGGGTAACAGAAATAAGAAAGCAATTACAGAATATATGAATCTCATTACAATACAAACAATGTCTAATGAAAAGGGGAAAACAGATGTAAATACAATCGGCTCACATACAAGACAAAAAGCCACAGATTACCGTCTCTCACGTTTGCACCCCTCCCCCGGACCGGGGCACTATAGTTAGAGATCCTGATCACAGTAGGATAGAAAAAGCAAATGGACTGTCCTGACACCTTGCACATCATGATATAGGGTCCAGACAAAGGGATACAATAAAGTTCTCCATTGGTCAAGAGGTCAGGTTTCACTTCTCCTGATTGGTACAGTAAAGATGCACAGCTGCTTCTTTGTTCAGAGGCTTTGTCATCGTCTAGGGCAGCGGTGGCCAACCCGCGGCTCTCGAGCCGCATGCGGCTCTTCTTCTCTTTATCTGTGGCTCAGGTGTTAAATGTATAGGAAAAGGCGTTTGTCCGCCTCCGTGTCACTGTGTCAGTGTCCGCTCACCCTGGGTGCAGTGTGGCGGCGAGACTGACACTCAGTAATACCGATGCTGCAGGAGACGGACTGGCTCGGCTGGGGCTTGGGCTCGCGTTGCTGGTTGGCTGCTCACTCCGTTGTCGACTAGTCTAGTCTCATCTGAGTGAGCTAGACATTATTTGAGTCGAGACGAGAGCAGCCGAGCACTGAGGATGACGACACATATGCGCAGCGCACCATGTGCGCGTGTAGCCACCTGGAGCCGGTCCTGGTCAGGTGTGCACGGTGTGCCACATAAGGTAAACACTACCCATGATCCACAGCAGGTGCAGCCCAGGCTGGCTCTTTCCAGCACAGGACCACAAGCTGTTCAATGACGCTGGGGCTGGGTAGCAACTGACCTGGCATCATTTTAGTAATAAGGTTGGGGCTGGCTGCTGCAGGCTGTCTAACTTTTGGTGCATAGCAAATTGTTGCACTGTGGGGGCATAGCAAACTGTTGCACTGTGGGGGCATAGCAAACTGTTGCACTGTGGGGGCATAGCAAACTGTTGCACTGTGGGGGCATAGCAAACTGTTGCACTGTGGGGGCATACCAGCTTTCTGGCACTGTGGGGGCATACCAGCTTTCTGGCACCGTGGGGGCATACCCGGCACCGTGGGGGGCATATGTGTATCTGGCACTTCACTATTGGAGGCATATTTGTATCACACCCACTCAAGGGGTCAAAATAGACCACGCCCTTTTTTTAGCGCGCACGCCGCAGGCATGATGTCGGCTCTTTGGCTTGACTACCAATATTTTTCGGCTCTTTAACTCTGGCCGGTTGGCCACCCCTGGTCTAGGGGTTCCTGCTGTGCATATGGTATGAACTGGATTTTCCTTAAGAGTCCTGCCTCATGGCAATGTGTAGTTTAATATATATATATATATATATATATATACAGGTTGAGTATCCCCTATCCGAAATGCTCGGGACCGCGAGCATTTCGGATAGGGGAATTTTCCGGTTTTTAGAATATTTTTTTTTAAGCCATACTTACCTGTCCCCTGATGGTCCCCGGGCGTCCCTCGGCGTCCGCGCAGTCCCCGGGCGTCCACAGCAGGCCTCCGGCATCTTCTCCTGGTCTCCAGCGGTCCCAGGAATGCATTGCGCGAGTGTGCGCGCGCACCGGTGACGTCACCGGCGCGCACACACTCGCGCAATGCATTCCTGGGACCGCTGGAGACCCTGGAGAAGATACCGGAGGCCTGCTGTGGACGCCCGGGGACTTGGTAAGTATGAAAAGAGGGTTAGGGGTTAAAAAAAAAAAAAAAATTCGAATGATTCCAAAAACCACGGTTTTTGGAATAATTCGGATAAGGGATGCACGGATAGGGGATACTCAACATATATATATATATATATATATATATATATATATATATATACTAAATATGTTTTGTGGAGATTGTATCATACCATTAATACTATGTGTAGCAATATTAAACCATATAACTATATTTTATTATTTCAGGGTGTGGGGTATGAGTTTATGTGTGTTAGTATGGCTGCGCACAGGGTTCGCACAATTATTCCTGCTTGTTTCTGTACACTATTTCGTAACTCTGTGAACCAAAATGGCGGCCATACCATGTGACGTGGATGCAACTCGACAGTCCACTTGACAGTAAAACAAAACACATTTCAAAATATCTGGCAACAAAAAATTTTATAACAATACTAAAATATTTGAGGTACATGATTTTACATAAAAGGGGAATGAATCATTATGCGCTATGGCTAATCCTAGATTATGGATACATGGGGAACACATTTACCTAACAATTTATTAATTGGGGACATATGCGCAATACCTAGTACTATTGGTAGGATGGTGGGGACTTCACCTAACCTAGAAGAGATGCGGGGGACATTGGACAACAGGAAACAGATTTGGGGACAAAAATAATAAAACCATGGGTAGCATAATTATATAAATTTCCTGATATGGTATCCCTCCATGGATGATGGTTTCGATCATGGGGTCATATAACAAACCCTCATCTTCCTAGGTGTCTCTCGTCCTTACTACACATGATTTTTGCATTTTTATTTTTTTATCACCACTATAACCCCTTCTTACTAACTCTGGTTCTGGGTAACGTTTTAGGCTTACTTAGAGATTCTATCTCAACCTGATCTGGGTCGGTTAACACACTTTTCAGAACCCCGCTTCATTTGTTCTACATCTTGGCAGCAACTAAAAGAATGTCCTTGATTTGGGAATAAGAGCGGGAAACAAAAATAGAACCAATAGTAAAAACATTTTTATAGTGGGACTTTGTACAAGATACAGAAAGGACAGTGTGACAGATTGCTTGACCTTGGCTGCTTTTCAGTCCTCCCTGAATAATGCGCCTTGCGTTATTTACTCTCTTTTGCTCTAAATAGGCCTTCTTGCAGTGGGACGAATGTACCCGTCTCTATCTCTGCGACTGTTATTGAGGTAGTGCTGGTCAACAAGACTTGGTATGGTAGCTCCCAACGGTTTACCAAGCAACATGTATGTGCCAATTTATGGGACACAACAAAATTTCCTGGTTCAAGGTTATGACCGTTCTCAACAGGCAGGTCAACAAGTTAATTTTCCTTTGCTGCATTTTCATTTGTCGGTTTAGCTTTAATATTTGTTGCAAAGTCAGTTCATGGTTACATCTAAGATCCTCCAAGCACTTTGAGTCCTATTGGGAGAAAAGTGCTATATAAATATCATTATTATTATTATAACGTGTGGCTGCTGGCCAAGCAATATTTCAATGGGGACAATTGAAGTGGAGCTCTGAGAGTGATTCTACTACTATACAGCACATTGTGCAGTGCCTCTGGCCATAGCAACCCTTTTTTAGCCATAATATTACCCAGTTTGTTCTTAATAGTACCATTCATTCTCCCAAACTTGGCACTTGCTTGGGTTCGATGGGGAGTATGAAGTTTACTTTTATTTCCCCAGAGTTTACACATGATTTGGAAGACTTCTCCAGTGAAATGAGTGCCTCTGTCACTCTTAATAACCGGTACGTATGTAGTATCTGGGCGTCCGATTTAGAAATCTGATCGGTAGCATCGCATCGCATGCGACCAAATCGGATGCGATGCGTTGGTCCCGATTTTTCCATAGGATTCAATGTTAAAATGGTCTGAGTCCATTTTAACATAGAATTCAATGGGAAAAAGGGGTCCTTTTCCTTTCCCCACTATCCAAGTGGGCATGGAGTTGGATATAAACCTGTGGCGAGCGGACACAGAATACTTTTTAAGAAATCTGCGTCCCCTCGCAGGGCTCGCTTCACTCGCCACGCTTCGGGCTCGGTGGCTCGCTACGCTCGACACAGGTTTATATCAAACTCCATGCCCACTTGGATAGTGGGGAAATTAACAGGACCTTGTTAATATTGAATCCTTTGTAAAATCGCATGCGATTTTGCCGAAAATCGCGTCGAATCGCATCTGATTGTACAGTATGTCTTAAGGTAAGGCATACAATCAGAAAATCAGCAGCCCAGATACTACATAAGTACCCAATAACCTTTGAGATACCATACCTATAAACACATTTTTGGCATTGTTCTTTTCAGTGAAAAGAAGCGGAGTTGGAGGCAACAGGGAATGCCTCCACCCAATTGGAAAACATGTCAACATCAACTAATACATACTTTAAATTCCTACAAGGTGGCAACTGTATGAAGTCGATTTGTATTACCTGGAAAGGGTCTTCTTGTAGGAAGGATGTGGGATGGCTCTGACGAAAAACATTGGAAAAACCATTCCAACAAACGGGGGGCATGACATTGCCACTCTACATGATTGTGAAGCGAACCCTGGGGCACACCAGTAGGCTTTGACCAATTTGTACATACCTTCTTCGCCGAGATGTGTCAGCCCATGAGCCGCCTCGGCCAGGCCAGGGAGGTATGCCCTGGGGGCCACTGGTTTTCCTTGTCCATCTCTCCAGAGTCCAGTGGAATTTTGGCCACATCCCTTCGACTTCCAAACTACCCTCTCCTGTGGGGAACACACATGTATGGATAGTATGGATCTCCTGCCAGGTCTGTTGCAGTAGTGTCATGAATTGCTTGGGTTCTGTTGTTTTCCCCCGGGTTCACGTTAGCACCTTTCAAGCTCTGTACTGATGCAGACTTGGATTTTCCAGCAAGGGTTAATGATGTCACTCACCCTTTTGCTGGCAAGCTCAAGTCCTGCACATGGTACAGCGCTCTAAAGTATGAAATGACCAGATGAGCACCCCAATTGTTAATGTCCAATTAATCCCAAAACGATGGACAATAAGTGAAGTACTGTGTCCGTAAACATAACCTTTATTCCTAACTACGGGCGAACTAAAGCATATCGCCACGTAGTGAACCTTATCTGCGTATCTCACACGCTAAACCGATACTCTAATGTCGGTATCCTTTTGCAGTACTAAGTACTTAAAACACACGTAAATACACCAGGTATAATTCCCTTGTTTACTCTTAAACTTATTGCAAATAATTACACAAGACTTAGTATAAATTCCGGAATAAGGGTACAAAGTTCTTAACCGTATATTTTGAGTCACTAATGGACAAAAGGGGTAACAGAAATAAAGCAATAACAGACTATATGAATCTTATTACAATACAAACAATGTCTAATGAAAAGGGGGAAAACAGATAAAAATACAATTAGCTCACATACATCTGCAACAAGACAAAAAGCCACAGATTACCATCTCATGCTTGCGCCCCTCCCCCGGACCTGGGGCACAATAGTCGGAGATCCTGATCACTGTGGGATAGAAAAAGCAAATGGACTGTCCTGACTCCGTGCACATCATGATATAGGGTCCAGAAAAAGGGATACATTAAAGTTTTCCATTGGTCAAGAGGTCAGGTTTCCACTTCTCCTGATTGGTACAGTAAAGATGCACAGCTGGTTCTTTGTTCAGAGGCTTCGTCATCGTCTAGGGGTTCCTGCTGTGCATATGGTATAAACTGGATTTTCCTTAGTCCTGCCTCATGGCAATGTGTAGTTTAATACATTTAATGTCCATAACTTTTGAATGGTACATGATGAGCATTTCATACAAGAACCAGCCAGAGAGCTGCGAGTGAGACGCTGATCACATAGATACTAAAAATGTCTCGTGGAGATCATGTGTTACCATTAATACTATGTGTAGCAATATTAAACCATATAACTATATTTTATTATTCGAGAGTGTGGACTATGAGTTTGTGTGTGTTAGTATGGCTGTGCTCAGGGTTTGCACAATTATTCCCAGAGCCGGCCCTAGCCTAAATGACGCCCTAGGCAAGATTTTGGCTGGTGCCCCCTAGCACCGCCACTAGTTCCGCCTCTGACCCTGCTCCCCTTTACCAGCACCATCAACCCTCATCATAGCAGTCATCATTTTGGTGCCCCTACCCGCAATATTTTAAATAGAAACAGTGCACACATTTGGTGCGCAGCCCAAACAGGGACACACAATTTTGCCCCCTATTCAAATTATGCCACACAGTAGTGCAACTTTATTCACATTATATCATGCGATGGTGTCCCTTATTCACGTTACATCACACTGTAGTACCACTTTACCTTATATACATTACTCCTCACATTATACCCTTAGAAAAAAATCCTGAGAAAATATTGTATTTTAACCACCTCCATGGCCACACTGCAACCCAGCACAAAGCAGTGTGTGCTGGGCAGAGGAGAAGAGCTGCAGCTGCTGTTGTCACTTAATGGGAGGGGGCCCGGGGCCCCCACTGGGCCCTCCCATCAGACATTGGCCTGGGTAATTTGTACCCCCTACCCCTTTCTCTCGGCACCCCTGATAATACCACACAGTAATGCCCCCTACACATGACACACATTATTAATGTCCTTATAACCATAATGCCCCTTACACATTATGCCAACCTTTATTAATGCCCTTCATACACATAATGACACCCATAATGCCCCTTACACATATGTTGCACATTATTAATGCCCTTATACACATGACACACATAATGCCTGTTACACATATGTCGCACATTATTAATGCATTTATACATGACACACATAATTCCCCTTACACATATGCCGAACACTATTGCACAACCAACCCACCCGCAGACAGCACTCGCACAGCCACTAACACTGTGACCTCTGCTTCTGCTTGGATACAGATGTTTCCTCATACATTTTGTCTCAATAGGCCATGCAGCTCCTGGCCAGTTCTGCTAACGTTGGGGGCCTTTTTTGCTGAAAATTTGTCTTTGCATTGTTATGACGAGCACACACAAGGAGCTTCCGATGATTAAAATGATATGTGGCATAAATATATTCTGTGTGCGACTGTGGCTGTACCTGCATACGGAATGCTATGTTACAGTGATTTCCATGAATACACTATTTCATATGCAGATACAGCCTCACTCACACACAGAATATAGGCATGCTGCATATCATTTTAATCAGCAGAATCTGCTGATGCCCCTAGGCATTCCAAATGCCCTAGGCAATTGCCTAGTTTGCCTATGCCTAAGGCCGGCCCTGATTATTCCTACTTGTTTCTGTACTCTATTTACATAACTCTGCTAACCAAAATGGCGGCCATACCATGCTACTGTGGCGCGGATGCAACCCGACAGTCCGTAATGAGTACACCTGTGCCCCAGCGGTATACGGTCATATTATCGATCACACTTAGGTCGACAGTCATTAGGTCGACATCATTGTGTTGACAGGCAACTAGGTCGACAGGGTTCTAGGTCGACATGGATGAAGTGTTACAGGTGTCTAGGTTGACATAGGACAAGGTTGACATGGTTTTAGGTCGACAAATGCGTTAGGTCAACATGGGTTAGGTCGACTGGTCAGAAGGTTTTCACTGTTTTTCGAGCTGACGTGCCAACAGGCAGTATTTCATGCCCTACCATCCACTAGGGCACAGGTCTTCAACCTGTGGCCCTCCAGATGTTGTGGAACTACATGTCCCAGCATGCCCTGACAGTTTTGGCATGCTCTTATAGGAAAAAAATGTGGCAATGCATGCTGGAACATGTAGTTTCACAACATCTGGGGGGCCATAGGTTGAAGACCCATGCACTAGGGCATGGTGGGAGAATAAAATAGTGTGCCGATCGCAGCCAGGCACCATGCCCGAAGAATTGCGAGCAATGCGTGGGGCTGCAGTTGACTTCCAACTGTGTCCATGTCGACATTCTGGCCAAAAAAACTGTCAAAAAAACCATGTCGACCTTGTCCCATATCGACCTAGACACCTGTCGACCTTGCTGCCTATCGACCCAATGGTGTCAACCTAATGACTGTCCACCTAAGTGTGGTCGATAATACGATCCACACCTGCCCCAGCTAGGTGATCTAGAAAACGTGAACTGTTGGTAGCTCTCGAGGACTGGAGTTGGCTACCTCTGATCTAGCGTTTATCCATCCCTCACATCAAGAAAAACAAATTTCCACCCCAGTTCATGTTAAAAGCAGGCAAACTATTTTGTATTAGGATAATGGCTCATTTGTTAAGCTGTTAACATAGATTTGCTGAACCCTGGTGCAGTGGTTCCCAAACTGTGTCATGGCACCTGGTGATGCCTCGGGACACTTGCAGGGGATGCTTTGGGTTGGTGGTCCAGGACTAATTCAATTTATTTATGGTCAATGTAATAGATGAAACCAGTGCTTGTGGCTTCCAGACATAACATTTATGGACAAAGAGATGTGAATCCTGTCCCTTACCACATAACTGGCCTAAGGATGACCCATAAACAGAATTTACCTAATTTCTCAATGGGAAACTTTTGGCATAGGGGTGCCATGAAGAAAATTCTGATACTCTAGGGCACCATGATTTTAAAAAAGTTTGGGAACCACTGCCCTGGTGTAAGAAGGTTCCTTGTAAAAGTAGTTTTTTCTAAAGTATGATCTGATCTATAATACAATTAGATTAGAATATGATGTACAGTACTTTCAGGGCAGATGGATCCGTGAACAGTGCCCAAACCCCTCCACTTTTTACCCACCTATGTATATAAACGGGATTCGAAAATAAAAGGAAATAGACTGACAAAACTGAAACCTGACAGCTATTCGATCTGAGGCCCATACGCCACCTACCATGTTTACCTGATATTGAGCTGATGTTTTGCACTATAGATCCTTGATTAAGTGGTCACCAGCCAAAAGATCTTATTAAACATGGGAGCTGTGTTTTGGGTGGTTACTTGCACATATTGTGGTCGGGGAATTGAAATGTAAAAATGTACATGATTAGCCTTTTTTTATTTATTTATTTTTTAATCTATGATTAATTTTAAAATAACCAGAAATTTTAAGCAAAACATTTGAGGGTGGTTTTAGCAGAACACAATGATGAATTTGAATCACAACTAAATTTAGTTAGGTGTAGGGAAGCCAATCCCGGGGCATTTTTTTTTTTTGCTCAATCCCTGGATTTGCATGCACAATCTAATCTCCAATCATTGGATTGAAATCCTGGCAATTTTGGGGCCAAATTCCAGGATACTGCCAATCCCAAGATTAGCCACCCTCGGTAGGAGCGAGTTGGGACCTAGAACCTGCAAATTCGCACTAGGATTTTAATTTACATTTAAATTCCAAATTTGACTTACAAAAAATGAAATCCCAACTACATCACAGGAGTCTGTGCTTATCTCTAATTATAAGCACTTAGTACACTGTTCAAAAATAAAGATGCAAAATTCAGGGAAAGTATGTAATCTGGGTAAAAATGGCAAAAGATAGCGTCCATATACGAGTGACTCATTTAACTCATCTTTAATGTAGATCTGCTACTTTTGTATCACTTCCTTTGTGTCATGCTAATCCTACATCCAGTACAGTCAGTGTTAGTGTACCAAAATGATAGTGTAAAAAATGTTAAAATCCTTTTTGCGAAGTCCATGGTGGTCACTGGCACAATGGGTATGGGTGGAGCTCCGGCGACACAGGGCACCAAGGGGTTAAGACTTTTATAGTGCAGCCCAGGATCTCTTCCTCCCCATAGCCTCAGGGAGAACAGGAAGTAGAGAAAAGGAAGAGGGGAAGAGAAACAGAGTGTCCGACTCTAAACAGCCAGGTGCGTAAGGGCGGGCAGCCAGTGACTTCCATGGACTTCGCTAAAATGATTTTACAGGTAAGACAAAAATCCAGTTTTTGCTCACATTCCATGGTAGCCAAAGCTGTACCCTCATGGTAGTGAATGCCCCTGAGCTTCCGAAAGAACACTACGCTTGAAAGCCGAGTCAGACGAAGCATCAAAATGGTAAAATTTGATGAAGGTGTGAACGGAGGACCAGGTTGCGGCATGGCACAACTGCTCCGCCGAGGCCCCCTGACCAGCCGCCCAGGAAGGCCCCACCAATTGGGCCCTAAGGGAAAAAGGCACTGGTTTCTTAGCCAACAAGTAGGCCTGCCGAATGGTAAGCCGTAGCCATCGGGCCAGAGATTGCTTAGATGTGGGCCAACCCCGCTTAACAGCGTTGTACAAAATGAAAAGGGAATCCATCTTGTGGAATGAGCTGGTACATTCCACATAGATCTTCAGTGCTCTGACCACATCCAGAGAGCACAGGTGAGGGGAATCCTCCTCAGGAGAAAAAGCCGGTACCACCATTTCCTGATTTAAATGAAACTGGGTGACCACTTTAGGTAAGTGATCCAGTCTTGTGCGAAGCACCGCCCTGTCACTATGGAACACCAGAAAAGGTGAGACATGAGACAGGGCCGACAAATCAGAGACCCTACGGGCCGAGGCAACCACCAGTAAAAAGAAGGTTTTCCAAGAGAGCCAACGGAGATCTACATCTTGAGGCTCAAATGGCGACCTTTTAAGAGCCGGTAGCACCAAGGTCATCAGGTCCCAGGGATGTAACGGGTGAACAAAGGGGGGTTGCAAATGGAGAACCCCCTGGACGAATGTCTGGATGGCCATACGTTTGGCCAAACCCCGTTGAAAAAGAACTGACAAAGCCGAAACCTGGACCGTTAGAGAACATAGACGATTCCCTGGTTAGGCCCGCCTGCAGAAAAGCCAAGAAAACCACACTCGGAGAGAAACCCTTTGGTCTCAAGAGCCAGGCCATCAAAGCCAGTCTCTTTAGATCCGGGTGACAGCAGGGACCCTAAGAAGGGTGCAGGGGGTAGGGGCTATGGGGGTGTTATGGACAGACCCTGTAGATCCGAGAACCCAGGCCTACTCAGCCAATTGGGAGCTATGACAATGGCCACTAGAGACTACTGCTTGAGGGGCCGGAGGAAATGAGGTAGCAGAGGCATCAGAGGAAAACCATATTTTTTTTTTTTAAATGGCCAAGGGGCCGACAGGGCCTGTATTAGGAAAGCGTCTGGATCCCTGGTGCGGGAGCTGAAGCAATAGATTTGACGATTCAGACGTGAGGCCATCAAGTCGATCTGGGAAGGGCCCCAGCGGTCGACCAGTAAACTGAAGACCTCCGGTTAAAGCATCCACTCTCCCGCCTGAATGTCCTTGCAGCTGAGAAAATTGACTTCCGGGTTTTCTACGCCCGGTATGTAGAGTGCCAAGAGAGCCAAAAGGTAAACTTTCCGCACAAGTTAAGATTCGGGCAACTTCCTTCATGACCCATCTGCTCAGAGTGCCTCTTTGGTGGTTGACATAAGCCACTGCCATGGCGTTGTCCATCTGTACTTTGACCGCCTGTAGCGCAAGAAATCACCCTGTATTCTAGAACATTGATGGGAAGGCTCGATTCCTCTTTTGACCAACGTCCCTGAAATGAACGACTGTCCAGGACGACTCCCCAGCCTCTCAGACTGGCATCCATTGTGAGGAGAAGCCAGTGTAGAATGGCCGCCGTCCACTCGTTAGAGTCAGAGTGGAGCCACCAAGTCAAGGAGATGTGTACCTGTTGGGGAAGAACAAAGGTTTTTGACCTGAGGGCTTCGGTCAATCGATTCCATATGCTGAAGATTTCCATCTGTAGAGGGCGTGAATGGAATTGGTCCCATTCCACCATCTCGAAGCAAGACACCATCTTGCTCAGTATTCGCATGCAGAGGTGAAGGGAGACCCTGCGATGATGAAGGAAATCCTGTAAGAGCATTTTCAATGTTGACACTCTCTCCTGTGGCAGGTAGACCCTCTGAGTCCGTGAATCCAGACATGCACCCAAGTGAATCATGGACTGGTCCGGAACCAGGGAAGATTTTTTCCAATTGATGATCCACCCATGGGACTGAAGGGTATTAATCATCAACGGCAGATGGCAAGTTAAAGTGTCCAGAGACTGCGCCAAGAGAAGCAGATCATCCAGGTATGTCAGAATACGCACCCCCTGGAGCCGAAGGGTTGCTGCCATCAAGGCCACCACCTTGGTAAAGACTCTGGGTGCAGTGGAGAGTCTGAACGGAAGGGCTCAAAACTGGTAGTGCTTGTCCCGGACTGGAAACCAAAGGTATTTCTGATGGTCCTCCCTGATAGGGATATGAAGATAAGCTTCCCGATTGTCGAGGGAAACCATAAAGTCTCCTGGTTTGAGCGCTTGAAGAATGGAGCTCAAAGACTCCATTCTGAACCGGGGAACCCAAAGAAAGATGTTGAGGTTCTTCAGGTTCAAGATGGGTCGAAAAGACCCGTCTGGCTTTTGAACCAGGAAGAGGTTTGACTAGAACCCCCTGCCCCACTGAAGAGTGGGGACAGGCACTACCACACCCATCCTGAGAAGGGCCTGAATTGCCTGTGACAGGACTAGAGCCTTTTCCGGGGCTGCAGGGGGCCCCATCGTGAAGAAACGGGATGGCAGACGTTCCCGAAAAGCCAAGGCGTACCACCGGGTGACGAAAGACGTCACTCAGGAGTCGGAAGTAGTTGTCTGCCACATTTAGTGGTACTGTAGCAGACGGGTCCCCACCTCCTTGGGGACTGTGGGCGGAGAGTCATGTGGCTGGCTTTTCAGGCTGCTTTGGAGCCTGATGGCAGCCGGACAAAGACTGGCGGCCACGGGAGGAGTAACCCCGCTTGGAAGCCGGGGGAGCCTTTGCCATGGGTTGGCCTCTGGCCTTTACTTGCGGGCGAAAGGACTGAAAGGAAGGTGCGTGAGCCTTTCGTGGAAGCCGAAGGTAAGAAGGCCGTCTTCAAGGTGGCAACCATGGAGACGATCTTGTCCAATTCGGGACCAAAGAGAACATCGCCCGAGAAGGGGAGAGCCTCAAGGGCCTTTTTGGGCTTGGGGTCTGCATTCCAGGCATGGAGCCAGAGCACCTGACGTGCCACCACGGAGGATGCCGAGATGCGGGAAGACAGCATCCCAGGCCGCCTCTCCCATATACACGGATGCCTCCCGAATAAGGTCCACGTATTTGACCAAGTCTGACCGGCGAGTGCCAGAGTTGATGTGTTGCAGCAACTCTGTCGCACAGTCCGAAATGGCCCTAGCCACCCAAGCAGAGGCAATAGCTGGTCGAGCTGCGACCCCTGCATTTGAAAAAAATATTTTTAGCAGATGTTCCCATTTTCTATTGGTGGGGTCCTTAAGGGATGTCACCATAGGAATCGGTAGTGTGGTGGACTTAATCTGCTTCCACCTGTGGAGAAGACTCCCACTTGAGACGATATGCTTGCTCAAACGGGTACACCGAAGTAAAGCGCTTGGACACCGGAAATTTCTTGTTCGGATGGGACCATGCCTCTTTCAGGATGTTGTTGAGCATTGAAGAAGGTGGGAAGACAGCAGGCACCTTCTTCTTCCACTTGAAGAGAGGAGTTTCCTCCGCCACCGGCTGGTGGTCCTTAATCTTAAAAGAAGAGAGGACAGCCTTAATGAGAGCATCAACACGGGCCTGTGTCATGCGATCATCCTGGTTGGATCCTCCTTCTCCTCCCCCCGTGTTCTGAATCATCAGAGGAGGTAGGACAAAGGAGGGCCTTGTGGCAGCGCCTTCACTTAGCAGAGGGAGCCAGCAAGGACTGCAGGGAACTGTAAACTTGGACCAGACCCTGGACAGAGGAGGAAAGATTATGATCCCAGGCCGGTTCTGGCTGCTGCTGGGAAACCACCAAAAGTGGATCCACAGCAGGAGCCGGTGGGGGCGGCAAAGGGGCCCTAGCCCCTGCCAACTGTGATGCCAGCTCCCTCATGGCAGAGGAGAGGGAGGCCTCCCAGTCAGGTTCGGTTGTTGGGACCGACCCAGAGGACCCCAGCTGAGAGTCCTCAGTGGCACAGCGGTCACATACCCCCACATGGCCCCATTCACAGTATGAAAAATTTTCCTTGCACTTAGTGCAAGTATATGCTCGCAGCTTAGGAGCTGACCCATCCCCTGAGGGTCCTCGAATTCCTGGAAGACATGGTTCTACGTACCCACCAGGCACATCAGTAAGCAGGTACAGTGCACACACAAACTGCCCACTGTGCTGTATAGGGCCTGACACTGAAAGAGTAAAGGGGAGAGCAAGGCACATAAACCAGATGCTTACACTAAAATAGTGTGGTACTGTAACTGTGCTGGCAAACCTGAGCCCAGACTGGCAGAGCCACTGGGAGCAGGAGGACCTGGGGTGCACTTCTCCCTGTTCCCACAGCGTGTAATGGTGCCCAGAGCTGAGGAGGGGGCATGGAGAAGTGATCCCAGTGCGGGTGGGCCTATGGTAGACCCTATTGCTGAGGGGTGAGGGCGGGAGCTGGGAACCTGGCCCGCCCTCTCCTGGAACCACGCAGGGACTCGGTAATGGGCGCACAGTCAGCCCTGAGCCCTGGTGGTCTAGTGGGGAGCTGCCGAAGCAGTGCGTCACTGCCAGGGCCACCGGAGGATCTTAAAAAGGGCCCTGTTCTCTCAGGCACCAAGAAAAAAACTGAGGCGGGGGGGGGCAGGGTATGGGGAGGTGGAGCCCCTGGGCTGCACTGACTTAAGCCCTTGGTGCCCTGTGTCGACGGAGCTCCACCCATACCCATTGTGCCAGTGACCACCATGGAACGTGAGCAAAAGTATAGGATTATGTAAAATTCAACTGAAGCATGTGATTGTCTAAGATTAGTAAATGGCCCAAAAACATTATATTGGCATATGAGAGAACATGTTTACAGAGGAAGACTTGCCTATACTAGAGATCTAGCCATAATACTCCAGAAGCACAATGGCCAGCTGTGAATGCTGCATTTCTAGCTCCTGAAAGCACTCTTTTGCCAAGAGGTTATCTGTATATGGTTTGGGACTGCCATAAAAGACATGACCTGAAGGCTTGAAGAGCAAACCAGAGGTCAAACAAAACACAGTATTGAATATAAAAACAATGCCAGTACATCTGATTATTAGTAGGCCTTCAAATGGATACACACTAAAGGAGTCTGTCTAATATTTATGGTTTGAGCAAGAATCTGGTAATGTACAGTATCAGTAAAAAAACATTTGTCTGAATCAAATGGATTTAACCAAATTGTGAGAACATCCATTTATTTTATTTTTTTAATAAATGTGTTAATGAAACACCAAAAAGTCACAATATTACAAATTGAATACAAGTATGATAATTTCAACGAAAGTAGCATGGACATTGGGAAATTGACATCAATGTTTGATACTATCAATTTAACCATACGTTGTCAGCAATAAATAAATGCTTTGGAAAAATAAAAGATGTGTCATTTCTTTATATATAGTATGCAACCTATCTATGGACCCTCCATGGCCCAGGGCTGTCTCCGGTCCTGAATTAAGTAAAAACACCACACTATTAGACATCCAATAATATCGGGGGATCCCCTGAAATAATTCTCATCAGATACCACTGGGTATCCTTGAAAGAATTATGAAGTTTTGTTCTAATTTCCAGTGATAGCACTGTTATATAGCTTTCCCAAGTATCAAAGAGTTTCTTAGTATGGCGTTCTTTGTGCAATAGGCTCTCAAGCCACTCCATGTTGAAAACATGGAACAGTTTTGTCTTGAATAACTGCAAAGAAGGGGGGGGGGGTAGTGTCGATCCACGTCTGCAAAATGGCCTTGCGTGCAGTGCAACTGCACTAACAATCACCAGAAGTCGTTTGCTCCCTCTAGTCATTCTTTGGTCCTCTGGCAGTATACCAAAGATAGCCCAGTGGACTGTAAAAGGAACATAATTCACTAATCTTACGCAAAGGTCCTAACCTGAAGCCAAAACAATTTAATTATAGGGCAATCCCAGAAATAATGGTACAGATTTGCCTCACCAGCCTGACACCTCGGGCACGCTGCCGAGGGAGTCATCCCAGCGAGGAATTGTGTGCGGGGAGAGAAGTATGCTTTGTGAAAAATGTTAAGGAACATTTCCTGGTATTGAATTGCGGGCAACAATTTCCTAGAGCGCAGCAGTGCCTTGGACAGTTGTGGGCATGTAAGCGCCAGTGGTAATGGTGTCGTGGTCTATAATTTGCCTGAGGGAATTGTAGTGTATGGATATAGCCCTACGTTAGGCCACCCCAGATAAGAGCATCATGTCCAGGGTATTTGCCCAGTCCGCCTCCGAGAAGTAGCGTATTACCAGTGATGCATAGTGTTTAGCTTGCATGTATGCCAGAGGGTGTCTTCCAAAAGTTGGGAAGGTCTCCGGCGCCTTGTCATAAGACATTGTTTTTTTCATATCCATGTCAATCAGAGCTCTGACGGAGGACAAACCCTCAGACCAAAGACTCCCAAATGGTTGGCCAGCCAACCCTCCCTTAAATTCTAAGTTATGCATAAAATGTAAGAATAGGGATTTCTGGGCATTTAAATGTAGTCTGTGTCTAAGAATCTGCCACACCCTGCGTGTTGGCCATAGAATAGGGTTAAGTTGGATCTTTTCATCCACCTCCCCATCTTGCATATGAAGGAAGCCCACCAATCCACTGTTAACCAGAAATTCCCCCTCAATCCTTGTATTAGCATACACTTCTTGACCATGTAGCCAATCCCTTAGAAAGCGAAGTATAGAGGAATGATTATAGTGTAGAATATTTGGGAAGTTAATATCATCCAATTTTTTATGTATTTCTAATGTTTGGGATCAGCAGTGGCTGCTGCCCCTGGTCTGCAGTGCCAACCAAAGACCGGAGGGCGGAGCCAGCCACCATATATGTATATATATTTCCCGCAGATCATCAGCTGCGGCCGCCACATTGTCCACAGGCTTCTAGTTCTCAGCCTGTCTGTCATCAATAAGCCTGCCCCCAGACTCTGGTTTCACAGGAGTCTGGGGGTGAGTTTTTTGATGATAGGCTAAGAACTGTAAGCCTGTGTCCTGTCCTACGGCTACTGATCCTTGGGTAAAGAAGCCAGCATATATGCAAATATGTGTATATCTGCTGGCTGGATCCCTTCTGCAGTCCTTGGTCAGCGCTGCAAGCCCAGCTTGAGAGTAAATGGCCTATTGTTATTTTCGGTACTTGTTTCCTAGCACGGCCACAATCTTGTGGATCGTGTACCTTTAAGTTAAGGTACACGATCCACACGATGGACCCGATTTCCTTTGAAATCAGGTCCATTTTGGCGGCAAAGGTACAATATCGGGGGCATCGCGTCGGTCGGGACCATTAACATTGGTCCCGACGCGATGCCCCCGATTTCCCCATAGGCTTCAATGTTAAAATATTTTTTAACATTGAAATCGTGAGGATCGCGTCGGTCTTGTGCCATTATAATGGCACAAGATGAGATGGACTTGATTAAGTCCATCTCACCTTTAAAAAAATGTGAAAAATGTGAAATGGGCCAATATGACCCATTTCACATTATAGATGTCCCCGTCGTCACCCCACGATAGACGCCAACCCGAAGCGTGGCGAGCGCAGCGAGCCCGCGAGGGGTGGCGGTGCGCGTCCTCCGACCTTTTCATTCCCCTACTATCCACGTCGGCGTGGAGTTGAGAATAGAATAGTGTGGCGAGCGCAGCGAGCCACCGAGCCCGAAGCGTGGCGAGCGCAGCGAGCCCCGCGAGGGGACGCGTATAACTTCACAGGTATACGCGTGCGCTCGCCACGCTTCGGGCTCGGTGGCTCGCTGCGCTCGCCACACTATTCTATTCTCAACTCCTCGCCGACGTGGATAGTAGGGGAATGAAAAGGTCGGAGGACGCGCACCGCTGCTCTCGCCACGCTTCGGGTTGGCGTCTATCATGGGGTGGGGTTTACGTCGCTAAATTTGGGGGTGTAGGGAATATTTTACATTGAATCCAATGTAAAATCGGGTCCCAGGGACCCGATTTACATTTCATTCAATCAAAAAATCGGGTCCAAAATCGGTCGGTCGCGTCGATCGCATCGCATGCGACCAAATCGCATGCGATGCGATCGACCCGATTTTTCCGACACGACCACCCCGATGTAAATCGGTGTGGCCGTGGTAGGAAACAAGTACCTTATTTTCTACCCTACATTACTAGACTTTAGTTCCAACCAGGAAGATTGGACAAATGATCTTTTAGTGCACTGGGTTCAGTTGAATGACCAATATATTTCTGGTGTTGGCCAGTGTGTACTAGCAATGTATGTAATTGAGGTGGTTCACAGACATATTGCATTGGTAAGATATATTGCCAACTTCCTGTACATCAGCTGCACTAGCCAGTGTTTATTGACAGCACAACTGGGTGGGCACATGGAGATGCACCTGCCCAGTTGAGACGTTAGACACAACTAATCGGGCAATTTGCACGCAGTTCACACGCAACAACTAATCGGGCAATTTGCACGCAGTTCACACGCAACACTCTGTCTGTTCCATCTGTACATCAATTGATCTGCAGATATGTGATTTGGTGTGTACCCAGCCTTGCGTAAGTTAATGGTGGTGGCAGAATGATAATGTATGTTAGTAAGCCACAGACCAAATCATTTTTCTAATTACCGGCCTGTACTCCAGATGATCTTGGAGCAGCAGGGGTTAGAAGATGTAATGGCTGTCGCAGAGAGATTCTATACTGTAGTTACAGTAAACTGAGCGGTGTTTGTGTCAATGCCTTACGAACAGAAATCACACTGTTGGACTATTCAATGTTCCTGGATTGTGTCCCTTTAACAATGAGTTGAGTCCCTCAAATAGGTCAAAGTCTTGCTTTGATCCGACAGTTTGATTATTTTAATTTTTTTGGTACTTCCTCTGCTCCCTCTGATTAGCCTACAGTGGCATAGAGCAGGGATGACCATTGGTGGGTGAAACCATAGGCATCTCTATTTGGCAATTTTGGGGTGCCTTGGCAATGGTGTTTGAGAATAACTGGTGTATGGGTGTACCCCACCCACATCCTGTGGTGAGAGTAGTGTGGTTAAGGAACACCATGGAAACAAATGGTTATAATGCACCAGCCCTGATGGTGGCGGAAACATAGTTTCTCGCTATAATAAAGAGAAGGGTGGTATACCAGACTGAGGGCCTCCCGTGTATAAGACACCAAGATGGATATTAAATGGGTGCACAATAGTAAGGAAGTAAAGATATAGTATAGTAGTTTTTGCTTCAACTTAGTGGATTTCCTAAAAGGTGGCCTTCCCTTTGTCTGGATTTCAGAGGATTTCTCACTCAAAAATAGTTTTTTCCCCTCATACATAAAAGGGGAAAAACTAGAGAAAAGAAAGGACAATGTGTATATCAGTCGACACTTTTTAAGTGAGAAATCGGAATTCCAGCAAAAGGGAAGACCACCTTTAAGAAATCCACTAAGTTGAATGAAGTTCTACTCAATTATATATTTACTTCCTTACTATTTTGCACCTATTTAATATCGGGATCTGGTCATTAGGTCTACAGTAACTAGGTCGACAAGCATTGGGTCGACATGGTTCTAGGTCGACATGACATTAGGTTGACACTAGCGCTAGGTCGACAGTCAAAAGGTCGACATGGGGTTTTCTACTGTTTTTTTGAGCCGACATGTGCCAACAGGCTGTATTTCATGCCCTACCATGCACTAGGGCTTGGTGGGAGAATAAAATGCAAGGGGATGCGTTGCACTTCAAACTGTTTCCATGTCGACTGTGTTGACATTCAGTTCACAAAACAGTGAAAAAACCCATGTCAACATTTTGACTGTTGACTTAGCCCATGTTGACCAAACGCTAGTGTTGACCTAATGTCATGTTGACCTAGACCCATGTCGACCTAGTGTTGTCAACCTAGTTATGGTCGACTAAACGATCCCCACCCTTAATATCCATCTTGGTGTCTTATACAAGGGAGGCGCTCAGTGTGGTACACCCCCCTTCTCTTTCTTATAGCACTTTATCAAGTCATTAGGGTTAGACTCCACGGTATTACCAATAAGCAGCCACACTTGGAGTGCTGATTTAAACCTACATTATAAGTTAATTCATAGATTCTTTCTACCCTAGGATGCGAAATTCCACCTCATGTCTTCCACCAATACGTACTGTCCTGTCCCTCAGGGGAAAGTGTGGAGGTTGCACTGCAGCTGTCAAATTGAGAAATGTAATGAAATAAGAAGAGATGCAGCTGGTTGGAACTGTGGTGATATTTACAGGGTCAGAATTAGCTAGGCATATAAGCAGCTGATAACTACAGAACAGGAGTTATGGCCTAAGATACAGAGAGACACAAACACAGACATTTTGAAGAGAGGAGGAGGTGGCTTATGTGCAAACTGCTCTGTCCCAGCCACCTCCTCTATGCTGCTAGTAGGGCAGCATAGTGCTCAGACTCTACTATGCGTGTGCAGATCTATGGAAAAATGGTGCAGCAGCCATTTTCTGGCAATTCCCACAGGGCTGCTGCCATTGCCACTGGAATTTGGGGGTTAAGTATAAAAACAATGGGTGCAGCATGTGCGCTTTGGACCTCCATGGGACTCGACACACTGCACCTATTATAAATAAGCCACTGTTTATACATACGTGTAATACAAGGGACCCAGGATGACAGAACTTCTCAGCTTCAGCAGCCAGGGAGGTAGTTCTCTGTGTAGCTGGCACTGCTATACTCACCAGAGTCTATATGGCATTGCTCAGGAACTCGCTGCTGCAGAACTTCAGGGACAGAGAAGCCAGCAATCCGTCTTGATGTAAAGTGTAAAGCTGTGCATCCACAAGTTCATCCACCTGGTTATTGTGCAGGGCAGCTGAGGGCCTGGGTACAGAGGGAGAGCACATGACCTACGCACACTGTCCCACAGATGTCCTCTCCAGAATGCGATGAAAGGTAGTGCAGGTGGCAACACGCCTAATGTCTAACTGACCCAGAGCTGTACTTATGGAAATAATGAGATCTCTGAGATGTTTTTCAATCACCAACCGGTGCCACCGTGTGGGCTGGCTGCCCTAATCTAAAACTGACACCTTTCATTTTTCTCCTAGGCAGCTTCAGCAGGCCCCACCTCAGGTGCCAGCACCAGCCCTGCCCACCATACTCTTTTTAGAATACTTCACCCTACCCTACCCACTCCACCAAAGACCTTTGACCTAGTCACAAGAGCGTGTGTGTTTGTAAGTTACTGTATGTATTTTGAATGAAACACATTTAACAAGTATTAAGCATTCAGGAAGATTCATTATGGTTGTATTTATTGAAACAAATTACTAGATACAATAAAAACTAATAAAAAATAAACATTTAGTATTGATGTATATAATACAGTTTTCATAATACTGAGGTAATAAAAAAGTGAAACAAAGGGCAAGACTTTATCATGGGCTTGTGTTAATATTATCTCACACTAAACTGAGGTTTCCTCTATAAAATAAAAAATAACATTCCAGCTGGCATGCTTTGTGCAGAGAATATTATTTGTACCTTCTATGTATATTTCTTTTCTAAGTGGGAGGGGGTTTGTAATTAGGATGGTTCCTTCCACTAACCCCTCATTACATGATTTTTAAATTTTTTGTTATTTTTATGCTTCTTGTGTATTGTACAGTCACGGAAAAATAATAAAAAAAATAACAGGCAAAAATAAAAGATTGATTGTGAAAAAATGCTTTGTAGCAAATAGTGTAATGGAACATGAAACGGTTGACCATCTGAGTTTCAAGTGTTTTATAGTGAGATGTTTGGGTATGTAACAAGTTTGCAACAGTATGCAATGAAGGGTTAAATACATTTGGGATGGCCAATTAGTGGGTTAACCTTTAATTGCTGGGTAACCTCGATGTGGTGAACCCATCTGCAATGGGTGAAACCATCGATGATCACCCCCTGCTTTACAATTACAACGTTGTAAGACAATATGAGCCTGGGTGGAACTATATAGGAGTGTAATGGCAGAGCTAAGCTCTGTGCCCCAGCACTTTGTTAAAAAAAACATAAAAAATTCTATGCTTCTGCATCATCGATGGTAGGGAAACCCTTTGATTCTCCCCCATCCATGGCAAAAGTATTCCACACTCAGGGCTATTTTTGGGCCGGAACGCCGTTCCTGAACCTCTTTTGAAAAATTACATCATCAGGAACAGCATTCTGGGACCTCTGAGGCCTGTCCTGCTTCCCTCCAGAGGGGAGGAGAGCACATTGCGCTTCTCTCCTTCCCCTCACGGTGTCCCTGTGTCCCTGTGACAGAGCCAGCCCAGAGCTTGCAGATTGGCTGCCAGCCTGCGATCCAATCAGATCGCTAAGTGCTCAGCTCCCCTCTCCTTGGAAGTGTGTGTGTGTGTGTGTGTGGGGGGGGGGGGGGTTCAGCAGCGTCAGAGGAGACAGACAGTAGGGGGACACTGGATTGGGGTGAGGGCAGGAAAGGCGCTCCCTCCTCCTCCTCCAACAGCAGCAGCAACAATGGTGAGTTGCACTGCTGGTGGGAAATTCTCACACTGTAGGGGCATATCTGGCACTTTGGGGGCATATGTGTATGTGTCACTGTGGGGCACACCCCCATATTCATTGGCCACACCCAATTTTTGACACATGCCTGTGGCATGCCTACACAGTATCACTACGTATTTTTTTTAAACTTGCACCACTGGCTGGCGGGCATTGTGTATCTGGCATTGCTGAAGGTATTGGGGGCATTGTGTAACTGGCACTGCTGAGGGCATTGTGTTAAAAAAAGTTTATGCAACAATTGATATCATGACCCTTTGTGAACTCCACCCACATCACCGCCCGCAGTTCCTGAACCTATTTTCCTACAAAAATAGCACTGACCACACTGATTATAGATAATCGATGATTTAAAAACATTGATGGCCCATAGCCATCCCTATAACACACAGAATGTTACTTTCATGCATACTTACATTAGTGCCTAAGTTAGTGTATAATGTTTTTGGTGGAAGTTATCATGTTTTGAAATCATGATAATATGTAAACCCAATACTGTACATTATAGGCTTTTGATACATTTTACTTACAGTGCTGTAATTATATTGTATTTTCTTGTTTTGATCCATACACAGCGAAGTTCATCCTACGAAATTCTATGTTGCATTTTTTATAAAATATTGGGCCATATGCGCCAAGCTTCAAATGGTGATAGAATGGAGAGTGAAAAACAACCAGCTCCTAACTCTCATTTTCAAAACCAGCCTGTAACATGACAGTTAAGCCCCATACATGAGTGACAGATGCCCCGTGCTGAGCGATACTGCATAGCACAGATCGCTCAGAGCACAGCGATGCACCAGCAATGTGTGCTGAGGGATCTGCATGCATGCAGTATAAATCTAGCCCGGCAATAGAGACGCGCTAAGTCTGCACAACAACGTCACTGGGGGCCTACACACGAAGTGATCCGTGCTTAATTAAATACAAATAGGGCTACAATTGCCCAATGTGTATGCCTCATTAGGAGTGGATTGGCTGGTTGTTTATCACTCTCACTTTTTGAAGCTTGGTGCATCTGGCCCATTGTTTTGGTATTTTTTATAGTATACATTTTATTTAAATTTTGAGATCTTAATTTATGTATTTATTCTTTCATCTATAGGAGCTTTAAACTCATTGGGGTGTATTCAATGCTGTCAAAGCCCGTCCTCAGTATTCAACTGATACTCGCCTTTTCCACCTCGCTATTTCTATAAAGCGAGGTAGAAACGGCGAGTGCGGCCGTCAAAACGGCGAGGCTTGTGGCTATATGCAGCAGGCTCACTCCGTTAGCCATGAACCTCGCCTTTCGGGGGAATCCCCGGCCCATAGAATAGGATAAGCGGCCAGGGAGAGGGTTAAACAGCGAGAATGGCTTGTTTTCTGCGATCCTCGTTTAATGTTGTGAAGATGTTGTTTAATGTGGTGAAGATGGCACTGCAAACTTGGTATCCACAATATTTAAATGGCAATACTGTCATAGCAAAATACCTCATGTATTGCTATTAAAAGCACTGCCATTTTAAATTTTACCTTAAAGCAGCGGCTTGCTATGTAAATATACCTGTAACCAACTGTCAAACATGGAGAAGGACATTACACTAACCCCACAAGGACAGAAGTGTTTCTTGTGCAAAGAGCTATGTCAGCATATAGACTGACCCCACCCACCAGTCCAGTATTTAGCCCCACCCATCATATAATTCTGATGTCTCTCTCTCGTAGGCAGGCCTTGCTTGGTTCTCTATTGATGGCACTGTACAATTGCATCTTGATGGCCCTTTCTAGCAAGAGGTGGTATCCTCTGACTAAAGCATTGAAAACCACCCAGCGTTCTAGCATGTTTATTGAGAGCTTTGTAGGGAACTTTCACACCTGAAGTCTATTGGTATCACAATTGTCATATCTGAGATAGAAGACTAATCTCTGCTCAGTTACAGAAGCACATTTGGAGACTGAAATTGTAGCTGGAGAAGTGATGTAGATTTGTCACAGCTGGGAGTGCCTCAGCTTGTACAGTATTTTTTGTAGTTGAAGATCCAAAGATGTTAAATAAATGGTTTCTAAAATGAGCAGCAGGTCATCTCTATATGGGGAATATTTAGAACCCTCCTGATCTAAGAGGGGCAGCCATTGCTAGAGACTTGATCTTTGTGAACATTGTAAGCACTATAACCAGGCCCAAATGTATGGCCTTAAATTGAAATTGATGAGACATTCCTATCCCAGTCTGGAACTTGCAAGTGCGTGTGTCCGTGACTACAAATCTGTCTTACTCCATGCTTTTGTGCATGTTCCCCAAAATTCTGGATGAGAATAGTCCCAGCCATCCATTTTCTACAGAAGGAAAGAATTTTAGTACAATTTATTTTTACATTCTTTTATGTTATTAGTTGAACTTGATGGACGAACGTCTTTTTGCAACCTCAGCAACATTCTGAAACTGGCTTGCCTACTACTGTATACCCTCCAACATCTGAAGGGCAGAAATCTGTACAAAGCAATGGATATGGCCACAGAAAAAGCCACACCCCCATTCCTATTTCAATGGACAGTTGGAGACCCAGAAACCCGTTACAAAGCCCTTTTTGGCCGATACAGGCCATAAAAAACTGTTCTGGACAAAAAGGTACAGTTGGAGGGTATTCTACTACCAAAAGGCAGGCCAAATAGTTTCCCTTTAGGGGTGGAAGGACACATTTTGCTTTATTTCCAGCAAGATTTGTAGAGGCAATCCCTCATGTGGGACTTAAAAAGTCATATGATGTGTCTCATCCGGGTGTCTGAACTGGAGTTGAACTGCTGGTCCCGGGTGAAGCAGACAGCCTCTTACCATGGGAGATTGTGGGAGGACAGCTTGTTAGCCATGCAGAAGGCTTGGTTACTGGGCATAGAGAAATGCTTGGCACTGAATGAGCTCTCAAATTTTGTGCAGCTATAAATGAACAAGCCAGAAAAGCCCAGCACCCCACTACAGTTGTGGTAAAGGGGACACTGATTTCTGAGCCCCAAAGTGCCCAAATAAAAATGTGGGACTGGATGCAACACTTTCATAAGTATACCCACCCCTGCTATCTTTACCTGCTGCTACACCTAGCAGAGGAAAGGGCTAAAGTGGGGGAAGGACCTGCTCCCAAAAGGTAACTATGCCTGTTTTGACTTAAGTATTGGTACCCTAACATCAGGGCCTAGCACTATAGGATAGTCCTCTTAGCCTCTTTATAGCATTGGGCTGGCATAAAGAGTATTGGTCATTCCATCCTTGTCACTGGAATAGGCAGTACTGACAACTGTCTACTGCCTATAAACAGAAATCTCTACAGAACAGAAGGAAACCGCATACCTCACTGCCACCTTACTGCCTCCTTCACTTGTTGTCATGTGGTCACTACCTGTGGTAGCAGTGACTAGGTCACCCCAGAGGCAGACTCCAAACATCCTCAATGTTGAGAGATGTCACTGGTGTAACTTACAACCTTACACCCAGGTTTAAGGATGGCTGTTATATACAGTGCTAACAAATAGTGGCAAGCTCTAGCAGGCATCTAAAAGGTGAAGTCCAACATTCCCTGCAGCCTTCTGCAGTATATTGAGGAGGAGCTTCAAATGATGTTAGCAAGGTCCAAGCTCTTGTCACCACTGCTGCGTGTCATTTATCGCCCGCCATTCACATTTGCCACCGCCCCATGCAAAAATGTGCACGCGCACAGCCGAAACATTGGTCCGAACAAACCAGAATAACCCCCTCTATACACCATTTGCATTGTCCCCCGCGGATGAAAGAAACATTGCAACATTGATATAGCGCAGGTCATTTACAATGCAGGAAAAATGCAGACAAACATTTCATTTTGTACAAATGCTCATAACGGTAGTCTTTACACAAGCTGCACACATGGATAAACATTACGCTTCTGTTTTTGGATGGAATGACTGTACAGGCTTGGAGTGCGCCAGTAAAATGTACAAATGACATAAAGTACTGCATAGCGCCGCCCTTGACACACATGAAGTCATGTCTCCAGCTTCTGATTGGCACATGGGCCAGTTATTCAGAGAAGAAGGATGACCATCAATAGCCATGTGTATTGATGGTGCGATCGTCATAGATGTGTGCCAATGGCTAGTCCTAGCAATATATATTAAAGAACAGAAGTATTAAAACTAAACAGGACTCCATAACTAAGCACTACAGTTGAAATGTCACAATAGTGAACACCTTCTTTACAATGCCTACAAATTTCCATGTTCATAATATACTTATACAAGTACTTATGTTACAACCCTGTTATGGGATGTGTATCCTTATACCCATACTTTTATCCTTCTTTCCGCCATATGATGCTCTGATGTAGCCGACACACCAAAGTACTTAGGGGGGAAACTGGACCAAAATGCAGCTTTGTTTCAGAGAGGTGAGAGGGAAAGCACGAGTCAGTCCGTACTGTACACTGTAAGCCACTGGATTGATTCAAGGAAATGCATCATGCAGTGACACAAATCTGGTATATGCTCTTTAGCTGTTCGTAAGCAGATTATAAAATGTGAAAGAAAATGTCATGTTACTACAGAGTCCTGTCTTGGGTCCCAATTAATGCAGAAAATGAATATTTTTCTTCCTACGGAAAGTAGGAAAAAGCCAAACAGTAAAATGGAAACAGCCATTGCCTGACAGTAATATAGGTGATTATAGTCTATTGCGGTTACTCAGCCATCTTCTTTTACTGCCTCAGACCACTGGTGAGATGAGATTAACATTTTGGGGAGGTACTGTATCTACAAATACTAAAATGCTTAAATAGCAAAGCTGTCAGGTAACATACGTAATCATTTCCTAGATTTTGATTTGTATGTTTTAAGATGACCACATTTTTAATCAATTTATTCCAAATGTATTATAATGTAGTATGTCATGGATTTATATTTTATCCATCAATGTTTTGTATTAGTTCTGCTTCTTTCCCTTCTATATGATTCCCTAAACAAGGACAAAGTGAGTCACAGGCTTCATAAAAAATGCAGGTTATGGGGCCAATTTAATTAGCTTTGTTAAGCTTTTACTTCCCGCTCCGTGATCCTCACATTCAGTAAGAAACTGGGAATCACAGGGCGCGTGAAAAAGTCTGACGTAGACGGGGCTCGTAAACTGTGTGAAATGGTTGATTTGTGTCTTTTTTTTATAAAGAGCGTAAAATAAGTGTTTTTCAAGCAATTAAAGCCTCTAATGAATTTTGAGATACATGAACTTGCCTGTAAAGTGATTGTTATTGTTAGAACTTACAGTATATGGCTATACCTGCGATCTTCTTGAGACATTTGCACAGGTAAATTTTGGGTACTTATGTAATATCTGGGCTCCCGTTTTTCTTATGAGACCGCATCCCCTCGCGGGGCTCGCCACGCTTCGGGCACGGTGGCTCGCTGCGCTCGCCACACTATATAAAATCAACTCCATGCGTAGTTGGATAGTAGGGGTATGAAAAAATGGGGTGCATTTAACATGGGAGCCCAGATAATACATAAGTACCAAATTTTGTATTGCAGATTTCTAGTCAAATAGAAAAAGTGTGTTTTATATTTAGACACTGTATTAACAAATGGGTTGCATACTTTATTAAAAGGATTGGTGTGATCAGGGCTATTTTTCAGCAGGCTCCAGCAGGAACTGAGGCCCTTATTCTAGTTCACTCTTTCTGACAAAATATTTCTTAGATGGACAAAACCATGTGCACTGCAGGTGAGGCAGGTGTTACTTGTGCAGAGATAATTAGATTTGGGTGGGGTCTTACACCTGCCTCACCTGCAGAAATAAATACCTTATATATCTTTAGGTGTGTACCCAGCCTTAGTAAGTGATCTGTAACCTTACTACCAAAATCTCTCGGATGATACAAACCCTTAACTATTTATTACTTCCATGAAATGTTCACCTCCCAGATAACACCTGAAAGCGTTCTGCCCTTATCTAGGCTGCACATGGTGACTGTAAGCCAAGCATCTCTTGCATATATGCATTGCTCCAAACACCAATGGCAGATCACCAATAACTGGGAATACAGGAATACAGTAAAACTAGTGGTTTGGCAAGACAAAGCATCCTACGGCTGACCTGTTTATATGGAACATGATACATCATTTTGAAATACTGCCCAGTCTACTACAGACCATGGGACCAGATGTTCTAAGCTTGAAAAGAAATAAAATGGAGTTATAAACCACCAGCCAATCAGCTACTAACTGTCATGTCACAGGTTGTGTTGACAGTTTGGAACGGATTTGTTGGTGGCTTATCACTCTCCATTTTGTCACATTTTAAGGCTTAGTACATCTCGCCGTATATGAAGCCAATCACCTGAGCCTTGATGGTATACTCATACTTCGGTGTGCAGTAAGGCATTCCCTCTTGTCTATAAATAGTGTATTTCAAACACACCTGTAAGTCATCCACAGACTTACATTTCATGTATTGGATAGCATAATGGGACATCATGTGACTTCTCCAGACATAATCAAAAGGTAAAACTCACTCCATTATTTAAAATGTACTATGGACTTTACTATTCATTTAAGTAAAAATATTCATGCTATTGGTAATAGGACGATATCCCCTTTCCTGGGGGATAGTTACTGATGGTTACACATATCTACATAAACAGACCGTTTCCGGAGGACTACTTTCCTGGTGCAGAAGAAATGGTCAAAAAGGAAGGTCCCAACTACATCGGAAAAGAGGGAGCTGCATTTCTTTAAGACCATTTCTAAAGGTAGATTGATTTTTGGCAGACAATACACTGGAGAGTAAAGCATACTTGTTACGTATCTAATGCTGTGACCGTCTATCATGTAATAGGAATGGCTGCTGATCTGGCACTCATTAGTACATAACATGCACTTTTTAAATACAGTAAGAAAACTGGTCCCAGGCAAACAGAGTTGCCCTAAATGTGAAAGACCGATAGACAGGAACAGGATGTCCCAGGAGAAAGTCTCATGCAAGATCATAAGAAACATTGCTGCATGCCTTCCCACATGGAATTATTTCCTTCATTTCACAGTTCGTGAGGGGATGTCCTGATCTCTGGAGATGTTGTGTCGCTGCTGATTGGGTGAATACAGAGGTCAACAACTGCATTTGTCTTATTCATGCACATTTATAGCTTTTCCCAGTTATTTGCTGCTAGCTGTCTTTCTGTAATTTAGTTCTTAACTTCATTAACTCTTCCTCTAAGCTCCTTATATGCTGCTGTAGGGCTACTTTATCTTCATGCGCCCTCTGATTTGCTTGTGACTTTGCCTCCTCTATCTTTCTCTCATACCATTTTTCCATTTGCGTAGACACTGCCTCAAAGAAATACTGAGTGATCTCCAAAGCGTGAGAGGTGTCTCTGGTCTGCGTGACAGCCTGCTCAGCGGGGGCACTGCATGACAGTGCCTGACCCTGTGCTCCAGGCATTTGGGCTCTCTGTCTAGGCTGGACATTTTTTGCACATTTCCGTGTCTGTGTCCCTCGGTCCATGAGGTTTACACTTTGTTTCTCTGCTTTTTTGGTATCAGGTAAGGTCTTTGTAGTGGGAAGGATTTTAGATGGCTTCAGTTTGGGATTGGGAAGGCTGCCAGATGGCAGAGTTGGCTGATGTCTGCAGGAAGGAGCCATACCTGTGGTTTTCTCCTTAGGTCTGACGGCTGGTGGGTCCACAGGCAGAGACTGCTGCTCTATAGCTAAGGAGAACAAATTGGGATTTTATTTTGGATAAGAACAGTTATCATTGCATGTTATCACATTATATCCATAACCCCTGTCAGGCACGCATGGAACACACACTGGACTTTTTTATTTAAATAACCTCTTAGGAAATACTTTCTACCAATGGCTACAACTGTTTTAAAAAAAAAAAACTTTACTGCTTATGTGTTATGATACTGTACATAGGGGAAGATGTATCAAATGGCTGAGAGAGGTAAAGTGAAAAGACATCAAGTACCAACCAAGCAGCTTCTAACTACCACCTTACAGGCTATGTTTGAAAAATGACAGGATCTTATTGGTTGGTAGCCAGCCCATTAGCAACTAACTGCCATGTTACAGGCTGGGATTGAAAAATGAGAGTTAGGGTTTATCACTCTCCATTTTATCACTTTTCAAGGCTTAGTACATCTGGCCCTTTATCTCTCAACACTTTAAGAGTTGATACATCTCCCCCATAAACCGCCATAGCAAAACTGACTAAGAACAAATCCATATACTGATGTATTATGCCTTTCAATCAAAGTACACTTTTAAAATGATCTGTAACACAAGCTACATCACTACTGATAAATTACATCGGTATCTTTATTATATAGGTAAAAAAAAAAGAAGCCAACCCAAATGATAATTCTGTGTGTCTGTATGTGTGTCATTTATGATACCGCTACCAACACCATTTGCACAGCATGAAGTATTCAATTACATGATAAACAATGACTACATCACGTTGGCAATGGGAGGACACCACACATCTGTACAATGCATCCCTGAATAATTGCAGTGTTAGCAGAGGTGAGGCTTGGAGCGTGTCATGACTTCTATAATGGAGATTCGATCAGTACTGATCTTTTAGTTTGGATTTCCCTCATTTTATTTGGATCATAACTCCTTTTAGAATATGTCCAGTAAGCACTTTCCCCTACTTACACTGCAGATGCTGAGTCAGGCGCCCTACTAATTGCTTGCATGAAATGATTTATCTGGCTGACTTACATGCACACACCATGAGTTCTTGAGGGGGAGGAATCTGGTTCCTTCTGCAGCTTTCCTCACAGGGAGGTGATTGTTCTGTGGTAGGACCGTCAGATAAGCTGCTCTGCCGGGTGGCGTAAGAATGCTGGGTGGAACATGGCGGCAAGACAGATGTGTCTGCACTGTTGCATTCCTTGCTGCTGCTTGGACTCTCTGAAATGGGGTGATCTGTAGAATCACAGGTTGAAGGGGATGATTTAGCCTTGAATGGTCTGGAATCTCCAGACAGTTTCAGCTCAAGGTTCTGGATTTTTAGTAAACACCAGGTCTTTAGCTCATTCACTAAGGAGACCTGAAAAGATAGACATGTAATCTATGGATTAGTGCAGTACTTTAGCAAAATATTAGAGCAATTCCCCACCTTTTCAGATATAATGAATGACCTGATTCTTCCATTGTAGACATACTGTAATTACTATTTATGGCAGCTTCAAATATGTTCCTATGCCATAAGCAAGTGGCATAATGCTCTGCATGTGGATGTGGACATAGTAGACACATAACCTGCTACACATAACACATTACCAGACACTGAAAGCACGTCCGTCAAGAGTGGAACGCTCAGGATCTCTGTCGCTGATGTAGGCCGCCGGTAGGTCCTAACATTGATGGCACAACTAGTCACCATCATCACCATGATACCAAAGATGTTACCCCAGCCCTCAGTCTCCACCAACGCAGGGAAGTACAGCCCACATTTCGAATTGGCTGTCAGGATATGTGACAGTCTATCTATAACTATAATTGATCTGGCTTTCTGTGTGTGGACATTGCACTGTTTTTTATGGATTAGATTATAAAGCGGATACACTGATTGTTATACTATTCCAAATTTGATGATGTGTGTGTGCGGGGGGGGGGGGGGGGGTTATGTGTAAATGATTTATTAAAGTTCCTCTTACAACTCTTAATTACATAATACATACTTGTTTCAACTACCCCTCTTCCCGAAAATTTCATCCACCAGTTCCCCTTAGCGCTTAAGTTGTTCTACCTTACACCTCTCCTTATAGTATCTGTCCCTAGCTTCCAAATCAGGTTCCCTATCACTGCATCTTTCCCCATGATGTATTTCCCATTCTGATTTTCCTCTACCATTACATCCCCAAATAATAATATTTGTGTTCTTTTTATTGTCCTTCTAATCCTATTCTGTACAATGAAGTTGTGTGGAGTTCTGTTTCCTAATTGTATTTTATTTAAAAATCCCTCCCGTCTGACTGGTGAGTGGCAGACACATTTTTAATTGTGCCCCATTTTAATCCAAGCATCATAAGGCAGTGGAGGCAGTTGAATACTCTGACGGCGACCTATCGGCGCTGTTCGCCATCAGCGAATTGAATAAACCCTTATGTCTTGACAAATTGTCTACGGTGTTTTAGCATTAACAGAAAAATAAAAATCCCTAGTCCATAATGCAGAGTTCTCATTTCCATGTCTCCAACAGTTGCAGATCTGGAATCATTTGTCTGATTGTCTTCCAGGCACAGTAGAAACATAATATATATGCACTCTATACAAATGGGACTGATCGCTGTGGAATACCAGACTGATGTACCTGACGTTTTTCTACTTCATTTTTCTGTACATCCGACTCCTGCTGAAGGCGGCAGAAACACTCTGCCCTCTCCACAGATATCCGCTCAATCATTAGCTTGTCCAGGACCCGCAACTGTCAAGAGTTGTGTTACAAAGCCAGTAAGACCCTATGTACTAGAGGTTTTAAGATACACAATTTACTCTGAGGTGACAGTGTTATGTATCACACCTGATGCTGGGTTTTGCTGTCCATCTGTCCTAATTTTGCATTCATCTGATCTTGCACGGTGACAATCTCTGCCTTTACTTCCTCTTTCGTGGCCTCCAACTGATTCTCAAGTTTGCTTATGAGTGGCTGGCAGCGACATCCATTGATGGGTGCCTAACAAACAAACCATGCATTTTAATAGTTGCTTATGCTGCATTGTTCTAATATAAAACAGGACTGAACTGCAGAACCTAGATTTCCTTGACACTGTTGGTAGGGTATATTTTCAATTCAGATGTTTTAACACATAGAATGACTTATACTGTATTACTACAAAGGACTACACCATCCTGAAGCAGCACAGTGGTTAGCAATATCGCATCACAGTCCTGGGAATAACAGATTAACCCTGTCTGAGCTTGTAGGTTTTTCACATGTTCACTTGGGTTCTTCCTTGCATTCAATTGTACTACAAGTCACAGCAGCTGAGCAACTGCAGATCAAGTGACTGTAAATTCCAACTGGTCTCATAATCAGCCAGTTTCATTAAATAATAATTACAGATGAGTAATCCAGTTGAAATCTTTCTTCACCATTTTCTTTGCGAATGCTTCCAAAGTCTTATGAGGCCAATCTAATCACCTATACATGCTTGGTCTAATAGTGAAAAATGGTGTTGGTTTCGTAATGGGGCACATTTTCCTGGCATGGTTTGGATACAGTCATGCCCTTAGTTCCATTAAGTAGTGACTAGCTGATATAGCAGGTTTCAACTGGGCAAAGGTTTACTGGGCAGACCACTTTACCCCTTTTTACCCCCTTAGGAGGCAAATTTAGCATAATTCCTGCTTAGTGGGTGGTTGCAGATAACTGTCACAGTTTTCAGACCACCCAGCAGGTCACATGTTCCAGGTCACCCAGTAGGTGCACAGTTTGTAAAATGTCACATTATGTCAATACTTTCCTATAAATCTAAAGACAAATCCTTACTTTGTATAAGATGTGCCAGCTCAGTCATTGGCATCCTGGAAACATGTCACTCAGAAAAGTCATCCTGCTATTTATATTTAGATTAGTATTGACCATGCATCGTGCTTTTTATATTATGTGGCAGGATTTCTTCTTAAAAGGAGCGTTGTTCCAAAGATGACAATGCCAGCAATTAAAAAACAAATATAGCCATGATAAACACTACAATTATACTATCCACGTATATTTGGCCTCTTCAATCACCAGATATGTACTCAATCAAGTATTTCTGATATACTTTGAAAAACCTTTCAGACAATGTGGCAGATGTGTTAAGCCCGGTGAAGAGTGGGCAGTATTCAATGAGGCTGATTTACACATAACAGCCAGCGGGGGGCCGAAAGCCAATCATTAGATATTAATATATTCACTGCTCCCGATCATTACTTATGCACGATCGGGACCAGTGCAAGTGGTTCCCTACCTGCATCCCCTGCTAGCTCTCCTGGGGGGCAGCTTATGCTGCCTGGGTCCCAGGGAGCCCTCCCCCCCCCCCCCCCACATACATTCTGGGGAAGGCAGGGAGACTTCCATCTCCCTGCCTGCCGCCGTCCCCCGGCTCCCTACGCCATCCGCCGCAGGGGATTAGAATCGCAGTCAGGGGCAGCGAGCCCCTGCGGCATTGAATACGATCACAGTGAGGGCTGGCAGCGAAGGCTCCAGCTCTCTGGAACACAGCGACTGTGCAGCGAATCCTAAACAGGATTCGCTGCACATGCCGAGTATTGTCATTGAATACTGCCCAGTAAGTGGAGAAAAAGAAGAAGGACATAGCGCACCAGCCAATCAACTCCCAACTGTCATATTTTTGAAACACAGTTGATTGGCTGGTGTTTTATCTCCTTCCACTTTATCTCTACTTTTTCTCTTAACCATCCTTAATACATCTGCCCCACTAATGAAGATACCCAGCAAAGCAGAAAGCATTAAGACTGCTGTTACTGTATGTACATTTACAGGGGCATACAGGGGTGCCGACAGCTCTGCTGGGCCCCAGTAAAATGAGGTTGCTTGGCCAACGAGAGGGGGCGTTGCCACGTCCATGCAAGAAAGAAAAAAACTTAGCAGGGACTGGCCGGCGGCACTCAGGGAGAGACAGAGAGGACAGGCTGCCAGTGCCTCTCTCCCCAGCTCAGCAGACAGCACTGAGAAGCATGTTTTGAGATGAGAAGAGGTTGTACTGCAGCGGTGGCCTGTCCTCTCTCTCCCACTGTCCAGCAGTGGCCTGCCCCCCCCCCTCCCCCTCTGAGCCACTGTACACATACAGAGTAACAATAGATTATAATGCATGGTCTCAGAAACGTAGAGGTACTGTATTCAGTTGCACACGGTCTGATGGCATGTCGTGGGCATAACTGGCTTACAACTCAAATGCATAATCATTCACATTGGAAGCCATACTCTTATGGAGAATCTGCACCTAGCATGCTCTGGCTACACAGTTTTTAGAGTGTCTTTTGTTTCTTTGTCTGTTTTGATGTTTTTATTTATTTATTTTTTTTGAGAAAAAAATTTTTATTGAATTTTTCAGGTCAAATTTTCAATATACACAAAAACCAGTAAAACAATGATATTGTTACATACAAATGAGTGAGTTTTGTTCTTTGGTAAAGGACTGAGTAGAGACAGAACCCGGAGGTCCTAAACATATCTCAACGTGAAAAAAGACCATAAAGATGTTCGGGATTGGGGGGGAGGAGCGGAGGGGGAGAGAAGATGGGATTGGGGAAGGAGTTGGTGGAAGGATGAGGAGAAGGGTACAGGAGGAACACAGAGAATTGTGATATGGAAGATGGGGAGTCTACGAAAACGCGGAGAAGAACTCAGTGGAGGGGTAGGGAGGAGGGAGAGAGGGGGGGGGGGCAAGGACGGGGATGCCGGCAGACCCAAAAATGTCTTATTGAAAGCGAGACAGTGAGTTAAATATGTGTCAGGGGGGCCTCAGTTTGGAAGTGGGATGTCCACGGGGACCAGGTTTTAATGAAAGTCGTAGTGGAATCGTGTAAAAATGCGGTGATCTTTTCAACTTTGTAAGTAGACCATATTGCATTTATTAAGGTTATTTTAGAGGGGGGTGTGGGATTTTTCCAGTTTTTGGCAATCAAGCACTTGGTTGCGTTGAGGATGTGATTGATTAGTTTTTGTGACGTAGGTTGGGCTAGTGGGATTGGTCTCATCAAGAGGGAGAATGAGGGGGAGGAGGGGATTTGTATGTTCAATACTGATCTAATTAAATCATGTGCCTGCTGCCAGAGGGGTTGGATGGTTAGGCAGCTCCACCAAGTGTGCAGGAAAGATCCTTCTTGGCCGCAAGATCTCCAACACTGGGGAGAGGAGGATGGGTAAATAGAGTGCAATTTGGTTGGGACCAAATACCAGCGGAAGTAGACTTTATATGCGTTCTCTTTAATTCGTGTTGAGATAGAACTCTTTGCTGTAGCTAATCTGATATTGGCCCACGTATTTAGGGTAAGCTCCTCTCCCAGGTCAGATTCCCAAGCAGTTTCGTGTTTTTCTTTTTGCGGTTGGTTAAAAGATATGAGTATCTGATAGATGGATGAAATGAGTTTTTTCGTGTTTTGGGACTGTCTGCAGAGGGATTCGAGGGGCGATCTTTTTAAGGAGGGAGGAGCTTGGGGAAGAGAATTGCAGAAGTGGCGCAGCTGAAGATATTGATAGAAAATAGAGTGGGGTAAAGAGAATCTGGATCGGAGGGAATCGAAATCAGGAAACAGTTGTGTTGGGGCGATGTCCAAGGGGAATAGAATGTTATGTTTCGTCCAGTATTTGAATGTGTCTTTAGCCGTCCCTGGTGGAAAAGCTGGGTTGTTCCAAAGTGGCGTTAATGATGGATGATGGGAGCTCAGTTTGTAGAGTTTAGTGGAAAGATCCCAGATGTTAATAGTGTGACGGGTAGTAGGTAGAAGGGTAGTTAGAGCGGGGCGGGAGGTGGGCGGAATCCATAGCAAGGAGTATAGTGAGTAGTGTGCGATGAAGGAGGCTTCAATGTATGTCCAGATTCTCTGAGAGGGGGGAGCATGCCACAGGATTGAGGGTGCAATATGGACAGCTCTGTAGTATTTAAGAATATCTGGCAGTCCGAGACCACCTGTAGTGTGGGATTTTTGTTAAACGCGTAATTTGACTCTGGGTTTTTTCCCCGCCCAAACAAAAGTGCCTATGTCCCTTTGGAGGTGCTTTAGAACCTTGACTGGGATATGTATGGGGAGGGTTTGCCTGAGGTATAGAAGACGGGGTAGAATCATCATTTTGATCGCTGCCATCCGACCCGTCCAGGAAATGTATTGTGAGTTCCAGGCAGAGAGGTCTGATCTTATGGAAGCTAATAGTCTAGGAAAATTAGCCGAGTAAAGGTCTTTGTACGATCTAGTCAGGTAAATTCCGAGATATTTGATTTTATCTGTCTGCCAACGGAGTGAGAATTTTGCTTGAAGGATGGAAAGGTCGGATGGGGCGATGTTTGATGTTTTTATTTTAATGTATGAAAATCTTTAAATTTAAGGTTTTTACATTCGGTGAGATTTAGGGTAATGGCCAATTTTGACTATCAGATTTTGGCCAACTGCACTTAAGATTTACATATACAGTATTGTTTTGCACCTTCATAAAGGGGTCAGGGAGTCCCGAAACGTTGGTTGTTTCCATGCATTTTATTTGAATACAGAATTGGTTGAAAAAACTGCTTGGTCCCTGAGTTCCGCTACCCCGACTACACGCTGCATTAAATCTTTCAGAAGGCACCTGATACAGGAAGGGTGAGTGCCGATCTGAACTGTAGCTACAGTATATATACATATACACACACATATATACACTCAAATACATATTTATATATATGTCAAGTATCCGTGTGTCTCCAAAACACTGCCAACTGTTGGCACTGAGTGAAACTACATCTTTCTCTCTCACACATGCACAAACACAGAGGCAATCACAAGATAGCAGACTAGCTACCTGTTGAATGCAGATTCCTTGTCGGGTGCCCTCCAATAGGCGAAACCAAAAACCTCAGCTCCGCCTTTGCATAAACAACAGAAGCAGTGGCACTCCAGATGCATTCAACTATTTAACTGAAACATCGTAGCAGATGACGTTTGAACGCTTTATTTGGAGCTTTTTTTAAGTCATAGGCTATGGCATGAAAATAGCACAGAATAAAGCGCTGAAACGTCGTATACCACGTTGTCCTAGTTATATGGGGTGCCGCTGCTTCTGTTGTGTATATGTATGTATATATATATATATATATATATATGCAACTAGTGACTTAGATGCAGGATAACATGCACTTGGTACAGAATATAGTAAGCGGTACTCTTTACCTAGAACGGCGCCAGCGATTGAAATCGCGGGCGTCGGGGGTAAAAATCGCGGTGATCGCGGTCATCGCGGGCATCGCGGGCAAATCGGGATGGCCGCGATGCCCACGATGACCGCGATTTTCCCATAGGGAACAATGTTAAAACGGCTGATTGACCGCGATTTTACTGTTAAATGCCTCAATGGACCCGATTTGGGGCCAAATAGGCCAAATTAACCCTTAAATGTCCCCCCAAATGTTTAACGCCACCCCACGATCCACGCCAACCCGAAGCGTGGCGAGCGGCGGCGGTACGCGTCCTCCGACCTTTTCATGCCCTACTATCCACTAGGGCGTGGTGTGAGAATATAATAGTGTGGCGAGCGCAGCGAGCCACCGAGCCCGAAGCGTTGCGAGCGCAGCGCGCCCCGCGAGGGGACGTGGATACCTTCACAGGTAGACGCGTCCCCTCGCGGGCTTCACAGGTGTCCGTGGCGAGGTGGACACCTGTGAAGCCCGCGAGGGGACGCGTCTACCTGTGAAGGTATCCGCGTCCCCTCGCGGGGCTCGCTGCGCTCGCCACGCTTCGGGCTCGGTGGCTCGCTGCGCTCGCCACACTATTATATTCTCACACCACGCCCTAGTGGATAGTAGGGCATGAAAAGGTCGGAGGACGCGTACCGCCGCCCCTCGCGGGCTCGCTGCGCTCGCCACGCTTCGGGTTGGCGTGGATCGTGGGGTGGCGTTAAAAATTTGGGGGGACATTTAAGGGTTAATGGGCTCTGTGGCCCATTTAACATTGATTCCTATGGCCAAATCGGGTGGATTGAGCCATTTAACAGTAAAATCGGGTCCATCGCGCCTTTTAACATTGATTCCTATGGGAAATTGGGAGCATCGCGTCGCGGGCATCGCGGGTACATTTATGGACGGCCGCGACGCGACCGACACGATTTCAAAGTTTAACATTGGTTTCAATGGGAAATCGCGGGCATCGCGTCGGTCGCGTCGCGGCCATACATAAATGTACCCGCGATGCCCGCGACGGGCGCCCTTCTAGGTAAAGAGTACCTAGTAAGCTTTATAAAAATGATACAGCAAGACTGAAAGAAGTGGAATATCTGGATGATCATTTGATTACTTTTAATCTAAAATACTGTGTTACTGTCTTCCCTTCCTCGTCTCTAATTTCTATTATAGTGTTGTTGAGACGCTCTGGTCTAGCCAGGCCTGCTAAGAATTTCCCGGGCCTGTCCCCCTCGGCATATCTCCTATGCCTGGTAAATAACTCTTTGTACATCGCCTTATCTGTTAGGCTTTTACGCCAGTCCTCCTGGGCTTTCTCCCAGGCTACTTTGTCCGCATAATCTTTAGTCTGCCTGTATTGTAATTCCAAATTTTCGCATCTTGATTCAAGTTGGGCCTCTCTCTCCTTATGACTCTTTTTTGTTTTTACTATTTCTTTTATAAGTGTACCCCTTAAGTTAGCTTTAAAAGAATCCCAAATCATGTCTACCGATGCAGAACCCTGATTGTTCTCAAAAAACTCCTGCCATTGGGGCTCCAAGGATTCACCAACCTTTAAATAAGTTAGCCAAAAGGGATTTACCTTCCAAAAGGAGTATCCCCTCAGATCACCCGTGTCTATCACCACCTCCAACGGGGAATGATCTGAGATTCCTCTAGTCAAGTATTTAACACTCAAAACACGAGGCGCCCAATCCCTTGTGGCTAACGCTAAGTCAATTCTCGAAAAAGAGGAGTGTGTCCGGGAGAAACACGAGAATTTACGTTCTTTAGGGTGCCTTATTCTCCAGATGTCCTCTAATCCCAGTTCCCTAATCAATATGGAAAAACCGTTACTCTGTTTGTTACCTGATTGTTTTGCTGAACTTTCCCTATCCAGTGCTGGGTCTAGGATATTATTAAAGTCCCCCATAGCTAGGACAGGAGTATTAGGGTATGTAGACATAAATTCAGCCATTTTTTTAAGAATTTCATAATTGAAGGGAGGTGGTATGTACACTGAAATAAGTAGGTATTCTATAGACCCCAGCTTGCATTTCATAAATATGAATCTCCCTCCCGGGTCTGTTATTGTAACGCTGGGGGAAAAGGGGACACCCCTCCGAATTAGTATTGAAACTCCTCTTGAGGTATTGGTAAAAGAAGAGTGGAATGCCCACCCTATCCAATTTTTTTTTAGGGCTAAAACCTTATTTCCTATCAAGTGTGTCTCTTGCAAACAAATGATATCTGCGGCGTATTTCCGAATCTGGCGTAGCACCAGGGACCTTTTGATTTTGTTATTGAGTCCTCTCACGTTCCACGTGAGAAAACTATATTTCACGGACGCCATAATTTTCGGAGTATCATCAAATTGCTGTAGTGGAACCTGAGTAGACTATTTTCTAGATGACCTAGGATCCCAACCCTCCCCTCCCCCCACCCTGCATGCCTCCCCCTTCTCTTTTCCATGACATGCCTAACTCCCATCCCCCCCCAACCCCGAAAAAAAGAAAACAGGAAACGAACCCTCTCAGGGACAATTTATCTAATGGCTACAAGCTGGGAGGTCTCCCCCGCTCCCCACTCCCCACCTACAGCATACATCCCCCAGAAAAGTGAACCCCTTCCACAAATTCGCTAATTCTTTTGGCGAAGGCCACCCTTGATTCTTTGTAGGACGGAGGTAAACCCCCCCCATAATCAAGTATCTTATGTATCGTGTGGTTCCGGCCCCATAAGTGACCATTTCCCCTAACATCCCCCCTCCTCGTCATCCCCTCGCCTCCCAAAGAAGAGAGAAAAAAAAAAAAAAAAAAAAAAAAAAAGGACACAAAACCCCATATAGTACAGTGTCTACCGTATGTGATCCAGGCCAAAACCAGGGGGGGCCATATACAATCTCCAACATATAATACTCTATGCATGGCCATCATTCTGTTATGACAGCCACCTTTTCCTATTAAACAAAATACCCTGTAAAACAGTGCATTTAGATACAGTGACTACCATATATAATCCAGAGTTCTAATAATAATAAAGTGCCCTATAAGTGGCCTATGCAATAATGTGACATAATACATTTATATATAACATTTTCAATCTAACTCGTTCAATCGTTACCCCAACTCGTTCACAAATTCTGTGTTACTCTTTCAGTGTATAGAAAAGGAAAGGAACAAAAGACCTTGGATGTGAAAGCCCAAACCCACCCACTTTCCTAAATGAGCCATACCTACCCATGGAGTAATACATGTGGTTGTGTCATTTTGAGTATAATCGGACATAAGTAAGGTCAACTATATAAACCAATCCCGTCCCCTTTCAAAATGAGACATTCAATACATCCCCTCTAAATAGACCACCACATCATATTGTAGCATTGTAACATGTCAACAAAAAATATTCAGCCTCATTACACTCCTATTCACATATTAGCAGGGTGCCCCAAGTTCTTTAGGGAGGAAAAAAAAAAAAAAAAAAAAAAAAAAAAAAAAAAGGACACAAAACCCCATATAGTACAGTGTCTACCGTATGTGATCCAGGCCAAAACCAGGGGGGGCCATATACAATCTCCAACATATAATACTCTATGCATGGCCATCATTCTGTTATGACAGCCACCTTTTCCTATTAAACAAAATACCCTGTAAAACAGTGCATTTAGATACAGTGACTACCATATATAATCCAGAGTTCTAATAATAATAAAGTGCCCTATAAGTGGCCTATGCAATAATGTGACATAATACATTTATATATAACATTTTCAATCTAACTCGTTCAATCGTTACCCCAACTCGTTCACAAATTCTGTGTTACTCTTTCAGTGTATAGAAAAGGAAAGGAACAAAAGACCTTGGATGTGAAAGCCCAAACCCACCCACTTTCCTAAATGAGCCATACCTACCCATGGAGTAATACATGTGATTGTGTCATTTTGAGTATAATCGGACATAAGTAAGGTCAACTATATAAACCAATCCCGTCCCCTTTCAAAATGAGACATTCAATACATCCCCTCTAAATAGACCACCACATCATATTGTAGCATTGTAACATGTCAACAAAAAATATTCAGCCTCATTACACTCCTATTCACATATTAGCAGGGTGCCCCAAGTTCTTTAGGGAGGAAAAAAAAAAAAAGGGACTTCTCCTTTCTTTCTTTTCTCTTTTAGCTGGAGTCCATCATGCGCTTGCCCGGAAATTTAAAATCTAGCCATGCTGCTGCTTCCTTCGGGGACAGAAAGATGCTTGTATTTCCATCATAAATCACACGGAGCTTGGCAGGAAAAAGGACCGCGTATGGTAGTTCCAGCTCTCTCAACCGCTTCTTTACTTCGTGGTATTGGGCCCTCTCCCTCTGAACACTTATGGCATAGTCAGGGAACACCAAAACCCTGTTATTATCCCATTTCAGGGGCCCTTTCAGCCTGGTTAGCCTCAGAATAGTGTCCCGGTCAGAATAGTGTAACAACTTTGCTATTAGCGTGCGGGCTGCCACCCCTGGTGGGGGTGCTTTCATTGGGACCCGGTGGGCTCTTTCTATTGAAAAAAATTTAGAGAAGGCTTCCTGACCGTATTCCTTTATCAACCAGTTTTCCAAAAAAAGTTCCGGGCTAGAGCCTTCTACCCTCTCTGGTAGGCCCACAAATCTTAAATTGCATCTCCGGCTACGCCCTTCCATGTCGGCCAGTTTGGTGTTAATGGATTTCAACTGAGCTGCCATACTTTCCATCTTTCCCACAATGGGGTTAAACTTATCTTCTAAGGTTGAAGTGCGAGTTTCCACCTCCTTTACACGTTCTTTAACTCTCTCCACTGACTGTTTGATCACATCTAGATCATCTTGGACCTTTTCGATCTTGTTAGCTAATCGGCCCTCACTGGCCGCAAGCGCGTCCAGCACTTTTTGAATCGAAGAGCTGCTTTGCTCTGGCTCCGGTGGAGTTACTGGAGGGGAAGCTCCTTCCTTATTATGGGAAGTTGGGGTGCCGGGCTGCCTTGCATATTTTGCCAGCTTTGCTGCCGTTGCGTTCTGGGTTTTCCCCATCACGGAATCACTTGGGGGAGGAGGGAAAGACGCGGTAGCGGGGATTAACCAAAAAAAGGAAAAAAAGGTAAAATGAGGTATAGTCTCTTGGGGGGCGCCTGCTGGCCTGCGTATCTCAGGTTCCAAGCAAACCTGTACTGTCGTCTTAAGCGAGGATTAAGGGTAGGGTATACTCAGGACAGCCTCCTGTAGATCCGCTGACCCTCTATCCACAATGCCACCTCCTATAATCTCAGGTGGCCTGCACCCTGCTTCCAGTTGGCGCTTAGTGACGTCTGCCGTCAGCGTTTCCTCCTTCACTCGTTGCGGCAGGCAAGCCCCTATCCCGCCAAGGCCACGACCGCCCGGCGCCTCCACGCCACCGCCGCCTCTCTCCACACACGCCTCCACTGCCGGCCCGGCTCGCGAGCCCCCACGTCCGTACCCGCTGAGTCTCGCGAGTTCTCCCGGGGCTCCGTCCTTCAGGCTCCCAGCGCCCAATCCAACCCAGCTGGGGGAAAACAAAGAGAGGAAGCCGGCCGCCAGTAGATGAGGTACCGCGGGTATACGTAGCAAATGAAGGGGGGGTAGCAAACCTTCTTATACCCGCATAGGTTCACTTCTCCGGGGGAGCAACGGATCCTTAGAGCCTCATGGAGCGGGGGAGACCAGCGACCTGTGTCTCACTCCCTACCCTCCGTAGCCACGCCCCCCCCCCCCATCGCGTCGCGGGCATCGCGGGTACATTTATGGACGGCCGCGACGCGACCGACACGATTTCAAAGTTTAACATTGGTTTCAATGGGAAATCGCGGGCATCGCGTCGGTCGCGTCGCGGCCATACATAAATGTACCCGCGATGCCCGCGACGGGCGCCCTTCTAGGTAAAGAGTACCTAGTAAGCTTTATAAAAATGATACAGCAAGACTGAAAGAAGTGGAATATCTGGATGATCATTTGATTACTTTTAAACATAACAAAAGCCACCCCAGGTATAATTATCGGACAGACTAAGGGGCCGACTCAGAACCATTCGTACAGGTCCGAATTCATCCCCTTCCCCGATCTTTGGGGTCTGTGTATGCACAAACCCCGGGAGTGAATGGCTTTGGTGAGTTTCACACTCGCCGAGATGTTGGCTCCAGGGAGGGAGGGCCGGGGGTGGCAGGATGCAGCAGTAGAGGAACCCCAGTATTTTATGTGCATCCCCATTAAAATGATGGGTGTTCCCCTGGGAACGCAGGCGTGTTGATGCCTGCTTGGAGGCGGGCAACAGTCATCAGTGCCTGCCCCCTCTTTGTCCATCTAAGTATAGACTTCCTTTTATCCACGAAGCGAGGAAAGGTCGTTGGATGGTCAGCAATAAATAAATGAATGATAATGAATGATTATAACCATCTATAAGCACTTGGGGCTACTGTAGAGCAGGATGTACAGATGTGTACTGACACACCTAGCCTCATTGCGCAATGTGATGCGAGACGCCAGGGCTGGCGAGCGAGTGGTAGCCAATCAGTTACAGCATGTTCATGGGATGTGCAACTAGACACATTTCCACCTGTCAGAAGCTGGGATCTATTGTGGTTGGCTGAGGGCTGGTGCAACAATATGCAGTGATGGTGATGACAGCACTAGCCCGACACTTCTGCGGCATATTCACCGCTGTAGCTGATAGCACGTAAATAAGTAGTGTGGCCACTGTATAAAAAGCCATGGCCATCTATTCCCATTAATATCATTCTATTTGGACTGGAACAGGAGAGAAAATTCCCATTTAATTTGTTAAAAGGGAAAATAATCAACGTTAATTATTACTTTTAATTATATGTTTAGGTATATTGTTGTTCGTAGATGCAACTAGTAAGTTTATAAATACCACTGTGAGAACACTAATAATAGTGTACAGTATATGACATTTCACTACATTATTAGATTGGGGAACATTGCAGTAACACAGAAGGATCTGCGTAATTCTTGCTTAAATTCAAGGGCAAATGTGTCTAATCCCACACGAGTGCTGTTTTCTTTTGTAGAGAATTATATAAAACAAGTTATACAATATAGTAGCCCTCATTTAAATCAAGTGTGTGTGTATGTTTAGATATATAAGCAATTAACTGTACTCATGTGTGGCGCTTTATTCCTAACATATAACATCAGAAGAAGGAGAATTGGTAGCCTTTTCACTGAGCCCTATGGATAAGTCCTGCTGCATACACATACAGAGAGATTGCCGGAGTTTATTTCAGGCTGCTCCTTGTGCATCATCCAACACCTCTGTGAAACGCTACCTGCATGACCTTTCCATCCTTCCCCCTGTATAAAGTGTAAAGCTGGTACGCCCTGGCCTCGTGCGGAATGAAAGGTGGCGACGTGCCTCTGTGTTTGCTCCTTCTCCTGTGATTATGACCGGCTTGTTGACCACTGAAAGGTTGCTGATCTGCAGGCGAAGTGGGGTCTGAAAGCGCCAAAATCTAAAAAGGAAAATGAAACATGCATTATACTTTGTGGAGTCAATTGCCAAAGACAAAAAGAACATAAATTACAAATCACTTACAAAAGTTCAAAATGTTTTGCCAACAATACTTACGTTTCATTACATCCGTCCTACTATACTCTTCGCCACCAGTGACGTTGTCTTGTGGTGTCCCACAGGGTTCTATACTATCTCCCATGCTTTTTGCAGTATACATGCTGCACTGGGTGACATAATCAGACATCATGGCCTGGTCTATCACTGCTATGCAGATGATACCCAACTGTACTTGTCCTTTGCTCCAGGCTCTGATAACACAATAACAACATTAAATGGCTGCCTAGCTGAGCTCCAGGAGTGGATGAGTGCCAGTTGGCTGAGACTGAACCCAGATAAAGCAAAGGTCCTGATTATAAATCACAGGACAAGATGGCAGCATAGCCGACTGACAGGTCTTACGTGGGGGGGGGGGGGACCTGTGTAGAATCTTCTTGGTGTTGTCCTGGATAATGGCCTGACACTTGAACATCAGGTGTCATCCACAATCAAATCCTCAATCTTTCATCTGAGAAACATAGCCAGAATCAAGCACTTAATTCCCTCAGAAGACCTGCCTAAAGTCATACATGCATTTATATCATCACGACTAGACTACTGCAATGCTCTCTACCTGGGTCTCCCAGCAAAATAATTGCACCGCTTGCAGCTGGTACAAAATGCAGCCGCCAGACTATTAACTAACCAGCCCCGCTCCTGCCACATAACTCCCATTCTCTACTCCCTTCACTGGCTACCTGTAAAATGGGAAATAATTTTCAAGATTGGCTTACTCACTTTCAAGGCCCTACATGACCAGGGCCCAAGGTACCTGCAGCAGCTGCTGATCCCTTACTGTCCTACTCTATTACTACGGTCCGCTGAAGGAGGACTACTAACAGTACCCAGAATCTCCCTGAATTTATCTGGGGGTCGACATACTTATTAACTCAAGCATTTTACTGATATCTACTGTTAAGCTTGTTTTGTATTTTGAGCTGTAAAGACAATGGTAAAGCACTATGAGTCCTATTGGGAGAAAAGTGCTATATAAATATTATTATTATTATTATTAGAATTCCTGTGATGGCACAATCATAAAATCTGCTTTGCTATAACTTATTATTCCTTTCACTTAACCCATTACCCCTTTTCATTCTGTCAGTATACTGTACTACCTTTGCTTATTGGTTGGCTACTATCAGAGCCGTAACTACCGAGGAAGCAGGGGGGTTAAGCTCCTAGGGGGGCCAAGCAGTTTTTCATGGCCTGCAGCTCCCCTTGCACCCAGTCGATGTCTTCACCAAAACTCCCCGCCGGAGAGAGAGGACACTGCCACAGCACCCTCTCCCTGCTCCTGCAAGTTGCAGGCACTGGAGATGTAGCAGCACCCCCCACCGCACATGAACATACTGAGGCAAAGTCTGCTCCAGCCTGGTCGACTCCCATCATTGCGAATATTTAGCAGGCAGGGCCTAATGCTGCATGTGCCTGTCCCCACCTGAGACTTGTGTGGCTCAGTGCTCAGACTCAGAGGGGCAGATTTATTACGCTCGGTGAAGTGATAAAGTGTCTGTTTTTGATCACCGACCAATCAGCTCCTAACTGTGAAGTTACAGGCTTGCAATGAGGTAGTGTTCGCTCCCCTCTCTCTCTCTCTCTCTCTCTCTCTCTCTCTCTGTCTTCTCTCTCCCTTCTCCCTCCTCCCTCTCTTTCTCTCTCTGGACTATTAAAGTTGGTAGTAAGTACTGTATTCCATCTATCCTGTCATCAGGAATTGTGTTCTGTTTGGGTAATTTGTAAGGTATTCCAGCACAAGCAATGGTGTTTCTTAATCATGACCCCTATTGTGTGTGTGTGTTTATGCTCTATCTTACATAACATATTGACCGGGATGTAATGAGAGATGATTTTGGTCCACTTTAGTGAAATGTCAGATTTTTCAGCAAAAGTCACACATTTTTGCATTTCCAGCAATGTACATTCATTCAGTCTGATGTTTTTGGCTCCAAATAAGAGTGGCTGGTAAGAAGTCAGAGGTTCTGCCCATGTGAAGCATACAACTAGGCTGATGTAATGGAGTACGAGGAAGAAAGTCAGACACAAAACAGCTCTGTCAAGACGGACATAATTAGAGCTGTCTTTTCTGGGTGCATCGTATTCGGCAATGTTCAAAATAAATTCCAAGTACATAATTACAACACATTTACAACAAATATTAATGTTACAATTATTTTTAACTTTAAAATTAGACAAAAATTATTGTGCTCTTGTAGCTCATGTACTCAACATGTAATTTTTGCACTTTTTCCTAGCAAAATGTGTATTTTCACAAAGGAATGCAATCGGATGATTAAAATATGATATACGACATGCCGATATTCTGTATGTAAATGAGACTAGCTACATACAAAATGGTTTTCTACAGTGTTTTCTTGCCAATAATTTTGTTTGCACACACAGTTGCAAGCACACACATACACAGCCTACAGGCATATACTTTTAAAAATTGTAATTACTGATTAAAAAGAATTGTAACATTTATTACTTGTTGTAAATGTGCTATAATTGTGTACTTGGAAATGTTTTGGTGCTGGGGACGGTGATGAGATTATTATGTCACAAACCCAGGAGCAACAGCAGTACCTTCTCAGAGAGAAGGAAATGAGGGACATGTGATGAGATAAGCTGGTGATGCCATGTACCACCAGTAGTTCCGCTTCTGGCTAAGAACTGATATTGTAAATTATTTAGTAGTAGTGAGAGATGATTATGATGTTTATAATATTGATACAGCAGATTCCAAAGGAACTATGTGTAGGTAGACAGAAGTCTAGTACCTTTTCTTTAATCTTCCCCCTCTTTCCTTTCCTCTGTTTATACCCTGCAGCAGCAGGCCGCTGTTCATCCTTGCTATCTCCTTGCTTAAAAGCAGCCTGTTCACTACTGTGGGTGTCATCGGCTGCTGAAATGCTGCCCTGGAATGACAAGAAGGATGGTTTTAATGGAGTATGTCAAACAGTAAAAATATTTTATCAAATTAAATTTAATTTTATGTTTACTATAATTCCATTACATATTTTAAACTACAAGAGATGGCAAAATACAACTTTCAAGCTTTCATGCCATTTCCAGATTATAAAAAATCTCTTATCAATCAAATTGTTTTAAACATACTGGAAAAAGAACATACCCATTTCCTTAATATGTAATATACTGTAGGACACCAAAAGGACTTTTCAACCACCATGTCCGGTCCTGTGTATTCTGCCATATATTGCTTACATTAACTATATGAACCAAAATATACTGCAACAATAATAACATATAGACACAGACAACATCGCTGGTGTTTAAACATAATGTTACATTTATTGACCATTTCATAACAAAATTGGTGGTGGCATTAAAGAATGCACATGCCAAGCACAATCAACCACACAAATGAAACATTGATGTGCAACTCACCCAAGGACAGAACCCACCCATGCAGGAGGTGTAGACATTTCTTGGTCAGAGCAAGTGGCCTACTACAGATCACATGATGAGAAGGAGAGCGAATCCACTAAACCTTAATACACTGGCAAACCTCAAAGTATTTTTTCTTTACCGCCACACACAACTACAGTAGTATGGGCGGAAGCGTGAATCAGAGCAAAGAGGCAGTTAAACTGCGTAGCAGCAATTAAGAATCCAATCTTAACTAAAAACATCACCAGCACATTAAAGTGGCACTGCACAGGAAAAAAAAAAGGTTTATTGTAGAACCTTCAGTTTCATATCTTCATAGAACATGAGATGTGACTATTAATGGTGCCCATACATTTGTGTGATCAGATGTGATGAGACATCGTATCTTATGGTGCCCAAGTGCTTTTTTTCCAGCACCCAATGTCACATGCTACAGGGTTGGTGGCAGGAGACGGCGTAGTGGAGAGGGCGACAGAAGGGCTGGCATGCAGTGGTCCTCAGTGGTGGCCGACAGAATTTGAAAAAACATTTCAAAACACTGGGCTGGGATGAGAGAGCTCTCAGCCAATCAGAGGCCTCACATTCAGGTGGCGGCTGATTGGCTGAGGGAGTTTTCTCTCAGCCAAGCAGAAGGCCACCCAGTCTTTTAAAATGTTGTTTCAAATGCTGCCACCCACCGCTGACTACTGCCTCACGCAGCCCTCCTGCCGCCCACTCCACTACACCGCCGCCAGAGCTCTTGCTCGACTACACCACTGCCCGCCGATCGCATTGCGAGTGATCACATGTTGTTTAAAACCACATGTGATCGCTCATGCAATTCTATAAATATTATGTGCAGCACATAATATCTATCGACGAAATATTTGAGTGGCGGGCCCGAGCATCGCGTCACATGGCAATAAAATGTGCTTACAATCATGCAATTTATCGAACAGATGTGGTTGAAATCTAATGATTGTATACAATATCTCATATGTGTATGGCAGGGCTGGGCAACACCGGCCCTCCAGATGTTAATGAACTACACATCCCAGGATGCTTTGCATTAGTTATGCTATGTGGCCATGCTGAAACTGATGCAAGGCATGCTGGGATGTGTAGTTCATCAACATCTGGAGGGCCGGTGTTGCCCAGCCCTGGTGTATGGGATACATAAGGGTCAAAGAAGATTAGATTAAAATGCATACTTTACTGTCTGCAATGTCTTCTCTTGGCACTGACTGAGTTCTTCTCTCCTCTTTAAGCTTTTCCCGTTTCTTCCTCAAGCTTCTCCCACGACTAAAACGCAAAATCTGCAGAAATATATATATATATATATAGGGTGTAGGGAAGAAACGCACACTCCTAGTAGAGGTATCAATCAGGGTGCCAGGACGATAAATCAATATTGTATATCAATCCCCAGATAGAACAGTCCAATCTAGAGACAGACAGGTCCAGCACACCTCAGCATGTCACATGCAGTAAAATCATTTAATGAAGCAAATAAGCAGTACAGGGTTTCATTATACTTAGCATCCGTGGCAGTAGCTGAAGACAGCAGTATAATTTTATATCCACAGGCATAGCCCTGTGGATATAAAATTATACTGCTGTCTTCAGCTACTGCCACGGATGCTAAGTATAATGAAACCCTGTACTGCTTATTTGCTTCATTAAATGATTTTACTGCATGTGACATGCTGAGGTGTGCTGGACCATATATATATATATATATATATATATATATATATATATATATATATATATATATATATACCCTCATATACTTTAAATATGCACATTGTCTTCAAGTTTCACCAGTCACAGCAGTGGCAGACATAGTGCAAAGGGATTCATAATACCTTTGTGTACAACCATATTATCACATGATGATGCCAGACCACTATCATGAAGCAGTCACACAGCCTATACAGCTGTCTAACTTTCTCTATCTATGAATAGCTAAGGTGGTAAGACATCACCATCCAATAATAAATCACCATAGAATACAGACTGTGGGCCAGATCCAATTTTCCTTGGTAATTAATGACTAATTGGACTTCCAGGGCTATTCAATTACAGCCCATGATAAGCCACTTACCATGGCTTTCTGTTCGAGCCTGAGGGAGGCTCAAACAGAATTTTTTGGGGGGCTTAACTGGTTCTTATCACAGCTGTGGACAACTTGTTTGATTTGCTTTCATTCCAAATCCACTGCCATTTTAAAGTACTCATGGGAAATAAACAGCTGCATGGAGCAGCCTCTACTTTCATGATGTACAATACAGTGAAATAATCATTTGTGGAGGACAAGATAAAGGTACAAAATCTTCAATTATGCATGGTGAGGGGGATGATTGTAGTGTACATGATAACATCCTATAAAACCTGAGCAGATACCTACAGGAAGCGGTATGCATTTGCAAGTACAGAAATCTGTAAAAGAAGGTAGGGGTGACCATTGGTGCAGCTACTATCGATGGTTACCATTGATGGTAATATGAGAAGTGACCATCAATGGTTACCAGAAATTTATGACCATCAATGGTTTCACGGCCTGATGGTCATCCCTGATCTTTTATTGACTGGCCCATTGGCCAATCACAAACCAATAGGGGAATGGGTGTTAGCTTTGAGGGTTTTGGGGCTGAGCTATGCTTCATGTTCCATCTCCTTGTAAATGAGAACATTCAGTTATGCTATGCCATCGATGGGAGGAATACATCTGGTTCTCCCCCATCAATGGCAAAACCATTTAACATCAGCCATAAACCAGCGATGGCCATCCCTACAAGAAAGTAAATCTTGTTCCAGAATTGCCCACTAGGTACAGATTTTTGCCATTATAATGGAGCTCTCAGTGATGCCATGAATACTGTACCTGTGGTGCCTTAGTGAGAAGTAGAGCAACATCTGAATTATTATGGTGCCTTGCAGTGTCCAGAGCAATCTGACCAGCCTAAACACAAAATACAATATAGAAGTTGTTTAACTAACAGAACATTTAAAAAGCCTATTAATGAGGTACTGAATAAAAAACATTTTAATTATTTTTGTAGGCATGTGATTTGACCTGGCATGTGGGACTACCTTGCCCTGTGCTGGCGGCCCCCCACGTACTAGCGCTTGAACTCTTACTGAATTAGGCCCAATGGGTTTTCATTAAAATGCATCTTAAATCACTGTGTGAATTAAACACACAAGCACACCTTGCTGTTTAAAATGATATGCAGCAAGCCTACATTCTATGTGCGACAGCAGCTCTATCTGCATTCAAAATGCTGTGCTACATTGATTTTCCTGGAATACACATAGCATTTTGTATACAGATACAGGCACAGTCACACACAGACAGAATATAAGCATAACATATATAATTTTAATCAGCAAGTTCTGCTTGTGAGTCTTAGGGCCTGATTCAGAGATGCACGCAAAGTCGATGTTCTACATGAACTAAGCTATTATTATCAGACCGCTCACGTGCTACATTTGTATTGGACATGCGGCAAAGTGATGTGGCATACACACACAATAATGATGCCCCCAAAAAGAGATTGACAGGAAGTGATGGTTTGGGGGTGTTAACGTGGTGTTTTTATGGAGAGTATCCGACGTCAGCTGTGAGTCCTAGCGTACAAAAACATGGCACTGCTACAGCCAGCAGCAGTAGAGGTGCGTATGCAATTGTGAATGAGGAGCCTAATTCAACATGAGTTGAAATTGAGCATACACACTTAGCAATATTATAAAGGAAGTTCAGTCTTAAGGGCACGGATGAAATGCGTTGAGGGGACTCTACCATTTGTGACAGATGACTGCCTGGGCTGATGCTTTCTGAAGCATACACCAGATAAGCAAACTTCTTTTTTAATTCAAACATTGTACCATCGGTGATAAACACCTGGGAGAAAAGTGGGGAGTATTCAAAGTGTTCCTGATAAGCCAGAGAAACCTTATACTTGAAGAGTGGTTGGACACCACTGATAACGGTACTCCTTTAAGTGTTGGGGTGCCCTCTTGCCAAACTATTAACATACTGCACTAAACGGCACCCATCTCGTTCCTTTTTCTAGATTTACATTTACGAGGTTTCCAAGGACAGAAACCTGCCGGAGAGGAGCTGCCGCCCTGAATAACAGGGATTGTGCTTACGCTAAGAACACAGAACTGTGTATATTGGACTTTATAGATCAGCAGGGGACTTGTTAGCACTAATACCACCCTATTCTCTCTATCTATCTATCTATCTATCTATCTATATATATATATATATATATCATTTAAATTAGCATAGTGTGTATGGGACTTATATAAACAACCAATCAGCTCCTGTCTGACATTTTTCAAACACAGTCTTTGACATGGCAGGTAGGAGCTGATTGGCTGGCTGTTTATCACGCTTAGTGCAACTGGCCCTAGATGAGATTGCATACATAAATATTAATATACAATACAAAAAGCCATGACAATTGGCAATTAGGCTTTATTATTAAATTTGTTGTTTATATACTGTATAGTTCTATACTCAGGGCAAAATTTACTAAGTGGGTTTGGTTTCATTCATTTAAAACCAGACGGTAACCACCATTGGTTTTGTTTTAAATTAGGATTTCCTAAGAGTTGGTTTGGTTATTAAACTTAAGCTACTGTTGATCCCCATCGATTTCTAAATGAACACCCCCCCCCCCCCATGGTGGATACTATTTAGCAGCGGGGTGAACTGGCTAAATATGCCAGGGGGACCTCACACTGTGTGTCTTCCTGCTAAAGAAAAATACCCCTAGCTGGTTTGGCCTAGTGCTGGAAATGGGGAAATAGGGGCACCAATGTTTCCCCATAGTTTCCAATACAGACCAGGCTCAGAGGTTGGGGACTGGCAGGGCTGGACTGGGACCAGAAATCAGCCCTGGCATTTTGAGCACACATGCCTATGTGCAGTAGGCGTGGTCTCATGGAAAGGAGGCGTGGCATCAGAAGAAAGAAGGCATTAATGCCCATTACATATTATGGAACACACCGTAATGCCCATTACACATTATGGAACACACCGTAATGCCCATTACAGAATATGACACAATCTGGACGCCACAGACTGCACCCCTTGTATAATAACAGGACTCCACATGCTACTCCACCTGTATAATAACAGGAAACTACAGACTGCACCACTGCACAATAACAGAACACCACAGGCTGCCCCCCCTGCACAATAACCACAGGCTGCTCCCCCTGCACAATAACCGCAGGCTGCTTCCCCTGCACAATAACGACACCACAGGCTGCTCCCCCTGCATAATAACAGGACTGAGGAGTCAGGACACCACAGGCTTCTCTCAGAGAAGTTCTCTGGGAGAAGCCTGTGGTGTCCTGACTCCTCAGTCCTGTATAGTCCAGGCATTGTCCACCACCACCCTCCGACATGATTACCGTGTCACTGCCTCCGGATGTCCGGCCATCCCAGCAGCACCACTGTTGCCAGGCTAAGCCCCACGCTGCAGCAGCTCCCTCAGGCCGGGGGCAGCGGGTGCTCCAATTTCTCCGGCACTCGATCCGCACATTCCGATGGACCGATGGATCTGTGTGAGGATCGGCATTTGGCACAGGCAGGCTGGATGCGCTGCTTCCTGGTTCCTCCTATGGCCCCCTCGTCCGCCCACAGCCATGCCCTCTGTAGCAGCCTCCAGCACTGTCTAGACAGGTCCTCAGTGCAGGAGGCCGGCGGCCATGTTCCCTGAGCCGCAGCCATGTACCCTAAGCCGCGGCCAGCGCTGCTGAACGGCAGAGAGTCCAGCAGGACTCAAATTCGGCCCACCTGCCCATCAGCCCTTCTGGCATTTGCCAGAAGTGCCAGTCCGGCCCTGACTCTATCCATCCTGCATTGTATCCAGACAGCACTGTATCCCACATTGTATCCGATCCAAACTTTATACAAACTGCACTGTATCCTACACTATATGAAACTCACACTATATCCACCCCCACTCTGAGCCAATCAATCAAACACAATGGATGACCATCGATGTGTAAAAATAACAATGGTCATCCATTGCATAGTTTAGCACTATCGATGGTCAGTTGCAGAATTGCCATCGATGGCAACCATTGATGGCAATGGCAACGATGGCCATCCCTACTCTGCCCCTAGTCTCTATCTTTCTCCTCTATCTCCTTTCCCCACACTTCTGCTCTTACTCTCTTTCTCTTTCTTTCTCTAACACGCTATCTCACTCTCGGTGGGGTGTAATGCCGCCCAAGTTCGGCAACCATGCAAATTGCCGGCAGAACTCAAACTTTTTTTTTAAAGGAGCAATCACGCACAATGCAAAACTATGGGGGTTGTTGGATTCACTCCTTCTGGAAAATTCCTTCTTAGATGGACATAACCATCAGTTGACATAACTGCAGTGGGGCAGATGTAACATGTGCAGAGAGAATTAGATTTGGGTGAGTTATTTTGTTTCTGTGCAGGGTAAATACTGACTGCTTTATTTTTTACACTGCAACATAGATCTCACTTTGAAGTAAAACCCCACCCAAATCTAACTCTCTCTGCACAAGTTACATCTGACCCACCTGCAGTGCACATGGTTTTGTCCACTTGAGAAGCAATTTGCCAAGGCGTGAACCAGAATAACCCCCTATGCCAGGCATGTCCAAACTATGGCCCTCCAGCTGTTGTGAAACTACGGGTGAGATTTAATAGGATGAGAGATTCAGAAAGTGAGAGATTTGGGAAGAAATCTCCAGTTTTTTTTAAGCGGCAATCATTTACACTGCAAAATCAAACTGGTTTTGGCAGCAACACCCCTCCTACCTCAGTGAGCATCCACTTTCCACCGCCTACAGAGGGGAGTACTGCACCCTCCTTTGTATATATATATATATATGTATATATTATATATATATATATATATATATATATATATATATATATATATATATATATATATATATATATATATATATATATATATATATAAAATCCACAGTGCTCCAACAGGAGCTGCGGCCGGTACTCAGAGAGACTTGCAGAAATGATTAGAGTCAACACTAGAGTCAACTTCTAGTGTTGACTCTAATCATTTCTGCAAGTCTCTGAGTACCGGCCGCAGCTCCTGTTGGAGCACTGTGGATTGTATTGATTATTATTTGGCAAGGCTACCGGGAGCAATTGAAAACTGTCAGTGCGAGTGCCGGACATCTGCTACAAATATATATATATATATATATATATATATATATATAATGGTGGCTGTGGCACTCACCCTCCAATCCTTATACAGCAATAGTGCTTGAAAATCGGTGCCCTCCATAGCCAACGGGGTTGGAGCCTGCATAACAAACTGGTGATGGCGGCGCTCAAAATGAAACAGAGCAAGATTGCCAACATTTCAAAGCATGTTACTATGGGTCCGATTCAGATCTGAAAGCATGGCTGCAACTTCTGCAACTTTTTCTAATCGCTGGCCGTATGCAAGGTGATTGACAGGCATGTGGGGGTGGATATCGGCCATTTATTGGGAGTGACTTGAGAGCCAGCATTGCATTCAAAGAACCTCATCATGTTGTCACCAGAGCAATAAAAATAAAACATGATTCATAGCTCACAGGCCTCCTCTGCTTTCCTAGTCAGCCACTGCCTGCGACAATGCACATACTGGCAGATAATAATGCCCATGTGCTGACATCTCTGAGGATGCCGGCAGTGGAACCCCAATTGCCAGTATCCCAAAAGAAAATATGTGGGGAGCGTTAGGTTTAGTTCAGGGGGTGTTAGGATTAGGCTGCTGGTGAAGGTGGTTAGTGATCGACTGAATAAGGAAGGAGGTTAGGCTGCAGGGTAGTGGGTAGAGAGGGTTAGGCACTTAGAAGTGGAATAAGTGTTAGGCAGCAGGCTGGGGGGGGGGGGGGTTAGGCTTAGATGGTAGGGTATAAGGGTGAAGGTTAGGCACTAGCAGAGAGGATTAGGCTGCAGGGGGGAAGTTAGGGTTAGGTACTAGCAGGGGGATTTAGGCTGCGGGGAGGGGGGGGGCTTAGGTACTGACATGGATGGTTAGGTTGCAGGGGGGGGGGGGGTCACATGGATGCATAGACTGTAGAGGAAAGCAATGTTGTCTGCGGTAAATGATTTGTAAATGGGTTGTGTCATAACACAAGAATCAAATCACTGCTACAAACACTGCAACACTGCCCATCTCCTGAGTCCCCTCCAAACAGCACCCTCTCCCATCTGTAATCCCCAACCCCCCTTTTCTCTGAAAACCTCAGTGGCAAAATAACTAACCTTATTTCCCTGTGTGCTTGTTGGCTCCTCTGGTCTCCGGGTGTCTCCTCCCAGTGTCCCATCTCTATTACAGAGACAGCGCTGCGATGTTGCTGACGTTTAGAGATGCAGGAAGCCATACATCTCTACTGTAAATGGATGCCAGGTCCCTGCATCCCTCTCCGATCTTTTGGGGACCTGTCTGCCAATCTGACACTAATGAGGGGGCTGGTACCTTTGTCAAAGTTAAATTTATCTATGGGACACACAAGAGCTGTAAAGCTGTTATCAGGGGGAGGAGACTGGACCCAAATAGAGACACGTAGAGAGAAGGACAGAAAAGCAGCAGCTTTGCAGCACAGTGACACGCAGGAAGTGCAAAGCAGCAGCTCTCCTGCAAATATAATCGTTTTTTTTCCCCTGGCTGCAGGATGCAGGGCAGATATATGTAATTGGCAGCTGGGAGACAGACGGAAGAAACTTATAGCACAGAAGAAGTGGATTCAGATCTGCCGGTCTCTGTGCCGCCAGACATGTGGCACAAAAAAACATTCAAATGACTGCAGCCTGGGGGGCAGGCGGCACCCTGCCCAGCCAGCCACTGCTGCAAAGCCCCTTTTCATATAGCAATGCCTTCACCGGCTACTTATCCCCTCCTCCGTGTTTGTCCAGCAGGAGCAGGGCTAGTTCTGGCTGCAGTGCACCGGGGCGATGGCTGTTCCTCCGGACACTTTCCTTCATGACATAATGTACCTCAGACCTCAGTGCTGCATCAGACTGTGCCACCTGCATATGCTGCTTTGCCAGCGCATCCCATGCCGCGTTGAATAGGATCCCCAGCCGCGCGAAAAACTTCTGAAGCGCTGCCTGCTAGGGATAACTCAAAACACAGCACACACACCAGCAAAGAACCGCGGGAGGAGCTGTGTGTGCAGAAGCCCTTCAGCAGCCATGTTTGTTTTGGGCAAAACATTGCAGCTGTGGCCGATAACCGCTGAGATCGCGGTTGCGTGGTCTGCGGCCTAGCAGGGGTGAGAGCAGTCGGTTTTTGACTCATATGGGCCGGCCCACCGGGAAGTTGCCCGGTTTCCCGGCAGGCCAATCCGCCCATGGGGACTGGTTATTAATTGGGTATGGTAAAAAGGGGGGGGGGGGGGGTCCTACAACATCAGTGGCACTTAGATATTCAATTATACTCTATTCTAAATTGGGGTTTAGAACTGCCGGGATTTAGAACCTGCCATTTAGTAAATTTAGTTGTAAATATTAAAGAATAAATGTGCTTAGGTTTATTTTGAAGTAACAAACATAAATATATGACAAAAATAACTTATACTACACTTACAGCTGAGGCGCATGTTTTTTTTTCTGGGAACCATAATGTATACTTACATAGCATCAGCAAGACACACTTACATGATTAAGAAGTGTAGCATCAGCGCCTGCTTCTAAGAGGGCTTTAATAACCTTCCTATGATTGAGAGCAGCAGCGACATGGAGAGGCGTATCACCAGCCTGTGGATTACCCAGATAAAACAAAATCCATTTACAATGTTACTTTTCTGAAGACTGTACATGTCACTGGATACACTTATATAGAACCCAAAATCTAGCTAGTTGTTAGCTATCGGAGCCTGGATGCAAGTGCACTGCTTTAAAGTGTCAAAAACCAAAGAGACTATGGGGGCGATTCATGTTGGCTCGGTAAGCAGCGAAAAACACTGCTTACTGACCACTGAAATGTGCCCCCCCCCACACACAAGGGATGTGTTCGATAACACATCCACTCTCATGCGTCCGCTAGCAGGAGAAATCATTTGATGGTCGCCAACCATCGAATGATTTTGCCTGCCTTCGGAAATAAAAGTCAGTCGAAACTGACTTTATTTTCCTCCGCAAATTGACAAAGAAGGAGATGGTGCTAACCAGTGGCGTAAGTTCGCCCCAGTTGCTCGGAGGCAAGACATATATATTGATGCCCCCCAAATAGCATTCTCCGTAAGGGGGATTGTCTCCCGTAAGACAGGTTATGGGTTCTAATACAGGGTGTGACACGTGCAAAAATATTAGGAGAGGGAGTCAGCCACAGAAACAATATTAATGGCCTTTAATTAATGGATTCAAACTTGCTGTGGAGGAGAGGTGCCACCTTGGGAGCAGGAGCCCGGCGGCAGATGACTCCATTGCCTCCCAGAGTTCTGCCTCTGGTGCTAACCATAATACACTGGGCATTCCCATGGTCCAGCGCTGTTCCCACACCCGGCCCTCCTTCCCGGCAACGACCGGCCTGGAGAGTGTGTAACTTGCCAAAGCCGTTCGGTGCCGAGGTCTGTACATGCACAATTATGCACTTGTGCAGACCCCCATCATCGGAACGGGGCCGAATACAGTATATACAGTAATGGACAGAGTAGTGCAAGATACACAGAGCTAAAGGATTGATCCACTGACCTGGTTCTTCTCATTAACAGAACAGAATGCGCTGAGTAGAATCCTGATGACAGAGAGGTGATTGTAGCGAGCTGCCACATGTAAACAGGTATCTCCTGCCTGCAAACCATAATATAAATCAGAAGAGTTGCCTCACAGGTATACATTATACTGTACGTCTGCTTTATCAACATAGGATAAAATAAGTCAATCAGCTCCAAAGAGTCATGTTACAGGCTGGGTTTGAAAAATGACAGGTAGTCCTTGGATCTCCCTCCAACAGATCACCTCCCCTTTCACTATATGATATGATCTTGAGCCGCGCAGACTGACCCCTACTCTATTACCATTATTATCATACTCCATCGAGGATTCACCCTTCCCTTTTCCTTTCTTCCTCTCTTCCTACCTTCATTTTCCATCCTCTTCCTTTTCTACCTCTTGGCCTCCTTTTCTTTTTTATCTTATTCTCTTCTCACAATTTTTTCTCATCTCTCTATAAAATAGTTAAAATGGATCACGTTCTCTATTTCACCGCAAATGACTCTTCCAATTTTTGTGTGTACTTTTATGCTTCTATATTATGGAGTTATGTCTATACTGTATCGTGATTTGCCAATAAAAAAATGACAGCTAGGAGCTGATTGGCTGGATGATTATCACACTCCACTTTATCACTTTTTGAAGCTTGATACATCTGGCCCTTTGACTTACCACAACTACAGCAGACTACCTAATTTATGGTAGGAAATCTATTGCATGAACCTTTGTAATGTACAGACAAGGGTACTTTTGTAATCGTGCTGAAAACAGAAAACCGTATGGGTTAAACTTAATAAGTGGATGTTATTACAAAGTCTGGGTATACCCCTGCAAACGCAGGCGCGTTCATGCCTGCATGGGGCCCCCATTTTGCCCACCTCTATCCAGTATAGACTTACTTTTATCCAGGAAGGGAGGAAAAGTGATTAGATGGTGAGCGACCATCGGATGATTTGTCCTCTGTGTGTCTGCATGCGAGTGAATGTGTAAGCGTACAAATCCACTCGCATGCAGGGCCAGATTAACAATGGGCCTGATGAACCTTAGTAAAGATCCTCGGGTGTGGTATGGGACTCCGACAGTCGGGATCCCGACAGTCATTATCCCGACGTCGGGATCCCGACTGGCCGGAGTCAGACAGCATGGCGAGCGCAAAAAAGCCCCTTGCGGGCTCGCTGCGCTCGCCACACTGCGGGCACGGTGGCTCGCTACGCGAGCCACCTATTCTATTCTCCCTCTATGGGGGTCGCGGACCCCCACGAGGGAAAATAGCGGGTGTCCGTCAGGCACCCGGCTGTCGGCATTTTGACAGTTGGGATCCCGACGTCGGGTAAATGACTGTCGGGATCCCGATTGTCGGGAACCCGTCCGGCACCCAAGATCCTCTAGCCATGTTGTGTGCAAATTTCTCCAATTGGAATATACATGGACAGAAAACTGAATTGTTCCTATTCCTAACCTTAACTGTAACAATTGCAAAAAAAATTATATTACGTTATTGGACCACCTCATCCCCGCCCTTCTTACAAGAAGTCAGAGCGGCTTTGACGCAAACAATGTACTTTGATAGGAGAGCCACTCTGCCCATGGTGGAGGATGGCGTTAAAAAATTTCATGCAAAATGGTGAATTTATATAAATTCGTTGGAGGGAGATGCACAAAAACATGTAATGAAGATATTCGAAGGCACCACATGGTCATTATCCGGTGGTTAGCGCGCATCGAGTCCTGGAAATGGGAGGGGGGGAGTAATTATAGTTTTAGAATTTGTAGTGCTATATGTGAGTGAATTGTCTTTGTTAAGATGGATATATATATATATATATATATATATATATCACACAGAATATTTAGTGAAAGTGGTAACATTTCGTCAAGACTTTGTCCACGATCCTCATAGCGCTTGGCGCTGGCTTCCGGAACATCTCCGGTCACTTCCGCCACTTCCGGTAACCGCATCACGCGGCGAATCAACTCAAACCGGACCAGAACGGCAGCAAGCAGTGTCCTGTGCAAACAACATCGTGCACAGGACGCCATACCATCCCGCAACGACCACGGTCCTCTCACCGGCAGGTATTCCATCTCCAGCAAGGCTGACGATCTCTCCGGCCACAGCGGTTGAATATGGCATAATTAACATCAGAAACTGCCGTTCTGCAAGCACTGGATCGTAGGGTAAGCTAGGGACAGTAGTACTGGACCTCTCCTCACAATATAATTTTTCCCCAAAAGGGTGTAAACATTATTTACTAACCCACAAGTTTTTTCACAGGTACCACTCTATTATAATTATATATTTATACATTCTTCCCTCCCCCATCCCCCCCCTAATTTATCAAATTCATACCTCATTAACTCAATAGATATATACATCCCTTCAAGCGCTCTTTTCCCACTACTATTCTCTCAGATACTCTTTGCTCAGCGCAGTAGACAGGAAAAACAAGAGTCATGCGGAGGAGGATTGACGTGATGTTTAATGCAAAAGTTCGTGAAATAATTTGAATGCATGTCATAATCAGTTATGTTTTATTCGGAAGATGTTTATACATATCATAATGTTGTAAACATGTTATATCTCATATTGAAGAAACTAATAAAAATTGTTTTAACAAAAAAAAAAAAACAATAGGCCTGATGGAGCTACTCCAAATAGGCACCATTTGTAGCTGAGGGCTGGGGTTTCCAATTAGCCTGGCCTCACATCACTAGCCCCCCAGGAACCGGAAATACCGAGGGGCAAGTCTGGAACGTTTTCCCCATAGGATAACAGCTTATTTGGACCCCCACCCCGTTCCAACAGCTGCCAGTTCCCCCTCCGGCATCACAGAAGCTCAAGGTTGAGCTCAGTCAAACCCAAATCATTGGGCTGTCAATCTGATACCAGGCTGGTCCATATGAGTTAATTAGTTCCAGAGATATTGCGGGTAAACCGATTTTTTTTTATTTCTGAAATGTAATTTCAAGGCTGTTCATGTTGTTTGAGGGCAGATTTCTCTGGAACCAAACGGCCCAGGTTCACAGGACCAAAATCATTGGAAGTCCACTCATAGTCTGGTGTGAAAGGGGTATTATTTAAAATAGCCGGGACCTGCAGTGCTCTGAATACAGCCGGGCAGCTCCCTGCTCTCTGCCCAGCTGTCAATGGCTGTCACTTCTGCCAGGTGGCGGCTGTCCCCCAGTTACTGCGAGCATGTATTTCCCCTTGGCAATGAGCATGTAATCCCACATGGCAATGAGCATGGAACCCCTGGCAATGAGCATGTAGGTAAGCAGCACTTATGTAGCATAATTTTAAGTAGGCATTATGGTGTTTGGCATAATTTGTAATGGACATTATAGTGTGTGGCTTAACATGCAATGGGCATGATGGTGTAAATTTTTAATGCGCACCTTTGGCGCGCAATATCCCTGTTTATATATTACATATTGTGCATTTTTTCTCAATCAGTTTGGTATAGTGTGTATTTTGGCTCAATCCATGTGGCATAACGTGAATTTTGACTCAATCCGTGTGCCACAGTGTGAATTTTGGCTCAGTCGTGTGAATTCTGGCTCATTCCATGTGGCATAATGTGTAAGAGGCAAGTACAGTATAAGGGGGTTACTATTGTGTTGCATGATTTGTATAAGGGGTATATGGTGTGGTAAACTTAGGTGACCACATAAAAGGTGCTGATATGTTGTCTACCAAGTCTTGGCGTTCAGTATTTTCATTATGACAAGTATCTTATGACATCGGTGTCCTGCATCCTGTGAGTGTCGAAATTTGTAATATGCAGAATATGTATATTGTGCATTAAACTGCACCAGCACTTTTCTTAATAAGTTTGGAACCTTTTGTGTGCCGCCAACTTTCCTGCGACCATATAGAATGGACTCACCCCTAAAGAGGTAACCCAGAATTGGGACACCGGTGTGCCAGGGGAGATATTGCGTGTGCACATGTATATATGTGTGTATATATATATATATATATATATATATATATATATATATATATATATGTGTGTGACTTGAAAACGGTTAATAAACTGAGACAGATCAGATGGAGTAGTCATCTTCATTATTCGACCTGTTTTGTTAGTCTGAGTGCCGCACCTCTACTTTGGCTATATACTGTATATATATGCCATTGCACTCTTTGGTTGGAGGGAGTGTGCGTATATATAGTCCGATGCTCTCAGTGCTGGCGATACATGGTCGGCACTGCAGACCAAAGTCTGCAGCCGCTGCTGGAAGGTAAGTATATCTGCAACTTCTATTTTCCCTCTTTTCTGTGCCAGGCCCTTGCATATGCCAACCTCTTTGCCATTTTCCACCCTATACTAAACCCTTTGTATTTTTCCTATGCCAGTCCCCTACCTTTTTCAGTCATATATAATTAGTTGAAAGTATTTACACAAATAGAGACACACCCATGAGCAGACCCAACCAGAACACTGGTCACGCCCCCCACATTATTAGGTGCTGGCCACAACCCTTATTATTGCGCATAATAGGCCCTTGATAATTTTCAGCTGCAGCCCCATTTAGACCTTAATCTGGCACTGCTCACATGCTACTGCGGGGATTCAATCAGCAGAGGGCATGCATTCGGTATGGCAGCGAGTCAGGCTCAAAGACACAAAGGAAATTTACCCCATGGATGTATATCATCCAAATCAAAAGATGGAGGGGGCAATTCTAAATCAACTCCGAATGGGGAAAAGTCGGCCCTGTTATGGTGGTTGGGGGACTGCCCATGGTCTTTTATGTGCAGGTCTCCTTTGCGAACGGCTTCAGCGACTTGCATATTGCCGAGCCAATCACAGGGATCGAGACAAGCTGGGGACGGACAGTGGCAGGTATTACCCATGGGAACTCCCAGCATGACATGGGCATCCCCATTGAAATGCAGGCGGTACGATGTCTTCAAAATACTACGGTACGGCGGTCTGATTACTTCAGAATAGAAAAAGACCATGTTTTCCTTATTCATATATGTTTTCTATGTTCATATAGAACATATGCTAGCAAATAAATCCTACTTGTAAGTTTTATTCTGCTAGCATTTACTGTATTATTTTAGTAAATATAAGGCTTATTTACATCATTTGGTGCCAGTTTGGGGGTGATGTACTGTGCACCTTCTTAGTTAAATCACCACACAGAGTAATTTGGTGATGGCAAGTAGCTGGTAGGGAAGATGTGCACTGTATTGGAAGGTATCATGGTGAATCCTGTAATCAACAGTATATAAAGTGTGGTACTTGTGTAATAACTGGGCGCCCGGTTTTGAGATCGGGTCGGAAAAAAACGCATCGCATGCAACCAAATCGCATGCGATGCGATCAACGCGATTTTCCTTAGGATTCAATGTTAAAATGGTCCTGTTCATTTCCCCACTATCTAAGTGGGCATAGAGTTGATTTTATATAGCGTGGCGAGCGAAGCGAGCCCCGCGAGGGGAAGCGGAATACATTTTAAGTAATCCGCATCCGATCGCCACGCTTCGGGCTCGGTGGCTCGCCACAGCTATATAAAATCAACTCTATACACACTTGGATAGTGGGGAAATGAACAGGACCATTTTAACATTGAATCCTATGGAAAACGCGTTGATCGCATCGCATGCGATTTGGTCGTGATGCGATGGACGCGATTTTACCGCAAAATCGCGTTGTATCGCATCTGATTGTATGCCTTAAGTTAAGGCATACAATTAAATAATCGGGTGCCCAGATATTACACAAGTACCCAAAGTGTATAACCCTAACCCTTTCCTACCCATACATCACACTGTCGGAATGGTTGGTAGTGAGATACAGGAATATTGAGTATGTACAGGGTCAGTGGCGTCACTAGCCAGGTGCGGGGGGTGCGGGCCGCACTGGGTGTCACCAGTCTCTGGGGTGACACCCAGAGCTCTGAGACGGCCGGTGTTCTCTGTCCCGGCCCTGGCTTAGTCAGTCACTCTCAGTGACAGCCAGGACAGGGCAGCAGGCTGTGAGCGGCTGCGGCGGCGCACAGACGTGGGGGGGGGAGCTATCCCAGTGCACCCCAGTCACTCCGCACACGGAATTGAGATGCCCGCTGCCGAGATATCCGGCCCCTCACAACACGGAGGTACGGTGTCAGCGCTATATTGCCTCTGCTCCCGCTCTGCAGATCGCTGATCCCCTGACCCCCCGGCGTCTGGGCTTCGGCACTGCTCAGCCTGACACCCGGTTTCTATTGTGCCCATACTTACACACAAGATGTTGCCCTGTTTCTGAAGTGACACTGCACGGTGGGCTCCAGTATAATAGTGTAATAGTACACGCATCTTGCCTGTTAAGGCCTGGGACTGCCTGCTATACATTCTTTACATAGTGGTCCTGCATGTGAATCTATGGGGGCATATGTGAGTGTAATGGGCATCATGGTGTCGGGTATATGTATTGCACTGTGTGTGCATATCTGGCACTGGAGGCATATCTGGTTCTGTGTGGGCATGTGTGGCACTGTGGGGCATATGTGTTTCTGGCACTGTTGGGCCATATCTGGAACTGTGGGGGCATATGTGTATTTGGCACTGTGGGGGCTTATGTGTCTCTGGCACTGTGGGGGCATATCTGGAACTGTGGGGGCATATGTGTATTTGGCACTGTGGGGGCTTATGTGTCTCTGGCACTGTGGGGGAATATCTGGCACTGTGGGGGCTTATGTGTCTCTGGCACTGTGGGGGCATATGTTTAATGGACATCACATTGTGCGGTGTAATGGGCATCATTGTATGGGGCGTATAGGGCATTACGGTGTGGGGAGCATTGGGTAATTGCCATCACAGTGTGGGGTGTAATGGGTATCAAGGTGTGCGGCATAATGTGTAATTAGCATCACAGAGTGCGGTGTATCGTGTAATTGGCATTGTGGTGTGGGGCGTAATGTGTAACTGGCATCACGTGTGCAGGATTGTGTAATTGGCATTACGTCATGTGTAATGGGTATAGTTCGCTAAAATGTGCAATCTGCAGGTACACAATACAATCATGGTACAGACCACGCCCCCAATTTTTCGGCGCCCCTTCGGCGCGCACAAGCGTCCGCTATCCGTCTTACAGAAACTTGGCAGGGGGGGGGGTGGGGTGACACCATGAGTTCCTAAACCGGGTGACACCAACCCTAGTGACGCCACTGTACAGGGTTAACACTTTGTTAAGTAATTCATTTGATGTATGCGAATGTTTTAGTGAAAACAGGCAAATAATAATAATAATAATAATAATAATAAAAACATACATTGTTTAATCCCCTTTGTTTTGCAAAGATAGTGTTCATTCTAGCACCCACTATCTTGAAAACCCATGCAGTTTCTCTTCCCTGCCTGGGGTGTCGCTGTCTGCTGTAGTGCTTCTAGCACAGTGTGGTCTGTATATCAGCACTGATATGCAAACCAGACCTGTGCTAGAAATACCACAGCAGACAGCGACACCCCAGGCAGGGAAGAGGAACTGCATGGGTTTTCAAATATAGCAGGTGCTAGAATGAACACTAAACTAATGTCATTTCATGGCATGTACCTCAAACCTTATTCAGTAGCCTTTAGGGTTAATACGATTATTGTACGTGTTTACCCCAGTAAGAGATGTAATTTGTTCTATAAAAGCACACACTTATATGCAAATGTGTGTATTCATATCTTCTGGTAAACTATAGACCAGGGCACACGAGGCCCAACACGTAGATCAGTGTCCAATGAACTGCAACTACTACTTACAGGTGGCTGAAATAATAGTTTTTTCCTGGCTTTTCCTACTAGCAAGCAAACACTCTACTAATGATTCTACAAAGAATGTGGATGGAAAATGTCATGGGTTTCTTTATCCTTCTTACCCACTGGCATGCTCACTTACTTGGTTTTTTAAGTCAGCCCGGGACCCTGCCAGCAGTAATACACGACAGCTCTGGGAATGGCCATTTTGGCACGCCAGATGGAGAGGTGTGTTGCCTGCCTTATGGAGAGAACAAGTAAATAACTCCAATGAACACAGAGGTTAAACGTATCAGAATTGCAGGCATGCTAGATTAACCACAATAAAGAAGACATTACTTTATTTCATTTAAATCACAGCAGTACTGGTGCAGATGTATGAAGACTGGGAGCCAGATGACAGACAGTCGGGATTCTGACGGACGGGCTATTCTCCCTCATGGGAGTTCACGACCCCCATAGAGGGAGACTAGAACCTGTGGCAAGCGCAGCGAACCATGAGACCCACAGAGTGGTAAGTGCAGCAAGTCCGCAAGGGGATTCTTTGCACTCAGCCCCCTGTCAGAGTACCAGTGGTCGGGGTTTCCGATGTCGGTATACTGACCGTCGAAATCCAGACTGACGGCCAGTCATACCACACCCATGAATATTGTCCCCATTGTTTCCTATAGCCAAAAGCCTCCTGTCACCAGGGAAGAAGACACTCTCAACGTGTATGCCACTGTGCTCCTCTATTAAAAACAGTCATCCAGATGAGTGTTGTCTTTGGTATTTAAGATAATATATTTGGACACCCAGCAAAAGTATACAACTAAAATACAACCCATGCGCATTTTAGTCAGGTACAAGAATAAAAAAACACTAACCCAAAGTCCATTAAAAGTTAGATTACAAAGATTCTGAATAATATATTTCTATTAAGGGATCATAACACACATTTTTAGAATATGTATGCTGAACAGATAAACACAGTATTTGTGCAATTTATAGACTCAATAAATCACAGATCATGCAAATAACCAGAGTTACAAACAGCATACTGTACATAACACATAGGTAGGGACTACTGGTTTGGCACTATACCCAATGTCCCTAACATCCAATGATCACAATAACAAGCATTGTACAGCTGTTAGATATTATATACAAGCCGGCCACCTGTGTGCTTTATTTTAAAAGTTTATAAATAGAACATTTTCCCTAAAAATTGCACTTAAGTATTATTGTGCAGTCGGAATGTTATTGTTTCCATTGGCCGCTATTGCCCTTGCATTTCTAAAATATTAAACATGATGTGTTTCTGGATATCAGGAAATACAGCATATTATACTGATGCTGACCACTACACTGACTGATGAAGTAACTGGACAGCAAGGCATACATCATAATGCATGTTACATGGATCTGTACATGGGGTGAATATACCTGCATTCAAATAATGGGATGCAGTATACAAACTTTAATATGGTTTTGTGTAACATAAAACTACTGTATGTTAGAAAGTTGGACCAAAACAGAACTGTATTTAATGTACAATAGAGCAACACTAAATAAAACATTGCAATTCTCCAAAGGAAAAGGCTATGAAAAGGTAACACTCTCTGTAAATAGAAGTAATCCAGTTAGGAAGTGATTGATGTTTGACATGATTCTCACCTTGTTCTTGGCAAGAACATTAGCCCCAGCCTTAACAAGCAGTTTGACAGATTGGCTGAATCCGTGCCAAGCGGCTTCATGTAGGGCTGTGTTGCCATCCTGAAGAAACATAACAGCAGATGAGTGAGTCCGGACCAGACTGGGCATCCCTGAGGCTGTATGCATGATACTTTTTCCCACTGATACAAGACTAAGGATTTCTGTGACCAATTTAATGATCTGTTATTGCTTTAGGTTTGCAGAATCAGACAGACTACAAAACAGGGTTCTAATGCTGGTGTCAGATCTATCAGCAGAAATGCCTTTTTTATCACTGGTACTGGAAGTATGACTGAAAACAAAGCCTTCAAATCAGCTCAGAGACTATAGTACCTCGGATGACAGAGGGGTATTGATTGTTATTAGTATAAAAATGATTTAGCTCTTATATGCAGTATCTCTCCATGAGAGTGAAAATATAGGGGGGGGGGGGGGTTTAAATCTGTGACAATTTTGTAGACAGTTGGAAAATCTGCACTTTTTGATTATTTTCCATCAAATTTACATTTACCTATTCAATTCAAGTGCCAATTATTGACTGTTAGATAACTTTGCATGGACCTAAGACACTTGGATCAGCGAATTACTCGCCAATCCACGGATTTTATATTTATTTTCCACTGATGCATTCGGCCCTGCATAGGCGGAAAAACCGCCCTAAAACGACCACATTGAATAAGTATGTTTGGATTTTTCTGCTAGCTGAAAAATACAGACATCAATGAATAACCTCCATTATCTAAAATTCCAGCTAACCAGAAGTATGGTCATATTCCCACATTCTCTAATATTATAAAGCAAATTGAATGACAAAAACTTATTCAGAAATAAAGGATTAATAAAAAAAGGAACACAAAAATACATGCAGTACGTATATATACACATGATTACAACAAGATGAGCCATTTACTAACCACAAAAGTGCAAAACTACAAACAAAATGCTCTTCCATATACACACATTTCCACTCTGTGCAATCGCACACAATGTTAATGCTAAGAGTGTGGATGTGTGGGCTGGATGTGAGTGTCTGTGTGGGCGCTTCTCCTCTGTACACAAACAGTTATTGGGAGCTAGAAGTGGATGGAGAGATGCTCTGCACTGTATATGTGGGCGAGAGGTGAAAGTAGATCATTGCAGCTGCAATTTCTTAGGATATGGAATGGTAAATGTTAGCAAGTGACAATGAAACCCTATAGAATGTGTGCAGTAGTAAACACTCCTGATAGTGTGTGTTTCCTTTTCCCACTCCTGATGTTGTGTGTGTGTGTTTCTAATTCCCCCTGGCAGTGCATTCATGTTTTCACCATTACAGTGGGAATTGGTCTCCTGTGACTTTTTTAGATCATGTTTAGGATCACAAATTCTAACAGCCTATGGGGGAGATTTATCAAATTTGGAGAGAAATAAACCAATCAGCTTCTAACTATCATTTTACAGGATGTGATAGCAAAATGACATATGCTGATTGGTTGTGTGCTTTTTTCTCTCTCCACTTTATTTGTTCTCAAAGATTTGAAAAATCTGCCCATACATTATATAATAATGTTTTAAATACATTTCCAGCTCATTTTCTCAGTGGTAATACCTTATCCTGTCTGTCCAAGGCACAACCTTCTTGTATCAATACTGCAAGAATGTCGCTGTTCCCCACCACGGCTGCCCTGTGCAAGGCTGTCTGGTGTCCCTATAAAATAGAATCAGACAAGGATATTTGTACACTTTGTTCACAGATGCCACAATGCACAAAGAAACTTACCACAAAAATTGAGAAACAATGCATACCTCCTAAATGTCTCGATTACAGTGGGAAAGTCCCTCTATCTTACTATTGCCCCACTGTCCCACCCACCAGTTGCAGTGTCCCGTGGCCGGGGACCGGTTAGGGGAGCCGGTGAACACCACTGCTATTCTCAGCAGCCGAGGTCAATACACAGTATATGTGCTGTGCGCACGACATCTATCAGTGCAGGGAGGGAAGCCAGGAGCTTTCCAGCTGCTCGGGGAGCTATGGGCATGCCCACAAAGTGACAAAATTGTGGGTTGCAGCGCCAGGCCACGCACCCTCCACCAGATGCCACACTTATCCTTTCGTGGCTCTGCCGGCAGGCAACACATCCCTGAGAAATTGCTTCCATATTATAAAAGCAGAGTGCAGGATCTTTGCAAAAGAGAGTCACTTTTATTGCTTACAAATACATATCATCAATGTGTATGGCACAAACAGTGGCCTTCATCAGAACATATCCCATGACAACCAAAGAAGAGGATATGTTATGGGATATGTACTGATGAAGGCCACCATTTGTGACTGGAACATTAGCTTCCACTAATGCATTTGTAAGTAATAAAAGTGACTTTCTTTTGCAAAGACCCTTGTGAGTGCACTCTGCTTTTATAAAGATGGATAACATGTACCCCTGGAATTTGATTATTATTTTTACACTTTGTCCTTTGAAGGGTGGGGATTGACTTCTGGTATCATCAAGTCTCGTCCCCACATTGGCAAAATGATGTGACTTGCTGGTCTGCTGGAGGGGGTGGAGCTAAAATGACTCAATTGCATAACCCCCATGCGTTTTGGCATGTAAATACCCCTCATTATCTCTTGATCCTGCCCGCTTCACTTGGGTGCGGGCACCCTGAGGGAAATAAGCCCGCTCATCCGGGTTTGCGCTCTGCGAAAAAAAATTGCGCCTCCCTCAACTACCAAGAGAGCAGGCAAGTATTATGTGTGTGCCAACATTTTTAAAAGATATCTACAGTATATGTTTTCAAATATTTTTAAAAAGGTTTATTGTTTAATGTGCCCAACTGCTGAGATTTTGAGATTCCAGGATTTCTGAATGTGTTATTACCTAAATTCCATTGATATATATTTTATATTTACATCAACCAAAAGATTCCATGCCAGGCCACTAGAGGTCACTCAAAACAAACTATAGAAAACATTCTTACTGATCAACAAACTAACAGAAAGTAAAAGTGTAAAAAGAATGATAGACGTGTAAACACGAGAACTGATTCTAATACTGTTTCAATTATATCACACAACACCATTATTTGTGAAATGTAGCATTAAAGTCTGAAAAGCAATGCTAAGGAGTCTTGGAGGTAAATGTATTAAGTAGCAATGTTTGCTGTTGTATCAAATGGTCAATAATACAAAATATGCCGTGTTTTGTATTTACAAATGAATGCCCCAAAGGCTTTGAAAAGTGCTGCCTAATATATGTACCCGCTAGTGTGGCAAGCTATCTGAGTACGTCAGTACTAACTGAGACTCATTCACAATTGTAGGAGAGCAGCCTAAAAGCCAGTTCTACCTATTTTATGGTGGAGGCCCTATATTATACTGTTAACATGTGGGGAATTCAAACGGCAATGACATGGTAAACCTATTTTTGTTCTATATGGGACATTTTCTGAGGGCTTTATTTACTAAGATGGGAGTTCTATTAAAGTTGGGATGTTGCTATTGGCAACCAATCTGAATCTACTTTTTATTTAGTACCTTCTAAAAGATAATAGCTAGAACCTGACTGGTTACCATAGCAACATCCCATCTTTAGTAGAACTCCCATCTTAGTAAATAAACCCATGAGTTAGGCTAAAGCAAGTAATAGTGCACCTGGACAAACCATGCACTGTGTGCACTGAGTGCAAACACAAATCATAGGAAGAGAACTAGCATTGGGCACATGGACAATTCTATAAATAAAGAACTTCCCTTGCAAAGTGTGGACAGCAACAAATGGGCAAATTCTGAAATAATTACAGACATCATCACCAGGAACATGCCAAAACTTTGGCTGATATTTGTAGTTCATCTAGTAATTTTTTGCCAAATTAGTGAGAGATAAATGAAGAGTCAAATAGTGGCTGAAGCCCACATAATTTACCAGAGACCCTCCGGGTCAGACACAACAGTGCAGACACAAGTAGCAAAAATATCACAATGGTTCAAGTGAGCGGTAAGCAGGTAATTGGGGCACTTAACGTCAGACAAGGCCACATACAGCATATGCTCCACCAAATGGTGAGCAGCTGCTGGGAAAACATTTATGAATGAGGTAGGTAGGTGTTATTATGGGATGTATTGTAGGTAGTCTTAGTTTACTATAAACTGGCACACTTTCTGCATTCCTGCTAGCATACTGTGCATGTGAGAAACACATTTACACCAGGGTTGCCGACTTTCTAAAAATCCTCTCCGGGAGAAGCCCGGAGAGGATTCTTGCATTACGCGTTTTGGGGGCGGGGCTTAACTGTGACGTCATTAAGCCCCGCCCCCATTACAACAAATAGTTGAAATAACAGTTATCCATGGAGGGGGCGGGGCTAAAACGTCACGATTGTGCCATTTTAGCTCCGCCCCCTCCCCTAAGACCCGCGGATTGCGGCATATAAATGCCGCGATCGGGGGGCTCAGTGGGGGTCCCCCTGATTCCGGGAGGGTTGCCCACCCTTCCGGGGGCCGGGAGGAAGGACCCGATTTTCGGGAGACTCCTGCAAATTCCGGGAGGGTCGGCAACCCTGATTTACACATTTGTTTGCATCAAAAGACGCAGATTCTGAAATATGTGCTTCAGTGCGGCAATTGAGTGGTAACATTGTGGTCACATGCAAGTCTTGTGGGAGTGTCATGTGCGTGCAGCTAGGGTCTGTGCTAATCTCAGTCATGTGCACAACAAAAACAAGCACATGGGTCAGGTCTTCCTTACTTGTGAAAACTAGAATCTGGGAGATTACAGTAGGATGCGCCAAGCACGGGGCAGGTCACACTGGGATTCGTTCTCTGGGCGAGATTTACTAAGCCATGAAAAGTGATAAAATGGCGAGTGATAAACCACCAGCCAATCAGCTTCTAACTGTAATTTTTTTAACATGGCCTATAACGGTCGCCTGGTGACAATGCCCCCTTTTTTCAGGCGCAGGCGCGAAATTTGCGCGTATATGTAAATTGTAGCTTCGTTATGAGGCACTTTTAGAATATGGTTATATTTAGATTCTTAAGATGACTTCAGGATTACTTTATTTCTATTTACATCCAAGTAAGGGCTCTTGTTATTAGTTTTTATTGTCCCAATTTTATTTTTATTTTTTTGCAGAATTCATAATTCCTTACACAAAACTGTAATACTTATATCTAAACATTAATATTTTTATTTAATAATCTATAAGTACAGTATTCACATCACTGGGTATATATATATTTTTTATGGTAATTCACCATATAACTGACAAATTGGTCTCCAAGGCACCCTATAAGTACAAACCAAAACAAATTTGCCACATAAAAAGCCCCTAATATTATTTCAATATTCTCTTCCGGTTTCTGGAATGATTAATAAGAACTAAGGATCTATATGGGGGTATATTCAATGGTTTTTGCGAGCTGTGACAGCGAGCAGTGGTGACTGCTCACTGTCACAGCTCGCACGGTTAGTATTGAACTGACCACCCTGCTCACGCAATTTCCACCTTGCTGGGTTTTTTACGGCGACGGGGAAACTGCGCGTGCGGACGCTAAAACAGCGAGGCTCGCGGCTAAATGCAGCTAATGCTCCCTGCATTAGCCGCTAGCCTCCCTGTTTGGGGGAATCCTCGCCCTCCTCTGACAGTGAGGGTTCCACCGGAACATTGAATACGGTGAGCGGCCAGCGCGGGGGTTAAATGGCGGGGGTCGCTTGTTTTCGGGGATCCTAGCTGTGTAACACCTAGCTGGCCGCATTGAATACTGCCCTATGTGATTTGGGCCTGATTTCACCCGATTGCAGATGAGAAATTAGGTGAAATCGGTCCAAATAGCATGTGTGTGATATCCAATCAGATGCACGGCCCTGTGGGCATCGGATCGGAGCCGGACATTATACGTACTACATGTAAGATCTCCAGGTTGGATCTCTTCCCGGTGGCAAGGAACGGGGATCACATGTGATACATCACATGCAGAAGTACATTTTATATTTTTTCATATGCTCATTGTACTGTATTTGTATTAATGTACTATATATTTTATTACATTTGTATATTTTAGCGCAGTCATATCTTTTTTGTTTTGTTTGGTAATTCCGACCAGATCGCTCAGGTCCGAATCCACCATCGATCCCGATGGTGGGGGTTTGCGCATGCATAAAAACGCTGGGTGTACCCCTACGGACACAGGCGTGCACATGCATCCTCAGGGCGGGAGGCTTTCATCACATGACGTCAGTGCCCGCCCCCAATTCAGCAGATAGCGGGCATCTGAAGTATAGACTTATTTTTCAGTGTTAAGGCTATAGAAATCATTCGATGGTGAGCTACCATCGAATGATTTCTCCTCTTTGCATCCGCATGTTAGTGGATGTGTTACCGTACACATCCCCTTGCATGCTAGTGCGGGGATTCGCTTGGTGGGGGTGTGGCGGCGTTTACCTAATTTGGCCCTGCTCACTAGGCAGCATATATTAGCGAGCAGGTCTGAATCAGGCCCATAATGCAGCTAGGGAACACCAGGAGACTGTTGATTAATTTGATATACTGCACTTTAAGATTTGTGTATGACTGAGTCTATGGGGGGGGGGATTCAATCCCAGCAGAAGTTTTCAAAAGGCAAAAAGACAGCCTTTTTAGTATTCAATCACGGTCCCATTTTTTCGTACATTTTTGCCCATGCCTTTTCACTTCTTTTGGGCGGGGGGAGCCAAATGGCATGGAGAAACCGTCCGTGAATACGCCAAAAACACGTGAATTTGCGGTCTTCGGCATGCACTGTCTCTTTTGTAAAGTATAGGAGGGTGCAAATGTATAGTTTGCAGAGGGGCACCGAACACCCTAGAGCCGGGCCTGAGGCCCAGCGTTGCATATAAAATGAAGCAATACACCGGTTTGCTATATCTGTATCGCGTTGCACCTGAAACATTTTCAATAATAAAGGATACCTAATGGAGTTTCACAGGATGCTACCTGTATGGTGTATTGAGGCCAGATGTATGAGGACACAAAGTATGTTTGTTTGTTTCAAACTAAAATAAAATAAACATTTTCAAAATATTGGGTACAAAATATTTATCAATAATAAACATGTGTAGCAAGTTGAAATTATAAGGCTGGTTTCACACACTCTGGCTCCTGGCGGACGGCGAAAACCCATACGGCCAGGAAGCCGTGCAGCACACACTAGTTTATCATGGAGGGGATGGCCACAGCCCGGCAGCCGTCCCTTCCAGTGGCGGGTTCCGGCTGCAACCGTGCAGCCGGGCCGTGGCTGTCCCGTGTGAACGGACACAATAGTGTCCATTCACAACTACTGAGTGCGGCACGGCTTCCTGGCCGTGCGGGATCTCGCCGTCCGGCAGGAGCCGGAGTGTGTGAAACCAGCCTAAGTCAATTGTTTAATTACTGTGCAGACAATTGCTCAGCTGGCATAAATAGTTGTTAAACAATTGAAACAACTTCAGCTGTCAGAAGGCTGTACTCGATTATGTAAAGTAGCATACACCTACGATGACTCATTCAGCTGCTATAAATGTGCTTAATAACAGCAGTGCCGCCAGTTTGTGGCGGTCATTTAACAATCATCCAATAAGAATTACTGAGGTCATGTTATTGTGTTGTGTTTGTGCCTGTCTTGTAGTTGGTACAAGCTGTACTATGTCTCCTTTGTGTTTGTATCTGCAGAATTGGTCTGCATATATGCTAGCAAGGGTTGTAATTTCCACATTGTTTTTAACCCCTTCCCGACATTTGACATATATATATACGTCATGGCCGGGATGTACTTCCCGACACATGACGTATATATACGTCATGGCTTCAAACTGTCACTGCGTCTAGAGACGCAGTGACAGAGGGACGATGTCTGCTGTCCCTGACAGCAGACATGTCCCTGCATGCCCAGGGGGGGCTGCGATGCCGCCCCCCCGTCGGCGATCGCTGTGATTGGCTGTTCAGTGTGAACAGCCAATTACAGCGTTTTCTGTGTCACCGGCGAATAACGTTCGCCGGTGACACAGGGATCGGAGGTGATTGGTGCTGTAAAGTACAGCACCAATCACCGCGGGGTGTAAGGGTGACACTGGTGTCACCCCACCTCACCCCGCCCGCCCCCAAAGGCCGTGATTGGTTCGTCGGACCGACGAACCAATCACAGCCATGGAGGGGGGTTTAAACTAATGGTGACTGCACTGCATACGCCATTCCGGTCTGGAATTGCGTGCAGTGCGGTCACCGTGCCTAGCTGCCGCAGTATACTGACCTGAACCTTACAAAATACTTACCTGATCACTGCCTGGATCTTGCTACTTCTTGCTTCTTGCTGTGACTTCCTGTGCAGTGTTGTGCTGTGTTGTGCTGCTGCAGTGTCATCGAGTATAGATAGAGAGATAGAGAGAGAGAGATAGAGAGAGATAGAGAGGGCTAGTGACAGAGAGTGCTATATTTTGTGCTGCTGCAGTGTGATAAAGTTATAGATATAGAGATAGAGAGAGATAGAGAGAGATAGAGAGATAGTGACAGATTGTGCTATATATATTTTTTTTATATAACTGACTGCTGCCCCCCCTTTTGTGCTGATCAGTATAAATTAACTGATCAGCAACTTTTTGGGGGCGCAGGGTTTTATTTTTATATAAATACCTGTCAGTGCTGCTGCTGCAGTGTCATAGAGTGATAGTGAGAGATAGAGAGATAGAGAGAGATAGTGACAGAGAGTGCTATATTTTGTGTCTGCTGTCCCCCTTTTGTGCACCCCCAGCAACTTTTTGGGGGTGCAGGGGTTATTTTTTATATATAACTGTCAGTGCTGCTGCTGCAGTGTCATAGAGTGATAGATAGTGAGAGATAGAGAGATAGAGAGAGATAGAGAGAGATAGTGACAGAGAGTGATAGAGAGTGCTATATTTTGTGTCTGCTGCCCCCGCCTTTTGTGCTGATCACTATATCTGAGGTGATCAGCAACTTTTTGGGGGTGCAGAGGTTTTTTTTTTTATATATACCTGTCAGTTGCTGCCAGTTGCACTGTCAGTTGCACCAAAGGTTGTGCACCTGCTGCCCCTCACTGGTAATCAGTGTCGCATCACTGATCACCTTTTTTTTTTATCTTTGAGGGTGCTGTGGGGTCTTTTTTTAATTTTTTTTTTTACACACACTGTGATTTTGTGGGTGTCCTGTGGCCACTGTGCGCTGATTAGTGACGTACATCACTGATCAGCTTTTTCGGCACAGGGTTGATCTATTTTTATTTATTTTTTTGATCAAATTCCTGTTGCCTTTGAGCGCTGTTCAGTGACGGACGTTACTGACCAACATCTGTGCTCAATTTTTGGCGCAGGACCTTTTTTTTTTTTTTTTTTAACCCCTTCAATTTTTTTTTTTTTATTGGGATCAAATTCCTGTATAAAGTATTTTTTTTTTCTGCACTACATACACACTACACACTACATACCCCCCTGGGTTGAAATAAAGTTTGTACCCCCCCCTACACTATACACGTGTTGAAACATTTCACTACCAGAAACACAAAAATAAAAATGGCATCCCAAATGTCATCCCAAATGTCATCCCAGTCATCCAGAAGAATGTATTCAGCGGAGGAGGCATATGCCATGCTTGCCTCTGACTCTGACACAGCCAGTGATGCAAGCGGGGAATTTGAAGGATTCGCCTTAAGCTCCTCTTCCTCCTCTGATGATGAGGGACCCCCTCAAAGACGCCCCCGTAGAGCAGCTGAGACCCCCCCCCCCAATAATTGATCTCGTATGGACCCCACCACCAGACAATTTTGAGCCCCAGGTTCCTGAGTTTTTGGCCATGCCAGGAATCCAATTTGATTCCACAGGTCTCAGAGAAATTGACTTTTTCAAATTATTTTTCACTGATGATTTTATAAATTTAATGGTGGACCAAACTAATTTATATGCCCAGCAGTTCATTGCTCAAAACCCCACATCATCATTTGCTAGGTGGACCCCTGTAGATGCAGTAGAGATGATGACGTTTTGGGGTCTGGTGTTTCATATGGGCATAGTAAAAAAGCCAGAAATTAGGCAATATTGGAGTACAGATGTTCTGTACAGCACCCCATTTTACCGTATGGCCATGACTCGGGCTCGTTTTGAGATGATCCTTAAATTTTTGCATTAAAATGATAATGCACAGTGCCCACCCAGAGATGATCCCACCTTTGACCGGCTATTCAAAGTCAGGCCGGTCATTGATCATTTCAGTGCCAAATTTGAAGAGATGTACATCCCTGAAAAATTTATTTGTATCGACGAGTCCCTTATACATTTTAAAGGAAGGGTTAAATTCCGCCAGTACCTTCCCAGTAAGAGGGCAAGGTATGGCATAAAAATGTATAAACTGTGTGAAAGCACCTCAGGGTACACCCACAGGTTTAGGGTATATGAAGGGAAGGATTCAAGAATTGAACCGCCAGAATGCCCCCCCCTCCCTCGTAGGTGTTAGTGGAAAAATTGTCTGGGATTTAGTGCACCCCTTCCTGGATAAAGGTTATCACCTCTATGTGGATAACTTTTACACTAGCATCCCCCTGTTTAAGGCCCTTGGTTCAAGAGGTACAGCAGCTTGCGGTACTGTGCGTAAGAACCAAAGAGGCCTCCCAAAAACGCACATTGCCCAAGTAATGAGAAGGGGTGAAAGCAGGGGAATATGCACCGAAAATATGTTGTTGGTCAAATATAAGGACAAGAGGGATGTCCTTATACTGACAACAATTCATGGAGACAGTACCACCTCCGTCCCTGTACGAGGTACCAGTACCCACACCTCAAAACCTAATTGTATCCTGGATTACAATAGGTACATGGGCGGAGTGGATCTTTCAGATCAGGTACTGAAGCCGTACAGTGCCCTGCGGAAAACAAAAATCTGGTACAAGAAGCTGGCCGTGTATATCATCCAGATGGCACTGTATAACGCTTACGTGCTATTCCGTTCTACCAGCCAGAGGGGGACATTTATGCACTTTCAAGAGGAAGTCATAAAGGGCCTAATATTTGGGAACCAGCAGGCAGAGGGCCCCAGTACTTCTAGTACTGGCCCCCGTATTGTACCAGGGCAGCATTTTCCTAACGAAATCCCCTCCACTGCAAGAAAGGGCAGGACACAAAAAAGGTGCAAAGTTTGCTATAAAAAGGGAATAAGAAAGGAAACTATTTTCCACTGTGAAACTTGCCCCGACAAACCCGGCCTATGTATAAAGGAGTGTTTTAAAATATACCACACATCTATGGATTATTAGGTTCATCATTTCACCGTGCTTCGGGGGTCTTGCTAATGCCACATAGCACCCACCATTCATTCCACCAGAATCTGAGCTGCAAAATCCAAAAATCACTCCTTCCCTTCTGAGTCCTGCCATGCACCCAACTGGTATTTTTTGGTCACATATGAGGCATTGCCATACTCGGGAGAAATTGGGGCACAGATTTTGGGGTGCTTTTTCTCCTTCATACCTTCTGAAAATGAAAAATTTTGAGCCAGAACTGCATTTTTGTGTAAAAAAATGTAATTTTTCATTTTCACTGCCAAGTTGTATCAAAATTGGTGAAACCCCTGGGGGTTTGAAATGTACACTATACCCCTAGATGAATTCCCTGAGGGGTGTAGTTTGCAAAATGGGGTCACTTGTGGGGGGGTTCCACTGTATTGGTGTTTTGGGGGTCTTGCTAATGCGACATAGCACCCACCAACATTCCACCAGAATCTGTGCTGCAAAATCCAAATATCACTCCTTCCCTTCTGAGTCCTGGCACTTTTTGGTCACACATGAGGCATTGCCGTACTCGGGAGAAATTGGGGCACAGATTTTGGGGTGCTTTTTCGGTACTCTTTACCTAGAACGGCGCCCGTCGCGGGCATCGCGGGTACATTTATGTATGGCCGCGACGCGACCGACGCGATGCCCGCGATTTCCCATTGAAACCAATGTTAAACTTTGAAATCGTGTCGGTCGCGTCGCGGCCGTCCATAAATGTACCCGCGATGCCCGCGACGCGATGCTCCCGATTTCCCATAGGAATCAATGTTAAAAGGCGCGATGGACCCGATTTTACTGTTAAATGGCTCAATCCACCCGATTTGGCCATAGGAATCAATGTTAAATGGGCCACAGAGCCCATTAACCCTTAAATGTCCCCCCAAATTTTTAACGCCACCCCACGATCCACGCCAACCCGAAGCGTGGCGAGCGCAGCGAGCCCGCGAGGGGCGGCGGTACGCGTCCTCCGACCTTTTCATGCCCTACTATCCACTAGGGCGTGGTGTGAGAATATAATAGTGTGGCGAGCGCAGCGAGCCACCGAGCCCGAAGCGTGGCGAGCGCAGCGAGCCCCGCGAGGGGACGCGGATACCTTCACAGGTAGACGCGTCCCCTCGCGGGCTTCACAGGTGTCCGTGGCGAGGTGGACACCTGTGAAGCCCGCGAGGGGACGCGTCTACCTGTGAAGGTATCCGCGTGCGCTCGCCACGCTTCGGGCTCGGTGGCTCGCTGCGCTCGCCACACTATTATATTCTCACACCACGCCCTAGTGGAGAGTAGGGCATGAAAAGGTCGGAGGACGCGTACCGCCGCCCCTCGCGGGCTCGCTGCGCTCGCCACGCTTCGGGTTGGCGTGGATCGTGGGGTGGCGTTAAACATTTGGGGGGACATTTAAGGGTTAATTTGGCCTGTTTGGCCCCAAATCGGGTCCATTGAGGCATTTAACAGTAAAATCGCGGTCAATCAGCCGTTTTAACATTGTTCCCTATGGGAAAATCGCGGTGATCGCGGTCATCGCGGTCATCGCGGCCATCCCGATTTACCCGCGATGACCGCGATTTTTACCCACGACGCCCGCGATTTCAATCGCTGGCGCCGTTCTAGGTAAAGAGTACCGCTTTTTCTCCTTCATACCTTCTGAAAATGAAAAATTTTGAGCCAGAACTGCATTTTTGTGTAAAAAAATGTAATTTTTCATTTTCACTGCCCAGTTGTATCAAAATTGGTGAAACCCCTGGGGGTTTGAAATGTACACTATACCCCTAGATGAATTCCCTGAGGGGTGTAGTTTGCAAAATGGGGTCACTTGTGGGGGGCTTCCACTGTATTGGTGCTTTGGGGGTCTTGCTAATGCGACATAGCACCCACCAACATTCCACCAGAATCTGTGCTGCAAAATCCAAATATCACTCCTTCCCTTCTGAGTCCTGGCACTTTTTGGTCACACATGAGGCATTGCCGTACTCGGGAGAAATTGGGGCACAGATTTTGGGGTGCTTTTTCTCCTTCATTCCTTGTGAAAATGAAAAATTTTGAGCCAGAACTGCATTTTTGTGTAAAAAATGTAATTTTTCATTTGCACAGCCCAGTTGTATCAAAATTGGTGAAACCCCTGGGGGTTTGAAATGTACACTATACCCCTAGATGAATTCCCTGAGGGGTGTAGTTTGCAAAATGGGGTCACTTGTGGGGGGGTTTCACTGTATTGGTGCTTGGGGGGTCTTGCTAATGCGACATAGCACCAACCAACATTCCACCAGAATCTGAGCTGCAAAATCCAAAAATCACTTCTTCCCTTCTGAGTCCTGCCATGCACCCAAATGGTATTTTTTGGTCACATGTGAGACATTGCCGTACTCTGGAGAAATTGGGGCACAGATTTTGGGGTGCTTTTTCTCCTTCATTCCTTGTGAAAATGAAAAATTTTGAGCCAGAACTGCATTTTTGTGTAAAAAATGTAATTTTTCATTTGCACAGCCCAGTTGTATCAAAATTGGTGAAACCCCTGGGGGTTTGAAATGTACACTATACCCCTAGATGAATTCCCTGAGGGGTGTAGTTTGCAAAATGGGGTCACTTGTGGGGGGGTTCCACTGTATTGGTGCTTGGGGGGTCTTGCTAATGCGACATAGCACCCACCAACATTCCACCAGAATCTGAGCTGCAAAATCCAAAAATCACTCCTTCCCTTCTGAGTCCTGCCATGCACCCAAATGGTATTTTTTGGTCACATGTGAGACATTGCCGTACTCGGGAGAAATTGGGGCACAGATTTTGGGGTGCTTTTTCTCCTTCATTCCTTGTGAAAATGAAAAATTTTGAGCCAGAACTGCATTTTTGTGTAAAAAATGTAATTTTTCATTTGCACAGCCCAGTTGTATCAAAATTGGTGAAACCCCTGGGGGTTTGAAATGTACACTATACCCCTAGATGAATTCCCTGAGGGGTGTAGTTTGCAAAATGGGGTCACTTGTGGGGGGGTTCCACTGTATTGGTGCTTGGGGGGTCTTGCTAATGCGACATAGCACCCACCAACATTCCACCAGAATCTGAGCTGCAAAATCCAAAAATCACTCCTTCCCTTCTGAGTCCTGCCATGCACCCAAATGGTATTTTTTGGTCACATGTGAGGCATTGCCGTACTCGGGAGAAATTGGGGCACATATTTTGGGGTGCTTTGTCTCCTTCATTCCTTGTGAAAATGAAAAATTTTGAGCCAGAACTGCATTTTTGTGTAAAAAATGTAATTTTTAATTTTCACTGCCCAGTTGTACCACAATTGGTGAAACCCCTGGGGGTTTGAAATGTACACTATACCCCTAGATGAATTCCCTGAGGGGTGTAGTTTGCAAAATGGGGTCACTTGTGGGGGGGTTACTAAATTTTAGCATCTTATAGTGCCTAGAAACCTACATGGTGCCTAAAAAATAATCTCATAAAAAGGAGGCTCCAAAATCAAGTAGGTGCTCCTTCTATTATGAAGCCTGTGGTTTGGTCAACGTGCACACTAGGGCCACATATAGGATATTTATGAAAACAAAAGAATTGGGGGAATCAATTTTTAGTCACATTTCTCTAGTAAAATCTACTGTGTTCCTTAGAAAAATGTATTAAAATTGCAAATCTGCAAAAAAAATGAAATTTTGAAATTTCACCTACACTTTGTTTTAATTCCTGTGAAACACCTAAAGGGTTAACAAACTTCCAAAATGCTGTTTTGAATACTGTGAGGGGTGCAGTTTTTGAAATGGCATCATTTATGGGGGTGTCTCACATACAAGTCCCTCAAAGTCACATCAGAACTGAACTGGTCCCTAAAAAAATCAGTGTTTGAAATTTTCTTGAAAATTTGCTATTCATATTGTAAGCCTCCTAGTGTCCAAAAAAATTAAAAGGAAGTTGAAATAATGATGGAAACATAAAGTAGACATATGGTCTATGTTAGTTATTAACTATTTTGAGTGGTATGATTATTTGTCTCACAAGCAGAAAATGTAACATTTTGCAAATTGCTAAATTTTCCATTTTTTTACGACATTTTGGTATTTTTCACAAAAAAACACAGACTGTATCGACCAAAATTTACCACTAATTTGAAGTACAATGTGTCACGAAAAAACAATCTCAAAATCACTGGGATAAGTAAAAGCAAAAAAAAGTTATCCCCACTTAAGTGATACATGTCAGATTTGAAAAAAAGGGCTCTGTCAGGAAGGCAAAAACTGGCTCTGTCAGGAAGGGGTTAAATATGCAAATTTGTAATTAAGTATGTTTAATTTTAGTCAAGTGCTGATTGAAAACATGTGAGATATGATACAGCATCCTCTGTATTGTTGACTACATTGGCTCCAGTAAGTACTAATGTCACAAACAAATTGATGGCTCCTTAAAATAATGATACATAACTCTCAACATTTAGGGGTCTATGTAGTAAGACTTGGAGAGAGCTAAAGCCAATCGGCTGTAATTTTTCAAACACCGCCTGAAACATGGCAGTTTGGGGCTGATTGGTCTCTATCTATCTCTATCCACTTTAACTCTCTCTAAATAAGGCTTAGTACATAGACCTGCAATGTGGCAATCACCTGACATTCTGAGTGCTGGTCATTTTGCTGGGTGTAGTCACACCAAATTACCGAGTTGAATCTTTTCAACCCTGTAATTTGCTGAATAACATGTATTTCTTTGGTGTGAAAGGGTCAACTCAGGTTGCCACGACCTGGAATTTAAGACCCGGGTTGAACCTTTCACATTGAAGAAATACCTGTGTTATTCGGCAAATGACCAGTTTGAAAAGTTTGAACCTGGTAATTTGCTGCTCGGTGTGAAAGGGGTATTAGAGAGGTGAAGTTGGCACAAAGGGGGTTCATTCTGCATCAGTTGCAGTTTTGCTAAAATAGCTAAACTGAAACTGTAGTCTTTCGCATGCCGGGGGCCACCCAGCACAGAACAAGGCTGCCCATCATGAAAAGTCCTGCCATTGCAATATAACTGCGATCAAATTGAGGAAATTGCTGCTGTCGTAGTGATTAGGGTTGCCCCCTGCCTTCACAGCCTGGATGCGATTGCAGGTGGACCACCGCCTTGTTTGCAGCAGCTGAGTGTGATGTCATTCAATCTCCGCGGAAATGGTTCATACACGTCTGCTTTGACCAGACCACGCCCCCTAAAAAGTCACTTCGCTGTCCCTCAACATCCACAGCTGTCACTCAAAGTGCATTTGCATCCTTCCGGGAAGCGATTGCAATTTGACACCTCTCCCCACCGTCAACATGCACTGCAGGCGCTGCACATTTGCAGAAGCATTCTATGCTGAATTAGCCCCAATATAAGCCCTCTCCTCAATCCAGTCAATGAGTCTCCATATAAGGCTTTAAACTTAACGTCACATATTATTCAGGGGATACATTCAGGGCAAGGCTGGGGGGGTACACTTAAGACAAGGGGGCCTAGGGGGAAAGGCAGGTGTATATTATTAGTTTGTACATACCTCACAAAATGACCCATTCCAGGAGGGACAAAATGCTCTCTACCTGGACATCACTCGTACTTTATGATTGGCCTCACCTGTGTTGAACTAGGTAATTTGTAATATTAGAATTTCAACAGAAGTGATTGCATTCATAGTATAAGGGAAGTCCAGGTAGAGAGTATTTTGTCCCTCCAGGAACAAGTCATTTTTGGGAGGCATGGCTTATGTATATTAGATTAAACTTATTGTGTAAAAATGCTTGGGTACTGTGTATAGCTCCACCAAATTTTTACATGTTGAGCTTCAGAGAGCACTCACACATACCAGAGGAGATGACAGAAAGGAAGCTGGATAGCTGTGGACAAAGGGAGAGAGGTCTGGAGAGGAGAGGTACAGTATAGTTGCGTTTGACCAGCATAGAGGTGGTATTGAAGGCCAAATGAGTTTATGAGCATACAAAGGGAAGAGGTGTTCATGGAGAAAAAGAAAGGACCCAAGGACAGAACCCTGGGGGACCCCAACAGAAAGGATGGAAGTGGGTGAGGTGGAACCAAAGGCAGACACTGAGAAGGAGCGGTCAGTGAGGTAAGTAAGAACAGTACTATAGAAGCCAATACTCAGAGGGTGTGAATGATCCACAGTGTTAAAAGCAGTAGAAAGATCTAGTAGGATAAGTAGAGAGGACTGCTGAAAGCAGGCCATTGGTGACTTTGACCAGGGCAGTTTCAGTGGAGTGGAGTGAGCAAAAGTCTGACTAAAGAAGATCGAGGATGAAAATGTCAGAGAGGCAGCTAGTGAAACAGCTGAAGTAGCCTGGAGGCGAATGGGAGAAGAGAGATTGGGTGGTAGCTAGCGAGGGAGGACGGGTCAAGGTTAATGTTTTTTTAGAATAGGTGAGATAAGAGCATGTTTGAATGGCATGGGAAAGATGCCAGTAAAGAGTTATACAGTAGTTTGAAGAGGTGAGCAAGATGCAAGCATGCAGTGGGAGATATGGTGAGGCGAGAGGGGAAGGGGTTGTGGGGGACAGGGAAGGGAGGATAAGGGAGAGGACATCCTTGTCTGTGGTTAGGTGGAAGGAGCACAAGGAGGGAAGGCTGGAGGGAAGGGTGGTGGAGGCAGCAGCATTGCTTAAGGAAAGCGGAAGGAGATTTTATAGTGGATGGCTTCAATTTTGGTGTAGAACAAGGTGACAAATTCAGAGAGTATCGAGTGAGGAAAGGAAAGTGGTGTAAAAAAACCTAAGATTGCACTTGGTCCACTAATAAAGGCCAAAGGAAATTATTATCAATAGGGAGGTTAAAGTTGCTGAGGATGATGGACGGGCAGTCAGAAGCGAAGAGGTGTGGTAGTGAATTTATCAAGGATTGGGGAGGAACGGCTGGGGGGGGGGGGGGGGGGGGGTGGTGTGTGTAGATAACCGCAACATGTAGGACATGCAAGTGAATTGAGTAATAGAGGCAGATAGAGTGGAGAAGGTGATGATGATGAAGATGAAGATGATAATAATGATAATGTTTATGATAGACACTAGTTAATATACTAAATACCTATTTTTTACTTACATCGTCCTGAATATCAAGCTCACAACCAGCTTTTAACAAGATTTGGACCACATTAAGATGTCCTTTATTGGCTGCAAGATGTAGTGGGGTCCGTCCATGCTACAAAGAGAAAAAAAAGAAAGTACAATTTTAGACAGAAATATCATTTTGTAATAGAAGTATGACACTAAATTACATAGCGAAACAGCTGCCTCTCAGCAGGTGCAGTTATATGCTCAGACTAGTACATCATCCAACATTCATTTGTGCCCATCTCATTTTTGGGGCAACCTTATTCTGACATCCTTTGACAATACACAGTACTGACAGCTGATTAGTGCACAGAAGAGTAGCCAAACATCAGGATTATATCCTCCAGACTGTTTCTGTTGTACAGTACTTTTACTGTACTTGCATTTCTAGAACATTAAATCTGATGGACTAACTACATCACTATATCTGCTTCCATCTCTTCTTCCATTAGAACAATAAAACAGCTAGACCACTGTGACATCATCCCCAGTAAGGAGAGCCAGTGATGGTACCCCAACCCACAGTTACTCCTACTTTCAGAATCTGGAATACAGAAATTATAATTCGTAATCAATGCACAATTCTACTTGTTTTATTTAACACCAATGCTTGGATACCTCATAACCAGCTTTCGATCAGAATGTACAGTAATAGAATGTAATAGTTACTCAGGTGTGGAAAGTGGCCTGCTCGCAGTCAGTTGCAAGATACTGTATGCAACAGAATTCAAATGGCCTCTATTTCGCCAGAAATACGCCAAAATGAAACACACCAGGAGGCACGTTACCATCCTTGTTAATATCAATGCTAAATATTCAAAGTTGTGACTTCCAGTTTGCTGGAAATGTGCCACGATTAGCTGCCAACCAACAGGGGGGCGCCATTGGCCAGCAGGTGTTTTAAAAAAAGAAGTCTACAAATAAATTATCATTATTATTAATAAATAATATTATTATTAATAATAATAATAATAATAACAACAACAGCAGCAACATGTTTGTCAAATAAAGTTTAAAATACCACTACCTATATAATGTTATTGCTAGGTGTTTATTTTGTTCCTCTGTAGTTACTTGAATTACATTAATCATTAACAATTTTAAACATATATTATAAGTATTTTGAAAGTCCACTAAACATTTTTTGTATGTTATCAGACACAGCAAAACATAAACATCTGTCCATCATATTGTGGATTTACACAAGTCTCCATGGGCCTTATTTTGGTTCATTCTTTCTGACAAAATCCTTCTTAGATGGACAAAACCATGTGCACTGCAGGTGGGGCAGATGTAACATGTGCAGAGAGAATTAGATTTGGGTGAGTAATTTTGTTTCTGTGCAGGAAAAATACTGACTGCTTTATATTTACACTGCAATATAGATCTCACTTTGAAGTAAAACCCCACCCAAATCTAATTCTCTCTGCACATGTTACATCTGCCCCACCTGCAGTGCACATGGTTTTGCCCATCTAAGAAGGATTTTGTCAGAAAGAATGAACCAAAATAAGGCCCCATGTCCTGAAGAACAGAGTGACAGCCGAGCGAACAGGTAAATGCGGACCACTACCTGGCTGAAACTACTTTTATTCTGGCCGCTTTCAGTATTCCGAATTCGGGAGTTCTCAGGTGAACGCCCAGCCCCACTGCCACCCCTGCCTGTCTCCGGCCCTCTCTTCCCGGGGTGAACGATTCAGTGAGTGTGAAACTCGCCAAATCCATTCGATACCGGGGTTTGCGCATGTGAAGACTCCAAACATCGGGGAAGAGGCTGAATACGGACCCGAACAGACACATCTGAATCGGCCCCAGAGCCATTTGTTCTGCTTATACTGACAGGCTGACCCTTATTAATAATAATATGCTGATCACTTAGAAGCAAGCCTATCGAATGCAGTTACACAATAATCACAGAAGTGCCCAGAACTGGATCGGCTCCTGAAATGATTTCGAAAAGGTTTTTTAGTTTTTCTTTAGCTCGCCTCATTACTTTCAATGCTGTTGGAATGATTCTAGACTTACGTAATATCTTTTTCAGCACTTGGCTCAGGGTGTACTGCCACAAAATATGTAATCTTGGCGTGCATCACACAAAACTTGATAAATATGTTAAGTATGCTCAATTAGAAGTGACACATCTATTGTATGCGCAATGTATATCAAAGAAATTCCAGAGCACTTGCAGATAACAAAATGACAATAAACAGTCACCCAGATAATAAACATAGATCAAATGTAAAGAAATAAATGTCAATGTAACTAACTAGGATGCACCAAAAGACTTCACTTTTTCATATAATATGCAAACACTTGTACTGTATATCTATGTGCGACTGAGTCTGATTATGTGCACAAAGTGCTACAAGCCAGAGAACAGCTCCCCACCATCAGCTATCCCCCACTCAATCCCCAGCCCAGCCTCAGGGGCTCAGAGCCTCTGTCCATGTACAGAGAGAGACACTGCACCAAGCGCTACCCGGATGTGCAAATTCTGGGGGTGCTGGCGCTCAGTGTGCACCCGAGCATGTAACTTTCCTTTGGCAACGAGCATGTAATCCCCCGTGCCAACAAGCATGAAATCACCCCATGGCAACAAGCATGTAACTCCCCCTGACAATGAGCAAATAATCCCCCAGCGCAATGAGCAAGCATGAAACCCCTGGCAAAGAGCATGTAAACTCATTGCAACGAACATGTAACCCGGACAATGAGCATGTAACTCCTGGCAATAAGCATTTAGGCAAGCGGCACTTATGCAACATAATATGTAATAGGTATTACAGTGTGTGGTATAACATGGAATATTCTTTATTTATTTATTACCAGTTATTTATATAGCGCACACATATTCTGCAGTGCTTTACAGAGAATATAAGTCACACCATTCTCTCCCCAGTGGGGCTTACCATCTATATTCCCTAAACATTATGGTGTGTGGCATAATATGTAATAGTCATTACAGTATGTTATATAATAAGTCAGGGGTTCCCAAACTTTTTCAGATCAGGGCACCCCAGAGTATCAGAATTTTTTTCACGACACCCCTAGGCAAGAGTTTCTCATTGAAAAAGTCAGAAAAATATATAAAGTTAAGTATAAGGTGTCTATATCTCATCCTAGTGGTTATTTATATGGTAATGGACAGGATTCACTTCTGTTTTCCAACAATTTGACTATTATATTGCCCATAAATAACTTGAATTTGTCATAGACCACCAATCCAAGGCACCCCTGCAAGTCTCTAAAGGCACCCCAGGGTGCCACGGCACACAGTTTGGGAACCACTGTAATAAGTAATGGGCATTACGGAGTGTGGCAGCATTAAAGTATGTGGTATAATGTGTAATAGGCATTACGGTGTGTGGCATAATGTGTAAGGGACATTATGGTGTGTGGTATAATATGTAATGGGTATTACGGTGTGCAGCATAATGTCTAATGGGCATTGCAGTGTGTAAGAATGTGTAATGGGCATCACGATGTGCATTATCCTGGTGCAGTCTGTCTAAGGGGTTCTACCTGGTGCAGTGTGTGTTGTAATATGAATTGGCACTATTATGTGGCCAATGTGAATTGGTACTATGATGTGGCCACATAATAGTACAATGGAGAAAAAAATGAGGGCGCTATTGGGCATTGTAGTTGTAAGCAGCCATTGTAGGCATCCAATTTTGTCAAGCCCTAGTGATGTACCGATGTGATACCACTCCACCACTTTACAGTAGAAGACTGCTGTTCTTAAACATGGTTTATGTGTGACAATGTGCTGAGTGATGTTGGTTCTAATGGCTTGATTTTCAAATTGTGAATAAATTAAATTGAACAATTTGTGTTAGACATGTACTATACAGGGCTTATGAGTGCATGGAACTGAGCTTTGTAACAGGTTTCTGCTGTAAAAATGCATTTTTATTTGTTCACATTTCTTTTTGACAATTTAATTATCATTGTTCCTAAAATAACATATTGGTATGTCAGAAATGAATTACTATCCACTACCATTTTGTTACTCATACTGGACAGGATGCTCTAAAGCAAAAATGTGGTAAAACACCTGTTATCTGGGGTTTTCCCATATTTTCGTATGTAATAATGCCCATCTGGCAGGGATGGTGATTCTGTGTAGAAGCCTATGGGATTCTCTCCATGGGACTGTCAGAGGGAACCATCACGGATCCCTCCCAGCATGCCATGGAGCCAGCGCCATCAATCTGCACATGCACAGAGGGACTCCCGGGTCTCGGAAGTCCTGGGTCGGCACCGCATTGCAAAGGACAAGTCTTATAGCAAGAGCTCTCCTATGCATTACTAATCACATATATGATTAGTATGGATGCGGTAGCAGAGAGGGGCAGCATATGTTAGAACATCCTGTCCACTGCCCCAAAAACCTTTTCCAGCTCTCCATAAGTACAAAAGTCACGATAGAGAATTTTTTTTATAAACACTGAATGCAATAGATTTGGCATCATATCTTACATTCCTATAGATTGTAAACTTTGACCTGGAATATCTTACACCTCTTGTCTTACCATAAACCGTACACTCATTTGATGGCTTTTGTGTGTGTGTGTGTGTGTGTGTGTGTGTGTGTGTTTCCTATTGCAAAGTTTCAGATTGGTTTCCCAATTAGAAAACACTATAGTATATGCTGGCACTATATAAAAGGAGGAAGGATAGAGAAGAAGGAGGAAGATGGTAAAAGAACTACAGTACAGACAGACAAAGGCTTCCTCCTGACAAATGATGTTAATGGATGCTGAGATCAGTACTGTTCAGCAAAAAGAAGTATACATTTCAAAGAATTTGACAGCAAAGGAATAAATTCTGTTATATACAGATTACTATCAATCTGGTCTAATATGACCTACTGAGCGTCACATAACTGACATAACCAGAGCAAGGTGCACTTCCTGTTCACAGCTCCTGGAAATGATCCAGGCACAGGTTTCAGGTAACACAATTACAATAAGGATCATATTGTCTCTAGGCAACAGAGGAAAAGTAGCCTGTCAAATGACTCTAGGCCAGGAGCAGTTTATCGTGTAGTTATGTGCTCTGACAAGTTTCTCAGCATGTGACTTAACACCCATAAGTATGCAAGGAGCACAGTTCAAGATGAACTTCACATTTATAAATCATAAAAATGACAAAAAGACACAGAAATAACACTAACATATCCTGTCCAATGTACACAGCTGTAGGCCTCATAAGGATGGCATGTGATAATGGAGTCAAACGTATTCTACTCTGGTTCTAATCATGCAACAACCAAACATAGGGGGTTACTTAGTTCACTCTTTCTGACAAATTCCTTCTTAGATGGACAAAACCATGTGCACTGCAGGTGGGGCAGATGTTACTTGTGCAGAGAGAGTTTTATTTGATTGGGGTTTTACTTCAAAGTGAGATCTACAGTATATTGTAGTTTAAAAATAAAGCAGCCAGTATTTTCCCAGCACAGAAACAAAATAACTTGCCCAAATCTAATTCTCTCTGCACATGTTACATCTGCCTCCCTGCAATGCACATGGTTGTGTCCATCTAAGAAGGAATTTGTCAGAAAGAGTGAACCAAAATAACCCCATAATGAAGTTTGATTATAAGGATATATAGATTCCTCCACCCAGATCCACATAGAAGCACACCTGAAGAAAAAGGAATTTTTTTTTTATTTATTTTACACGCATGATGTAAGAAAATTGCTTCAAAACAGAGGCACACTTAATTCAATTAAATGTAACCTTATGACTTTATGAACTAAGAGACATCAATCATTTCTAGCTGCAATATCTCCTAGTTATTTGCTCAGATCAGTCATCACTAACTGAGTTTTCCTAAGGCCTTGCGGGTTCTTTAATAAAGAAGTGTTAAACCAATTAAGCAAGCCAACTTTAAATTTGGGTGATGGGGTAACAGGAGGACTGGTCTCAGGCCACTATTTCTTGAGCCCCCCGGGCCCTGGCTAGGGGAGGTACTCCTTATAAAACGTGTTCCTGGATATTAGGAACCCAGTTCAGTATGATTTGCTGACATTCAAAATGCCATGGGTCAAAATACCGACAAGCATTGGCAGACAGTCAAAATACTGGCATGTTCAAAATGCAGACATTCATTATGCCGACATGGTCAAAGTGCCGACATTCAAAATGTCGATATGTCAAAAAGTCAAGCCAAGCTTCAAGGGTGCGATCATAATGTAAATCTATGCCCACTTGGATCGTGAAGTAAGAAGTTGGTTTCAAAGATAAAATCATGTTGATTTTTGACATGACAACATTTGATCTGTGTCAACATAATGAATGTCGGCATTTTGAACCTGCCTGAATTTAGACTGAGACTGTCTGTCTGCCAATGCTTGTCTGTATTTTGACTGAGAGTAAACTGACTGCATCCCATTAGAACAGCTTTCAGTCAGTGTCAGTGCATCACATTTCTCTTATCCTGTAGCTCCTCAGTGGGATGGGATGATCTCTCCATTAGCTGCAGAGTCCTGGATGGTCTCCTCCTATGCCATGAAAATGAAAAAAACAGACAAAACCTGGACCGTAGCGGGCATTGAAGACCATGTTTGGGAACCCCTACCTATAAAACTGTCTATGTTGTTTGCAGTGGCGTAACAATAGCTCTGCAGACCCCACGGTCGCTTGGAGCCGCTAGGTAATTTTGGGCGCCACGGGGTTTGCGGAAGATATTGTTAATGGAGCCACCGAATCTCTACGGTCTAAGTCCCGGTGCTCCTGCTGCTCCCTCCTGTTAGAATGTAATTTGTAAAATGGCTGCCCCTTCACCGCAGACAGTTATTAAGGATGCTAGAGGAGGTGGTCTGCTGTAAGGCGGCGGCCATTTTGTATGTGACATTCTAACAAGAGGAGCAGGAGCGTTGGGACTGACACAAGGTCCAGGAACCTGGGACTGCAACAAATCGTCAAGATGCAGCGGTGAGTGGGGGAGGGGGATGGAGGGATGTGGAGGTGGGGGCGCACAAATTTTAGTGGCAGTGTGCGACCCCAATTTTAGTTATGCCACTGGTTGTTTGACAAGACTGGGTACAGACAACGGACCTAATCTCCATCAGCCCAGATTGTCCAAACACACTGGAGCTAATTTAATGAAGGCCATAACGATCATGTTCCGTCTTTCATTAGCATAGTACAGGACACTAGTGATATCATCAGGTTTCATGTGCAGCACTTCAGACCTGACAATGTCACTAATGACAGCAGGCACTTGGCAGAACGGATAGACAAACCGCTCACTGTGTACCCAGTGTGAGCTATGTGTGGCACTTATTTCTCAAATAATCATTAAACTATGCATCTAAAACAATTATAATGTGCTCTTATTATAGATCCTTCTATTTATGCTGAGTATGTGATTATTCCAAAGTTTATATTTTATTTATTCCAATAACAGATTTAAGGGTACTTGTGTACTACCACGGCGCCCATCGCATCGCAGGCCATAAGGCATACGATGGTATGCGATGCGATGGCAGGCGATGTTATACAATTTTAAATTGTATACCATCGCATTGTATGCCATTGTATCACATATACAATGGTATGCGATTTAAAATTGTATAAGCACCCTAATAGTTTTTTTAATGTTAAAAGTGCCCCCTATAATTAAATTAAACGTGATGGGTGCTTAGTATGTTAAAAGCACCCCCAACAGCTCCCCCACTATCAATGCCAACCCGAAGCATGGTGAGTGGGGCTCGCTGGGGCTTGCTGTGCTCGCCACGCTTCGGGCTCGCCACACTATATAAAATCAACTCCACGCCGACGTGGATAGTGGGGGTATGAAAAGGTCGGAGGACGCGTAGCGCCGCCGCTCGCCAAGCTTCGGGTTGGCGTTCATAGTGGGGGTGGCATGGGGGTTGCATTTAACATTGTAAGCCTCCATTAGGGTGCTTATACAATTAAAAATTGTATAGGGGGCTTATACAATTTAAAATCGCATCGCTGTGCATCGGGTGTATGGCATGCGATGCGATTATATGTCGTGCGACTAAATAATACACAAGTACCGATTTAAGCTTAACCAAACTGAATGTATTTGCTGTATGATAACAGGAATAATGCATAAAGAACAGTATGCTTGTTCCATGACTACAAGGCCAGGTTAAATATATTTGCTTAATCCTGGAATTACAGTTCCACAAATGACTGTACTATATCTGACAATTGTTTTTGTTTTTTAATCAAATATGTTTATCACAACAATACAACAAAATAAGAGGTTTTGAGCATAAATTGTGCTTCAGAAATGCGTACCTCGATTGACCTATTGGAATATATATATATATACTTTTGCTTTGTTTTTGTTGCACACTACCACCATTGGTCATCCTGATGAAGGGTGATTCCCCCCGAAAACGGTCGACTGTGATGACCTGTTTATTTCACTGTTTTATATTTTTGATGTGAACACATGTTTTTTTTTTTTTAATCCGGAGAGTGCTGCCTCGTGATTGCAAGTCATATATATATATATATATATATATATATATATATATATATATATATATATATATATATATATATATATATATATATATATATAAAGATTATTTGCTTCAATGTCAATAAATTTTGACACGTTTTCGATTCGATTTTGCTTCTAGAAGCTGCATACGATGCAGATTCGATCCTGATGCGCCGCCCTGTCGCATTGACACGTGTGTACACCCCTTTAGTATGAATAGCGTTCAAAGTTAAAATTACCATGGAAAAAATACATACATATAATCCTAAAATATAATAAAAATAATAATCATATCATGGACAACATTAAATTGTGACATGCAGTTTTATGTTAAGTTTTTTTCAATTTATCAAAGTTAAGCAGGCAAGACCATACATTAGCTCTTCTAAGCTATGGAACACATTTATAGGCTTGCAATAGGTTAATGGCAGGACTTTCACTAGAGTCAGTGTTGGTCTAAGCATGGGTTTGTTCAATTAATAATCAACTAAATCAACCAAATGACATGAAAAACGCCCTCTATGAAACAGGCAATCTTTTATCTTCCAAGGGTAGCAGGGGCCGGATATACAAACTCTTATACTGTGCCCATACATGCTGTAAATTCTTAACTGGCGTAGAACTATGCATGGTTGTTTTTTTATGTATATATTTTGGATAAAGTCCTACTTGGGAAACCTATGATGTGGTAGTCCTAGTCTTTAAATACAATATATAACTTATGTCATCTGTAAACTGGCAAAAGAGTAATTTCACATGTCCTGCACAATCCCCACATTCAGCAAGGGAATACCAAGCACAGGATGCTATAGCTGCTATAACGAAGGCTATCCAAGGTGTGTGTAGATGTATAGAATAGAATAGAATCAACTTTATTGGCCATGTATGCTTGCGCACACTAGGATTTTTTTGTGGATTTACAGTGTAGCATCAAGCAAGGATGAGGGGGGGGGGGGGGGAGAAGGCATTACATACATTTTATTTAGACATTACATGTGGGGAACACATGCCCACTGAGTTGCACAGCGCCTAGGCAGCCATCAGCGGCGCCACTGGTCACTGCTACAGCCAGGTAGGTAACATTAAGCAGAGACAGTACAGTTATCACACAGGGAGCACATACCCACCAAGCTGAACAGTGCCTAGGCAGCCATCAGCGGCGCCACTGGTCGCTGAAACAGCCAGGTAGGTAACAATACAAGCAGACAGTACAGTTATCACACAGGGAATATATTTGACTGAGCTGCACAACTCCTAGGCAGCCATCAGCGGCGCCATCTTGATCATGCTGCTCAAAGGCAGCAGTAATAATAATATTTGTATTTATGAACCACTTTTCTTCCAAAGCTGACACACCCTGCCAGCTTGTTGCTGGCAGGGTGTGCAATCAGTGAAGGAACAGCATACAGGCTTTGCATACAGTGGGGGTAGAGGTATATGATGAAGATCATGGTAAAGAAACAGTAAAACAAAGAGTAAGACATAGCTTTCCTCAGCTCAGAGGCGGAGACAGATAGTAATTTGGGAAAAGCAAAATAAAATGTGGCAGTGTTTCGGTTTATGTCCAAATCCAGTCCAAACTCCAGTTCTAACTCATTGCTTGCTTTAGATGACTTGCTTCAGATGATGATGCCAGACAAGCCTTGGCCAGGCTTCTCCAAATTTCCCATTTTAAAGGAAAGTTAGGTCAGCTGGTACAGGGGGAGGGGTTGGTGTTTGCACACATTGCTCAGCTTATCTGATTAAAGGTGGGGGATGTTGTAGGCTCCCAGTAGCAAAACACATTTCCATTGCAGACTGTTCTTTTAAATGAAAAGCATCAGGTTTTGGAAAATGGCATTCATGTACCTGTACAGAGGAGATGAGAGATGGTTTGAAAACTTCATTCCAGTTCTAACTCATTGCTTGCTTTAGATGACTTGCTTCAGATGATGATGCCAGACAAGCCTTGGCCAGGCTTCTCCAAATTTCCCATTTTAAAGGAAAGTTAGGTCAGCTGGTACAGGGGGAGGGGTTGGTGTTTGCACACATTGCTCAGCTTATCTGATTAAAGGTGGGGGATGTTGTAGGCTCCCAGTAGCAAAACACATTTCCATTGCAGACTGTTCTTTTAAATGAAAAGCATCAGGTTTTGGAAAATGGCATTCATGTACCTGTACAGAGGAGATGAGAGATGGTTTGAAAACTTCATTCCAGTTCTAACTCATTGCTTGCTTTAGATGACTTGCTTCAGATGATGATGACAGACAAGCCTTGGCCAGGCTTCTCCAAATTTCCCATTTTAAAGGAAAGTTAGGTCAGCTGGTACAGGGGGAGGGGTTGGTGTTTGCACACATTGCTCAGCTTATCTGATTAAAGGTGGGGGATGTTGTAGGCTCCCAGTAGCAAAACACATTTCCATTGCAGACTGTTCTTTTAAATGAAAAGCATCAGGTTTTGGAAAATGGCATTCATGTACCTGTACAGAGGAGATGAGAGATGGTTTGAAAACTTCATTCCAGTTCTAACTCATTGCTTGCTTTAGATTACTTGCTTCAGATGATGATGCCAGACAAGCCTGGACTCTGACATTGATGATACCTTGGAGCAATGCTAAAAGTCCCAGCAGCACACACTTCTATAACTAAATAGAAACAAACTGCTTTCTGTTTATGTTAATGCCATTATATAAAAATGCTTCAGATCTGAAGCATTCCCTTAACAATCTGAAATTTATTCTAATAGACCATGTCCCGGCATCCCAAGTGACCAGGGAGGGGCACTATTGAGATTGGAGAGTAAGTGGATATACCGCTTACAAACAGTATCACCAGGCGGCCTCATTGAACGTATGAACTGGACTGTGTGTTTATGATCACGATTCATACTACCTGCTGCCCTAAATTGTTTGCTGTAATGTGTCACCTATCTAATTTAATGAAGCATTCGTCTAATATGCCAATTATCTGTTTTGCTCCATAAATCTATCCTTTTGAGCATGGATTCGGCGGCCGGGGACGCATCCTAGTTGTTGTAGTGAGTGACCATGTTGTAGTGGTTGCCCGGCGCTCCTGACAAGCAGAGATGACGTCAGTGGACGGGGACGCAGCCGTACACGGAAGTGGAAACCGATCCACACTCGGCAGCCGGCCATGACTCTGCAGGAATGGAAGTATAAATGAGTTCCCGCTTGCAATGTTTGTTAATGTTTTTTCATGTGCTGAGTGCCTTGAGGAAAATGGCACTTAAAAGTTGGCCATGCCGCACATGATTTGGGCACTTTGATTAAATCTCTTTGAAAAAGACCCTGGAGTGACACTACCTATTCTTTGAAATATATATATATATATATATATATATATGAATGACGGATAACGGCGGCACTCACAGGACTTCACAGGAAATAAAGGTCCGAGGGCCCGAAACGTTGAACCTGAACCCCATAGTGGTCTGACTGTTTTTTTTCCTGTGAAGTCCTGTGAGTGCCGCCGTTATTCGTCTATACCTATCTGCGCAGATCTCTGAACCTTGGACGGCACCTGGGCAAGTATCTGTCCCCACAACAGTGGAGTGCCGGCCTGCTCTTTCGTGTGTATATATATATATATATATATATATATATATATATATATATATATATATATATATATATAGGTACTCTTTACCTAGAACGGCGCCCGCGATTAGAATCGCGGGCGTCGGGGGTAAAAAATCGCGGGCATCGCGGGTAAATCGCGGGTACATAAAAATCGTGTACCCGCGATCACCGCGATTTTCCCATAGGGAACAATGTTAAAAAGCCTGATTGACCGCGATTTTACTTTAAAATGCCTCAATGCCCACGATTTTCACATAGGAATCAATGTTAAATGGGCTACAGAGCCCAAATAGTCACAATTAACCCTTAAATGTCACCCCAATTTTTGTACGCCACCCCACGATCCACGCCAACCCGAAGCGTGGCGAGCGCAGCGAGCCCGCGAGGGGCGGCGGTACGCGTCCTCCGACCTTTTCATGCCCTACTATCCACGTCGGCGTGGAGTTGAGAATAGAATAGTGTGGCGAGCGCAGCGAGCCACCGAGCCCGAAGCGTGGCGAGCGCAGCGAGCCCCGCGAGGGGACGCGGATACCTTCACAGTTATACGCGTCCCCTCGCGGGCTTCACAGGTATCCGTGGCGAAAAGTGGACACCTGTGAAGCCCGCGAGGGGACGCGTTTACCTGTGAAGGTATCCGCGTGCGCTCGCCACGCTTCGGGCTCGGTGGCTCGCTGCGCTCGCCACACTATTCTATTCTCAACTCCACGCCGACGTGGATAGTAGGGCATGAAAAGGTCGGAGGACGCGTACCGCCGCCCCTCGCGGGCTCGCTGCGCTCGCCACGCTTCGGGTTCGCGTGGATCGTGGGGTGGCGTACAAAAATTGGGGGGACATTTAAGGGTTAATTCTGCCTATTTGGGCTCTGTAGCCCATTTAACATTGATTCCTATGTGAAAATCGCGGGCATTGAGGCATTGAATGCAAAATCGCGGTCAATCTGGCTTTTTAACATTGTTCCCTATGGGAAAATCGCGGTGATCGCGGGCATCGCGTCGCGGCCGTTTATGTACTGCCCGCGATGTCGCGATCACCGCGATGGGCGCCGTTCTAGGTAAAGAGTACATATATATATATATATATATATATATATATATATATATATATATATATATATATATATATATACACACACACACACATACAGATGGAGCGCCTCTCATTTTTGCTGGCGCTGGAGAGGCGCCCCATCTGACTGAGTCTCAGTTTCCCGTCGGCAGGGGGGACGGGAACCCTGTCCATTTCCGCTTTAGGGAGACGGACAGGGTGGCAAGGCGGCGGGACCACGTGCGAGGCGGCGGGGACCCGGGGGGAGCCCCGTTGTAGGGCGACGTGCGCGCATCTCGTGCGCGCGCGTTTCCTTAAGGCGGCTGGCGGGGGATGGTGGCTGGTGAATCTTCCGCCATCCCCTGCAAAAGCGAGAGGCACTCCATCTGTATAAATAAAGGTATTGGTGGGGAAGCACTACCAAACATGCAGAATAATGTGCTCCGGTGCCCTTCCTGGAAAGATAAGAAGTCTCCCAAATATATATATATATATATATATATATATATATATATATATATATATATATATATATATATATATATATATATATATATATATATATATGCTATATATAGGTGCATAATGTGTGTACAGTATATGTCATCTTTTTCTTAGAATATCTTTTACATTTTTCAGCTAATTGGATCATTTGCGACCACTGGGTTAATCGCCGATACATGTTTCTGTGAGATAATACAAAATCATTCTGAATACCAATTTCCAATACAGAAGCAATATAGTGTCCCAAGTACAGTGCAATGCATACTAGTGATTCAATTACAATACTGGCCTCTGTATTACACACTTGCTGAAGGGAGGTACAGTGAGTATACAGCAAGCAGTACAATAAAATGATATACACAGTTTGTACAGGTTGAGTATCACTTATCCAAAATGGTTGGGACCAGGAGAAATTTGGATAATGGATTATTCCGTATTTTGGAATATTTTTATATTTCACTGATGTATTTTGAGGTATATTGCATTTATGTTGTATAAGCACATCAAACACATAAAATACACACACACACACACACACACACACACACACACACACACACATATATATATTTTATTTGAGCATAAAAAAGTTTTAACGTTTGTGTACTATCTCAGACACTGAATATGAATGACTGAAGAAATCACTGTCTTGCCCATTTAATGCCAGTTACATATCATGTCCCCAGTAGTGCCAGTTACAGATGTGCCCACTAGTGCATGATACAGATATACCCAGTAGGTTTTTAGAAAAAAAATAGCATTCTGAAAACTATGGATAATGCATCATTTGGATATGGGATACTCAACCTGTATAAAAACCTATTATTGTTAGCTGTAGAGCAAGCATAGACCACATATTTAATGTAAAAATGCACATTCTGCTCATTTTATGAAGGGTAAGCAAGAATTCCCAGTCCTCACAATCAAAATAAGTCAGTTTTTGGTTACCTTGGTAACTGCTACCTTGGCACCCTTGTTAATGAGCTGCACAACATTATCCACTTGGCCTTTGTATGCAGCTACGAGGAGGCGTTCTGACAGCGCAGCGACCACATCCTGCTGGCTCATGAATTAGAAGAAGGAAGTCCTGAGGACAAGCTGGCAATATGGATGTGCTCATTAAAGGAAAATGTTTTCTGAGCAGTAGGAGTGCTACATGCTTGACTGTAGAGACACTTATTGAATCACATACTTCAGCTTTGGCATCTTGTGAATCTGAGGGGGAAAAAATAGAGAAACATAAACCACTATTATAGTAAACGCCTTGGCATGAGACTAATGTATCAATAAAATTCCTGCAGCATTCCATCTAAAAAGAGGTTTACTTCTAACCATACAACATTGCTGTGACTTTCAGGGGCTAGCCTTGGAATCCCAACATCAATGAGGATGCTGGCGCAGGAATACGGACTGCGGGGAATCTGATAGTAAGTAGGTGGGTGGTTTAAGTCTAGGCCAGGGAATGTGTGTGTGTGTGTTGGGGGGGGGGGGGGGGGGGGCTTACGTTTAGGCACTAGGAGGCGACTTATGGTTAGAGGGGCAGATGTATTTAGCCTGGAGGAGAGATAAACTGGAGATAAAGTGGAGATATGGTAAAAGGAGATAAAGTACCAGCCAATCAACTTCCAACTGTCATTTTTAAACATTGTTCATTGGCTGGTGCTTTATCTCCTTTTACCTTATTTCCACTTTATCTCCAGTTTATCTCTTCTCCAAGCTTAATACATCTGCCCCATAGTGTGTGTGTGTGTCTGGGGGGGGGGGGGGGGGTCAGGATAAGGCTGTGGGGAGGGTAGATTAGGGTACAGCACTTATAAAGGAGTTAGCCTGTGTTTGTGGTGGAGGTATTAGGGTTAGGGATATCTGGGGATGGGCTGGAGGAAGGTAAGTATATTTACATGACCACTGTCAGAACTTCCTCCAGTGGGATGCTGGGGTCGGTAATATGAATGCCGGCATCCCCCCTTGCACTGGAATATGGCGTTGCAGCTCCATGCTTACTGATATTCACAAGAGCAGTTCCTATGAGACCAACCATTTTTATGGCTGGATATCATCCTTTGAGTCCCACAAACACAATTCTTTACATAATTATAAACAAAAATGTAGCGCTGCACTACTAGATGATGATCATGTCACATGTAAGCAAAATACATGTCATATAAAACAAACAATAATTGTAAGAAAGGTAGATAACAGAAGTGGATAATAGAGGACAGTGAAAGCACAGGAAACACAAGTCCTGAAACAAGAAAAAGAAAAACTGCTAGCTATCCCTTTTTTTAATATAAGCCCAGTATTTCCCACACCAGGTCCTCACAGGCGGATCTCAGTACTTTGCAAAGCACAGGAGATTGCCGGCAGGAGCTGCAGGCAGAGTCAACCAGCAAGTCAGCCAAGGGAGCTGCAAGCAGGCACTCAGTAGCAGCCAACAGCTGGTCATGGGGAGCTGCAGGCAGGCTTCCAGGGGCAGTGGACAGCTGACCTGCACTCTGGAGCAACAGCTGCTATACTTGTCCAGCTTCAGGTGCAGAAAACTTTGTGTATGTATCCAGTGGTGGTTTTTACCTATGGGCTGCAGCCTTCCCCCAGGTAAAATTTGCCAATGTGTGAAGCCAAGTGCAGTTTGTGAGATTGCACTGGCTTCACTGTGACTAGCAGTGACTTCCTATTGGAAGTCCGACCTGCCAGTCACCCAAGGCAATCCCATTGGGAGGTGTTCCCTCTATCCAGGTACACCTCTATGGGCTGCTACAGCAGCGGCAGCCCATAAAAATTGGATCTGCACATGAGCAGTACCGAGGACGATACAGAGGACAGACAGACAGGACAAATTTTCACTTTTATATAATACAGTCTTGCCCAGCCTTTTCTGTCCCAACATGGCACATTCTTAAAGGACACAACCTAATTTTTGTCTAAACTTCAAAGTGTTGATTCGGTACCTGAGGGTACTCTACTATGTTGTCTGGACATTAAAAGCCTGTATACCTCAATACCAAATGAGGGTGGTTTGAAGGCGATGAAGTGGTTCCTGGAACAACACATGGACCCATTGACGTTCGACCATCAGCTGTTTTTGACTCTCCTGGAACTCACATTATGCAGAAATTATTTTTTATTTGATGGCTCTTTCTTTTTGCAGCTACGTGGGTGCGCGATGGGATCATCGGTAGCACCCACGTATGCTAATGTGTATATGTTCCAGGTGGAGCATGATATGTTTTTTGCCGATCCCAATGTCGCTCGATGTATCTTGTTGTATACAAGGTACATCGACGATATTTTCATGCTTTGGACAGGAGGGAGGGAGTCGTTTGTGACACTCATGGAAGCTCTTAATGCACAGGACTTCCCTATCAAGTTTACATACACTTGTGATTTGACTAAGGCTAACTTTTTAGATGTGGCTGTAACTTTGTGTGAGGGTAGGTTTGAAACAGAGGTATACTCTAAAAGCACAGACCGTAATACCCTGCTCCGGGCCACCAGTCACCACCCCCCTGCCCTTAAGAAGGGGTTGCCATTGTCGCAGATGGTGAGGGCCGCCCGTATCACCAGTCAGCCTAATAAGATCCCCGAAGCATTGGACAAAGTGGTTGTGAAGTTCAGTGATAGATCTTTCTCTGTTAAATCAACACAAGAGTAAAGTGAGTGGGATGTCACGGGAGGAGCTCATGTCCCCAGCCCCTAAAGTGTCCATGAATAGGATACCCTTTGTGTCCGACTTCTCTGTGTCCAGCCCTGTGGTCAGCAGAGCTGTCAAAGCCCTTTGGCCCATAGTGGGCACTGATAAGGACCTTAATATGCTATCCCAGTCCAAACCTTTACTGTCATATCGACGTGGCAGAAACTTAAGGGACCGTCTCGTTCATGCTGATGTTACTAAAGTTGAGCGTCCCATGGCTAATGTGTATGTGAAGCCTCCAGGTTGCTATAAATGTTTTAATTGCATCACATGTTCGTATATGATTGCATGCAAATCATTTCCCCACCCCCATTGTGATCGTAATTATGACATCAGGCATGTCCTCACATGTAATACCACCTTTGTGGTGTACATTGTCACTTGCCCCTGTGGCTTACTATATGTGGGCCAGACCTCTCGCAAATTTAAGGAGAGGATGGCCGCACATAGGTCTGCCATTAGCCTGACCTTACGTGACAAGGAAGTAGACCAACCAGTGCCGCGTCACTTCAAGGCAGCGGGTCACACGCTTGAAGATTTAAAATACTTTATCATTGATCATGTCCCTCTGTCATTGAGAGGGGGTGATCGGGTCAAATCGTTGGTTATTAGAGAGTCCCAGTGGATCTTGCGTTTGGGCACCACTAGACCGGGTGGCCTGAATGACAAGATCAACTGGAACTCCTTCAATTAACTGTTTTTTCAGGTTGTGTGTTGCATTATTCTTTTCTATGCTTTTCTGTATATGTATTTGTTTGTATTTATTATATGTGTAATGTGCTTTCCTTTCTGTATTTAGATTGCCATTTGGTTCTGTGCTGCTCCGCTGTCCGGGCAACGCGGTTGGAGTCAAGGCGGATGGGGCAGTCTGTGGAACGCAGTGTAAGCCAGGTGACACGCAAGCTATGTGGTCACCATGGTCTCGTGCTGGCTGTAACCGGAAGTGCGGCATCTGACGACTTCCGGCGTGACGGACTCAGCGTGCAGAGATGCCGGGACCAGGTGAGTGATGGGGTATATGTAGGGGGGATTGTGTATGTGTCTAACTGCTGTAGGTATCTGACGAAGGGGCTGCGGTCCCGAAAACGGCTGTTTATACCGTGAATACAGTTATATGTTGTATCGATGAACAAGTCTCCTGAGTGCTCTCTTCATTTGGAAGTTGTATAATATATATAACGATCTGGCACTACCCTGGTAGGCGCAGTAATGGTCACAGTGCCCTCCAAATCTGGCAATGAGATAAATATAGTAGAAAAATGGCGGCCCTCACTGGACTTTGCAATCCTCACGGGTGTGAGTGTTTCAGATTTTACTCCTTCATCAGAACAACAAGTGCCCTCACTGCCCGCTTCGGCTGCACAACGAATTGACATCAATAATGCCACCATCCTCCGGCTATCACTATGGTTACAAGACAAACTCAGGAAGTCAAACTGGTAGTTGGTGGTCACATGATCTACTGAAATAAACACATGTACTAGTAAGCATCCTATAAGTTATAATTATGCAGATACACTCTCTATGCGGCGATCTTAATGCAAGGTAGACTGCTCTAACACAGCAGATTCATATTAGCTCCAATGTTCTGCACCAGATTTTTACAAGTGCTGAAAACTCATAAACATTATATAAGAAGTCCTATTATTATACGCCCTGCCAACATTGCATAAGGATGAGGTGCCACCACAACATTTAACTCTTACGGTAAGAGGATCTCTGTACTAAGAGATTTTGCGCTATGTAGACCACTATTTTCAGCCTGTGGTGCAAGCGCAAAGCACATTTCTAAGGGACACCACAAGTCTAATTTTGAAAGATTTACAGAACCTCTCAGCTTCTATGACCCTATGTACCCTTGATGTGGTGAGTCTTTATATGAATATTCCTCACCACAAGGGGTTACAAGCAATAAGACGGCTCATCTAATATGAAGGACCAGACCTCATCTTCTATTTAGAGTTCACCAGTTTCTTTTTTTCATGGCGGCTAATATTTGTAATTAAAAGGACGTGCAATGGAGTCATGTCTCGCGCCCATGTATACAAATGACTACATGTTTGAGATTGTACGTGATCTCTTCTTCAGCAACTCAGAACTGGAGAATTAGATCTTGCTCTTTCTAAGATACATTAATGACATCCCGCTACTAAGGCATGGTCCACAAAGTCATCTTCAGGAGATCATGGATATGGCTAATTAACAAGATGAAGATATTAAATCCACATTGACAATAGATGATAATACGATCAATTACCTGGATGTGTGCATTCAATATACAGAAGGGGATCTCGTTGTGTCACACAACAACCTGCTGGCCCCATCGATTTTTTTTTCCCTTCCATCCTCACAAGGGGCTTGCCCTTTTCACAATAATTGTGAGTATATTGTATCTGCAGTGACAGGTAGGAGGCCATTTGCCAGATGGGCACTATGATCCTGAAGTTTATACGGTACTCTTTACCTATCACGGCGCCCATCGCGGGCATCGCGGGTACATTTATGTCTGGCCGCGACGCGACCGACGCGATGCCCGCGATTTCCCATTGAAACCCATGTTAAACATGGAAATTGCGTCGGTCGCGTCGCGGCCGGCCATAAATGTACCCGCGATGCCCGCGACGCGATGCACCCGATTTCCCATAGCAATCAATGTTAAATGGCCCGAACGACGCGATTTTACTGTTAAATGCCTCTATGGACCCGATGTGGCCATAGGAAACAATGTTAAATGGGCCACAGAGGCCAAATAGGCAACCTTGACTGGGAAATGGCCCCCCCAATTGTTACCGCCACCCCACGATCAACGTCAACCCGAAGCATGGCGAGCGTAGCGAGCCCGCGAGGGGCGGCGGTACGCGTCCTCCGACCTTTTCATACCCCCACTATCCACGTCGGCGTGGAGTTGAGAATAGAATAGTGTGGCGAGCGCAGCGAGCCACCGAGCCCGAAGCGTGGCGAGCGCAGCGAGCCCCGCGAGGGGACGCGGATACCTTCACAGCTATACGTGTCCCCTTGCGGGCTTCACAGGTATCCGCGTCCGCTCGCCACACTATTCTATTCTCAACTCCACGCCGACGTGGATAGTGGGGGTATGAAAAGGTCGGAGGACGCGTACCGCCGCCGCTCGCCACGCTTCGGGTTGAGGTTGATCGTGGGGTGGCGTAAACAATTGGGGGGGCCATTTCAGAGTTCAGGGTAAGTATTTGGGCTCTAAGGCCCATTTAACATTGTTTCCTATGGTAAAATCGGGTCCATTCAGCCATTTAACATGAAAATCGTGTCCATCGGGCCTTTTAACATTGATTCCTATGGCAAATCGTGGGCATCGCGTCGCGGCCATCGTGTGCACATTTATGGCCGGCCGCGACGCGACCGACGCGATGTCCATGTTTAACATGGTTTTCAATGGGAAATCGTGGACATCGCGTCGGTCGCGTCGCGCCCGGGCATCTTTAGCCCGCATACGACGCGACCGACGCGATTTTTTACCTCACGATGCCCACGATCAAGATCGTGGGCGCCGTGCTAGGTAAAGAGTACCGTTTATACAAATGCCAGTAACCTGTGGCATGCCATTTTAAGCTAATGAAACACTCCCTGGCCACTTTGAGATATAAAATGATAGACCATGTCCCCAAAACGATCAGGGGATAAGACAAAATGGATCTATAGGGTAAATACGGTCCATCCTTTTGTCCTGAATGAAAATTTCTCTCTCAACTGTTTCCTGTAATCCTCCCAACTGCCTGCCACGCTCGCGGGACACTACGACTCGCTGGTGGGACAGCGGGAGAGAATCTAATTCGTGAGACTGTTCAGCTATAAACAGGATAGGTGGGAGGTATGCTGTTGCTTTACAGGTATCACAATTTTAAGCAGCAAAACATGCAAGCATCTTCCAATGATTTGATTTAATCGTTTTAACCACAGGCACTAATGTGCTCCATACATACTTTCTATATTCTGGGCCGGTGGCGAGAATCTTGGTCAATGCTTTTGTATCCTCCTCCTTCCCACTCTACTCCGCACTATTTGCAATTGCAATTGAACCCCTAGCATGCTTGATTAGACAATCCCGTTATACGCGGCCTCACAATAGGTACAAAAGAAGATAAAATTGCACTATATGCAGATGACATTCTGTTATTCTTACAGGATTATGTCTCCTCTATGCCTTCCTTTCTTCACCTAAGGCTGTGTACACACGGGGGCGATTTTGTCTAATATTGCGGGCAATATGGTCGCTGAGCGACCATATTGCCCGTGATGGGAGTGTGCACCGGTGATATATCACCGGTTGCGCGCTTTCGTTTTCTCCCCCGTAGTGATCGCTGGTCGCAGGAACATGCTTCTGCGACAAGCTGATTTCCACTGCCGGGCTCCTCCAGCAGTTTCTTTTGCATCAGCGACCATCTCTGGTCGCTGATGCAAACGGGACACTGAGCGATATATCGCTCATCGTGAGCGATATATCGCTCATCGTGAGCGATATATCGCTCATCGTGAGCGATATATCGCTCATCGATATATCGCTCATCGATATATCCCCCCCGTGTGTACGGGGCTTTATCGATCAATATGAGAGATTTTCTGGCCTTTTGATTAAAGGGGACAAGTCCTGTATTATGCCACTTTCCGGGAAATGTCCGTCCACTCTGAAGGTTTTGCTGCCTCTTCAATGGTCGGACACAGCATAGTGTATATGTTAAAGGTGTTAATATACAGTATAAAGACAAACCCAGGGGCTAAACACATACTAATTACTAGTAATTCATCACTTCTGCAGCTTGACAAGACATATGTTATGATGAAAACCTGTTTCTTTAGGGCCTGTAGTGAAATGTGTCTCAGTCAGTGCATGTAAAAAGGCCTTTCAAAGAGAACAAATGGCATCTGTTTGTTCCTGGACTAGGAAAATAGTTCACAGCAGAATTAGGGGCTGTGTACAGAATGAAAAGTAAGGTTTCCTAATAAACCAACATACACGCTCACACTGCCATTTGTATTAAATACTTATGCAGTATGCATAGGCCACTAGCACAGAAGGGCATATTCAGTGCCTTAATTCTGCCCAGAATTACTCTACTCCTGTTGCTGCACAGCTGAATTAAATTAAGTGAATGGTTTCAGGACATTAAAAGAACACATTGACAATTCAACTATCCAATGCTTACTGCAATGGATACTTTCCTTTATTTCGGAACACTTGTAAAAACATAAAAATAACTGAAATATATTGCATGTAGGGGCAAACCTAGGATTTCTAGATGGCAGCTGCTTGATTCTCAATTTTATAGCAAGTGTTGCAAGCACTTGAAAGGGGCATAATAAGCGATTAACAACCAATAGTTTCCTGTAGGACCCATACGCACTAGAGGACTTTTTAAAAGATATCGTTCAGAAGAGCCTCTTTTTAATTATCGAATGACTCAGAATGCGGATTGGATGAATTTCAGTGTATTGCCTGTGGAGATAAATTAGTGATGATACAATTGTTTGCAGCATTTTGTCATACTGACTGAAAATTTGAATGAATAGCAATCCAGGCGCAGTTTGATTGAAAGGAAGTTCGCTTTTGGGGGCTGAAACCTGCCATATTCTGGGTGTGTCAAAAAAATACAGGCATGCCCAGGCTATTAAAGAGTGGGTCTATGACATTAGCGTTGACCACTTGTATCTTAAATCGCAGATTAGTGGAAGTCTCAGACTTACTCATATTTGCATAGGCAGTAAAAGTCTCTTCGATGTTTCGAGAACTGCGTATGGCTCTGGGAGTGGATAGTGATTAATGATCCATTCTCAGTTCACCTTCGCAAATTTGAACAAGGGGGTTACTCTTTCTGTTTGGGCGGTAGCCATCTACCTCGCAGTCAACTGCAGCTTCTCAGATTAGCGATCCATGCTGAATTAGGCCCTCGGTCACCTATAGATATATATAGATATACAATTGTCCATGACACACAGGGCGTTCGCATTGAAACGCCCCAAGCACGTCACTGTCCTGCACCACTATGTGTAAGCGCCACAGCTGACTATGCAAGTTGCTGACGGTGACTGGACAGAAGCACTGCATATGCCCAGTATGAAAACATTGGTCCTCCGTGCGAACACCCCCAGGGGCCGAGTCAATTAGAATAAGGGCCATAATGCCCACAGTAGTAGTGCCCCGCCCATGTGCACACAAGAACTGACAACTACCCGTTGCTCAATCCTTAGATTACAAACACAATAGACTTTCCAGCCAGGCAGTGATTCCTACAGGGCTTACTTAGGGCTAGGGATGGGTAATCATATGATGTTTCATCGGTAACATCAGATTTATGCTTTCAATGTTCGATGTTTAACCCTGCAATGTTAAGGAACCAATGTTTCCTCAACATCGCTAGATTTCTCCCCCAATGTTTTTCTCAATTTTCCAATGTTTCTTTTTTGTTGTGTGTGTCACTGTGTGGTGCTGTCACTGCTTTCGGCAGCAAGCTCACTCCTTGTTTTATATTCATAGACAACTTAAAAAACATACAAAACAGTAACACACACCGGACCGACTTTGCATAGTTTTGCGCTATGCAAAGCCGCTCATCTGCTGGTACTACCAGCCCGGCGATAATACCGGAGTGCGCATCACCGCTCACAGTTCATCGCCGGGCCATACACACTGGGCGGCTTTGAGCTGAAAGCCACTCAAACTTGGTGTTTTCAGTGGCTTTCAGCTCAAAATCGCCCAGTGTGTTTAGGCCTTAAGAGGTGTTGCCCAGCCAATCACACTGCACACACTCCCACGAGCGCAGTCAGTGCAGCAGGGCAGCTTCCTCTACCTCAGGCATGTCCAAACTGTGGCCCTCCAGCTGTTGTGAAACTATACATACCAGCATACCTTGCCATAGTTTTTGCATTCCCTAATAGCAAAACTGTGGCCAGGCATGCTGGGACTTTTAGTTTCACAACATCTGGAGGGCCATAGTTTGGACAAGCCTGCTCTACCTGTTTTATGAAGGATTGTGGGCACAACAATTCTATTGCTTTATAATTTGGTTTACAAAATAAATAACAAAGTGGATTAGGTATAATATCCCAGCAATGACAATCCTGACGGTCGCAATAACCACAATGAAATCCGACTGTTAAGATACTGATGGATTTTAGTAAGTATTCTAACCCTAATCATTCCCCTCCTGCAGCCTAACCCTTACCACAGCCTAATTCTAAACATCCTCTCCCATAGGCTAACCCTAATACAATTGTCAGGGTCCTGACTACATTCCCCATTAAAGTATTATAAAGCATGAAAATTTTAAGAAATTAGAAACTCAGTTAAGAAGAAATTAGATCGACGTGAGTTCTTAAGAAATTAAGAACTCACGTCGACCTTTTCGTGTACCAATCTTATGCTGGGTACACACCAAAACGATTTTGGCACAATCCCATCAATCTGGATCCAATTCAGACTGATTGGATGCAGATTGGATGCAGATTTGGTCAAAATCGTTTGGTTGGATCTGAATTGGATCTGAATCCGATCCTACCTGCTGCAGGTAGGATCTGTAAAAGATCCATTCATCTGAATACAGAGGGGATCGGATTGTATGCAAATCGTATGCAAATCGTACGATCCGATTTACATACGATTTGCATCCAATCCAAATCGTTTTGGTGTGTACCCAGCATTAGCCATGTCGACCTTTTGAACATATTGATCATATGGTGACCTACTGACTTTCGACCTACCATATGCTAACATATACTCAGCTGTGTATTTTCCATCAGGCATTTGAGGCATGCATACAGGGGTTCCACCTGCTGGGGGCAGCCCAGCTGGCCTTCCGTATCAGAATAGGATGCTGCCCTGAATTTCATTTTATGTTATTTTCAATTATTATATATATATTTTTTTTATGGGGGTCGAGGGCAAGAGTTTTGGGTGAATTATGCTGTGTGATTTGGCCTGGAGCCTTGGGACTAGCTGACAAAATGTGGGGGAGGCTCCCCCGGGGAACCTGCATTGACATGATATGGGTTCAGTGTAATATTATATCTAAAGGCAGCCTGACTCCTAAATTTGCCCCTGCAGCTCTTCTTATTAGCAGCTGCTCATATTCACACACACACACACACACACACACACACACACACACACACACACACACACACACACACACACACACACACACACACACCATACTTGTTAGTAAAATCCTATAGAATACTACTGTTATTTTGGTCATGATTTAATTAATCGACTTGGGGAAGATGGTTTCCCTGTATTTGCCTATGTGATATCTCTCAGTGGTGTAACTATGAAATATGCCCCATGCCCAAAATCTTTCATGTGCCCTCCCCCGAAAGGTACCTGATCTTATCCATGGATTTCCCTATCTCTCTGGCCGCTGCTGCAGATCTGCACCTTTTTTAGGGGATCCCTCCCCCCTGGCTGCCATGTGTCTGCTCATTGTCAGGAGATTCTCCCCCTCCTCCTTCTGGTGGGTCTGTCGCATCTGACTACATTGAAAATGTCCTTCCCAAAATTGCCTCCACCTCCTCTAGCATCTATAAAAACTGCCTCCTATAAGGCACTGACCATTTTAAGGTTGGAGGTAATAGCACCCACAGACTCCTGCACCCAAAAGGCTCCTCCCAAGCCACAGCAGGGTCTATCTACTGCTATGGCTATTGCTACACACCTGCTTTGTCAAGTTTTACTGTACCTCTAAAGAAGGCAGTGATACATTTTTGAACCTTAACCCTTGGAGTGCCAACACTGCTGTGAGAGATGTGCAAAATTTCCTTAAGTGGTGGACCTAAAGTATGTCGACCTTTATAGTGTCAACCCTATGACCCATACACCAGGCATTTTTAGCAGATGTTTTGCACATCTCTCACAGCATCGTTGGCACTCAAATAGTTAATCACATAAATCTGCGGGGCAATGGTGCACCCACTGCTGCTGCTGGACTGTGAGATAGGATACATCGGTACAGGTTGATTCTGTATGCTGCAGATAGCTGAATCTTGTGGGACTTACCCTGACCAATCAGCCATTGTCACACAACATAGCTGTAAAGCCCTGTAAGTACCCTGTAGGCTCTGGTCCCTGAAGACTGGCTAAGATTGTCATATATAACCCTGCATTATGAGTGCCCCCCCGCCGAACCCCCACAGGCGGGCAAATTAATGATTTGCATAATCAGCCATTTGCCGCCTTGGGTGAGGGGGAGAATTCATCGGTGGTGGTCGTTGACCATCAAATTATTTCTTCAGCGCTTGCAGATCTATATGGTGTCTGATTTGCTGGTGCCCTATGCGAGGACATGGCGGGCAGCTGACGTCTGCTTATGTCAGCTGCTCGCCCCATCGGGGAATTACCGTGGGAATGCCCAGCGTTCTCTTGAGAACGCCCATGAAACACTGGGCGTTCCCATAGGCAAAATTCTCCGGAACCTCAGCGCCCCCCACCTGGACCAATTGTTAGCGATTGCGCATGTGCATAAGGTTTTATGCGCATGTGCAGCCGCTGTGTGCGAGCGCCCACTACGCTTGCACACAGCAGCCGCACATGCGCACATCGTGGGGCACCGATTGATTTAGAATAACCCCCCCTTGTGTGTATATGGTCATAAATAAAGAAACAGTCTTGTTTACTGCAACGTTTCAGCGCTTTAGAGCGCTGAACCGTTTGTGGAAGCCAGACTGTTTGTTTCTTCGGGTTGGGATCATTTGGTCTATTGCATTATGGTCGAAAGTCATTAGGTCGAATCCATTAGGTCGACATGCTAAAAGGTCGACATGACTCTAGGTCGACATGGGAAAAGGTCGACATGATTCTAGGTCGAAAGGTCAGTAGTTCGACAGGTCATTAGTTCGACATTGTCTATGTCGACATTCACAAGGTCGACATGGGGTTTTTCACTGTTTTTTTACCTGAATGTCAACACAGTCGACATGGACACAGTTTAAAGTGCACTGCATCCCCTCGCATCGCTCGCTGCGCTCGCTATGCGTCGGGCACGGTGCCTCGCTACGCTCGGCACACTATTTTATTCTCCCACCACGCCCTAGTGGATGGTAGGGCATGAAATACCGCCTGTCGGCACATGTTGGCTCAAAGAACAGTGAAAAACTCCATGTCGACCTTGTGAATGTCGACATAGACAATGTCGAACTAATGACCTTGTCGAACTAATGACCTGTCGAACTAATGACCTTTCGAACTAGAATCATGTCGACCTTTTCCCATGTCGACCTAGAGTCATGTCGACCTTTTAGCATGTCGACCTAATGGATTCGACCTAATGACTGTCGACCATAATGCAGTAGACCAAATGACCGCATCCCGTTTCTTCACTTATGACCAGAGTGCATATGGTTTTTATTTACAAGATTACCACAGTGGTCTGAAGGAAGGAAACCGGGAAGAGGATCAGCTGTAATCAATGAGTTCCAGTTCTCTGGACTAGTATTATATAATTTACTATTTTTAATTTAAGAGGGTGAGGCACCAAAATCCAACTTGCCTACGGGTGACTAGGATAAACCTATGCCCACGATCCCAATAGTAATAAATCACCAGTGGTTTTGCTGCTCCCCCCCCCCCCCCACACACACACACACATGTGTAGGTCCCTATTTAAGCCCCCCTTCCCCTCGCCCCAGCAGATCAAATTTAGATAATAATAATAATAACCTCCCTTATCCTGTACCTATTAATACCCTATAATATAAGCAGGTCTGATGCTGTATTTTTAGCTTTCTTACTATAATAAAATTGTGTGTGTCTACAGCACCATTCCACCTGTCTCTCCCAAGAACCTTCTCCCTGTCTCTCTGACAGCATCCTCCATGTGTGTCTCATACCGGCCCCTTGTATCTCCTGAACTATCACCATGTGTCTCCTGCACCACTTTGTGTCTCCAGTTCATTTCAGCAGCAGCAGATATTTACCTTCCAATTTCTGTATGTTCTCTTTGCAGTTGTTCTCACTTTAACCCCTTCCTGACAGAGCCAGTTTTTGCGTTCCTGACAGAGCCCTTTTTTTCAAATCTGACATGTCTCACTTAAGTGGGGATAACTTTTTTTTGCTTTTACTTATCCCAGTGATTTTGAGATTGTTTTTTCGTGACACATTGTACTTCAAATTAGTGGTAAATTTGGGTCGATACAGTCTGTGTTTTTTTGTGAAAAATACCAAAATATCGTGAAAAAAAGGAAAATTTAGCGATTTGCAAAATGTTAAATTTTCTGCTTGTGAGACAAATAATCTTACCACTCAAAATAGTGAATAACTAACATAGACCATATGTCTACTTTATGTTGACATCATTATTTCAACTTACTTTTAATTTTTTGGGACACTAGGAGGCTTACAATATGAATAGCAAATTCTCAAATTTTCAAGAAAATTTCAAACACTGATTTTTTTAGGGACCAGTTCAGTTCTGATGTGACTTTGAGGGACTTGTATGTGAGACACCCCCATAAATGATGCCATTTCAAAAACTGCACCCCTCACAGTATTCAAAACAGCATTTTGGAAGTTTGTTAACCCTTTAGGTGTTTCACAGGAATTAAAACAAAGTGTAGGTGAAATTTCAAAATTTCTTTTTTTTTGCAGATTTGCAATTTTAATACATTTTTCTAAGGAACACAGTAC